>NC_089249.1:245814866-246414866 GCF_963930625.1 Muntiacus reevesi
AGTAAGCTCCGAGAGAGTCGGTGATGAACAGGGAGGCCTGGCATGCTACGGTTCATGGGTTGCAAAGAGTCGGACACAACTGAGCAACTGAACTGAACTTGGAAGGAATCAACTCAGCTGGGAGCTGGTAGATGTGGCCTCTTGCTCCCCAACCAGCCTGGCCTGAGAATGAAGGTGTGTGAGTAGGAAGAGCAGCAGAGATGCAGTGAGGAGAGGGGATGGGAGTCCCGCATGCGGGCTCTCATTCACCACCAGGAATTATGGACCAGTCTCTGTCCTCATGCATTTCCTAAGTCAATAGCCCTGTGAAACATGTATTTCCATTGTAGATTTTGAGGAAATAGATTTAGAAAAGGCTAGAACAAGAATCTGAGATTCTAAAAAAAAAAAAAAGCATACAATGGTGGAGCTGGTACATAACCATGAGTCTTACACTTGCCAGCTGAGGTCTTTTAACCTCCACCTACTGCTACCCAGAAGACTGAGAGGGGAAAGGACTAGACAAAGAGGATTTGGGATGTTATTGAGGCAGTAAAAGTGAGGCTAAGGCATAATCATAAGGGATTTAATCTCGTGTCACTGGATTTTATTTAGGAAATGACTTAGTGAGATGGGTCTCCTCGTGCTGTCTTCAGGGTCTGGACCCAAGAGAGAAGCTAGGACTATAAGGAGCAATTTGGGACCATTCCACACATTCCTGTGGCCAAGTGAGAAATGAAATTAATCCTCAGGCTCGACACAATGATCTGAATTCCCAGCTACTTAGAGGGACAAGAGTTCATATTCCCTTAACAGACTGCCTTTACCTGGGAGTAGGAAACCTATGAGAATTTTAATTGTGGTTTTTCCTGTTGTTTGTGTTTAAATTATGGTTCCTTATTTGGGGCTTTGCAGAAATCTTAGAGAATCTAACAGAAGTTCTAGACTTTTTCCACAGACAAATATGTGGATATATACACACTGTATACATATATAGTATATGTATATGTATGTATATGTGTATATATATATATGTATATTTGTATAATACACATACATATATGATTTCAGGTGGTTCTTGCATTCCCCCCTAAGCTTATGTACTGACAACTCCATCTTGGCCCCATGAAGAGTAGCCAGCCAGGCTTCACTGTCCATGGTATTTTCCAAACAAGAATACTGTAGTGGTTTGCCATTGACTACTCCAGCGGATCTTTTTGACCTGGGAATTGAATCCCAGGGTCCTTGGACTCTGGCATTAACAGGCTGATTTATTACTACTACACCACTGGGGAAGCCCAGGATACCACGGACACAGTTTAATAATATTCCTGAAACCTGTGGGTGAGTCCCAGCTCTCTCTGCACTGCTGTGTAGGCAATCACTCCACATCTCTGAACATGTGAAATGGTGGTTTAAAAATGGGGGAAAAAAATTGTTCTGTAGTCACTAACAGAAGCTAGTAGCAAGTGAGCAGTTCTGACTACTAGTAACCATCTCAGCCTGTTTGAACAACAATAGTGAAACTTGTGTGCCTCCACACTTGTCCCTAGTGAATACAGTAGAGGGAAATTTGGAGCTTTATGGAAATGTAGCATTAACTCTCAATACAAACACATGTTACAGTTTGGGAAATTCTGGGTACATGTGCACAGGAAGTGTTCTAAAACCCAAGTGAGTACTTGAATTCAAATAAATCAAGAATATTCCCTGATGGTACAGTGGTTAGGACTTGCACTCCCATTGCAGGTGACATGGGTTCAATCCCTGGTCAGGGAACTAAGATCCTGCACGCTACACAAAAGCGGCTTAACACCATTGTCTATAATATTGAGACAACTTTGCAGCTGGTGGGCAGTAACCTAAAAGAAGAATCATCTGATCCTGGAAAGGAGTGGCTTTCTCTGTCAAATCCACTTCCTAAGGTTCCCATCTTTGGACCACTTCTGCTCTTCATAAGGTTGCTCTGTGCATACCCCAGCATTTCGTTCACATAAGCACAGGTACTCTGATTCTAACACAGCCTTGTCTTTTCACGGAAATTCATGAAAACCAGTTGCTTCCATAAACACACCAGGTAATCCATCTTGCATGACTGATTGCTGTGATGCCTGTACAAGCTATTACAAATGATTAAGCACTACTCAGCGGTTTAATGCCTTGTGCTTGCATTCTGATTAAAGACAGAGTTGGAGAGGTGGCCTTAGAGGTAAAAAAAAAAAAAAAAGATGTGGGGATTCAGCTCACATTAACCTGTCTTGGTTAACACTGTGGTATTTGCCCCAAATGCAAATATAGTGGCAGATTCCATTGACAGAAGTATGACACACAAAAGAAGGAAGGAGATGTGCCATTCTACCCACTATTTGCTCAACTCTGGGTGACTCACTTCAAAAGGTCATTGGTAAACTGGAGTTCATTGAAGGAGCTTTAGCAGTATGGAAAATGAAAAAACATGTATGGTATCATTCCTGGGTTTTAAGTCCTCTACCAAATAAGGCAATGGGAGCAGATTTTTTGTTTTGTCTTTTTTAAAAAAAATAATTTGAAAACTCTCTGGAAAGGGATTTTGCATACCTGTTCTCCTATATAGCTTTTTAGAAAAGAAATGAAAGGATTTGGTATAAACTGTGATAAAGACCTTGCTTTTTAAATAACTGACCAATACCACAGTATCCATTAGCAAGTAAATATTAGTAAGTAGGGAAAGGTAACTTTTCAAAGCCATACTTGAAGATCCTCCTGGTAAAGAGACACATTAAGATCATGATTTTATGTTTTGCTAATACAGAAACTTTAAATCCCCTTATTACACTAGATTAGCAAATGCCCTTTATCTCCCGTGGCCTCAGTTTTGCCATCTGTGAAATGAGAGGCTTGGACTGGATGGACTCTGAGCCATTTTGACTTGAAAAGCCCTTGGTTAGTCATTTTGTAATTTAGCAGCATCCACTGGCTGCTGGTCTTGGTGTTCTCATCAGCAGGCTCTCTTCTCTCTCTACAGGCTAGACAATGTTGGAGAAGGTAAAAAATGTCCTCTGTGGAAGTGAGGATAAAGATGGTCTTTTCACACTGTAATGTACCTCTTTTTCTTAGGACTGATGATGAGGGTATGTAAATCATCAAAATATATCTTAGAAGTTTTTGTTTAAAAAACAAATACCTACCTATTGTATTGGTATCCCTAATCCAGTCATGCTTTAATTTCACAAGTGAAAGTTAGAGACTAAACTTTGTCTGTCTCATGGTTTAATCTATGTAGCATCACTGCTGAGATATCTTCCACAGTATACTTGAATGCCTTCAGTGATGGTGAACTCACTACTACACCTAAGGAAGTCCATTCAATCTAGGGGCACTTCTGAGACTTAGAAATATTTAAAAGAAGCTCTGTGTCCAGATGGTATCTGCCTGTTGGTCCTGTTGGAACTCTGTGATTACACAGAACAGGTTTAAACTCTCTACTACCTGATAGCAGTGCTTCTGGTACCTAGAGAACCTCATGTTTCTCCAAACTGCCTTGTTTATGGGACATGACTTATGGTCCCTTCCCTACCCTTGTTAACTTTGCTTTATATTGCTTT
Organism: Muntiacus reevesi; assembly: GCF_963930625.1. Taxonomy (NCBI): domain Eukaryota; kingdom Metazoa; phylum Chordata; class Mammalia; order Artiodactyla; family Cervidae; genus Muntiacus; species Muntiacus reevesi. Next base: position 245,818,430 of record NC_089249.1, read on the forward strand.
TAGATCTCTGTTTATGCCCAGCATTAAGAATTCAGTGCCTCCAAAGACAGAAAAATAGATCAATGGAACAGAATAGAAAGCCCAGAGATCAATCCACGAACCTATGGACACCTTATCTTTGACAAAGGAGGCAAGGATATACAATGGAAAAAAGACAACCTCTTCAACAAGTGGTGCTGGGAAAACTGGTCAACCACTTGTAAAAGAATGAAACTAGAACACTTTCTAACACCATACACAAAAATAAACTCAAAATGGATGAAAGATCTAAATGTAAGACCAGAAACTATAAAACTCCTAGAGGAGAACATAGGCAAAACACTCTCTGACATAAATCACAGCAAGATCCTCTATGACCCACCTCCCAGAATATTGGAAATAAAAGCAAAAATAAACAGATGGGACCTAATGAAACTTAAATGCTTTTGCATAACAAAGGAAACTAAAAGTAAGGTGAAAAGACAGCCATCAGATTGGGAGAAAATAATAGCAAATGAAGAAACAGACAAAGGATTAATCTCAAAAATATACAAGCAACTCCTGAAGCTCAATTCCAGAAAAATAAATGACCCAATCAAAAAATGGGCCAAAGAACCAAACAGACGTTTCTCCAAAGAAGACATACAGATGGCTAACAAACACATGAAAAGATGCTCAATATCACACATTATCAGAGAAATGCAAATCAAAACCACAATGAGGTACCATCTCCCACTGGTCAGAATGGCTGCTATCCAAAAGTCTACAAGCAATAAATGCTGGAGAGGGTGTGGAGAAAAGGGAACCCTCTTACACTGTTGGTGGGAATGCAAACTAGTACAGCCACTATGGAGAACAGTGTGGAGATTTCTTAAAAAACTGGAAATAGAACTGCCATATGACCCAGCAATACCACTTCTGGGCATACACACCAAGGAAACCAGATCTGAAAGAGACACGTGCACCCCAATGTTCATCACAGCACTGTTTATAATAGCCAGGACATGGAAGCAACCTAGATGCCCATCAGCAGATGAATGGATGAGGAAGCTGTGGTACATATACACCATGGAATATTACTCAGCTGTTAAAAAGAATTCATTTGAATCAGTTCTAATGAGATGGATGAAACTGGAGCCCATTATACAGAGTGAAGTAAGCCAGAAAGATAAAGAACATTACAGCATACTAACACATATATATGGAATTTAGAAAGATGGTAACGATAACCCTATATGCAAAACAGCAAAAGAGACACAGAAGTACAGAACAGACTTTTGAACTCTGTGGGAGAAGGTGAGGGTAGGATGTTTCGAAAGAACAGCATGTATATTATCTGTGGTGAAACAGACCACCAGCCCAGGTGGGATGCATGAGTCAAGTGCTCGGGCCTGGTGCACTGGGAGGACCCAGAGGAATCGGGTGGAGAGGGAGGTGGGAGGGGGGATTGGGATGGGGAATACGTGTAACTCTATGGCTGATTCATATCAATGTATGACAAAACCCACTGGAAAAAAAAAAAAGAATTCAGTGCCTCACTCTGGGTATGGTGTGAGCATCCCTGGGTTATTGACTGTCCTCAATAGTGAATGAAACAACATGGAATCACACCATCATTTTGACTGACCTCTAAAAGTTCCAGATTTTCTATTATTTTTCCATTCATATTTTGTCACATCTTAATTCTTGCTTGAGAAATTTAATTTTGGAAATAGCTAAGAAGTCATCAGAGTACACTAAGGTGAATGATGTGGATGTTCATAGATAGCCAGCCCGTGGTTATAACTGTGAGGCAGTTCAGTTTCTCTAAGTATATAGTCCATGGGAACTGGCTCCGAAATAAGAACAGGTTTATTTAAACACTTTCAGAGCCAGCAGCATGAGGAACCATGGAGAGAGGCTAAAACAAACAGTCATTGACTGAATGGAAAGAATGTGCACCTCAGTGAGAGGCCTCCGGCTGGAAGAAATGTGGGAAGTCAACTGGGGCTGAAAGAAATTTGCCAGAAATACTTCCTGGTATGCTTGGGGCAGTAGACACACTCATGAAATAGGTGCACAATCTTTCCAGGTAGCCATGCTTTATATTTTCACTCTCTTGACATTACTTAAAGAGAGGTAAAAAAATACCAGTTTTATGATTCGTCCACAACAGCCTCTAGGTTCCTCCAATGTTAATTCACACAAATAGAGCAGTCAATAAAAAGTACCCCCCCTCACCCAAGCACTTGGAGAACCTCCTGCCAAGGGCAGCAAGCCTTCTGCCTCACTCACCTGGTGCCAGATGAGTGGCAGAGTTGGACTAAAAAGGAAGGAAGGAAGGAAATAACTAGCAGCACATAGGTTGCTTTATTTTGCTTGGCTTCCCGCTCTGTGTTAACTCAAAATATTGGAAATGACAAGCAGGCTAAATTCAGATTTAGAACCTGGGGATGGGTGGATGGGGGGCAATGGATCTAGAATCATGTCCAGGGCTTCAGTGTCCCAATCTGGAAAATGTGGTGAGACTAGATGACCTTGTATGAACGGTCAGATTTTAATATTTTGTGGGTTAATGAGACACTCCATCCTAACTTAGCTCATGCTCCCTACCCACCTTCTCAAACCACCACCAATACCACCACCGACTTGGGTCTGACTAGAAGAGATGACAGCAAGTCCCATGCTCCCTAAACAGAACATCTCAGTTCAATGAGTATCTTCGGAAGAGGCCATCTTCAGTCTTTACCAAGAGTGTTTCTGAAACGCCTTGGTCAGATTTATAAGCACTTAAATGCATAGTCATAGTGTTTTACAACTAGTAATAACCTCCTAGTAGCCTCCAGCCTAGTAGCTCTCAACCTTAGCTGAACACTGTAATCACCTGGATTGTTTTTTTTTTTTTTTTTAATGTCAATTCCCGAGCCCCACCCTTTAGGAGTTTCTTTTGTAATTGGTCTGAGTGTAGCCAGGGCATCTGATTTTATTTTATTTACTTATTTTTAATGCTCCAAGTGATTCTAACATGCAACCAGGGCTGAGAACCACTGTTTTGCTCTGTGGTTCTCAAACAGGGCACTTCAGTCCAGCAGCCTGAACATCACATGGAACTTGTTAGGCACACATTCTTGTCCCCACCTCACACCTTGCTTGCTTACTAAGTCACTTTAGTCGAGTCCAACTCTTCATGACCCTATAACTGTAGCCAGCTAGGCTCTGTCCATGGGATTCTACAGACAAGAATACTGGAGTGGGTTGCCACACCCCCCTTTAGGGGGTCTTCCTGCTACAGGGATTAAAGCCGTGTCTCTTATGTCTTCTGCACTGGCAGGCAGGTTCTTTGCCATTGAGTCACCTGAGAAGCCCATCCATACCTACTGACTCAGAAACCCCAGGTTGGAGCCCAGTGGTTTGTATTTTAACAAGTGATTAAGATGAGTCTTAGAGTTTGAGAACTCTGGCTGCACATAATCCCTAAGAGGAGGGTGGAGATTTTAAGAAAAGACTCTTCTGTAACCAGGGCCCCATGATGGTTGGCGTGGCCACGGAGGTGGAGTAGAGGGTAGGGGCAGAGTTTCTGGCAACTGGTGCCCAAGGTCCCGTGGAGTCATCAGCCCTCAGTCAAGCTAGCATTACTTTCTGCTGGATCCTGAGGGTAGCTTCTAACTACACTCACCAGCTTCGCTCCTTTCCCTCTGCAATTTGTCCTCCATGCTGTGGCAGAGGAATCTTCCAAATGCAGATGTGAGATTCGGGTCTCCTATTTTCCACTCAAGGGGACTTAGAGGAAACATCCTTAGGCTCTGCCCCAGGCTGCAGTGGGGGACTCAGAGGCCAGGCAGCTGATAGGGAGGAATGAAGACGTGGGAGTGAAGTGGCCTAGACTGACATGGAATGTTGTGTGTCCACTTACAGGCACTCACACCACACTTGGTAAATAACATCCTCGAACTGGATGAAGGCAGCCAGTGTGAGTTTCAAAGATCAAGGGGGTGGAGGATGGGTGTCACAGGATAAAGAAATGAATACATCCAGAATTCTTACACTGAGACTCCTTGATCAGAGCAGGCGGTTGGCGTACTGGTTCCTCTTTCCCTCTCTGGGCCATCAGGATGAATTGGTAGCATCTACAAACAACCCCCTAGTATCCACTGTGTTGGGGGCCTGGAAGACAGAATCACTTCCCTGTGGTGGTGGTTTAGTTGCTAAAGCCTGTCTGACTCTTGCGGCCCCATGGACTGTAGCCTGCCAGGCACCACTGTCCATGCGTTTTCCCAGGCAAGAGTACTCGAGTGGGATGCCAGTTTTCTTCTCCAGGAGATCTTCCAGACCCAGGGATAGAGCTCAGGTCCTGCAATGGCAGGCAGATTCTTTACCACCGAGCCACCAGGGAAACCCTGGTTCTCCAGCGCCAACCCCTTTATAGCTCAGTCTTCCCCTGCTCCCATATTATTTACTCAGAGTCTATTTGCATTTGTGGAGGAAGCTGCTAGTGGAGAAGCTGGCAGGAATCTTAAGGAAGCCAGGGGGGACCCATTGAAATGGGACTGTATTGAACTAAGTTATAAAGAGCTGAAGCTAGCTGTTAGCAAACTTAATGAAAGGTTAACTGGAATCCTGCAATGGTGGCTGGGGAGACTCTTTGTCCATCTAAAGAAAAAATGTTGAGAAGTGGGTTCCCTGTGATGGAGGCAAGAGCAGAAAGAGGAAGCCACTTGTAACCAAAAGGTTGTATCTGAGATAGAGTTTCATTTAGATTTGTATACATGTTACAGTCTTAAGGAAAAAAAGCACTGTGAGTTCTTGACTCTCTGAACGTCAGAGGTCAGAAAAGGGAAGTGTTCCTGAATATGATAAATTCTAACGCCATTGTGGAGGTGCCTGGGGAGCCCTGGAGATGGCTGTTCCCAAATCTGAAGGTTCATTTTCTAATTACACTGTAAAGATGTACTTCTGCAATGGTAGTATTATCCATGTTGCATAAGGAGCTAGGGGGTATGGGAGCAGGAAAGACCCTTCACATCCTTCAACTCAACACCCATTTCTTAGCTCATGAAGTTGAGGCCCAGAGAAGGGGAATAAGTTACCCCAGGAAACACAGGAAAGGAATGCTAGAGCAGAAACCTAAACCATGTACCCTAGACTTATCTCTATGGCCATGCGATAATATTGTCCTTGAAATTTTCTAATTCCATCTGGATCTGCGTGATTCTTTACTCTTTTGAAGTCACATTCTTTAAGTTTTTGTTGGGCCTGCAACTCTCATTTCTTCTCCTTAAGCTGTCTTTCCTAGCAAACACTTGACCCTATTGGACTCCCTCCTGCTCCAAGAAAGAGGAATCAGATGCTGAAGTGCAAAACTTGGCTGTTGCTCTTTGGGACGCTGCCTCTAACTATGGTGATGAACTTGTTCCAGTTTTAAGACTCAAAATCCTGGCATTTGAAAACCTCCCTCAGTCCCCCATAGAGTGGGATAATTTGTCAACCCACGTCCATAACCAAATTGGAGATCAACAACACTCCTGACTTTTTCAATTCAGTGCCCCTGCTCTTGGCTTTATTGCAGGCAATGTATTTTCTTTTTTCCTGTGACATTGCAATTGGACATAAGGAGAATTTAATTTCAGATCCAGCATTAGAATAGACTACTAAATCTAGATTCAAGACCCTTTCTCTGCAAAATGTGGGCCTCAGACAACTGTTGTCATCACCTTGGAGCTCGTCAGGAATGCAGAATATCAGTGGCATCCCAGACCCTCAGAATCTGCATTTAAACAAAGCCTCTGTGTGATTCACAGTGCACATTAAAGATCAAGAAGTACTTGTCTAAAGCTCTGATCTTCAAATGTGACTGTACACTGGAATCTTGTGGGGAACTTAAAAAAATCCTGAAGCTGGATTGACCTCTGCTCTCTTGGTTTAATTGACATGCCCTGGGCTTCATGAGTTTTGAAAATACCTCAGGTAATTCTGGCATATAGACTTGTTTGCAAAACACCAGTCCATAGGGGCCTGGGGGAGGGCGTGGCAACCCACTCCAGTATTCTTGCCTGGAGAATCCCCATGGACAGATGAGCCTGGCAGACGACAGTCCATGGACACAACTGAGCCACTAAGCACAGCCCAGCGTGGTCTACAGGGAGGGTGGCTTTGCACCAGAAAGCAGTATTGCTAATTAATCAGGATAACTCTCAGCTAAGTTACAAGTTACATGGGTCTAGTACCCCCACGTGAGTTTGCTCCAAGAAATGATCAATAAGATTGCTCAGGAAGATCTGAGGAGACAAGGTAATGACTTGAATGTCCCAACGGCTGTGGATGAGACCCATTAAAGTAATTAAAACCCAAGATATAATAGTTGGTCTGTGGAAAGTGATAATGAGAAAACTGCAAAGATCAACAGAGAAGGAATGTCTAGGGGGACAAGGTGGTGCCACTAATCTGTTCAGAGAGGGACAGTGAGGAGATGGCACCAAGATAAGACAAATGTGGACGAAGGGCTCAGTGGAAAGCTTTGCGCAGAACGAGGAGCTTGGTCAAAGGGCAACCCTGTGCCCTCTGGTGCCTAAACATAATGGGGGTCCCCATGTATATGTGAATTTGGTGAAGGAGTTTGTCAACCAAGCCCATATCTCTGTAGAAGGTCACTGCTAGTCACATGGAACAGATACCTTACTTAATGGTTTTAATGCTTTTCTAAGTATGTGAAAATGCAAGAATCCTGGTTGATAAAATTTTTCTCCTGAAAGTATCGATCTGAAGGCCTGTTCTGCCCTTTTCCCCAGATCACAGAGTGACTCATTCCTGATCTCCACCCTGCACTTCCTTTGGATATGTTGAAGGTCAGCAGCTAGAGGAGCAGTTACTCAATGCTTGTTGAGCCAGATGGGGAGTGACATTCTTTAGTTGACAATGAGATGTTAGAGTCTCTCTGACTTTCCTAGACTCTTCCCTCCTGGCCCCAAGATGGCTGCCACAGTTGTAGTATACCCATCCACAAAAGCCTCCCAAGCAGAAAGGAAAAAGAAGATGGGAAATGGGACTTTTCCTCTAATATGATACTTACTTTTTATCCAAAAGAGAAATATTTCCTAGAATCAACAAGAAGACTTCCCCATATATTTCACTGCCCATTTATTTCACTGGGTCACAGACCCACCTTTTAGCAAGGGGGACTGAGCTGTCTGGAACTATTTTACAAGAATCATTACAGGCTGTGCACAATGCCATTCAGCCAAAACTTAGGATCAGTCTGTATGGAAGAAACTGGGGATGGCTGTTGGGTAAACAATCTTGATTTCAACCACATTCATTCATCTGACAAAAGTGTGCTGGATGTCTCCTATGTGCCAAGGGCCCTATTAGGTACTGGCATCTAAGAACGAACTAGACAGACCTAGTCCTTGTTTCCAGACAGCTTATAGTCTATAAAGCCATTTCTGGCTTTATTAGACTAAGTGCATAATATAGAGACTTGAATCACTTCTAATGTACCTGAGAAGCAAGAAGAATGATGAGAGAAAAAAGAAGGAAAGTTTGGAATTCTGCCTGCACACTTCCTTGCAGCTGTGCCTTTGATGCCAGTATCCAGGTCAATGGAAGAAAGAGGAAACATTCCACTTTAGGAGGTGAAGGCAAATTATAGCAACTAATAATTCTTAGCTACAGGAAGTTTGATAAGCTCAGTAGTCAGTGGTCAGCTTGGCAAAAGTGCAGTGTTAGAGTAATGGAAATGACCACTTCTGTATTTCTATGCTGTCTCATACTTTCCTAAGCATTTTCAAACACATAGCAGTCTGCATCAGAGGAAGGGCACAGCTCCATTTTATAGAGGAGATAAATGGAAGCACAGACAGTTCCAGTGACACCCCTGGTTCCCTCGATGGTGAATGAGATAGAACTAGAATCAAGCGTCCTGACTCCTCAACCCAGGGGGTCAATATTATCTTCATGGGATGACTGCCAGATGCACCCAACTTTGCACTTGCACCTACTAACAGGGCCAGCAGTCAGACAAACACGATTTGAGCACTTCTGTGTGCCAGGCACTGCCCTAAGCACTGTACATGCATTAATTTGTTTCACCATATCAATCTCTCTGTGAGGGAGCTGCCAGTCTTATCCCTGCTTGAGAGATGAGGAAATGCGAGCTCAGATACACAGCTGGGACTCAAGCTGCGGAACAGCTCCAAAGCCAAAGCTCCACCCTGTGCCCTGGCCCCTCCAGGCGCACACAGTGCTGGAGTGACCTCCCAGTGATTATGCTGGTGTGTGAGGTGGGAAGGGTAGATAGTCAGCTGGGAGTTGTAGGTCTCCCCCAATAACCTCAGCAAAACCAGGTGTTCTTTCTGTTCTTTTCCAGCAAAACCAACCTGGAAATGGGTTGTTGCTGTTGTAGTTGCTGCTGTTTGGTTGCTCAGTCGTGTCCACCTCTTTTAGGCACCATTGGACTGCAGCACACCAGGCTTCCTTGTCCGTCACCATCTCCCGGAGCTTGCTCAAACTCATGTCCGTTCAGTCAGTGATGTCATCCAACCATCTGGTCCTCACAATTTCATGGCTGCAGTCACCATCTGCAGTGACTTTGGAGCCCAAGAAAATAAAGTCTGTCACTGTTTCCATTGTTTTCCCATCTATTTGCCATGAAGTGATGGGACCGGATGCCATGATTTTCATTTTTTGAATGTTGAGATTTAAACTAGCTTTTTCACTCTCCTGTTTCATCTTCATCAAGAGGCTCTTTAGTTCCTCTTTTCTTTCTGCCATAAGGGTGGTGTCATCTGCATATCTGAGGTTATTGATATTTCTCCCAGCAATCTTGATTCTACCTTATGCTTCATCTAGCCTGGCATCTTGAAGAATGTACTATGCATTTAAATTAAATAAGCAGGGTGTCAATATACAGCCTTGACATACTTCTTTCCCAGTTTTGAACCAGTCTGTTGTCCCATGACTGATTCTAACTGTTGCTTCTTGACCTGCATACAGGTTTCTCAGGAGGCAGGTAAGGTGGTCTGGTATTCTCATCACTTTAAGAATTTTCCAGTTTGTTGTGATCCACACAGTCAAAAGCTTTGGTGTAACCAATGAAGGAGAAGTAGATGTTTTTCTGGAATTCTCTTGCTCTTTCTGTGATCCAATGGATGTTGGCAATTCGATGTCTGGTTTCTCTGCCTTTTCTAAATCCAGCTTGAACATCTGGAAGTTCTCCATTCATGTACTATTGAAGCTGAGCTTGGAGGATTTTGAATATTACCTTGCTAGCATGTGAAATTAGTGCAAATGTGTGGTAGTTTGAACGTCCTTTGTCACTGTCCTAAAGAATTAGGACTGGTATGAAAACTGATCTTTTCCAGTTCTGTGGCCAATGCTAAGTTTTCCACATTTGCTGGAAATGGGAGGAGGGGGGCGTGTAAAGGACATGATGCCAGAGGGTCTGGGTCCTGGACTTCACAGTCTTGAAGAGATGAGAGTTTAGATTTAGCAGCAAATGTGACTATGTTTTCAGGCACAGAGACTGAGTATCAGAATTGAACATTTAAGGTATAGTACAAATATACAACAAATATGGTCTCCTTCCTCCCTTTTAAGATATATTCTGAGAGACAAACAAAGAGAAAGGCAGAGTGCTGGAGAGACTGCAGACTGGAAAATCCAGTCTGGTCTTCCTCCCTGGCCTTGCCTCACCCAGCCTCTTATCTCTGCTTTCCACCCAGTTATCTCTTCTCTCTGCTCTGTTCTCTTTCTCAACCCAGCCCTCCTATCCCTCTGAGATGCCTTTAGTGTCTTATCTTCTTTCAGCAGCTCCATCAACAAAGTCCTGTCATTTTTTCCCCTCGTGATTCAGGATGCCTCAGCATCATTTTAATCTATTCCTCTGAGCTTTGGTTTTCAATCTCTTCCCAAACTTAATCTTAGACCCTTCTTCACTGAGATTAAAAAAAGAGAGAGAGAGAGATTATGTAACCTGACAATACCTCTGACTGGAGGATCAAGAAATGACAGCAGAGTCTTGCTTCCCCATTAATGCCTTGGGTTTGCTGTGGTGAAAAACATTTTTTTCCATTAACCAAAGACTCACTGTCAACTAATACTGCAACCTCCTCTTTGATCTCCCACCTTTTTCTTCCCCCAACTTTTTACAATGATGTCTGAAACATTTTGTAACACCTCGGTATATACAAACAGCCTTGGAGTCAAACTGGCCCAGAACCTGAAGCTGCTCCAGCCTGGCCAGGAGGCCCAGGATACACTGTTTTTCTTCTGTTAGTCTCAGCTTCATCATCTATAAATTGGGCCTGATCATGGGGTTCTCCTCATAAGTAAGCATTAACTGTAGCAATGCCAGGAAAGCATGGCACAGGGTGGGTGCCCCGTGACTGGTAGGTGCTACTGTCATAGTTCCCTCTCCAGCCCACAAGCTCAGAGTCTGTGTTTATTAAAATTTGCGGGCAGGACCTGCATGCCCCCAGTGAAGATTGATCCTGTGGGTTAATGTTGAACCTGGGGACTGGTGGTCTATCTGAGAAGCTGTGGGAATGTCCCCTTATCTACATTTCTCATACTCTAAGGAGCCTCAGAACCATTTGGGAACATATTAAAAAGCATATACCTGGTTCCTACCTCCAGGAGATGCTGAGTGTATGAATATGGAATTGGGTCCTGTTACTTGTGGTTTTATAGCCTCCCTAGGTGGAGTTCTGAAGCAGGGGGCAACAGACCATCTAGAGTGGCTCAGACGCCCATGTTCCACAGTTCTCCTATTACCCGTCCCAACTCCTGACCCCTCTGCATCACCAGCCTCTTCTGAACTCTGACCCTGCTTTATCTTTGTTTATCTTTGGGCCCGGTGCTTGGTTCTGATTTTGCTATTCTGTGGTCTACCATGGTCAACTCCAGGGCGTTGCCCACTTTGTCTGTGGTTCTTACTCTCAGCTATCACTCCTGATTCACATCTGATTTTCTTGAATACCTTTGAGATTTGGCTTTTGGCTTCATTCTGTTTTTCATCATAAATTACTCTAAGGTGATGCTGACACTCTGCGGCTTCTGTGCATCTGCTGATGGTTATCATCTGCTATCCTTTTCTGCCTCTCATTTATGTCTTTGGTACCAGCCACCTCTTTGGATTTCCAGTGTGATGGAGAATCTTGGACCATGGTAAGGGCACCATTTTGAACCTGAATCATAATTTTAGAACATCAGGAATGTGCAATGTAGACAGTGCATTGAATGTTTATGTAAATATTAACTGGGCTAGTTTCTATTTGAATTTTAAATCCATCTTATATATCTTAGTTTACAGTGGGGGCTTTCCACCTCCACCAAATGATGAAGCCTCTATGAAAATTGCCCTGGTTTCTATCTGGATTCTAACTTTTTAAAAAATGCCATAATATATACATAACATAAAATTTGCCATTTTATCCATTTTAAAGTATAATTCAATGGTATAATTACATTCACAGTGTTGTACAACAATATGTATATTATCTATTTCCAAACTCTTTTCATCATCCCCAACAGAAACTTGGTAACGTTAAGCAATAACTCCCTTCCCTAAGCCCCTGGCAACCACCATTCTACTTTCTATCTCTCTGAATTTGCCTATTCTAGATATTTCATATAAGTGAAATCATATGATACTTGTCCTTTTATGTATGGCTTGTTTCTTATAGTGTAATGTTTTAAGTTTCATGAACGTTGTAGCATGTATCAGAATTCCATTCCTTTCTTTGGATGAATAACATTCCTTTTTGTGTACACAGCATGTTTTATTTATCCATTCATCTGTTGGATAACACTTGGGTTTTTTCCCACTGTTTGGGTATTGTGGCTAATACTGCAATGAACACTGGTGTACAGTATCTGTTAAAGTCCCTGCTTAAGAATTTTGGAGTTTTACACCAAAGATGAAATTGTCGGGTCATGGGATATCCTATGTTTAGCTTTTTGAGGAACTACCACGCAATTTTCCTCAGTGGGTGCACCATTTTATATTCCCACCACCAATGTACAGGGGTTCCAGTTGTTCTACATCCCCACCAACACTTGTTACTTTCCTTAAAAAAAAAAAAAATTAGCCATTCTAGTAGGTGTGAAGTGATATCTCTTGGTTTTGATTTGTATTTCACTAATGGCTAATGGCACTGATCCTATTCTCATCTGTTTCTTGGTCATTTGTGTATCTTCTTTGGAGGAGCACCTATTTAAGTCCCCATTCATAGATAAGGAAATATGAGCAGCCAGTAAATTTCACCTATTAGACTGGAAAAAATTTAGAACACTGATTTATCAAGTATTAGCCTGACAGAGGCCTAGAAAATGACTTGGCCTCCTGGAGGAAACTGGAGTGAACTGGGGTATGAATTAGTACATCCACCCTCTGGGGCAATTTGGCAGTTTTGGTTAATACTTGACATGCACACAACCTAGCTAAGCCAGAGCAATTTTATGATTTGTTATTTGTTCTAGAAAAGAACATATGCACAAGGAAACCTATTTGCAAATGTTACCAGCAGTGTCATATGTGTGGAAATGGAATGAATATGTGTATGTGGGGAGTGGCTTACCTATGGCACAGTTCTTCCAAGGAACTGCATGTACAAGGATAAGAGAATTAGACAGATTTGTATCCATTGGCGTGAAAACTCCAAGCCTTAACTGAAAACAGGAGATTTGAAAACATCACATAGAGAGGGAGACTTCAAAATGTCACCTAAAATACAAAACTACTAAAAAAAAAAAAAAACATAAACAATTTGCAAGATTTTCAGGCACAGACATATAAAAGTAAATGTATAGAAAAGTGGCTGATGGGACAGACACCCAACTCGCTGTGTCAGCATCTCCTTGATCAGAGGAAAGAGACTGGGCTTGAGGGTAGTAGTCAGGATTTTAGCTTTATAACATTTTAATTGTTTCACCAAGGGTGTTTCTGTATTACTGACTTGATTAAAAATTAATGTTAAAAAAGGAAGCAAGTGTGGCAGAAAAAAACCATTACGCTTACAATGAAAACCTCATTTTGCCAGTTACTGCTTTTGTCTTCTCCAGAGGAAAGTCACAATAATCCTGACCTCATTATGTGGCAAAGAAGAAAGATCATGCTTGCCTCAGAAATAGTTCTCAGGTTCACATGAGGTAGAGTATTAAATGCCACATGAAACAAATAAGCTATTAGTACAAATAACCAAGCATATCAGAATTTAGAAATAGGAAAGAAACTGTTCTTTTCAGCTGCAAAATTATCCTGGAGTGCAGGAATCAATGGTATTAAATCAATTTCTCTTTTCAGGAATTACCCAGAATGGTGGGAACAACCTCGGTTCTGGGACCAGCTGGGTTCCTTCTCTAGCTGGTGAACTTAACCAAGTGCTTTCCCCAATCTGGGTCTCAATTTCATCATCTACCTAGTGAAGGGTTTGATTTTGCAACTTTTAAGAGCACATTTAGCTCTGATCTTTGATAAGCCTGAGCAGTCACTGTCTTCAGAAAAGGCACAAAAGACAAGCAAACAGATTAGCCACCAGGCGCAGCCTTCTTCAAGGAGGGTTGGAGAAGCCCAATCAGTGTTCAACCATCACCAAACCTTTCTCCGCACTTCCAGCCCATAGGAGAATATATAGAACAGGGGAAAAAATGATAAAGTGACAGGAACTGCTTTCATTCCATTAACTCCCACGGGGTATCCAGGGAGAGAAGCAGTTAAATGAATAATTACCTCAGGGTGACAAATTCTCTAATGGGGGATCTCCAGGGAGGACAGCAGACACATAGTAGACACACTCAGAGGACTTTGGCAGCTATAGGTGGACAGGAAAAGCCTGCCTTACGTGGAGACCTGAGGATGCATGGAGTTACAGAGGAAAGAAAGGAACAAAGAGCAGCAGGACAAGGGCTTGGTTTTTGGAACACCTGTGTTTTCTCATGCAGCACATCTGAAAGATTCATGTGCAGGAATTATGAACTGTTAAAACTGCAAAGGACATTAGATACTGTCTAATCCTAGAGTCATGGATTATTAAAACTGTTCCTATCCATGTTCCTCCTTTTTTATCTGGAAGGGTCATGGATGTCAGTGTCAAAAGATAATAACCAAGATGTGACTTCAACTCAGTTCAGAGCATCTCACCCTATAGCATCAGCATGTGAAGGTCTAATCTGGTCCCCACTGAGCGTGTACATTTGCACCATCCAAAACCTGGAAATGATATGCGGAAAAGGTAAACTTCACCTTGTTGCCTGACCCCCAGCAAAATAAAAGGAACCAAGAAGCAAACAAAAATTCCTAAAATAAAGAGAAAAATAAGAATTATAATAAGAGCTCTTAGCAGAACAAATTCTCCCTTGTTCTGACAGTGCTAGCAACACCTGCAAAGGCCATTTCTTTTTCCCATGTTATCTGACCCCATATCTCTGTGTCTCCGATTACCATTTTGGGTATGAATATAAATATCCCCACCCTAAAACATCCCAACCAGTCTCGGGATAAACCCTATATCACAAATAAAGGGAGAGACCCTCCAAGAAGAGAAGCTGAGTGGATGCAGGAATGCAATGGACTTCGGCTTTACAGATCAGCCGTGGAAATTCATCATAGGGTGCCAAGCCTTCTGGGACTCCTGGATGGAAAGACTGAGAACTCTTACTCAGGTAAACCCACCCAAGTTCAATCACCAGCTAGAGAATTAGAAGCCCTTTGAACATTTTAGCTGTTGGCAGATGTCAGGAGTTTGTCTGTCTGTCCAAATTCCATTTCTTACACTCCAGTTAATGCTGACAGGGCAGAACCTCTAGGTTTCATTTCTCTTTCTGCCTCATAATCTTCTCTTTCCTTATCCTGAATGGCCTCCCTCAGTCTGAGATGTATGATCAAATGTGCTGAGTACTTTCCTCCTGGCCATTAGTGTGTATGCAGACATGTGGAATGATGGTGTGGGCATGCGTGGACACTGCTGTCCACACATGTAGGGGGTTTCCCACACATCCATGAGCACCTATGCTGTGGGTATGCATGCTCGTAAACTGCATCAACCATGGTCCTCCTGGCTACTGAGCAATTCACACTCAAATGCAATTAACTGTCCCTGCTGGCAGTAGTTTACACACAGACTCCTCATGGAGCCAAAGGGAAATTAGGCAGGAATTTGGCTCTGCTCCCATTCTGGATTCTCCCTTACCCAGCCCCTTGGCCTCCTTATCCTGATAATGGAGAAATAAAAGCAGGGCTGCCATCAACCATCCCATAAGCCAAAACACCATTAGATTTTATTGGGCAAGGAAAGAAGAGGTTCAATAAAGGAAGTATATGGTGATAGTTATCAGACAGGCTCAGGTAACAAACAAGCCAAGGTCTGGGCCCAATTCCACCACTTGTAGTGAAATCACTTGATGGGGAAGAGCACACAAGACAATTCATGGACCAGATTTCAGGGCTTGAACTAGGTGATGTTTATGGCTCTTCTGGACTCTATGGATTCAACAACACATCCAGGACCACAGAATCAGAGGAGGAAACAAATCAGTGTTCATCAACCAGATGTGTTTTCTTAAACAGATTTATCTCATCATCATTAGTCATTGAAGGCTTAACTTTATGTCAGGCACTCTGCTATGTGATATAGATGTATTATTTAATTCTTACAACCCTAAGAAATAAATATAATTATTTTTCCCATTTAACAGATGAGGGAACTGAAGCTTGATGAAACTGAAGCTTAAGGGAACCAAGTAAAGATATTCACAGCAAAAATGTAGAAACAGAGCTGAACCAAGGTTTTCTGATGCCAAAATGCTTGATCTTAATCACTACACACCACTTTGATTTGTGACCTTTAGGGCAATGCACCACAGTGGCTAACTCCTATCTATACCCAGAGGGGGAATTTAAGGATGCACAAATGTTTTAGATTTAAAAAAAAATCTCATTTGATAGTAACCAGCCAAATGAACCTTAAATTTTCAAATTTCTCACACTGAAGTATTCATGAAAATACAAATCTTGGGTGAGGCTCTGGACACAGAGAAGCCAGAAACAGTGGGGAAGGGATGAAAACAAAGGGATTCAGAGAAAATCTTTCCACTGAATGCTCACTAAACTGTGGAATCCTTTTCCCACCCCACTCCCAGGAACCTGGGGGATGTAATCTCTGAGAAAACTGAATGGCCCAAATAAAACACTCAAAGATACTGAGATTTGCGACTCCCCACAATATACCCAACCCCCTTTCAGTAAAGTCATCAGATTAGGAGTCTCAGCCACGTATGCACCCCTCCTAATTAGTGTTTAGGCCATCACTTTGAGATATGAATGGAGAACTGAGGATCTCTGAGATCAGGAGAGTATACAGTGTGAAAAAGATATAAAAACAACAGGGAGAGCAGAAGAGAACAGACAGAAAACAACAACAAAACTAGTGTCTTCTAAGAAAAAAGAGAAGGAAGGGAGAAACCACACAAATAGGAAAAATCAGAGAAAAGGAAAGAGCTTTTAGAGTTTAAAGAGACTATAATTATCCCAAATTATTTTCTTTTAGAAGTTTAGTAGTTTAAGGTTTTAATTTTTAGCCTCTGATCTATTTTAAATTAATTTCCTGTGTGGTATGAGGTGGAGACAATTTCTTTTAAAAAAAAAAATAAGGTTCTTTCAGCACCATTTGTAGAAAAAAATATTTCTTTTCCCCATTCAAACTGCCTTGACACCCTTATCAAAAGTCAACTGAGTCTATATGTGTGCTGGCTGTATATGCTTGAGTCCTTTTTGGATTTACTGCTTTGTGCTATCATTCAACATGGCAGTTCTTTTGCTAATAGTATATTATGAATATGAATATGTATATGAATAGCATATGAATATATATATGTATTCATATGCATATGTATGCAATATATGCATACATATATTCATATGTATATGAATATATATAATATTCATGTATATGAATATATGAATAGTATATGAATAGTATACTGTCTTGATTCTGTAGCTTACACTAAATTAGGTAGTATGAGCTCTTCAACATTCTTCTTTTTCTAGGTCGTTTTGGCTTTTCTTACTAATATTTTATATAAATTTCAGATATGTGTCAATTTCCACAAATAAACAATAAAAAAACCAAAAAGTCTTCTGTCATTTTGATTGTGAGTGAATTAAAACCACAAGTCAACTTGCGGAGAAATGCAGAAATGGCATTACAATAATATTAAATTTTCCAGTGCATGAATATGGTATATCTCTGTATTTAATTATGTCTTTTAAAATCTCTCTCTTCTAAAGAACAATCTCACTTCTATACCATGCAGGTCCTACTATGTTTGTCTACCATACTCACACTCTTACCTTAGCAAAGGGTGAAAAGTCATTCATCTAATATCACCCAATTAATTCCCTCTTTGACGAATTTAAATTTGAAGAGCTGAATTTTCCAGATTCAGTATCCAGAAAATAAGGTTTAAGGTTTTAGACTGAGCTCCCCAGAGATAATCCAGCTCCTACATTTCTGCAGACTTTTTGAGCTTTCCTTTTAACTTCAAAGTTACCAAATATGCTTCAAAACAGTTCTTTAAGTAAGGTAAACTATTGCTTCCTACTTTAGGTTAGAAAATATAATGTAACATTTAATATTACTACAGATGAGCATAATTTGAAACAAATTAATCCTTGTTATAGAAAACAAATTATGATTGTTTTCAGATACTCTATGCTGGTTCATGTTCAAATGTTTTAACATGATCCAAATTTGTAACTTGACAAAGATACGGTTTTGAGAAAATTCAGAGCAAAAGAAATAATAGAAAGATCTGAAAATATCAGTCACTTTATCAATTGTATAGTATTCCTTCAAAGTGCATTAAAAACATAATCTGTGACATAATTCTTCAATTTTGATATTCTCAAATAATATCCCAGAAATGAACTGAGAAGTTCGTGGTGAACATACAACTATTTTCATATTTTCTCTTAGAAAGTGCTCGAGAAATAAGTGAATCTGAGTTTAGAGAAAACTTCTTCACATCCAGAAAGACACCATTTCCCCATGTAAGCCAATTTCTTTTCCCTAGCCTCTCAGCTCTCTAGGCTGACTTGGAAGTATTGTATGTAATTTATAGGTAACTCCCTGGAAGAAGCTGATTACTTCAGAAAATGTACCTCTCTTTATGACCAGCATACTTTGTGGATTTACTAAACCAATATGAACATGGGAGACTCCAAAACTAAGAGCATTAGAGAACTCCACTTGACCGGCCACGTCTGTACTTCTCTGAATGGGTTTTTGTATAGCACTGATCCTCACAGCATCTCTCCTTACAGCAAGTGAGTCAAATACTCATTACTAGCAATAGCTAAGGGGCTTCCTAGGTGGCGCTAGTGGTAAAGAATCCGCCTGCAACGCAGGAGACAAAAGAGAAGCAGGTTCCATCTCTGGGTCTGGGTCTGAGAGGAGAAAAAGCCAACACACTCCATTATTTTTGCTGAAAAATTCCATGAAGAGAGGAGCCTGGCAGGCCACAGTCCATGGGGTCGCAAAGAGTTAGACACGACTGAGCACCACGCACTTAGGCAGCAATAGCTAATGGAATCAATTCTGCCTTTGCAGCTGCTTTGAACTGTGAGGACAGGAGCCTGAAGCCAATGTTAGTCATCAGGCTACAAATGGGTGAAACCTGCCTGATAAGAGTCAGGCAGAAGGCAAGTGGAGACAAAGAGAAACCCTGGATCTCTGACGTGGTTTGAGCCCCTGAAACAAGGTATATCAATGTGCCAGTAAATTCCCTTTGGGGCTTCAGGCAATTTCTGTTGAGTCTTCCATCATTTGGAATCAAAAGACCCCCGTCTAAACCAAAAGGACGTCTACATAGTGGCAGTTTGGCTGGATGACTAAAGTTTTTCCAGTTTTACGGGGTTTTACTATTACATGGTCCAACTACCTGCTTCACCAAACACCTGCTTCACTCTGTCTAGTGTTTGTCGTCTCGTAGACTCTAGGCATGTAGGAATTGTACATTCTGGGCTCAGGGAGTGAAGACAAATAAGACATAGATTTTAACCTTAAGGACCTGATAGTTTCAAGTCTTTAAACAGAGGCACTATTATTAGGTGCTATTTTAAAGAGAAGGTCCTGGAGGCCACAGAGTATCCTAGTCTTTTAAGTAATAGAAAGAAAATAGAATCCAAGTTTTCTGATAAAGGGCTCTTTGTGGTAGGCAGTAACTCCTCTCTGGTTAAATCTAACTCCACTCATCCATTTTCATTTATTCTTTCCTTCATCAGTTATAGTAGAGGGGTGGTCAGCACACTATGGCCCATGGACCACAGCCAGCCCATCCTCCATTTTTGTAAATAAAGTTTTATTGCAATACAACCCCGCCCATGTGTCTACTTACTGTCTATGGCTGCTTTCATACTGCAGTCAGAGTTGAGTAAATGAAACAGATACTGTATGGTCCACATACCCAAAACTGCTTACAATCTTAACAGTAAAAACTGTCAATCTCTGAACCACATATTGAATTCTTGCTTTGTGCCAAACTGCAATGTTAGGCAGTCATTGTTGTCCTCAATAAGCTCAAGGCTAGTGCCTCCTAGAGGGAGATAATCAAGTTAACAAATACTAGAGCACATTGTGAAAAGATGGAACAGGAAAAGGACAGAACTCTATGGGAGTGTTAGGAAAAGAAACCTACTCAGTGTGAAAGGTAGAAGAGAGTCAAAGAAACTCTCTTAAGTCTAGATCTAAAGGACATTGGAGAGGATTGGGGTGGGGTAGAAAGAATTTCAGGCAGAGGGAGCAGCTTATCAGCGGTGATAGTTGCAAGGCACTTCAGACTAAGAGAAGAATTTCAGGTTTTCAGACATTTATTATATTACTTAAATCACTTAAAGGTGTATATTGTAATTTTAAAAGTAGAACTTAAATGCTCTCTCAAAAAAATTTAAAAATTCCCTGGTGGCTCAGCAGTAAAGATTCTGCCTGCACTGCAGAAGTCAGAGGAGATGCAGGTTTGAGCCCTGCGTTGGGAAAATCCCCTAGAGAAGGAGATGGCAGCCCACTCCAGTGTTTCTGCCTGGGAAATCCCATGGACAGAGGAGCCTGGAGAGGTACAGTCTGTAGAGTCACTGTCAGTCACGACTGAAGTGACTTAGCACATGTGTAGACTAATGCTGAGACCATGTAGCGATCCTAGGATTATGATTGATACATATGTACCTATATTTCACTATAACTGGACTTGAAATCAGGAGGGAAGAAGTGGAAGTGCCAAGTGAGGAAGTTGGAATACTTCCAACTTGAGTTCCAAGGTTGAGTCTGATTATCAAGGCCCTGAAAAGCCACAGTAAGGGAGTATAGGCACTGTCATGAGAATGAAGAGGTACTCATTTGTTTTGTTTTTTTTTAACTGAAGTGTGGTTGATTTCTGTCATTTATGTATGATCCTTGAACCTCAAAATAAAACTTATTAAAAAAAAAAAAGAACTTCACAATTGGAAGCATTTTCAAGAACCAACTAGCTACAAGATCACTAAATCTCCTCCACCTTGTACAATATGACTCTTGAGATCAGGAAATGACTTTAACCTGAGAAGAGGGCTGTTTTATGGGCTTGCTTAGAGGATAAGGGTAGCCTCTCCTGCTTATTGTCAACCATGAGGATCCCTCAGCAAGCTTCCTCTCATCTATGACCCATGCATCACCTTCTGTAATTTCTGTGGTTTCTTGTGGGAAATCCAGCTGGCCTGGATCCCATCTTGACTACATACCAGCTGTGGTGTGGCTATGAGCAATTTACTTAATTTCTCTGTGTACAATTGCCTGTTTATATAATATTATCTATTATATGATATTACCTATATCTCCGATTGCTGTTAGTGCTAAATAAGATGGTCCATGGCGGGTGGAGGAGGTGGTGGGAGGGGGGATCGGGATGGGGAATACATGTAAATCCATGGCTGATTCATGTCAATGTATGACAAAAACCACTACAATATTGTAAAGTAATTAGCCTCCAACTAATAAAAATAAATGAAAAAAAAAAACGATAAAAAAAAAGAAAGCATTTAGTAGACTACCAGGCAAATAGTAAGCACCCAAAAAATGTTACTTTTTATCCAAGTAGCTATTATTCAGGTAGTGTTGGAGGAGCACAGAAGACAGTATGATTTGTTGCAGTATGTATCTTGTCATTGCTTGCTCAACAGCCCTTCCTTTGTGGAACCATCCTTTCCTCAATCTGTGTGGATCCAGTCCAGCATCTGAGGGTGGGCAGAGTCAATCATTTAACCCATTCCTTTGTAGGGATCGGTACAAGGCAAACAAAACAGATTGATTTACTTGGAAAAGCTAGTTCAGAGATGTGCAGAATCATGACTCTTGGAAACAAAGTCAAAGGAAAGATCATTAATTTACCAACCTTCCAAGCTTGACACATGTGGTCAAGCCTTTGCTTGCAACTTTTTTCCAAGTAGTCCTTTCTGGCTCCACACAGTCCTAGTTGTTAGGGAAATAAAAGGAATTCACATTCATGCAGCTGCCACTATGTGCCAAGTACTGTGTTGTTCACATATAATCCCAACTACAAACATGTAAAGAAGTTTTACCTTTTATACTCTATAAGCAAGAAAGAAGGGTTGGAATTGTTAACTATAACTCACAGTATAGCTTTTATTTTCTAGTAGATTAGCTAGAGCTTCTATGAGGAGAAGGTCAGAGAGTCACTTATATGGACAATGAGTCATCCGGGAAAGAGGGGACTCCTGACAAGGACTCTCATGGTCAGGAATCACTGTCCCATTAGGCACTCCCAAGACATAACTTGCTCCGCATTTCTCTCAGGTGTCTCTCCTTGTCTCTGAACCTCTCCCCACGACCAGGTTCATCATGACTTCAGCTTGCTCCTGGTCCACATCATATACCCCAGCCCCAAGTCCTCTCTGCCACCCTTAACTCAGCTCTCTGAGTTCAATGACTCATTCTCTCATTTATAAGTTCATGCTCCTGAAGGAGGACTCCAGTCCCCCCAGTTCTCATTTCCCATGGCAGACCTGAGGTTACAGTTCACTGGCAGGTCTGTGGTTGGCACCCTAGGATCAGCCGTCACCATGAGAAGAAAGACCCAACTGGGCAGAATACAATCATTCCATTTGTAGTTTGAGCAATGAGTGCTATGAATGGGGGACAGTCCCTTGCGGTAAATCAGCTATGACTGACAACTCTACCACAAATAAGATTTGTCTATGTATGTCACCAAAATGGTCAGTTGAAACCATTCAACTGTAATAGAGAATCCAATTCATAGAAGCCTAAACATACAAAGGATTTGTTTTTCTTCTCATTAGAAGACTTCTGGACGTAGGCAACCTACAGGTTAGAAAAGGACCCAGGCTCTTTTCTTTCTGTTCCACCCTACTGATTTATGACAATACATGGTCACGGTAGGGCTGACATACTTCTGGACATCAAGTTCACCTGTGGGAAGGAGAAAGGAGAGTCAAAGAGCTTTCACATCATTGTTCCATGACTTTCATTGGGGAATGGAAGACCTTCTCAGCAGACTTCCTCTTATAACTTATTATCCAGAACAAAGCTACCAGTCAATTCTCTAATCCAATCTATGAGATGTCTATGACTGATTTAGGCCAGTCAGCGACATCCCCTGAGCCTGGGGTAGGGGTTTACGGTCTCAGAGATCAAGGGATGGAATATGCTGGTTTTCTGAAAAAGTACAATTAGGAGAAGTTCAATTAGGAGAAGGAAAGGCTGTTAGTGGAGCAACAAACAACACTTTCTTTAACAGAGCACTCCTCCAAAATAAGAGACCCTGAATGCACTCCCCCTACAGCTGGCTGAATGCTTCCAATAAATAATAATTTCTTGTTGAGTGGGATGAGCAACTGAGTGAATGAAAGAATACTTTGACTCATTAAAGGGAGAAACTAATATAGAGTAGAAAGAAGACCAAGGTGGTTGTCAGGAGATACAAATATTTCAGAAATCTCATGAGATCAAGTCTCACATCTGTCAAACTCAATTTCTTCATCTGTAAAATAAGGTTGAATATAAACTTGATTTAGGGATTAAATAAGACTACTTATGTTCTTTGAGATTGTAAAGAATTGGGAAATATTGTTTTAATTTACAAGCAATGGAAACAGACAACAAAGACTGGAGGAAACCAGCGTGAGTCAACGGGCCTTAGAAATATCATCCTTACGGGGAAGTGGGGTGCTCCACAGACAGAAAGGCAGAAATGGAGCCTGGGCAGATACATATTCTGATTGGTTGAAAGAGTCATTGTTATGTTGACTTTATCTTCTGAAGATGAAAGATGTTTCCATCTGAATAATCTAGGAAGTGCTGAAAGTTTGGAAACCCAACTCTTATTCTTCTGGCAAGTCCAGAACTTGGATTAAGAAATTGAAAGACATAAGATAGAAAAACTAAAGCATCCAGCTCCCCTGGAGATATCCTACTTGGCCCAAAAATATAATGAAATCTCTACTTCCAGGTTACATTACATTGTAGAATCACAGATGAGTATAGTTGGCTGCCTGGAGCAACTGTTGTCGTTCAGTCGCTCAATCATGTCCAACTCTTTGAAACCCCATGGACTGCAGCACACCAGGCTTCCCTGTCCTTCCCCATCTCCCAGAGCTTGCTCAAAGTCATGTCAATTGAGTCGGTTATGTCATCCTGTTGAGTTCAGTTTGATTTCATAAAACTTAGCCACTAAATTGTGTGATTTTACAAGTATTTTAGCTAAATTCAGGCACATGGTGAAGGAATATTCCCCACCCTCATGATATTGGATGTGGCCACCCGGCTTGATTTGGCCTGTGCATGTGGGCAGGAGCGTCATGAGTCACATGCAGGTAGAAGTATGAGAACTGGTGTACAATTCACTATTCTCCCTCTGCTGACAGAGGAACTGGCTCCAACCAGTGGAAGCTCCACAAACCTGGGTCCCATTGTGAGAATGACATCAAGCGGGAACCTTTCCCTCTTGACCCTCCATGGAAGCAAACAAAAACACAAACAAAGCAGTATTGTTCTAAATCACTAAACTGTTTCACTGAAACATAATGCCATGTAACCTAATACGACTACGCTCACATGGAAGCAGCAACAGGAGGGGTTAAAACATTCTTTTAAGTAAGACAGTCCAGGATTAGAGGCTCTGACACTTACAAACTGCATGTACTACCACTCTGTACCCTTTATTCTTTCTTGTGTTCATCTATCAGCCTAGATCTGTGGTTCTCAGATCTGGCTACACCTTCAAATCATAAGAGGAACCTCAAATACATCCTCAGCTTCTACCCCAGACACTGTGAGTTTATTGGTCTTGCATAGGGCCTGGGCATTAGCACTTTTAAAACCTTATGTGAAGCTAGGTTTGAGAGCTACTTGTCTAGAATTCTTTAATGTTGTTTAACTGGTTCACCCTTCAACACTGAGACTGAAATCTTCTCCAAAATGTTCTCCTGAATCCAGAGTTCCCCCTTGAGCTCTGGTAGCAACCTGGTCACAGCTGATCTCTGTAATTAGAACATCACATAAGAGTTCCAAATCTACTTTCTAACTGAGTGTGATTTCCCACAACACAGAGACTGTAACAAAATCTCTCTGTAGCCCCAGCAATAAATCCTGGCATCATGCTAAATATTAACATATATAAACAATACTTGCTTATTTATTTAAACAGAGAGAATGCCACTTGATTAAACTTAAGGAACCATTGGTGACCTCTGAGAAAACAGTGGTTTTTAATGGAAACTTGGAAGAAATGACAACTGTTCTAAATTAGGAAGTGAAAGTAAGTTATTTGAAGACACAGTCTCAACATGAGAAATAGAAAGACACATAATGATGACCAAGAGAATGGGTCATTTTCAGGATGGGAAAAAAGCCAGTTCTGTAGCATTGGAAATGGTATCATTCTAAAGGAAAAATTGT
The DNA here is from genome assembly GCF_963930625.1 of Muntiacus reevesi. Classification (NCBI taxonomy): domain Eukaryota; kingdom Metazoa; phylum Chordata; class Mammalia; order Artiodactyla; family Cervidae; genus Muntiacus; species Muntiacus reevesi. The sequence goes on from NC_089249.1 coordinate 245,843,341, forward strand.
GTTTCAGCATAAAAGTATAGTTTTTGTTAGCCAAGGATTTGGAAATAGAAAAATGAAGTGAAGAAAAGAACACAGGTATACAAAATGTCACACATGGTTATTTCTGAAGTAAGGTTTGGGTGATACTCTTTTCCAGTAGGTGCTCAATAAGTATTTATTGAAAGGATAAATGTTCTTGCTGTGGGTGAATGTGTATATTTTTTCATAGGTGCAGAGTTGAGTTCATAGTATAATTTAAGGCACAATATAATCTCAGGTATGTTAAACCTTCTCATATTTTCCGCTATCACTAACAGTTTTCTTCAATGTGTTATGTAAATGTCATTGGATATGTAAGTATCCTTGAACGATGCATAGCATTGCTTGGTATGCTGTTGTTGTTTAGTCACTAAATTGTGTCTGACTCTTCTGCAACCCCAGGGACTGTAGCCCACCAGCCTCCTCTGTCCATGGGATTTCCCAGGTGAGAATACTGGAGTGAATTGCCATTTCTTTCTCTAGGGAAATCTTCCTGACCTTGGGATCGAACCTGAGTCTCCTGCATTGGCACGTGGATTCTTTATCAGGGAGCCCCCAGGGAAGCTCATTGCTTTGTATACTGTATTTCAAACTGACAAAATATTTTGCTATGTCATTGTAGGCATATTCCCTATTACGGTCAACCATTCTCTTAATGACAAGCATGTAGTTTACCTCCCTGCATGTGCTCAGTTGATCTGTCATGTGTCTTTGCGACCCCATGGACTGTAAGCCTGCCAGGCTCTTCTGTCCATGGAATTCTCCAGGCAAGAATACTGGAGTACCATATACTCCTCCAGGTCATCTTTCTGACCCAGGGATCGAACTTGTGTCTCTTGCATCTCCTGCATTGGCAGGCAGATTCTTTACCACTAGCGGATTCTTTACCACTTTATTTCCTAGTCACCTGGGAAGCCCTCCCCACTAGTAGAAAAAACATTTAAATGGACAACCTCACACATATCCTGACATGGACTTGAGAAACAGTTTCTTGGGATAAGTATCCAGACAAGGGATTGTTAAATTATAGGCTAGTCACTTACTTAATTTCAACAGGTACTAACAAAGTTCTCTCCAGAACAACTGCACAGTTTTACTGCTACTAGCTGTGCTTGAGAGCTGCTTCCCCAGAGCAGCTCTAGAATCCCTCTATACGATCCCTCTAGGATTTTTGCCATGCTGACGAATGTTATATGCTACTGTGTTCCCTTTGAATTTCTCTGACTACTGGTGACGTCAATCATCTCTTCACTACTGATCACTTTATGGTCCCTGGTTAGTGAATTGGCTTCTCTCATCTTTGCCCATTTTTCTATTTATTTTCTTTTTCTCTTAATCTCTGTGTGTGTATAATGTCATCTCTGAACTTTACAAGTAATTCTTTCTGCTCCATAATGTCTCTGCCAACTTTGTCCATTGAAAATTTCATTGAACTGAAATCCTTAATAATGATGTATTAAAATCCATCAAGCTTTGTTCTCATGGATTCTGCCTTGAAGATTTTATTTGAGTCCCATTTCTATTCCAAAATTACTATAATATTTCCCATTATTTTTTCTATTAAGTTTACAGTTTTACTTTTGAAATTGCTCTTTAATTCCTCTGGAGTTCACCATATACATGGTATGAGGTAGGGGTTGAACTTTATTTTTTCTGTATAGTAACCTAATTTTCTCACTACTTTCTGCTACCAGTTCATTCTTTCTTCACTGATTGGTGAGGCCATCTCTATCATATGCTATGTTGAATATTAGACAAATAGATAAATTGTGTGAATATGTGTGTATTCTATTCTATTTCTGATGTGCTGGGATTTTTTTTTTGTTCTTCTACAGTATTTAGTATCACAACTTTGTATCAAGCTTTAATATTAAGAAGAGTGACTCCAAACTCTCCCACTTTCTTTGGTCTTCTTAAAAAATTTTTAAACTATTTTATACTTTATATTTCCATGAAAATTCTAGATATAATTGTTGAGTACTTAAAAAGAGTCTGTTAGGATGGGAAGTGGAAAAAATAGGTAAAGGTGGTCAGGAGGTCCAAACTTCCAGTTATAAAATAAATCAGTTCTGAGGATATAATGTACATCATGGAGAAAAAAGTTCACAATACTATATTGTATATCTGAAAGTTGCTAAGAGAGTAAATCTTAAAAGGTCTCATCACAAAAGATAAATTGTAACTATGTAAGGTGATGATTGTTAACTTATTGTGGTAATCATTTCATAACACATACAAATAACTATCATCAAGTTTGTACATTTAAAACTAGTACAATACTATGTGTTAATTATATCTCAATAAAATTGGAGGGAAAAAAGATCCTGTTAGATTTTTATTGAATTAGCTTGAATGATGATTTATTAAGGAAGAAATGACATCTTCATAAATGTTAAGTCATTCAGTCCATGAACTTAGTACATCAGTTTTTCTTATGTTTCATGACACTTCTTCATAAAGGTTTTCTGCATCCTTGATTAGGTTAATTACTACATTATACTTCCTAAAGCTAATGTAATTTATTCCTTATGCTTTCTAGACAATTATTGCTGAGATAGAAATTGCAGTTGACACTTTAGCTACCTTTTTTATTTTCCTGGCAGTGCTGTGTGGCTTGTGGGCTCTTGCACACCTGACCAAGAATTCAGCCCAGACCACAGGGATGAAAGTACCAAATCTTAACCATTGGACCACTAGGGTATCCCCACTACTATTTTGTATTCAAGTTTTTCCAGTGGTCATGTATGGATGTGAGAGTTGGACTATAAAGAAAGCTGAGCGCTAAAGAATTGATGCTTTTGAACTGTGATGTTGGAGAAGACTCTTGAGAGTCCCTTGGACAGCAAGGAGATCCAACCAGTCCATCCTAAAGGAAATCAGTCCTGGGTGTTCATTGGAAGGACTGATGCAGAAGCTGAAACTCCAATACTTTGGCCACCTGATGTGAAGAGCTGACTCATTGGGAAAGACCCTGATGCCGGGAGGGATTGGGGACAGGAGGAGAAGGGGACAACAGAGGATGAGATGGTTGGATGTCATCACTGACTTGATGGACATGAGTTTGAGTAAACTCCGGGAGATGGTGATGGACAGGGAGGCCTGGCGTGCTGTGATTCATGGGGTTGGAGAGTCAGGCACTACTGAGCAGCTGAACTGAACATGGATTACTTTGCTAAAAGCTATGAAACAAAATGGGGGAAAAGAATACACGTGAAAAGTTTGCTTTTGTAGGAATAAGGCTATTTCTTCTTCTACAACAGGAAGAGTGACACAGGAAAGGTCAAAGATATAGGAAAATGTAGAGGATTACATGAGGGAAGTTAACAGTTCATTTCTCAAAATAGAAATAAGCCTGATGAGTTTCAACCTCATCCCTTGAAGAAAGAAAATGCTTTTCTGTTAGAAAAAACTGATGTCAGACATTGTGAACCAAAGAATTACCAGGGCAACAAGCCTTTACAAGATGAGTTATATAATACAAAAACTGAACAATTTAAACTCTAGAGCAAAAGGAAAAACAATGATCAGAATGAAATCTAAACAATATTATATTCTCTACCTACTTTCTCATCTATAAAATGATGAGGCTGTACTAAATGATATCTAAACTTCCTTCTACCTCAAATCTCTGAAAATATTCCTTTAAGAAAATGAAAGAGTGAAAGTGAAAAAAAAATTTTAAGTGTAAATTAATCTCCTCTGAAAGAGATGGGAATACCAGACCACCTGACCTGCCTCTGTATGCAGGTCAGGAAGCAACAGTTAGAACTGGACATGGAACAACAGACTGGTTCCAAATAGGAAAAGGAGTACGTCAAGACTCTATATTGTCACCATGCTTATTTAACTTATATGCAGAGCACATCATGAGAAACACTGGGTTGGATGAAGCACAAGCTAGAATCAATAACTTCAGATATGCAGATGACACCACCCTTATGGCAGAAAGTGAAGAAGAACTAAAAGAACATCTTGATGAAAGTGAGAAAGGAGAGTGAAAAAGTTGGCTTAAAACTCAACATTCAGAAAACTAAGATCATGGCATCTGGTCCCATTACTTCATGGCAAATAGAAGGGGAAACAGTGGAAACAGTGGCTGACTTTTTTGTGCTCCAAAATCACTGCAGATGGTGATTGCAGCCATGAAATTAAAAGACGCTTATTCCTTGGAAAGAAAGTTATGACCAACCTAGACAGCATATTAAAAAGCAGAGACATTACTTTGCCAACAAAGGTCCATATAGTCAAGGCTATGGCTTTTCCAGTAGTCATACATGGATGTGAGAGTTGGACTATAAGGAAAACTGAGCACTGAAGAATTGATGCTTTTGAACTGTGGTGTTGGAGAAGACTCTTGAGAGTCCCTTGGACCAAGGAGATCCAACCAGTTCATCCTAGAGGAAATCAGTCCTGATTATTCATTGAAAGGACTGATGCTGAAGCTGAAACTCCAATACTTTGGCCACCCGATGCAAAGAGCTGACTCATTTGAAAAGACCCTGATGCTGGGAAAGATTGAAGGCGGGAGAAGAAGGGGATGACAGAGGATGAGATGGTTGGATGGCATCACTGACTCAATGGACATGAGTTTGGGTAAACTCCGAGAGTAGGTGATGGACAGGGAGGCCTGGTGTGCTGCAGTTCATGGGGTCGCAAAGAGTCGGACATGATTGAGTGACTGAACTGAACTGAATCTCCTCCATTGGAGGAGAACTGACTCTCCAGTTCTATTGGTTTTTCTAGCAAAAAGGCTTTGAGAAGAGTTATTCCTTGTGTGAATTCAAGAAGAGTAAGTTTAGTGCATATGACTGCACAGAGACAATTTGAGAAGGGCTCTTAGGATAGGAATTGGATAATTTTTATTGCTGTCACTGTGGCTGGTTATTGAACTGGCTTCTTCCCTGTCATCAGTTCTACCCCTACTCTATTACTGAAGATCTTTTCAACAGGGTCCATGTATTTTAAGAGTTTTCTAGCTTGGGAAGAGAAGAGGAAGAAGAAGTGAAACTTCTGGAGTTGCATTGCTAAAGAAAGTGCTCATTCTTTCAGACACTTTGCTGTCAAATTCTTACTCAAATTTCCTCTTTGGTGAGGTAAGACGCCCCCCACAACCCATTCAAATAAAAAAGTAGTGTGACAAAGTACAAAGTCCATCACTAGAGTCTCTTGAATAACAGATTTTTTTTTCACCTGGATGAGGTCCATTTCTCCTTTCCTCCTTTCTATATCAGGTCCAGTTCCCTTCCCAGATCTCCAAGATAACTTAGAAAGAAACCAAAGTTACGCTTCTGAAGAACAGTAAAACTTATATCACGTGACCATCTCAAAATGTAAAAATATGACTTAGAAGTAAGTGGAGACACAAATAAGTTATAAAAAGTAAATATAAGACTATTACAAATAATGACATAAAACTGAAAATAACCTGAGTGGCATGTGCCATAAATATGAAGGGTCAGGCTGAATCATCCATATAAAGATTCATCAACCATTTACAAGGATTTTTACGAGTGCATCCTTACTATTCTCCACAATAGGAATGAGGAAGTTGACTCATGGTTGAGTGTGACAATCCAGATACAAATGATCATGCACAATCTTAACCCATTTTGTAAGAAGAAACCTACATAGACACAAGCCTGAAGTAATATGAGAGGTGTTAACAATAACCTCTTCTGAGCAGAAGAAACAAGCAACTCTGGGTTCCTTTTTTCGTCAAAAATCCACATTTTAAATTTTTGTATAACAATTATGTTCTTGTATAAAAGCAACAGATTTAAAAAGGAAGAAAACAGAAAACCAACCAAAGACAACTGAATATTAGAGATACACAGCACAGGCTTAGCATGTCACAAGTTAAAGGGTAGAAAAGTCTGAGTAAATCACCAAATTTTGTTCGTGCCTCAGTTCCCTTTTCTATAAAGTTGGAAGTGCTGCCTTCCTTTGGCACAGAGGTTTTTTGATATCAAAACATCTTCCCATGAACAACTTTGAAATTCATTCAGCTAATGATAATTTCCCTTGCATAAATGAGGGAGTGGGTATAAGTAAAGACAAAAATAAATTGCTCTCTGTTGCTTTGATTTCTTTTAGCTGTGTTAAACTTTACATAACAGTTCACGGAAAACATATACCCTCTAAATTACTCTAATACTGCTCTCTGCTAAATACTTGGCAAGTAGGAGAAAGGAGAGAAAAAAAACTTCCTGTTTCAGCCCCAAATCCTACCATTGGAAACCCAGCAAAATAGTCATATTAAATATTTGGAAATCCTTCAAGTCCACATTTTCTGTTTCTAATAAGACTTTGGAGAAACAGTCTGAGAATTGTTAATTTCTTGCTCGAAGACACATAAAATAAGTAGCAGAGTCAGATTCTACTGTCAGGTTAGAGCTTGGACACTTGGTCACTAACCCACTCCCCTCCTCAAACAAAAACTCCAAATAAATATATAGTAAGAACCAGTGAGAAGATGGTGAGGTGTCTAGGAGGAGGAAGTCCTTTGGAAATAAGAAGTGGAAAAAGTAGGGTGGCCACACAAGGAGAAGGAGCCCAAAGGGCAAAAGGCGAGGTGCCAGAAGTCAGGTCCTCCTTTCACAGCTGTGTCCTGGCCCAGCCTCGGGTGCCCCTTACCGTGGGCATGGGGGAGGGTGCCCACGTGACACAGTCTGAACTGTGCCTAGGGTGACTGCCCAGTGTGTCTCAGTTAGTGGGGGGACATTACTGTGCTGAGGGCTTCCTGAATCTCTGGATTGAAAAGGAGTGTCTAACAACCCTACTTGTTCAACTATAATGTCTTACATGCTGTTTCTAATTTATCTTTTGCCTCCTTTCCCAGGTTTCTGGGCTTCTAATGTAAGAACACCCTGAAGCCAGCCAGGCATTCTATCTTTGAAGAAAGTGGTTTGCAGGAGCTGAAGAACCTGCAGAAAGTCAAAGGTTACACCCTGGAAAATCCCAAGGACAGAGGAGCCTGGCGGGCTACAGTCCATGGGGTTGCAAGAGTCGGATGTGACTTAGTGACTAAGCCACCATCACACTCTGTTTACAACATTCTATCTCTCAGGATGCTTTCTAAAGATAGATTATGGCATTTTCCTATGGCAACCCTAGCAAACTAACATAGATATCAAGCAAACACTAATCTAAACTAATCAAAGCAAGTATGAGTGGTTATATTACCACCACGTAAAGTAGAATTCAGACAAAAGAATATTACCAGACACACAAAAAGACATTATATAAAGATAAGAGGGCTAGCTCAGCAAGACATAGCAATCCTAAATCCATAAGCATCAAACAACAGTGCTGTAAAATACGTGAGGGAAAAACTGACTGAACAAAGAGTAGAAAATTTGATGATTATAGTTGGAGACTTCAGCACTCCCTCTCAATGACTAAAAGAATAACTAGTCATAAGAGCATCACGGATATAGAATTCTACAACAGTATCAGACAACAGGATATAATCAACATTTATAAAATCCATAAATAGCAGAATACATTCTCGTCAAGTTACCACAAAACACATATCAAGACAGAAAACATCCCAAGCCATAAAACAAACTTCAACACATTTAAAAGAATTAAAATCATACAGAGTATAGTCCCTGCTCACAATGGAATTAAACCAGAAATCAATAAAAAAAAAAGATTACAGGAAGTTCTTCAAGCACTTAAAAACTAAATAACACACTTCTAAATAATCCAAAGATGAAAGAAAAAGTCTCAAAGGAATTTTAAAAATACATTGAGTTGAATAAAAATTAGGTCAGAATTTGTGGGACAAAGCTAAAGCAACACAGACAGGGAAATTTATAATAATTTTATGCATACATTAGAAAAGAGGAAAAAAACTCAAATTAGTAATTTAAGATAATCCTCAGAAACCTAGAAAAAGATGAGCAGAAGAAACAAAACAAACCCAAGCTAAAAGATGGAAGACAATAATAAAGATAGGAACTGAAATTAATGAAATTTAAAGTGAAAAATCAATGCAGGAAGTCAAGGAAACAAAGAGCTGGCTTTTTAGAAAGGTCAATAAATTGACAAACTTCTAGCAAGACTAACTGAAAAAATAACAGGAAAGGCACAAATTGCTATCAACACAAATGAAACCAAGGATATCACTACAGGCCCTGTGACCCCCAAAATGATAATAAGAAAATACTAAGAATAGCTTTACATAGATAAACTGGTCATTAGATGAAATGAACCAATTCCTCAAAAACACTATCACAACTCACCCTAATTGGAATAGATAACATGAACAAGCCTACAACTATTATGGAAATTGAAATTATAATTTAAAAATGTCTCCAGAAGATCTGTAGGCATATAAGATTTCACTGGAAAATTCTTTTCTCTCTCTCTCTCTGTTTTTTTTACTTTACTTTCTGTCTCTTCAATGGAGAATCCTAACAAACACTTAGAAAAGCTACATTAATCCTACATGATTTTTTCCAAAAAATGAAAGTAGAATATCTCCATTTTATGCAGTTGGTATTACCCTGATACCAAAGCCAGATAAAGAGTACAAAAAAGAATACACTCAAGATTATAGATACACAAATTCTTAATAAAATATTAGAAAATAGAATTCAGCAACATATAAAAGGAATTATGCACTATGACCAAATGGAGTTTATTTCAAGGATGCAAGGCTGATTCAACATTAAAAAATCAGTTGGTGTAACCCATCATATTAAAAGTCTAAAGAAGAAAAATTATAAAATCACATCAATTGATTCAGAAAAATATTTGATAAAATTCAACACCCATGTATGAATAAAGCTCTCAGACAGATAGGAATAGAGGAAAACTTACTCAACATAGTGAAAAACATGCACAAAGGAAAAAAGTCCCTGCAAATAGCATCACAGTAATGGGGAAGAAGTAAATGTTCCCCACAAAGGGTGAGAAGGAGGGAAAGAGGCCTGATCTCCCCATTCCTATGCTACACAGAGCTAAAGTTCTATCCAGGCAAGAAGGCAAGACAAGGAAACAAACAATACACAGATCCGAAAGGAAGAATTAAAACTGTCCCTATTTGTAGATTACACAATTGATTGTCTATATAGAAAACCCAAGGAATCTTAAAAAAAAAAGGAAACCTCTTAGAATTTGGAAGTGAGTTCAGCAAAGATGCAAAATATAAGACAAAAAATACAAAAATTGGTTTATTTCTATGTATTATTTTATTTCTATATACTATCAAGGAACACAGAGATACCAAAATTTAAAAGAAAGCTACATTCAAAAATATAGATACATCAATCCTTAATAAAATATTGGAAACTAGAATTCAGAAACATATAAAAGAATTATACATTATGACCAAACTATACACTATGACACTATGACCAAATGGAGTTTATTTGAAGGGTGCAAGGCTGATTCAACACTAAAAATCAGTGTAATTCACCATATTAAAAGACTAATGAAGAAAAATCATAAAATCACATCAATTGATCCAGAAAAAGCATCTGATAAAATTCAGACACCCATGGGTGAATAAAGCTCTCAGATAGGAAGAGAGGAGAACTTTCTCAACATAATAAAAAGCATGTACAAAAAAAATTCCTAAAAGTAGCATCATACTAAAGGGGAAAGTGTGAATGTTCCCCATGAAGATTGGGAAGGAGGGAAGAATCCCTGTTCCCCCTGTACTTAGGCTGTGTGTTAATCACCTAGTCCTGTCTGACTCTTTGTGACCCCAAGGATGTGGCCTTCCAGGCTCTTATGTCGATGGAATTCTCCAGGCAAGAATACTGAAATTGGTAGTCATTTCCTTTTCCAGGGGTTCTTCCCAAACTCAGGTCTCCCACATTGCAGGCAGATTCCTTAGTCTGAGTCACCTGGGAAGTCTATTCTAAAGCTACAGAGCTAACATTCTATCCAGGTCAATAAGACAAGATGAGGAAACAAATGCTATACAGATTATAAAGGAAGAATTAAAACTGTCCCAATTTCAGATAACATGATTTGCTGTCTATGTAGAAAATCCCAAGCAATCTTTAAAAACAACAAACTCCTAGAACTCTTTAGTGAGATCAGCAATGATACAAAATACAAGATAAATATATAAAAATTGGCTTTATTCCTATACACCATTTTATTTCTGTGTACCACCAAGGAACACAGAGACACATATACATATATATGGGGCTTGTATGCTAAAAACTACAAAAATGCTGAGGAAACTAATCAAAGAAGATGTCAATATACTGAGAAACATATTGTGTTAATGAGTTGGACCACAGAGTAAAGATGTCATTTCTCTTTCCCCAGACTGATATATAGGTTTAATGCAATTCTTACCAAAATCTCACAATATTTTTGTAAAAATGAAGATTATTCTAAAATCTACATGAAAAGACAAAGGAACTAGAATAGCTGAAATAATTTTAGAAAAGTAAAATAAAGTGGGAGGAATAAGTCTACTCCATATCAAGATTAATTACATAGGTACAGTAATCAAGATTATGCAATGTTACATTTAAAATGGATAATCAACCAAGACCAAATATATAGCACATGGAACTCTGCTCAATGTTATGTGACAGCTTGGATGGGAGGGGAGATTGTGAGAAAATGGACACATGTGTATACGTATGACTGAGTCCCTTTGCTGTTGACCTGAAACTATCAAACACTGTTAATCAGCTACACCTCAATACAAAATAAAAAGTTAAAAGAAATTAAGAATAAAAAAAGATTGTGCAGTGTTGACAAAGGGATAGAAACACAGACCACTGGAACCAAATGGGAAACATAGATAACTTGATAAGGGGTTAATACTCAAAACGTATAAAGAACATATAAAAATCAATAGCAAAAAGCACTCAATTTTTAAATGGACAGAGGATCTGAACACACATTTTTTCCAAGACATCCAAATGGCCAACAATGAAACATAAAAAGAGGATTAACACTACTAATCATCAGGGTACTGCAAATCAAAACTGCAGTGAGATATTACCTCATACCTGTCAGAATGGCTATCATCAAAAAATAAGAAATAACAAGTACTGGAGAGAGAAGGAAAACCTTGAGCACTGTTGGTGGGAATATAACTGTAGCTTGCCTGTGAGATATACTGGTGGAGAAGCCTGGTCAGCAGTTCACAACTGGTCCTAAAGCTGAGAGAGAGATGACTATAACAGATAAGATACCTGGGGATCTCCAGTAAAGAGGGAGATGACAAGAAAGAAGCAAGGAGTGGATTGAGTTCTGGGGACACTAGCACTTAGCCAGATAGATAAAGAGGATCCAGGCACAGGTAGTAAGAACAAATGTAGAAAGTTAGGAAGAAAATCAGGATAAATGGCACCACTTCCTGAGAGCAAAAGGAAAGAGAGTTGTAGGAAGTATGGCTTGGTCAGAGGTCAGATATGATGAAGACTGAGAAATACCCACTGCACTTTCATTGAATTTTTGCTTCATGGCTTCTGTGGAGGAGTAGAGTCAGTTGCATTAGTTTCAGGAGTAAACTGGAGGCAAGGAAGTGGACATTTGGACAGAAAATTTGACTCAGATGTAAAGGAAAGGGGAAGGGGGTTACCTAGAGATTGTTAAAGCATCAAATCGTCAAGAGAAAGTTTTTAAGGGCCTTTGTTTGTTATGCTCAAATGGCAGAGGGGACAGCCCTCCCCCCAAAAAAATCCAGAAGGCTGGAGATGTACATGAGACCAGAATGTGCACATATGAAGATATATTATTTAAAGTTCTCATAGTCATGGCTTTTGCTCAAAGCCTGAACGAGGTGATTTTCCATTAAGTTAAGAAACAAGGTAAGGTTATCTGCTCTCCTTTTCCACATAATGCTTGACATCATAGCTAATGCAGAAAAACAAGCAAAGAAAATAAAAGGTATACAGATTCAGAAGAAAAGCAAAACTCTCTTTGTTCACATATGACATGATAGCCCATATAGAAAATTCCAGAGAATTGACCAAATAATTCCTGAAACTAATGAGTGATTAAATAAAAATTACAAGATACCAGGTTAATATCCAAAGTCTTGCTTTCCTGTATAATAGCAATGAAAAATCAGGACTTGAAATTAAATATACAATACAATTTACATTAGCAAACAAAAAATACTTAGACATCAACAAAATATGTATACGATCAATATAAGGAAACTATAATACTCTGATGAAAAAAATAAAATAATTCAATAAATGGAGAGCTAGTCCATATTCAAGGATCAGGAAACTCAATATGTTAAGATGACAGTTTCTCTCAAATTGATCTTAGACTCAATGTAATTTCAATAAAAAAATCCCAGAAAGTTATTTTACTGATAATAACAGACTGATTCCAAAGTACATGCGGAAATACAAAAGACTCAGAATAGTCAAAACAATTTTGAAGAACAGAGTCCAAAGATGGGTACTCCCCAGCTTCAAGATTTATTATAAAGCTACAATAACAAAGACAGTATGCAACTGGCCAGAGAAGAGAAAAATATATCAAAGGAACAGAATAGAGGGCCAAGGAAGAGAACAACACAAATAAAGTCAAATTACCTTTGACAAAGGAGCAAAGGCAATTCAATGGAGAAATGGTTGTGGTTTTTTTTTTTTTTTTTTTTTTTTTTTTTTTTTAAATAAATGGTCCTGGAATAACTGGATATCTACATCAAAAAATGAACTTAGATGCAGACCTTACACCTGCCACAAAAAATTCAAAATGGATCATATTCTCAAACGTAAAATACCAAACTATAAAACTCCTAGATTACAACATGGGAAAATATCTAGATAACCTTGTATATGGCAATGACTTTTTAAGTACAACACCAAAGACATGACCCATGAGAGGAAAAAAAAATTGGTAAGTTGAACTTCATTGTAATTAAAGACTTCTACTCTATGAAAGACACTGTTAATAGGATGAGAAGACAAGCCACAGGTTTGGAGAAAATACTTGCCAAAAACAAGCCTCTTAAAGAACTATAATGTAAAATAAACAAAGAACTCTTAAAATTGAACAAAAAGAAAATGAACAATCTAATTAAAAATTGTCAAAAGACCTAAATAGATAGCTCACCAAAGAAGATATAAGGGTGGCAAATAAATATATGAAAACATGTTCAAGATGATATGTTATCAGGGAATGCTAATTTAAAAAATGAACGGTTAAAGGAGGAACAAGATGGCGCAGGAGTAGGTGGATGTGGAGTACATCTCTCTCCATGGATCCATCAGGAATACACCTTCAGACACAGAGGTGCATGCAGAACACCAGCTGAGAGCGGACAGGAGGACCTGACCAGAGGAAAAAAAATATAGAACCACGCAAAACTCAGTAGGGGGAAGGAATTAGTGGAAAAAACAGGAGTATTAGTAGGACTGGATCTACCCTTGGCCAGTGGGGGAACTGAGGCAGGGGTCTGATCCCCACAGAGGAGCAATTATCTGAGTCAGAGGAGAAACATTTAAGGCTGAGAGTGAAACAGCTGATCTGTGGCAGCCTAAATGGAATGAGAATCAGGCAGTCCTTGCCACAGTCATACATATGCTGGGCAGGAATGTGGGTCTCCTGGAAGGGGCAGCGGCTGGGAGCTGGAGTTTAGGGACTGTGGAACAATCTCAGTGTGAGCGCTGCTGTTGACTGCAGAGAGACGGATCGAGGGGATCTGAAGGAGGAGATCATGATGAGAAATGCCTGTGGAGGAAAAACCAGGCAGCCATGGAAGCAAGAGGATACTGCTGAGTCACAAGTAGGGGGTGGAGCCACCACCATAGCCTCTCTCTCCCCATACGCCAGCATTAGCAGCTGAAAAATAGAGAGACTGGCCCATCAAACGCCTGACGCACTGAACTTCAGGGTAGGACTCCACCCAGGGTGCTCCTTTAAGTTCCTGATGTGCCAATCTACAGAGTAGGACCCCAGCCAGGGGGACCCCTCTATGTGCCTGACGTGCTGGACAACAGAGAAGGACCCCAGGCAAGGGAGCCCTCTAAGTGCCTGAACAGGCAGAGCTATGGAGAAAGAGGCCCAAAGAGGCCTTCTGATCGCCAGCTACAAGAGGCTCAAAAAAAAGACTCTGGTAGGGCCATAACTCCTGCCACGGAGGCAGTTTCTGTCCCTGAACACTTGGCACCACCGGGGTCCCTGCAAGCCAAGCAGCTGAACCACCTTCACGCTCAACTCTCACTGGGGCAGAGTTGCCACAGGCAAAAAAAAAAAAAAAAAGCCTTGTGTTTATGTGCACAGGGTCACTTAGGTCCTGTCCAACTCTGCAAGCCGACTGTGGCCTGCCAGATTCTCTGTCAGAGAGGGGATTCTGCAAGCAAGAATACTGAAGCGTATTGGCCAATACTGGTTGCCATACCTTTCTAGAACACTATATTTCCTAGAACACTGCCATAGCGCCAACTCCCCTGAGTATCTGGAGTTGCAAGAACCCCTGCAACCCAAGAAGCTGCACCGCCTCCACACCTGGCCCTCACAGGGTCAAACCCAAGTCCTCCAGGGCAACCTCAGGAGCTAAACCCCAGTGAATGGCCCACATGTAAAGGTGGAACTAAAACCACAATTGAAACCCAGGGGCAGTGTGGCTAAGGAAGAAGACCCCAAACCTTTCCACCAGCTGTACAAGCTGCTTTTAACATGTGGTTAAATCCACATGATCAACTAAGCAGACTGTCTATGGAGTATATGAAAGGCCATTGAGAGCTCCCACAATAGAAAACGCACTGGATAGCAGTGGACATTGGAGGCAAAATATAGGACCAGATTAGAATCTGAGCAGCCCCCACAGCAGGTACAGAGATCAGTATAGTGTTGGAGGGCATCCTAGGGAGGTGAGGTGAACTGGGATTCCCAGTGTGGGAAAGGACTCTGACAGCAGTGACTCAAGGAAAACTTCATCATTCTTATATTTTGACTTGTTCTGTAGATTCTTTTGGATTTTTTCTCTTTTCTTTTTTTCCTTTTCTCCCCACTCTGTTGTAGTTGTCAATTTTATCAGCACTACATGAAATTCAATTAATCTTTTGAACTTTTTTACCCTTTTTTCTTCAGTCATGTTTTTTATTGTTGTCATAAACCTCTACCTCTACGTTGGAATTTTGCAGTTCTGTGGAGTTTTCCTTTTTTTCTTTTCTCTTTAATTTTAATTTTTTAAACCTATTACTATTTTTTCTACATTTATTCCTTTGTTTTCTCTTCCTACGGTTCTTTGCCCCTTGCAGTTAAAGTATATAAATCTTTATCTACCTCTATTTAACGTTGCATATCTATTCTTTACTTTCTCTCCTTTCCTCTCAACATATTTGTTAGTTTTATTTTCAGTGCTTTATTCCCCAATTGGCATCTTGCTTTAGTTTTGTTTTCCAGTTTGTGCTTTAATTAGTTTTGTTCTGGTAGATATAATTTTTGGTTTCCTTTGTTCCCTGGGTCGGTCTGTTGTAATTAATTTTTGTTGGACTGTTTTGATTTTGCTTATGGGTGTATTTGTATATGTGTATATTCAGTCAGTTTCTACTGTTGTTATAAACCTCTGTCTCTACATTGGGCTTTTGCAGTTCTGTAGAGTTTTCCTTTATTTCCCCCTTTTTTCTAACTTCTTCAGTTTTTTTTCTTTTCTCTTTTTTATAATTGTAATTTTTAACTTTTTAAACCTATTCCATTTCTTCTACATTTATTCCCTGTTTGCCTTTCCAACTGTTTTTCCCCCTTGCAGTTAATCTTTAATGTATATAAATCTTCATCTATCTCTATTTAACTTTGCATATCTATTCTTTCTTTCTTTTTTTATTTCCTTTCCTCTCAACATATTTGTTAGTTTTGTGTTCACTGCTTTATTCCCCAATTGGCACCTGCTTTAGTTTTGTTTTCCATTTTGTGCTTAAGTTAGCTTTGTTCTTAACTGGTAAATAAAATTTTTTATTTCCTTTGTTTGCCAGATCAATCTACAGTACTTTATTATTGTTGGACTGTTTGCACTTTCCTCATGGGTATATATGTATATGTGTATATTCCATTATTTTAATTAATATTTGCCTGATTTTATAACTGCCATTTGGGGTTCATCTTTTTTGGATATTTGTTTTACTCTTCCTTAATGCCATAACAAACCACTTGCAGAATCTTCATTTCTGACCAGAGATCAAACCCTGAGTCTTTGGAGTGGAACCACTGACTCCAAGACCCTAGACTACCAGAAAACTAACCCTAGGGAGTATCAAATAGTGAGAACTCACACAAAGGAAACCACTTGAATACAAAATTCAGCATCACCCAACCACCAGTATCACCCTGTGCAGGATGCCTCATCTAAATGACAGGCAAAACAAAAATACAAACCCAATCATCAGCAGACAGGAGTACCACCTCACTCAGCTTTGCCCATCAGAAGGAAAAAAACCAAGCAAACAAAAACTCAGCACAAATTTCACGCTATATGAAGCTCACACAAACCATTGGACCAACCTTAGGAGGTCAGAAACCAAAAGGAAGAAAGAATTCAATCTTCTTCAAGAAAAAATTCAACTTTCATTGAAGCCTGGGAAAAGGAGCCCTCAAACACAATAATTTTTAAAAAGAGAGAAAAAAAAAGACAGAGAAATACTGCACAAGTGAAGGAACAAACTAGAGACACAGAAGTCTAAATAAATGAAGAGGAAATAAGAAAATTACCTGAAAAAGAATTCAGAATAGGGATAGTAAAAATGATCAAAAACCTTGAAAACCAAATGGAGAAAATGCAAGAATCAATTAACAAAGACCTAGAAGAATTAAAGAATAAGCATGCAAAGACAAACAACACAATTACTGAAATTAAAAATACTCTGGAAGGAATCAATAGCAGAATATCTGAAGCAGAAGAACGAATCAGTGAGCTGGGAGATAAAATGGTGGAAATAACTTCTGAAGAGCAGAATAAACTATAAAGAATTAAAAGAGCTGAGGACAGCCTCAGAGACCTCTGGGACCATACCAAACACACCAACATTCAAATTATAGGGGTCCCAGAGGAAGAAGAGCAAAAGAAAAGGTATGAGAAATTTTTTGAAGAGATTATTGTTGAAAATTTTCCCAACATAGAAAAGGAAAGAGTCAGTCAAGTCCAAGAGGCACAAAGAGTCCCATACAGGATAAACCCAAGGAGAAACACACCAAGACACATACTAATCAAACTAACAAAGACTAAATATAAAGAAAGAATATTAAAAGCAGAAAGGTAGAAGCAACAAGTAACATAAGGGAAACCCCATATGCTTAATAGCTGATCTTTCACCAGAAACTTTGCCAGCCAGAAGGGAGTGGCAGGATATATATAAAGTAATGAAAGGAAAAAATCTTACAACCAAGATTACTGTACCCAGCAAGGATCTCATTCAAAATTGATAGATAAATAAAAAGCTTTTCAGAAAAACAAAAGTTAGAATTCAGTGCCACCAAACCAGCTTTACAACAAATGTTAAACAGACTTATACAGTCAAGAAATACAACAAAAGAAAAAGATCTACAAAATCAACCCCAAACAATTATAAAATGGCAATAGGAACATATGTATCAATAATTACTTTAAATGTAAATGGATTAAATCCTCCAACCAAAAGACACAGACTGGCTGAATGGATAAAAAAACAAGACCCCTATATATGCTGTCTATAAGAAACTGACTTCAAACCTCAAGATACACATAGACTGAAAGTAAGGGGATGGAAAAATACATTCCATGAAAATGGGAAACAAAGGAAAGCTGGAGTAACAATCCTCATATCAGACAAAATAGACCTTAAAATAAAGATTATAAGAGATAAGGAAGGACACTACATAATGATCAAGGGATCATTCCAAGAGGAGGACACGACAATTGTAAATATCTATGCATCCAACATAGGAGCACCTCAGTACATAAGCCAAACACTAACAGACATAAAAGGAGAAATTGACAGTAACACAATAATAGTAGGAGACTTTAACACCCCACTCACACCAATGGACAGATCATCAAAACAGAAAATTAATAAGGAAACACAAGTCTTAAATGATACATTAGATGAGATGGATCCCATTGATACCTTCAGGACATTCCATCCAAATGCAGAAGAATAAACCTTCTCAATGGCACATGGAACATTCTTCAGGAAAGACCACATCTTGGGTTACAACTCAAACCTCAGTAAGTTTAAGAAAACTGAAATTGTATCAAGCATCTCCTCCAACTACAATGCTATGAGACTAGATATCAATTATATGAAAAATCTGTAAGAAACACAAACTCATGGAGATTAAACAACACATTCCTAAATAACCAACAGGTTACTGAAGAAATCAAAAAGAAAAAAAAATTTCTAGGAACAAATGACAATGAAAATATGACAACTCAAAACCTATGGGATGCAGCAAAAGCAGTGCTAAGAGGGAAATTTATAGCAATACAATCCTACCTCAAGAAACAAGAAAACATCAAATAGACAACCTAACTTTATACCTAAAGCAACTGGGGGGAAAAGGAGAAAAAAAAAAAAAAACACCAAAATTAGTAGAAGGAAGGAAATCATAAAGATCTGAGCAGAAATAAATGAAAAAGAAATGAAAGAAATAATAGTAAAGGTTAATAAAACTAAAAGCTTGTTCTTTGAGAAGATAAACAAAATTGAAAACCCCTTAGCTAGACTTGTCAAGAAAAAAAGAGAGAAGAATCAAATCAACAACATTAGAAATGAAAAAGGAGAGGTTACAGCAGACAATACAGAAATATAAAGGATTACAAGAGACTATTATGGAAAACTATATGGTAATAAAATAGATAACCTGGAAGAAATGGACAGATTCTTAGAAAAGTTCAATCTTCCAAGACTGAACCAGGAAGAAATAGAAGTTATGAGAAATCCAGTTACAAGCACTGAAATTGAAACTATGATAAAAAAATCTCCCAAAAAACAAAATTCCAGGACCAGATGGCTTCACAGGAGAATTCTATCAAACATTTACAGAAGAACTGATGTCTATCCTTCTAAAACTCTTTCAAAAAATTGTAGAGGAAGGGATACTTCCAAACTCATTCTACGAGGCCACCATCATCCTGATACCAAAACCAAACAAAGACAAAACGAGAAAAGAAAACTACAGGCCAATATCACTGATGAACATAGATACAAAAATCCTCAACAAATTTTAGCAAATGAAAATCAGCAACACATCAAAAAGCTCATACACCATGATCAAATTGGGTTTATTCCAGGGATGCAAGGATTCATCAATATACAGAAAGCAATCAATGTGATACACCATATTAACAAATTGAAAGATAAAAACCATATAATTATCTCAATAGATGCAGAAAAAGCCTTTGACAAAATTCAGCACCTATTTATGATTAAAACTCTTCAAAAAATGGGCATAGAAGGAAACTACTACCTCAACATAGTAAAGGCCATATATGATAAGCCTACAGCAAACATTATTCTCAATGGTGAAAAGCTGAAGCATTCCCCCTGAGATCAAGAGCAAGACAAGGGTGTCCACTTTCACCACTATTATTCAACCTAGTTCTGGAAGTCCTAGCTACAGCAATTAAAGAAGAAAAAGAAACAAAAGGAATCCAGATCGGAAAAGAAGAAGTAAAGCTCTCACTGTTTGCAGATGACATGATACTGTACGTAGAAAACCCTAAAGATAGTATCAGAAATTTACTAGAGCTAATCAGTGAATTTAGCAAAGTTGCAGGATACAAAATTAATACACAGAAATCACTTGCATTTCTATATACTAACAATGAAAAATCAGAAAGAGAAATTAAGGAATCAATCCCATTCACCATTGCAACAAAAAGAATTAAATATCTAGGAATAAACTTACCTAAGGAGACAAAAGAACTGTACACAGAAAATTATAAGACACTAATGAAAGATGACATAAACAGATGGAGAGATATTCCATGTTCCTTGGTAGGAAGAATCAATATTGTCAAAATGACTATACTACCAAGCACAATCTACAGATTTAATGAGTTCCCTGTCAAATTACTAATGGAATTTTTCACAGAACTAGAACAAAAAAATTTCACAATTCATAGGGAAACACAAAAGACCCCAAATAGCCAAAGCAGTCTTGAGAAAGAAGAATGGAGCTGGAGGAATCAAGCTTCCTGACTTCAGGTTATACTACAGAGCAACAGTCATCAAGACAGTATGGTACTGGCACAAAACAGAAACATAGACCAAGGGAACAAGATAGAAAGCCCAGAAATAAACATAGACCAAGGGAACAAGATAGAAAGCCCAGAAATAAACCCATGTACCTTATTTTTGACAAAGGAGGCAAAAATATACAATGGGACAAAGACAGCCTCTTCGATAAATGTTGTTGGAAAAACTGGACAGCTACATGCAAAAGAGTGAAATTAGAAAATTTCCTAACAGCATACACAAAGATAAACTCAAAATGGATTAAATACCTGAATGGAAGACCAGAAACTATAAAACTCTTATAGGAAAACAGAGGCAGAACACTCAATGACAAATCAAAGGAAGATCCTCTATGACCCACTTCCTAGAGTAACGAACATAAAAACAAAAGTAAACAATTAGGACATGATTGAACTTAAAAGCTTTTGCACAGCAAAGGAAACTATAATCAAGGTGAAAGACAGCCCTCAGAATGGGAGAAAATAATAGCAAATGAAACAACTGACAAAGGATTAATTACCAAAACATACAAGCAGCTCAAACAACTCAATACCAGAAAAACAAACAACCCAATCAAAAAGTGGGAAAAAGACCTAACCAGACATTTCTCCAAGGAAAGACATACAGATGGCTAACAAACACATGAAAAGATGCTCAACATCACTCATTTTTAGAGAAATGCAAATCAAAACTACAATGAGATATCACCTCACATCAGTCAGAATGACCCTTATCAAAATGTCTACAAACAATAAATGCTGGGAAGGGTGTGGAGAAAAGGGAATACTCTTGCACTGTTGGTGGGTATGTAAATTGATACAGTCACTAAGGAAGATGGTGTGGAGATTCCTTAAAAAACTAGGAGTAAAACCACCATATGACCCAGAAATCCCACTCTGAGACCTATACCCTGAGGAAACCAAAATTGAAAGAGACACATGTATCCCACTGCTCGCTGCAGCACTGTTTACAATAGCTAGAACATGGAAGCAATCTAGATGTCCATTGACAGATGAATGGATAAAGATTTTGTGGTATATATACACAGTGGAATATTAGCTATAAAAAGGAACACATTTGAGTCAGTTTCTAATGAGGTGGATGAACATAGAACCTATTATACAGAGTGAAGTGAGTCAGAAAGAGAAAGATAAATACCATATTCTAACACATATATACGGAATCTAGAAAAATGTTACTGAAGAGTTTATTTACAGGGCAACAATGGAGAAACAGACATAGAGAATAGGCTTGTGGACATGGGGAGAGCAGAGGGGAGGGTGAGATGTATAGAAAGAGTAACATGGAAACTTATATTACCATATGTAAAATAGATAGCCAACAGGAATTTGCTGTCTGGCTCAGGAAACTCAAACAGGGGCTCTGTATCAACCTAGAGGAGTGGGATGGGGAGGGAGATGGGACGGAGGTTCAGAAGGGAGGGGGTATATGCATACCTATGACTGATTCATGTTGAGGTTTGACAGAAAACAGCAAAATTCTGTAAAGCAATTACCCTTCAATAAAAAAATATTTTTTTTAAAAAAGGACAGTTAGAATGGTTATAATCCAAGACCAACTGCTGACAAGGATGTGGACCAAAAGGAACTCTCATTTATTGCTGATGAGAATTAAAAAATGTTATTTTGCTATTTAGCAATTTTTGAAGACAGTTTAGCAATTTCTTACAAAACAAACTCTTACCATACAACCCATCCATTGTGCTCTTTTACCTGCACATGAATTTTTTTATCAGTTTTATTTATAGTTATCAAAATGTGAAAGCCACTGTTATGTCCTTCTATAGGTCAATGAACAAACTGTAATATTTAAATTAAAAAATATTATTTCACAATAAAAAGAAATGATCTATGAATCCACAAAAAGAAACAGAGGAACATTAAATGCATACTGCCAAGTGAAAGAAGACAATCTGAAAAGGCTCATACTCTATAATTCCAACTACATGAAATCTCAGAAAACACATGATCTTTCTATGGAGACAATTAAAAGGTCAGTGGTTGTTGCAGGTTCGAGGCGAGGAAGGAAAGCATAGGTGGAGCAGAGGGGATTTTGAGAGCAGTAACTAGAGTAATAAAACTGCTTAGCATGATATGGTAATGGTGGACACAAATAATGATACACTTGTCCAAACCTTTAGAATGCATCTCACAAAGCTTGAACTCCAATCAATTATGGACCTCAGCTGATAATGATGTGTAAATATTCGTTCATCAATATACCAACATTGATGCACAAGGCTTGGAATACATGTGGATGGTGGGGAGGCTGTGTATTTTGGGGAGAGGGAGGCAGGCATATGGGAACTCCCTGGACTTCCCTCTCAGTTTTGCTGTGACCTTGAAACTGCTCTAAAAAATAAAGTCTATTGAGAAATATGTGAATCATTCATAACCCAAGTATTTTTTGGCTCCAGCAGGTGCAGAAACTGCAAGACAGAGCACACCCCATCTCAGCATCGACAGCACAAAACATAGAGGGTTACCTTAGAGCACTTCCTCACAGGCCAAAGGGGACTTTCTTCTTTGCTTGTTTCTACAACTACTGGAAGAAAACATTCAGTACTTTGGAGGTCCAGGGACGGTCAAAGGAGACAGCTGTGGGCCAGCTTCCGGAGAAGCCTTACAAAAGCATGGCAGCATCCAGACTTCTCGTTCCCAGGGCTGCACCAGCATCATGTGGTTGCCAAGGAAGCCAGATGGAGGACAGACCTGCTGTCGCCCGGCGTCCTGCCCTTTCCCTATTTGGTGGCTCACCTGCCCTGGACCGGACCTGTATTGATGTGTTCCTGTTTTAGTTTGTATCTTTCACACTTTTCTAGAGCATTTGTCACACACAACAAGAATCTGCTGTCATCTGCCTTTTCCAAGTCTCTAGGTCAGTTGTTTTCAACCTCGACTACACATTGAAATCACCTGGGGAGACTGAGAAGTTTAACACTACCTTTGGCGTCCCATATGAAGGTCACAGGTGTGAGGCCTTGTACTAAGGGCACCTCTGGAAGTGACTGAGCCCCACTGTGTGCATGTGTGGGGGGGGTGCTCATTAGCTTAGTGCTGTCTGACTCTTTGCGACCCCATGGACTGTAGCCCACCAGGCTCCTCTGTCCATGGAATTTTATAGGCAAGAATACTGGAGGGGGTTGCCATTTCCTACTCCAGAGGATCTTCCCAGCCCAGAGATAAATCCCACAAGTCCCATTGTAACCATTGCCAAAAACCCCCTGCTTCTTACAGGCCAGCACCGTTACCCCTATTAGGCAAAAATACCCACTCTGGTACTCACCCTATAGCACCCTGACCAGTCACCAAGGATGTTGCCATCTTTCCAGCAGGAATTTTCTTTGTTTAGAGACTATAAAAATTGGCTACTAGCCCACGAAAAGCATTGGTTCTCCCTTGAGCTTGCTTGCTGTTCTAACAGTCAACTCTCTCTGACCTGTTAGGAAGTTGGCCCACTGTGCTCCCAGTGCCTACATTATCTCTGCTCTTTTTTCTTAGTAAATTCACTTTCTGTAATACTCTGCCCCTGGAAGTTTTTATTTCAACGGGCTCTCCAACTGGATTACCACAACACTACCTCAGTCCCAGCTGCTGAGATCCTAATTTGATTGGTCAGGGTCTGAGTTCCCAGGAGATTCTAATCAAGTTTGAAAATTACTAGTCTCAGTCCCTGGGGTTCACACAGGCTCTGACACTTCAGCAAGTTCCACCCCAGCACACACAAGAAGGCTCTGAGTTAAGTTCAGTTGCTCAGTCATGTCCAGCTCTTTGTGACCCCATGGACTGCAACTCGCCAGGCTTCCCTGTACATCACCAACTCCTGGAGCTTGCTCAGACTCATGTCCATTGAGTTGGTGATCCCATCCAACTATCCATTCCCTGACTAGAAGGCTCTAGGGAACATTTTTTAGTCAATGTGTTCACTAATTGTCACAGATAAGCATTGTGTAAACTGGATGCTGGGAAACTACATACACTTTCCTCAAAGAGCTCAGTATAACAAGTATCAGTGACCTGAACACCTTTCATATTACAGGGCCAGGGTATAGGGTCACTATTTATGGTGACAGTTTGTAAAGACTCTACTTGACACATCTCTGCCTTGGCTCCAGGGCTCTGTCAGCCAGAAGGAGGAGGGTGCCTCTCTGTTATTCACCCCTAGGTGCCACACAAGCTAAGTGGGGTGCCGGCCTCCTGCAGAGGGACCTGAGCTTGGCGCTGGCACCATGCCTGGCGCATGGGAGGTGCTCCATATTATTCACAGAGAGACTACAAGGGGCTGCACAGAAGGGTTCAGGGGAGGGGATGCATTCTGTCTACAGGGATGAGGTGAGAAGGTGTGAAGAGGCTAAGGCTGAGATGAGCCTTGAGGGAGGGCATGCCTGGTGGAGAGACAGGTGACAAGCATCTCCCCAGGATATGTTGACCTACTGAGTGGAGAGTGGGTATTGAGGCATTTCTATCTGCTGGAGCACCACGTGGAGGGGCTGCATGAAGTGGACAAGGGAGAAACTGTGAGGGGTTTGTGATGGAGCATGGACTTGTACCCACTGGGGAGCAGTGGGAGGATTTTCAACTCCCATAGCACAATCAGACCTGGCTGCTTCGATTACACTGGTGGCTGTGTGGAAAAAAATTTAGGGACCACTGGGATCACCAAAAGTGCCAACTCAAAATTAGAAAGGCCCTTAAGATCCTTTAGATGTAAAGAACAGACTTCTGGACTCTGTGAGAGAAGGAGAGGGTGGGATGATTTGAAAGAATAGCATTGAAACATGTATATTATCATATGTGAAACAGATCGCCAGTCCAGGTTTGATGCATGAGACAGGGTGCTCAGCACCAGAGCACTGGGATGACCTTGAGGGATGGGATGGGGAGGGAGGTGGGAGGAGGGTTCAGGATGGGGAACACATGTACACCCATGGCTGATTCATGTCAATGTATGGCAAAAACCACTACAATATTGTAAAGTAATTAGCCTCCAATTAAAATAAATAAATTAATTTAATAAAATAAATAAATAAAAAGATAAACCATGTTCTTTGATGAGAAGATTTAATATCACAAAGAATCATCTCTCCAAATTAAATTAGAATACACAGGATTTACTATGTTGGAATTTTATAAAAATAATCAAAGGCTTGTTTGTAAAAATAAATTAACAAGAACAGGCAGGGACATTATGAAAAAGAATAGTGTGAGGACTTGCCTTATTGGATGTCATTATACTATAATGCTAATATCACTATGTGTGTGTGTGTATGTGTGTGTGTGTAATAACATAAAATAAAGGTGGTACTTGAATTCATGGTAAAGAAAAGAAAAAAACACCTGTCCACTCCCATGATTTCAAACCCTTGAGTGGTCCTAAGGAATATAACATTTGAAGTCATTTAATTAAAAAAAAAAAAACTATGAAGAAAGAGATCATGAGATGCTTTCATGTTAAATCCTTTAATCTCAAGTTGGGTTTGCTGATTTTAAGTTGTAGACAGCTGTTCTGAACAGCCTTAATATCTGAAATAGAAGTGTTTTTTGTCTCCACAATGAGAATTCTTGATGGATAATAGGATTCATAAGGACTTAAGAGAATATACAATTCCAAAGAATACATTTCATGTTTAGTAGAAAGCTTTCCAATCACCAGAAAGATTGAGACACTTTTAGTATAAAAAATTAGGACTGTGTGACAGAACTTGACTGTACACGGATGAGCTATACCCAATGTCCCTGACTCCTTGGAATGCCACTGGAAACTGACCAAAAAATTGTCCTGCTGCTTGAAAGGACTCTGATATGGTAATATCTTGTCACTATCTTCTACAGTCAAGGGCATTAACACCTTAGAAGGCCACTGGATCTTAATCCTTGACTTAAAGTTGGTCATCAATAATGTCGACATTTTCTTCTGCTCAGACATGATTCACGTACATTTTTCAAAATTTGAACATTAGAGCCCCTCAGTGGAATCACACTGCAAAAAGAATAACATGAATAAGAGAAAAGCAGACCACTTCTCAAGTATGAGCAACACAGTTGTTTATGTTGAGGCACACTGGGTATTTGCATTTCCCAGAGCTCCATTCACAAGCCTATGAAGCGTATAGAAGCTTCCAGAGTTGTAAACATGAAGTTGCAGGAAAGTGTGTAATAGGGAGGTAGAAACCCTCAGCAGTCATTTCAAAAAACTCAAGACTGGTCTCCTTCAAGAGACTCACGTAACAGAATACAAAAACGGAAAAATCTAAGAAGACTAACATAAGACGTCAAATTGAAGTAGTAAACCAGGATGCTCATTCTCAAAGATGGCCAGGAAATGGTTTGGCTGTTTTTTTTTTCCAACTATGGACTGCAACTCTTTAGCGAGGGTTAAATTAAATCTATTTAGTCATTTATATCCTGTATTTAAGAAAAATATATATCAGTATACAAAATATAAGAGCATACTGGATATAGTAAAATAGGATTATTTCACATAAGTCTATACTGGATCATGGAATCAGAAATCTTTCTGTGTCTTAATGGTGAGAATTAGAAAGCCACAGTTTACACGAGCTGTATACCATGTATGCTCACACAGGTGTATGAAAAGGTCATTTGTGGAGCTTTCATATAACTGTTTTTTTTTAGGATTTGTACACAGTCACTATTTTTATTACCTAAGTCTGCCCAGAAATTATGTAAAATGCACTGAACTGTCACTCAGCTATGATCTTTAAACAGATTAGTCATATATGTGTGAAAACAGTTTAAATGTTAGTAGCTCAAAATGAGTCAGCGTGATATAGCTTCCCAAAAAATAACATCATGAGGAAATGCTCCTTTTTGTTTTGTTTTGCTTTGTTTTTTTATATGATATGCAATATTTTGTAAAATAAGTATTTTCTAACTAGGTGATGAAAGGTGAAACTTTAATAAAAACTAAGAGTAAAAGGACAAAAATGAACTATAACAATGCTATCTTCCATGCTTTTCTTCTCATAGAGAATATATTTTTCACACATTTTTGGAATCAGATAGTCAAAAAATTCAAGAAATCTGTGTTTTTGACTCTAATAGGCCTAAGACGGAGTCTTTTACCTGCTCTGTGATGTGACCTTGGATGTCACTTAACATCTCTAATCCTGTTTTCTAATCTGAAAACTGAGAATAATACTAGCTCCTATCTCACAGGTTTATTGCTATGAAGGGCATGACTGCAATAATAAAAGCCAACATTGATGAAACACTTGCAATATGCTGGGGATTATTCAAGGCGTGTTCTGTGGACTGGCTCATGTGATTAACTCAGACATAGGAAAGGCTGTGTACAAATATCCAATGAAAGAGAACTAGGAATAATGTATGACGGACTAAGGGGTGGATTTTATCAAAGAAAAACCTTTCTTAAAGACCAAACTGAACCAGATGCTGCAGGCTGTTTAGATTTGGAAGTAAGTAGTGGTTTCCCACCTTTATAGGTATTTGGGGAAATGACTACAGGGATGCATAGAGAGGAGTTAACTTTTCATTGGGAAGTGGAGTATATTTGTACAACTGTAAATTCAAATGCCTATGAGACCACGCAACTAATTGATCAGAGCAGGCTGGGGTGGAACCATAGGGAATGGTGGGAACCATGGAGAGCTGGAGGCACATCCCTACCCCCTGCCTTTGTTCATCTTCAGCCTGGAGCTGTCCTCCTCCAGATCTCTGCAGAGCTGCCTCCTGCTCCTTTGGGGCTCACTGACATAACCTATTGCCCTGCTATTCTAGTCCCCATGGTATTTCTCTGGTGGTCACCGTTGTTGAAACAGTGGTGGTTCTTCTTGGAGTAGAGGTGGACATTGTTGTTGAAATACTGCTGGTCATTGTTGGAGTAGTCATGGTTGCTTGAGTAGTAGGGGTCATTGCTGTTGAGATCCTCATGGTAGCTACTGCTGTTGGAGTAGTAATAGTGGTACTTGTTGCTGGAGAAGTGGTGCTGGTCATTGTTGGAGTGGTGGTGGTTGTTGTTGGAGTAGTGGTTGTTGTCTTAGTGGTGGTATCTGTTGTTGGAGTAGTGATAGTGCTTATTTTTGGAGTAGTGGTGGTGGTTGTTGGAGTGGTGGTAATGGTGGTGGTTGAAGTAGGGGTGGTTGTTGTCAGAGTAGTGGTAGTGGTAGTGGTTGTTTGACTAGTAATAGTTGTTTTGGGGGTAGTGGTGTTTGCTACTGGAGTAGTGGTGGTGATGGCTGGAGTAGTGGTGGTTGTTTTTGGAGTGGTGGTGGTGACTGCTGGAGTAGTGCTGATGGTTGCTGGTGGAGTAGTGGTGGGGGTTGGAGTGGTGGTGGTTGCTGCTAGAGTAGTAGTAGTGACTGTTTATGGAGAAGTGGTGGTGTTTGTTGTTGGAGTAGTGGTGGTGGTTGGAAGAGTGGTGGTGGTTATTGCAATAGTGGTGGTAGTAGTGGTGGTTGTTGGAGTAGTGGTGGTTATTGGAGTAGTAGTGGTCGTTGTTGTTGGAATAGTGGTGGTTGTTGTGGGAATAGTGCTGGTGGTTGTTGGAGTAATGGTGGTCATTGTTGTTGGAATAGTGGTGGTTGTTGTGGGAGTAGTGCTGGTGGTTGTTGGAGTAATGGTGGTCATTGTTGTTGGAATAGTGGTGGTTGTTGTGGGAGTAGTGCTGGTGGTTGTTGGAGCAGTGGTGGTAGTAGTGGTTGTTGTTGAAGTAGTGGTGGTTGTTGGAGTAGTGGTGGTCGTTGTTGGAATAGTGGTGGTTGTTGTGGGAGTAGTGCTGGTGGTTGTCAGAGCCGTGGTGGTAGTAGTGGTGGTTGTTAAAGTAGTTGTGGTTGTTGTTGGAGGAGTAGTAGTGGTTGTTGTTGTTGTAGGTGCAACTAGAAATCAACATGAAAGCAGGGCTTCATTAAGCTGCAGGAAACAAGAGATTTGTGTTGGCCAGTAAGCCAACACAACCAAGGAGACTGTCCCCAGGCAGAACTCAGAATTATCTCCCATGAACTCTGAGTTCTTGTCATTGGTCAACTAGAATCTGTGACTGAGGAGGGAATGAAGACATGGTCACAACAAGGAAACAACTGCATTGAAAGGATGATATTTGCGGGAGGTGTCAATATAAAAAATGACATTTGGGATTTGTATTGTAGCACTTCATAAAGACTAGTCATGCATATCAGATTTATGTATCTTCATAAACATCTGTGAGATAGGAAAAAATGTCTAGAGCCTGAAACTATCTGTCCTTTTAGCGGTGTATGACTAGGACTTAAATAGTAGTTTCCAAGAACTGGAATATTTACCAAATAAATAGCATTTACTTCAGTCAGTCCCAGGAGTACCTTTTCAATAGACCTGCATCCTAAATGCAAATTAATTCACACCATTGCCATTTGTAGAAAGGTGGATGGGATATAGAGTCTGTCAGATGGAGTGAAGTCAGAAAAAGAAAAACAAATATTAATACATTAAAACATATATGGAATTTAGAAAAACGGTCCAGATGAACATATTTGCAGGACAGGATTAGAGATGCAGACATAGAGAATGGACAAGTGGACAGAGAGAGGGGTGGGGGTTGGTGGAATGAACTGGGAGATTATGGTCGACATATATATACTACCTTGTATACAATAGACAGCTAGTGGGAACCTGCTATGTGGCACAGGGAGCTCAGCTTGGTGCTCTGTGGTGACAGAGGGGTAAGATGGAAGGGTGGATGGGGGGAAGGACCAGGAAGGATGGGTTATCTGTATACATATAGCTGACTCATTTCTCATTACAGTAGAAACTAATACAACATTGTAAATCAACTACACCACAACTTAAAAGAAAAACAACACACACACAAACACAATATGCTAGATAATAGATGCCTTAGGCTTTTGGATAGAAAGTGAGCCAGACATTTTAAGGTTCTTTTCTACTGAAGAGATAATAACAATAGGCAATAATTCAGACTTTTTTCAGAGTTAGAAATGGTATAGGATTCCAAATCACTTACTGAAGTCTTCAGAGCTACCCAGGGAAAATTGAAACTGGGATTAAGCCAAAACACTGTGCCTGCTGACATAAAGGTGAAATTGCAGGACTGAATCAAGAATGTGTAGCTTTTATTCACCAGATATCTTGTTTTGCCTACAAGAAGTATTCTTAAATTTCAATCCTACAAACTGTAAACTAGAATCCAAAGTTTATTGAATAGGGGACAATTGATATGAATATCTTTTGAGGGATCAAGTCAAATTAATTTGGAAACTAGATAATTTTTGCCTTAAAGATGAAAAACTTTTCTTTCCACAATTATTTTTGCCTGTTATGTACAAGGCATTAGTAAATGCTTTAGAATTTGGGGGTCCTGTGATCTCAGTGGTAATTGCTCAAATCTTTCAGTGTGAAAACAGACATAGACAGAATATAAACAAATGAGTGTGGCTGTCTTCCAATAAAATATTATTTATAAAACTGTGGGTGGAAGTGTTTTATAATATAATCTGGTCCTGGGGCTACAGTTTGCTGAGCCTGTTCTAATAGCGTAATCAGAAGTTTTTTAAAAGTGTGAAATTCAATCCACTCAGTTTGAAATACAGATAAAAAGGAACCAAGCAACAAATCTTATTAAAGGACTATAACAATGAAAAAACCTAATCAGCTTCTTTAATTTGTCATCCTTGGTGGTAAGTATGTCCTGAGAAAGAAGCCAGAAAGCTAAGGGTAGAAGAAACTGCTGAGGAAGAGCCCTAACATAAGGTTGAAAAGTAAGCTCATTCTGTGAAAAGTGCAAGAAAACTTTAGCAAAGACTTGGGTTGGAGGTAGAGAATCACTTTGATTCAGCTATGTACCTGTTTCCCACTGAACAGAACAGTGGCTTTATAAATATTCATCTACTAAAGAATTTCTGAGCACTAAAAGTCTCCTATTAATTTCTTTCTATATTATTTTTAAAAAATATTCAGCCAGAACAATCATATAATTTCAGTTTCCAAAAAAATTCTCTTCTTCACATGTGGCCTCCTCCCACCAGCCTTTTTGGCTTCCTTAAAATGCCCCCTAGAGGTAGTTTCCCCAGAGTCAGTTATTTCCTGCATCAGAATTGACATTTTACTTGCCTTCATCAAGGGCACAAGCCAAGTACAAAAGTTGGGAGATTGCAATATCAAGTTCATTAAATTAAAAATGAAACAGATTATGAAGGCCAAAAATATCATGTTCCGTTGTTAATAGAAGACTTTAGTGAGAGAACATTTATTAGGAAAGAACATCAGAAACCAGGAAATCCTGAAGAACCTGTGCCTTTCATCAAGTGGTAAGGAAAATTAGGATGTCTACATCAAGCTGGAAAAATGTAAACTTCCCTGATTTTTTTATTTCACAAAATTATTAAAAGCTACAAGTGAACAATAATTGAGATGCAAATGCTTTCATACTGCAATAAAGCTATTTTGATTTATAAACAAGCAATTTAGTAACATGGTGTGAAATATGCTTCAAAAAATCGAAGACGGCAGAGGAAAGGTTGAAACTAAATAGGCTCATACAAAGTATATGCAAGATGGAATTGACAATTGTTAAGCCAAAAGACACATCTACTTGCTGTTGCTCTTTAGTTGCTAAGTCATGTCCCCCTCTTTGCCACCCTATGGACTGTAGCCTGTGGGATTTCTCAGGCAAGAATACTGGAGTGGGTGGCCATTCCTGAACCAGGGATCCAACCCTCGTCTCCTGTGTCTCCTGCATTAGCAGGTGGATTCTTTACTTGACAGGACTTTATATTATCTATCTATCTATAAGCTGTAATATGATAAGAAAGGACATTTAAAAATTCTCCTAAGACCTAATCTCAGACAAAAGGACAGTTCTTCAAGTGGAATATATTCAGTTCCATAAAAATATTCACTATATTTCAGTGCAGAACAGTGAATGCTTTTTCATGAACCAGCCAGCACTCCTGAAGCACTGCTTTAGAAGATAGTTTGCTGACTGGAAATATTCTCTTGACTGGTTTTGAATCAACAGACTGCTTCCAAATAGGAAAAGGAGTACGTCAAGGCTGTATATTGCCACCCGACTTATTTGACTTATATGCAGAGTACATCGTGAGAAACGCTGGGCTGGAGGAAGCACAAGCTGGAATCAAGATTGCTGGGAGAAATATCAATAACTTCAGATATGCAGATGACACCACCCTTGTGGCAGAAAGTGAAGAAGAACTAAAGAGCCTCTTGATGAAAGTGAAAGAGGAGAGTGAAAAAGTTGGCTTAAAACTCAACATTCAGGATAAGGAAGCTGTGGTACATATACACCATGGAATATTACTCAGCCATTAAAAAGAATTCATTTGAATCAGTTCTAATGAGATGGATGAAACTGGAGTCCATTATACAGAGTGAAGTAAGCCAAAAAGATAAAGAACATTACAGCATACTAACACATATATATGGAATTTAGAAAGATGGTAACGATAACCCTATATGCAAAACAGAAAAAGAGACACAGAAGTACAGAACAGACTTCTGAACTCTGTGGGAGAAGGTGAGGGTGGGATGTTTCGAAAGAACAGCATGTATATTATCTATGATGAAACAGATCACCAGCCCAGGTGGGATGCATGAGACAAGTGCTCAAGCCTGATGCACTGGGAAGACCCAGAGGAGTCGGGTGGAGAGGGAGGTGGGAGGGGGGATCGGGATGGGGAATACGTGTAACTCTATGGCTGATTCATGTCAATGTATGACAAAACCCACTGAAATGTTGTGAAGTAATTAGCCTCCAACTAATAAAAAAAAATTTTTTAATAAAAAATAAATAAAAATAAAAATACTAGGGAAAAAAAACAAAACAAACAAACAAAAAAAAAAGATAATTTATTTTGTATCATAAATAAAAAACTCTTGATTCTGGGAAAAAAAAAACTCAACATTCAGAAAACTAAGATCATAGCATCCAGTCCCATCACTTCATGGCAGATAGATGGGGAAACAGTGGAAACAGTGGCTGACTTTATTTTTCTGGGCTCCAAAATCACTGCAGATGGTGACCACAGTCATGAAATTAAAAGACATTTACTCCTTGGAAGGAAAGTTATGACCAACCTAGACAGCATATTAAAAAGCAGAGATATTACTTTGCCAACAAAGGTCCCTCTAGTCAAGGCTATGGTTTTTCCAGTAGTCATGTATGGATGTGAGAGTTGGACTATAAAGAAAGCTGAGCACCGAAGAATTGATGCTTTTGAACTGTGGTACTGAAGAAGACTCTTGAGAGTCCCTTGAACTGCAAGGAGATCCAACCAGTATATCCTAAAGGAGATCAGTCTTGTGTGTTCATTGGAAGGACTGATGTTGAAGCTGAAACTCCAATACTTTAGCCACCTGGTGCGAAGAGCTGACTCATTTGAAAAGACCCTGATGCTGGGAAAGATTGAGGGCAGGAGGAGAAGGAGATGACAGAGGATGAGATGGTTGGATGGCATCACTGACTCAATGGACATGGGTTTGGGTGGACTCTGGGACTTGGTGATGAACAGGGAGGCCTAGCGTGCTGCAGTTCATGGGGTTGCAAAGAGTTGGACATGATTGAGCAACTGAACTGAACTGAAGTGATAATGAATGTAATAATGGAATCTTCCTCAGACATCTGGACAATGCCTCACAATGAGATAATGCACTGAGAGCATCAAGCCCAGCCCTTTCTTATAATAAGCACTCAGGAACTGTTATTTATTATCATCAATGACTCCCAGAAAAATAGCGATAGCCCTTAACGCTCCCCTATGAGATGATACCTATGAAAGTTTTGGTATAGTGGCAAGTCCCTATTCAACACAATACATTGTATCATCATAGTAATGATTATTTGATCAGAGGGAGGTGACAACTATCATACACCAATCACCAGCAAGGCATCTGTACATCCGCCTAATCCCACATGTCCAACTGCCTGTTAGACATCTCCTAGGGGCACTTCAAACTCAAGATCACCCAAATAAATTTCATTCTTCCTCCTGGAGCTCCTTCACCAGTGAATCCATCACATCAGCTAATCTCCTAAGTACAGAGAATCAGTCATCCTTCCTTCTTACTCCAGCCACCTTGTCCTCTCAGTTACAAGTCCTAATGGCTCTGACTCTTTGCTGCTACTGCTACCATCATTCTAGTTCAGATGCTCCTCTCTAGCTGAATTATTGCAGGAGCCTCCTGGGGAGGTTCTCTACCTCCAGACTTATTCACCTCCTAGTCATCTGAAACACTTTCTACAGAGCATTTTCCTACAACAAAGCTAGAAGTGCCATTTCCTACTATTAACACATGAAAGCTTCCTTATGACCCTGTAATGAAATCTGAATTCTTCATTCCATTAATCAGTCTATTAAGAACCTAGGCCACTCCTAGCTTCCTGTCTCCATTAGATTAATTTAGGCTCTTAAACAATTGCCAATGATTTCATGCTTTTGTAAGTCCCCCTGTCTATAATCATGCTATTCTCCCTGACTGTTCTCTGCTCAATGAAATATTCTCATTCATGAAGAACCAATTCAAGGATCATTAAGAGAAATCATCCTGGCCCTCCCTTCCCAGTTAGAACCCTTCTCTCCCTTCTCTGGGTCCCCAAAGAAGGCACCTCTTCATACTTCTACCCCAAAACAAATATCACTGGATGCTTGTTTGCTCTGCACAAGTCTGTCTCTCCACCCCCAACTTTAAGGACAGAGGTCAAGACTTCCTCATTTTGATATGCTCTGGGCCCTGCACAGAGAAGCAACTAGCCATGTTTAATGAATCATAGATTTGAAAGGCCTTTACCAAGTATCATGTGACCTATTTGCATGTATCTATATGAAGTGCCAATAGAAAGATATAAAATCTCATCTCCAACAACTTTTCCCTCTGAGAATGCTTCGATTCCATGTAAAGGCCAGCTTGCTCTGGACCATAAAGATTGGGTTGGTTTTATAAAACAGAGAGATATGTAAGAGAACAAATCTCCTAAAAGCCCCCATTCCACTCCTCAACCATCCAACTCTGGAACCAAGAAAAGGCTACTGTCAGAAGCTCAAAGAAAGGAAAATGTGACTATTACCAGAGCAGTGTTCACTTTATTTCCAGTTTCCCTGGGTTGATAGCCAAGCTCTCATGCATGTTTGGGTGCATGAAACTTGAAATTATTTTACTGCTTGGACTTCATGCTGTTGATGAGCATAATGAGTCACCTCAGACCTGAGAAAAAGTGAAGCCTGATACTTAAGGAGCAAATAGGAAAATCTGCCCTCCTGGAAGCTCACCTGAGAGACAGTCTCTGCCAGTTCTTGTAAAGGGTAACTAGGTGGGATCTCAGCAATCTCCCTAATTCACTGCAAGTTGTCTCTCAACACTCGGGCCTCTTCTGAGCCTCAATCATATCAGTTTTTCACTGAAACACCAAGCCCAGGTGTTCATGGGCCCAAATTTAAAGCCTCTGAAACCCAGGAACGAATCTCAGCTCTCCATCTGCATTTCAGTGTGATCTGGGAAAGTCACTCCACATCTCTGAACTCCATTTCTAGGCAGTCACAGAATGGAGGTGAGGATTTGCCACGCTGGGTCAGGCTTCTTCAGATAATGTCTGCAAACCAAACACCTTCAAAGCAGAGGAGGGCCCTGGAGCAGGAAATCTATATTTGGAGATGTCTTATAAATTAATAATGTAAATCTGGAAATCCTTCAGGGGAAGGAGTCAGCACAGATGCTTTTAGCCTGTTTCACTCTCATCCCAACTTGCAGGAGGATGTAGGCTGTGACCACAGTGCTCCCCAAAGAGCAGTAGCCAAAGACAAGCCCCCCACAGTAGCACAGGCCCCCTGCCTCTTGGCTGAAAAGTCACGGAATCACTCGCTTCCTGCATCAGTGTCTGGGACTTCAACTGGAGAACTCAAACTTTAGACCCTGGGGGAAAAAATGGAAAGGAGAAAGCCACCTTAGGTAGACACCTATCTTCCTATCTGGAGGCCCCCTGTTCCTCTAAATTGACTTCTGTCACTAAAAAGAAAGAAGAGTAAAGGTTTACTGATTTTTTAGTACATGCCAGACTCTGTCCCAAGTAATCTATATTCATTCTCTCATTTAATCCATAGAAAGAGACACAGGCTTGGGGTTTCATTATGCTCATTTGACCAGTGAGGAAGCCAAGGCCCAGAGAGATTAAGGAACTTTCCCAAAGTCACACAGCAGACAAGAGGCACAATTTAAACCCAGGCAGTAGACATCAGAATGCATACATGAACAACTCTATTTCACTGCCCCCCTACATTCTACTATCAGGGCATTGATTTACTTACCTCATAGATGTCTGCTTTCTTCTGCTTAATTATAAGCTCCACGAAGGTAACAGATACCTTTTGTAAGCTTACTAGCTAGCCAGGCACTCATCTAAATTTTTATATGTGTGAGGTTACACAACAGAGGCCAGAGACCCCCAGGGAAAAGTAATACAACTGATAATCAAGCCCAGGCAGTCCCCTCTAGCAACTCCAAGGTTGTGGATTATTTTCAGGGTATTCTCTGCCCCTGGGTCCTGCTGCTGCTAAGTCACTTCAGTCGTGTCCAACTCTGTGTGACCCCACAGAGAGAAAGTGAAGTCGCTCAGTCATGTCCGACTCTTAGCGACCCCATGGACTGCAGCCTACCAGACTCATCCGTCCATGGGATTTTCCAGGCCAGAGTACTGGAGTGGGTTGCCAGTGCCTTCTCCAGCCCCTGGGCCCTAGGAAATACCCAAAGAAGTCTGGCTAGAGGGAGGAAAGGACAAATGAATGAAACAAAGCTCCCTCCACTATACAGAGTCATGGGGTCAAGTGAGTACACCCTCTGGGGCTTCAAGGAAGAAGGCCAGTGTGTTTGGAATTGGGATGAGATAGCCGAGCTTCACCCAGCCTAGAGTGGACAGGCAGGTATTCTAGAGATGATCTACCGTGGAGAACTGGGCAAACGAATCCAAATCAATGGGTCTCTCAAATCCATAGGGAGGAAGTAGCCACAAACACAATCTTGACACCTAGTGTGTCCCAGGTGGGCTCATGACACACAGGACCCAACCATTTTTTCTAGTTATCTGACTCAATGACACCCTATTCAGTGTTTCCCCTTAATCTGAGTGGTGAGGAAAGAAAAAGAGAGAACTACACTCAAATACCCTTGCATGTGAGCAAGGCAGTGTCTCCAGAAGTTGCCTCTGTGCTTCTCTGAGAGGTACTGGGGAGCAGGATACTTATGATTCTGGAAGAGAAAAAAGTTTGAAAAAGGCAGCTTAAAGTCAGTATTTGTGCAAAGTGGTTGGATTTGAGGCTGTTTTATAGTTGTCTCTCTACTTTTTTTGTGGCTCAGCTGGTAAAGAATCTGCCTTCAATGCAGGAGACCTGGGTTCCATCCCTGGGTTGCGAAGATCCCCTGGAAAAGGGAAGGCTACCCACTCCAGTATTCTGGTCTAGAGAATTCCATGGACTGTATAGTCCATGGGGTCACAAAGAGTCAGACTGAGTGACTTTCACTCTGCTTTTCTATGTTTATTCCAGTATTCTTTTAGGATTGTAAGTAATTCTTAGAAAATAAGGGAAAAACTGCAAATGCTGTATCCTAAGATGATTAAGCGCTTCCTTGGAGCTCAGCTGGTAAAGAATCTGCCTGCAATGAAGGAGACAACAGTTTGATTCCTGGGTCAGGAAGATCTTCTGGAGAAGAGATAGGCTACCCAGTCTAGTATGCCTGGGCTTCCCTGGTGACTCAGCTGGTAAAGAAACTGCCTGCAATGTGGGAGACTGGGGTTTGATCCCTGGGTTGAGAAGATCCCCTGGAGAAGGGAACAGCTACTCACTCTAGTATTCTGGCCTGGAGAATTCCATGGGCTGTATAGTCAATGAGATTGCAAACAGTTGGACATGATTGAGGCATACACCTCCTTTGAATAGGTTAAAAGCATTTTTATGTGAATGAAGAAGTTGTTTTATTCTGTAAGTGGTTCCAGAAGGTAGATGGGGTTGGGGGCACCATAGCATGATGTCAGAATGGCATCAGAGTCGAGCAGACATCGGTTTGTCAGCAACCAGACAACTTATATAACCCTCATGGACTCTAAAATAGAAGTGATAATGGTATCTATCTCACAGGCTTTTGTGAAAAATCAAATGAAATAATGCATGTAAGATGCATAATATGGAAACAAAGACAGACCTCAGTAGGTGTTAGCTTCTCTAATAAACTCTCTGACCCTCCATTTCTTTATGTGTAAAATGGGACTAATACTTGTACCTTGCTAGAAGATCATTGTGAGATTTAAATAAGGCAATCATGTGTAAACCCATATACAACCTAAATCCTCAGTATGTATTATAAATCTTTCATTACAAAAACCAGTGGGGGAAAAGGGAGGTAAATGACAAGAATATGATCTTTTATTTCAGACTGGAAGATAAGGCAAAATAAACTAATAACTAAGAGCATAGAATCAGAATTAGACTTCCTGAATCTGGCACCCAAGAGCTATGCAACCTTGAGAAAGCTATGTCAAATAGAAGCATTGCTAAGAGGGATCGAATGACATGGCCTCTGAGAACAGTTGACCCCACACCAGCACATGATCTGTGCTCAGTAAACCCTGGTTGAGGAGATGTCACACAGGGACCAAGAGACCTCCCTATAGCAAACTCCTGGACAAAGAAGGTTTGGATTTTTGGCACCTAGTAATCAACATGTGGGCTTCCCAGGTGGCTCAGATGGTAAAGAATCCACCTGCAATGAAGGAAGATCCCAGTTCAATCCCTGGGTCAGGAAGATCCCCTGGAGGAGAGCATGACAATGGCCTGGAGAATTCCATGGACTGAGGAGCCAGGCAGGCTACAGTCCATAGAATGGCACAGAGTCAGACACAACTGAAGTGACTGAGCATAAGCACAGTCAACATCTAGTCCAGGCTTCCCATCCTTTCACTGATCAAGTCAGTGCATGCCGAAACTGTTCAACATGAGCTCACCCTTGCATTTCATCTTAATTTAGAGTCTCCCTTAAAAACCTTTCTGCCTTCCACTCACTCTTGTCTGCCTCCACCCTCTGCTACCAATTTCATCTTCAGAGCCTATATCAGTGATATTACATTGCCTCCATCACAGAGTTAAAGGATAGCTGCTAAACATATAGAAAGACTCTTCAGCTCTCTGATAATCAGAACAAGAGAAGAACGAGATGAAATTTTCTTCTAGGCAGAGTGAAAAAAATAAACAAATGGTCATATCAACTGTAGGAAGAATATGGGAGAGCAGATAATCTATGGGTGGAAAATTAAATTGGTACAGCCTTTCCAGAGGACAATTTTGTAATAGCTGTTAAATTTAAAAGCACACATTTCTTTCAACCCAGCGTTTATCCTTCTTGGTCACTATCCTAGCTAGAGAAACACTTGCTTAAAGGCTTAAGGAAAATCCTACTAGGATGCTCCCTGCAGACTATTTAAGAATGAAGCTTTGGAACAACCTAAGTGCCCCTCAATAAGCAATGGAAACTACAAGTATCCATAGTACAAAATACTATACAGCAATTTAACATACTGATGAAGATCTACATGAACGAATAAAGAAAATGGTACAATGCATGTTAAGTGAATACATACAAAAGACTGAGAGTATATTTTACAATTCCACACTTAAAACCATGTATTTCTTTATTTATACCCACACATAGGGAAAAGAAAAAGATCTTAACAGTGATCTTCTTCAACCAATATCAATGATTAACCCAAGGGATAAACTGGGGTTAAAGACAGGGAGTTAAAGAGAACGCTATCTCTACTTTTAAAAATGTATCCCTAACAAAAATACAGGCTTATGTGCTGGCTCAGTGGTAAACAAACAGCCTGCAAGAACAAGAGACATGGGTTGGATTCCTGAATCATGAAGATCCCCTGGAGAAGGAAATGGAAACCCCTTCCAGTATTCTTGCCTGGGAAATCACATGGAGAAAGGAGCCTGGCAGGCTATAGTCCATGGAGTTGCAGAAGAGTCAGATATGAATTAGCAACAAAACAACAATAAAAAAAAAAAAAAAAAGTCCTATTTGCATAATTTAAAACAAATTACTAAAATTTTCAAAAATGAATGGGGAATTTTCCTATGAGCAGTCATAGCTTCAGACCCCCAAGACTGGGTACAGAAATGAGGCAGAGACCGGTAAGAGCCAGAACTAATGCTTTTAGCCTGTTTCACTCTGATCCCAGCTTGCAGAAGGATGTAGGTTGTAACCACAGTGCGACCCAAAGAGCAGAAATCCCAGACAAGCAGGCAGATGACAGATTTCCCATAGTCAAAGGCAAACCCCTCATAGCTGCACAGGCCCCCTACCTCTTGGCCGAGAAGTCACTGAGTCACTCACTTCCTGCATCAATGGTTGGGACGTCGACTGAAGAACCCAAACTTTAGACCCTGGGGGAAAAAAACGAAAGGACAAAACAAACTTAGGGAGATGTCTGTCTTCTTATCCGGAGGGGCTCACGTTTGCACTAAACTGACTTCTGGCATTAAAAACAAGAAAGAGCAAAGCTTTACTGAGTAAACTTTAATTTAGTACATGGCACACCCTGCTCTATGTTATCTACATGAATTCTCTCATTTAATCCTCAGAAAAAAATACAGGGTGGGGTTTCACTAGTCAAAGGTTCTTTTTTGACCAGTGAGGAAGCCAATGCCCTGGGAGATTAAGGAACTATCCCAAAGTCACACAGCAGAAAAGAGGCACTATTTGTACCCAGGCAGTGGACCTCAGAACACATACATGAACCACTCTATTTCACTGCCCTGCCTACATTCTAATATCATGGCATCGATTTATTTTCCTCATAGATGTTGTTTTCCTCTGCTTGATTATGAGCTCCACTAAAGATCCATATATATGTATATGCTTCCTAGCTAGCCAGGCACTCATCTCAATTTTGTATGCGTGAGGTTACACAGCAGAGGCCAGAGACCCCCAGGGAAAAGTAGTACAGCTGATAAGCAAGCCCAGGCAGTCCCCTCTAGCAACTTCAAGGCTGTGGATTATTTTCAGGATATTCTCTGCCCCTGGGCCCTAGTAAAGACCTAAAGAAGTCTGGCTAGAAGGAGGAAAGGACAAATGAAATGAAAAAATGCTCCTCCACTATACAGAGCCACAGGGTCGTGGTGTGTACACCCTCTGTGACTTCAAGGAAGGAGACCAGGGTGTTTGGAAATGGGATCAGATAGCTGAGCTCCACCCAGCCTAAAGTGGACAAGCAAGTATTCTAGAGATGATCTACCATGGAATAATGGACCAACAAATCAAGTCAATGGTCTCCCTCACTCTCTAAAATCCATAGAGAGGGACTAGCCACAAACACAGTCTTGACACCAGTGTGTCCCAGGAGGGCTTCATGGCTCACAGGACCCAACAGTCATCCCTAGTCATCTGACTCAGTGACACTCTGTTCAGTGTTCCCCCTCAATTTAAAGGGAGAGGAAAGGAAAAGAACCACACCCAAGTATCCTTGGATGTGAGTAAAGCAGTGTTTCCAGAAGTTGCCTCTGAGCTTCTCTGAGAGGTCCTGGGGAGCAGGGTAATCTGTGATTCTGGAAGAGAAAAAAGTTTGATAAAAGGCAGCTAAATGTTGGTGTTTGTGCTGAGTGGTGAGATTGGGGACTATTTTTATAGTTGTTTTTGTATTTTTCTTTCTTCAGTTTTTCTTCAAAGATTGTACATAATTTTTAGAACCTAGGGGAAAACTGCAAATGTTGTATTCTAAGATGATTATTTTAAAGACCAAAGGAATAAAATATACATATAAAAATTTGTTTAGGGTTCATGGACCTCAGGTCAGTACTCAGAGTATATAGGAATTGTGTGTGTGTGTGTGCTCAGTCATGTCTGACTCTATGCAACCCCGCAGACTATAGCCTGCCAAGTTCCTCTACCAATTAGCCAATCCAGTACTATAGAGTTATTTAAATTAATCCAGACCTTATTGAGGCAGCTGAAATTCCTAAGCCTTCAAGCTCTCTTGTAGATCTTTTCTAATATTCTTACTCTGAATCAGAGGTTGAAACATGGTGGGAGTTTTAATAAGCTCCCATAATTAATGGAGCTAGTAACTCAGTGAGAGTTTCAATATGTAGGATCAAGAAGGATTCAGGAGGGAGGGTGGGAGAAAGGAAGTAAGGATGGAAGAAAGAAGGAAAGAGAGAGAGAGAAATAAAGACAGAACCTGTTCATCAGGAGATATTTTAAGGCATCCGAAGACCTTTCCTCAACCAATCTCTTACACCTAAGTAGAAAGTTGAGCCCTGGCAGGATGGAACTGGTGTCTGACCCAGGGTGATATTTCCTGGTTCTCCCCTAAGTGTCTGAAAGACTCAAAGGAAGTCAACTACAAAACCAAATATGGTGACTTTTGAAAAACACAAAGGAAAAAAGGATATAAAAAAACAACAAAAAGGAACAATTTTATGAAACTACACACACACACACACACAGTGTTATGGGATGAAATGTGTGCCCTGCATCCCACTCACAAATTCATATGTTGAAGCCCTAACACCAAGTAGCTCGAATGTGACTGTACTTAGAGATAGCACCTTAGAAGAAGTAATTAAGGTTAAAAGCAATGTCATATGGATGGGCCCTAATCACATATGACTCATGTTCATGTTCTTACAAAAACAGATGATTAGAACACAAACACACAGAGGAAGACCACATTAAGACACAGGAAGAAAAATGTTATCTTTAAGTCCAGAAGAAAGTCCTTAGAAGAAATTAACCCTCATGAAAATTGTTCTCAAACTTGTAGCCTCCAGAATTGTAATAAACATTTGTTGTTTAAGTCATCCAGACTGTTTTATTTGTTATGACAGCACTGGAAAATTCACACACAGACACACATGCCATAGGCCAAATTGTGGGGCTGCCCCATTCAGTAGAACTGTCTGCTAAGGGATCCAAGGTACATCTGAGCAGCAGAAGGGAAAGAATGGACAGTTGAACCAGGTACCTGCTGTGAGGATGGGCACTTTGATGGAAGGCTCAGGCTCAGCAGTATCCTGTCTTCCTTAGGAAAGGGGCTCGGTGCTGTCAGAGAGCATGTGGAGGCCATGTTCGCGAGCACAGCAGCGGTTCTCGTCTGAATTGGTGGTGTGGTTTTGAGGTCAGGTGTAGTCAGGTCAGGTGTGTTGGAAGAATAGCTGTGGGTGTCCTCATGCCAGGGGTGGTGGTGGTGGTGGTTGAACAGTGAATGGTTACTGAGCAGGTACTTGTGGCGGCTGTAACCAATACAAGATACATCGGGTACTAAGTGGAGATAGAGGAAGAGGGAAACACCACCGATATA
Source organism: Muntiacus reevesi (assembly GCF_963930625.1). Classification (NCBI taxonomy): domain Eukaryota; kingdom Metazoa; phylum Chordata; class Mammalia; order Artiodactyla; family Cervidae; genus Muntiacus; species Muntiacus reevesi. The sequence goes on from NC_089249.1 coordinate 245,886,870, forward strand.
GCTGCATCTGTCCATTTCTCTGTGTTTCTGCGGCCTCACCTGGTTAGTCCACAAGCCTGGACCATTAAAATGCCAACGATAACTGTGATTATTAAGTCTATTCTTGGCCTTTCCAGTCTGTTCTTCATATACTGTCTAGAGTAATCTTTGAAAATGATAAATTGTTATGTAATGTCTGCTTCTCCAAGTGCACTGTAAGCACCACAAGGGGAAAACTGAAACTGATGCTGTTCTCTGCTACAAATCTAATACCTACCACAGTGACCTGTACATAGCAGGTGTTTCCAATATACGGACTGAATTAGTAAATGAATGAGCCCATCAAAAGTGAGTCCAAAATAACATTTCAGTCAAGCAGGAGAAATAAGCTCTAGAAACTTGCTGCACACATCGTACCCATGGTTAACAATAGTATATTGCAAAGTTGAAAAACTCATGAAGAGGATAAAGCTCGTGCTAGGTGTTATTTCCACAGGAAAAATCAAAATCTAAAAAGAGTGAGCTCAAATTGTATAGTGTATGGTGAAAATGTAGTCTCTTTCAGATCAAAAGTTGGGTCATGCCTGAACAACTTACCCCTTAAACATGTGAATTTGGGTTCATTAGTAGTAGTTGCTCTACATATATGCCACCCTCTCTTAAATATACCAAATTTCCACTAATCCTAATAGACCAGAAAGATTCATTAGTTTCAAGTGAACTTAGAAATGACCTCATGGTGTTTTGAGGCCAATCCATATTTTATAAAGCAATGCCAACAGCAGGTTATATAAGTGTTCAAAAGCAAAGACTTGGATTTGCATCATTTGTTTTCCACATACCCAAACAATACTTACTGTCTCACAAAGTTTCTTTGGGAGAAAAATACACTAACGCTTAAGATATTTCCCTAATTAGGAGTATCCACATTAGTTCTTCTCAAATTTTAGAGCCTATGAGAATCACCTAAGAAAATTTCTACGCATATGGCTAACAATACCCTGCCTTCTGAGATGCTAGTCCAGCTATGAACAGAGCCCAAGAATCCTTAGTCCCTGAGGCAAGCTGATTTGCCATCTTTGAAGAGCATATTCAGCTTTGATCCTTGTTGAGTCTGAGCAGTCATTGTTTTTGAAAATGGTCACTTTAGAAACAGCACAAAAGATAAAAAACAGATCATCCACCAGGCACTGCCTTCTTCAAGTAGAGTTGAAGAGGCTCACTCACTTAGTGTCTAGTCTGTAGCAGGAAGGGTGATTATAGCAACCACCAGCATTGCCAAACTCTGCATACCTCCAGTCCCCAGGACAAGATTAGACCAGGCAAAAACAAGGATAAAGAAAGTGACAGAAACTGCTTTCATTCCATTAGCTCCCACAGGGTACCTGAAGTGGTTAAATGAGCAATTACTACAGGGTGACAAGCTCTTTAATGGAGGGACTCCAGGAAGGACAGGATCTCATAGCAGACTGACTTAAGCCAGGTTGGCAGCTACAGGTAGACAGGAAAAGCCTGACTTAGGTGGAGACCTGAGGGTGCATAGGGTTATAAAGGAAAGTTATAAAGAACAGTAGGACAAAGGCTTCTCTTTTTTGGAATGTAGGTGTTTTCTCATGTAGAAATTTTGAATGTTCATGTGCATAAACTATGAACATTTAAAATTGAAGGGGATTGTCAGGGAGTGTTTGACGGAGGATTCCTACGTGCTGTCTCTCATGAGTCCTTTGTCCCTCTTCAAGCGGAACAGCACGCTGCTCCCAGGGACTGAGGCCATTGTGTGAGGCAGGCTTGGGTCTCCTTTAGTAAACATTCTCTTTAGGACAAAACCGCTTAGCCTCGTTCCCCTTTCTTGAGATATGGATTGTCTCCTGACCTTGTGACTAACATTACCCCTTGTTCCCTTGGTAACGGTTGCTGTACATTTGGTTTTCTGATCTCTATCATTCCGGAAAGAAGTTTCTTGTACCACAGCCTATATATACTCATAGAAAAATCATTAAAGCACCTTTGCTCCATCAGAGCTTAGGTTCCCGGGTCTTTTTTTGTCTCTCTCTCTCTTTTTCTCTCTTTTACTTTTTTATCGTCGACTCCATACCACCAGGTTCCAGTCCATTAAAGGACCCCAACAGGGGATATTTGATATTGTCTAGTCCTAGAATCATTGATTGTTAAAACAAACAAACAAAAAACCTGGTCTTATCCAGGTTCCTCGTTTCTTACCTGGAAGAGCCATAGTTGCTAGTGTCAAATGATAATTAGCCAAGATGTGACTTCAGTTCAGCCCAGAGCATCCTATCCTATAGCATCAGGATGTGAGGATCTGTACTGATACACATTGAGTATGTACATTTGCATCGTCCAAAACCTGGAAATGATGTGCAGAAAATGTAAACCTTACCTGGACACCTGACACCCAGCAAAATAAAACAAACCAGAAGCAAACAAAAAGCTCCTAAAAGTAAAGAGAAAATGAGGATCAACCCCATGGACTGTAGTGACCCCACAGACTATAGCCTGCCAGGTTCCTCCTCCTGCCATGGGATTTTCTAGGCAAGAATACTGGAGTGGGTTGCCATTTCCTTCTCCATGGGATCTTCCCAACCCAGGGATTGAACCTGGGTCTCTCGCATTGTGGGCAGACTCTTTACCATCTGAGCCACCAGGGAATCCCCCAAATAAAGGAGAAATAAGTACTATAGCAAGAGCTCTTAGCAGACCAAATTCCTCTGGCTCTGGCAGTGCTAGTAGCATCTGTAAAGGATGTCTCTTTTGCCCATGTTATCCCACCCCTTATCTCTATGTTTCTTTTTAAATTATCATTTCTGGTATGAATGTAAATAAGTCCATCCTAAAACATCCAAACCAATCTTAGGATGAACCGTGTGTCACATATAGGGGGAGAGACCTTTCAAGAAGAGAAGCTGAGTGGGTGCAGGAATGAAATGGGCTTCTGCTTTACAGATCAGCTGTGGAAATCCATAACAGGGCGCCAAGCCTCCAGGGACTCCTGGATGGAAAAACTGAGAACACTTACTCAGACAAAGCCACCAAGTTCAATCACCAGCCAGAGAATCAGAGGCCCTTTGGACATTTTGGCTGATGGCAGGCCCCAGAAGTCTGTCTGTCTAAATTCCATTTCGTATACTCCAGTTAATGCTGACAGGGCAGGACCTTGAGGATTCGTTTCTCTTTTCGCCTCACAATCTTCCCTTTCCCCAAATGCCTCCTGGGATGTTTGATCAAATGTGCTGAGCTTTCCTCCTGGCCATTAGTGTGTGTGCAGACATGTGGAGCATGCATGTCCTCCGTCGTCCACTCATGCAGGGGATTTTCCTACATGTACATGAGCACCTACTCTGTGTGTATGCATGCTCGTAAACTGTGCATCAACCATGGTCCTCGCGGCATACAATCGTATGCAATTAACCCTCCCCACTGGCAGCTCACACACAGACTCCTCATGGAGCCAGAGGGAAGTTATGTGGGAATTTGGCTTTGCTCCCATTTTGAGTTCTCCCTCATCCAATCCCTTGGTTTCCTTGCCCTGATAGTAGAGAAATAAAAGTAAGGCTGTCATCAACCATCCCAGAAGCCAAAAATACTGCTAGAGTTTATTGGACAAGGAAAGAACAGGTTCAATAGAGGAAGTATATGGTGATAGTTGGGCTTCCTTGGTGGTTCTAGTGGTAAAGAACCTGCCTGCCCATGCAGGAGATATAAGAGATGTGGGTTCGATCCCTGGGTTAGGAAGATCCCCCGGAGGAGAGCATGGCAGCCCACTCCAGTATTTTTGCCTGAAGAAACCCACGCACAGAGGAGCCTGGTGGGCTACAGTCCATAGGAGCACAGAGTCAGACATAACTGAAGCGACTTGGCACACACACAGTAATAGTTACCAGGCAGGCTCAGGTAATAAACGAGCCCAAGTTCTGGGCCCAATTCCACCATGTGTTAGAGAACCCACTTGATGTGGAAGACCACACAAGACAACTCAAGAACTAGATTTCAGGGCTTGAACTGGATGATATTGAAGCCCCTTCTGGACTTTTTGGATTCAACGATATATCCAGGATCACAGAATCAGTTAAAGGAGGAATAAAATCAAAGCTCACCTATCAGAGGTGTTTTCCAAAACAGATTTATCTCATCATCATTAGTTATTGAATGCTTAACTTTATGTCAGTCACTCTGCTGTGTGATATACATCTGTGATATAGATGTATTATTTAATTATAACAATCCTAAGAAGAAAATAATTTAGTCACATTTAGCAGATGAGAAAACTAAAGCTTAAGGGAGCTTTAGTTGACATTCATGGCAAAAATGTTTCAGAAACAGAACTCAAGTCCAAAACTTTCTGATCCCAAAGCCTCTGATCTTAATCACTACACATTCCTTTGATCTGTGACCTTCAGGGCAATGTACCACAAGACCAAGCAAATCAGTGGCTAGCTCCTATCTAGGCTCAGGGAGGGAATTTAAGGATGTAAAAATGTTCTAGATTTTGATTTACAATCAAACCTCATTTGATTGAAACCAGTCAAATTAGCCTTTAACTTTCAAATTTCTTACACTGAAGGATTCATAAAATTACAAATCTTGAGTGAGGCACTGGACTCAGAGAAGCCAGAACAGGGGGAAATGGATGAAAGTAGAGAGATTCAATCTTTCCACTGAATGCTCACTAAACTATGGAATCCTTTTCCTACCCCATTCCCAGGAAACTAGGGGGTATAATCACTGAATAAACTGAATGGCCCAAGCACAAAAATCAAAGATACTGAAATATGCATGCCCCCAACAATATCGACCTAGCCCCCTTCAATAAAGTCAGCAGAGCGAGAGTCTCAATCATGCATGTGCTGGGCTCAGTCACTCAGCTGTATGTGACTCTTCAGGACCCCGTGGACTGTAGCCCACCAGGTTCCTCTGTCCATAGGATTTCCCAGGCAAGAACACTAGAGCAGGTTGCCATTTGCTGCTGCAGGGGATATTCCCGACCCAGAGATCAAACCTGCATCTCTAGTATCTCCTGCATTGGCAGGCAAATTATCACTGGACCACCTGGGAAACCTTCAGTCATGCATACATCTCTCCTAATTAGTGATTAGGATGTCACTTTAAGCTATGAATGGATGACTGAGGATCTCCAGACACTTCAGGAAAGTCTTCAGTAATAAAAAGATACAGAGAGAAGACAGCGAGCAGAAGAGAACAAACAAAACCTAAAACTAGTAAAGAGAAGGAACAGAGAAACTATTTTAAAAAATCAGAGCTGAAAAATCACCACTTAAAAAGAGATAGGGGTGTTTCAGAATATTAAAACTGAATATAGAGAGGAAGAAATTAATAAAAAAAAATTTTGTATTTCTCATACCCAAAAGACATGAGTCTCCAAACTGGGACAGCCAACCAAATGATAAACTCATGAATTAAATGATCCTCACAAAAATAGTGAACTATCATGAAATATAAGAATATTAGACAAAAGGAGAAGACATTAAAAGGCTCCAGAAGGAAAACAAAAAGATATTTCATCGAAAGGATTTAGAATCGGAATAATATTGGTCTTCTAAACAGACAAGATAAAAAATAATGTAGTAATGCTCTCAAAAGTCACAGGGAGGAAGTTGTTCATAATAATAGAAACTCTGATTTACAGGTTTAACACAAAGTTATAATGTGATGACATTGGAAAGATGGGCCGACAGAAAGTCAAGTGGTGGTGCAACATAATCAAATCCTGTTTGCCTTTATAAGATGTCAATAGTGAATGTTCAAATTGACCAAACAATACCAGCATAAGCACATGATTAGTAATATGGAGGTGAAAAACAGAAGAAAAAACTCGAGTTAAAATTCTATGAAAAGGAATAGGAAAAGGATTTATTATATTTTTACTAAGTAGCCCTTTAAACTAACTATATTTCCCTAAATAACTTAGATGAAGTATTTATATTATTTATAGTACCTGTTAAATTACATATTGAACAAAACTAGCACCCAGATCTTCATTTCCAAAACTGCTCTCCAACAAAAGGAACTAGAGTGCCTTGGGAAAATGGCTGATTCTGGGACTAAGGCAAATATTTAAGATGAGCCTGAAGCAACTTGCAGTAGCAAGAAGTATGAAATGCTCAGGAAAAAAAAAAAGTCCATAACTTAACACTAGGATTGTTAAAGGGGCTGAGGAGATAGCCAAAAGAACTCTCAATGACCAGAGCTGGAAGATTCTGAACAACAAAATTAAGTAGCACTGAATTATAACCTCAGATAGATAATAAAATAAATAAATAAAAAGTCCATAATGATACAATAAATAATCAAATCAATACATATGTGGAGGATAAGAGATAAATCTTCTTCATAGAAGAATTCCAAATAATTGATATCCCTCCTCAGTGAAGTGAAGTAAAACTTCCCTCCTCAAGTGTGGGCTGATCACAGTGATTTTCGCTTCAAAAAATACAAAATGGAGAGGGGAAAAAATGACTAACTTTACAGAGGAGAAACCTGGCAAACACCGCCTGAGGCAGGCAGTCAAGAGCAACATCAACATAGGTAAGTCATGTTGATAGTTTGAGAGATGTAAGGTAAATGGACTTTTCCTCTGTGATTTCCCCCCAGAAATCTAGTATCTAAACCTAAGTTTAGATACTAGGAAACCATCAGACACAGCCAAACTGAGGAGCATTCTACAAACAATTTGACAAGAGTTTCTCAAAGCTGTCAAGGTCATCAAAAATAAGGAAGATCTAAAAAAACTTACAGCTAAGAAAAGCCAATGGAGACACGATGACTGAATGCAATGTGCTATCTTGAATAGAATCTTGGAAGAGAAAAAGGCTAACAGGTTACACTATGGGAATCTTTGGACTTTGGGTAATAATAATTATCTATGTTCATTCAAAAATTGTCACAAATATATGACTTTTTAAAAAATATTGTGTTACACTGGGTCTTTTTTGTTGTACCCGGGCTTTTCTCCAGTTGGGGTGAATGGGGGCTACTCTCTAGCTGAAGTGTGTAGGCTTCTCCTTGTGGTGGCTTCTCTTGTTGCAGAGCATGGGCTGCAGGACATGCAAGCTCCAGTAGTTGTGGCCCGCAGGCTTACGTGCCCCATGGCATGTGGAATCTTCCCAGACCAGGAATTGAACCTGTGTCCACTGCATTGGCAAGAAGATTCTTAACCACTGGACCACTAGGGAAGGCCAATATACCAGTATTTATGGAGGATGTTAACAATAAGGGAAACTAGGTATTAGGTCCATGGAAACTCCCTGTATACTCTTCACAATTTTACTGTAAACCTAAAGCTGTTCTAAAATGAATTAAACTTTTAAAGAATAACATATACCTTTATTTTAGAAATGAAAATGTTAATAGTAAATAGAAGGGGACACACACTGGACAAAAGGGAATAAGCTTGGTTGCCTTCTCTTCCTAAGATCAGTGGGCAGACTTAAGGGAATTCACCAATGTCCTAATATTGAATGATTAATTTTATCATTGTATGAAAGCAAACTATTTTTGGGAGAGGGGCTATAACAATCCTAGATGCTTCATGTGCTTGCCACCTTCTCTCTGTGGTAAACAGTTTGCATCTGGAAAACCAACTCTCTCTCTTAGGCAGTCAACAAAGTTGAGTTGGCATTGATTTCATTTGTGGTGATTGGCTCAAGGATGGACAAGTGATCCAAACAAAGGCAAGGATACAGTCTTGTCACATTCACTGGAGATTTTGAGAAACAGGGACTTCCCTGTTTTCCACTGGGCTTTGAACAGTGAGGACATGAGGCTGAAGCCAATATTAGTCATTGTGCCACCAACAGGGGAAGTCCGCCTGATAAGAGAACTAATCAAACAGAAGGCAAGTGGAGATACAGAGAAATCCTTGAACTCTGACATGGTCTGAGCTCCTGAAAAACGGCACATCACTGTGACAATAAAATCCTCTTGGGGCTTCAGCCAATTTGTGTTGAGTCTTCTATCACCTGGAATCAAAAGACCCCAGGTCTAAACCTAGAAGGAATACTGTAGAGTGGTAATTTGGCTGGATGACTAAAGTTTTCCCAGCTCTAAGAGTTTACACTATTATCTGGTCAAACTACCTGCTTCACCAAATAAACTGCTTCACCCCAACTATAGTTTCTCACCTGTTTTACTCTAGGCAGGCGGGATTTCTTGTAGCCTCTAGACTCTGGGAGTGAAGCCAAATAAGACATAGATTTTGACCTTCAGGACCTGATAGCTCCAAATGTTTAAGCAGAAGCAGCATTATCAGGTAATACTGATAATTATCAGGGTGTTGTGTTTAAAGCAGGGGATACAAGAAGGCACAGAGGATACAAGTCTTTTAAGCAATAGAAAGAAAATAGAATCCAAGTTTTCTGATAAAGGGCTGTTTATAGTAGCCAGTAATTCAACTCTCATTAAATGTAATCCCACTTGTTCATTTTCATTTGTTCATTTCTTCATCAATTATTGTGGGGATTCAGTGCACTATGGCGCATGGACCACAGCCCATCATCAGGTTTATTTCTGTAAATAAAGTTTTATTGCAACACAGCCATGCCCATGTGTTTATTTATTGTCTATGGCTGCTTTCACATTGAAATGGCAGAGCTGACTAAATGCAAAACACAGTAGGGTCCACACAGCCAAAATTGTTTACAATCTTGTCTTAACAATAAAGAATTGTCAACCTCTGAACTATATATTTAGTTCTTACTATGTGACAGGCTGCAATGTTAGCCCAGCCATCCTTGTCCTCAATAACTAAAAGGCTAGTGCTTCCTAATGGGAGAGGGGTCTTCCCTGGTGGCTCAGAGGTTAAAGCATTTGCCTGCAATGCGGGAGACCTGGGTTCAATCCCTGGGTCAGAAAGATCCCCTGGAGAAGGAAATGACAACCCACTCCAGTATTCTTGCCTGGAGAATCCCATGGACAGAGGAGTCTGGTGGGATACAGTCCACAGGGTCACAAAGAGTCGGACAGTGAGCGACTTCACTTTCACTTTTTCCTAATGGGAGACAAGCAAGTTAATAGACAATAGAGTACATTATGATAAGATGTGATAGGGAAAGGACAGGACACTAGTGTTCTGGAAAAGATTGAAAAAGAATCCTGGCCCAGTCTTAAAGTTGGAAGGAGAGTCAAGGGCACTATCTAAATCTAGACCTAAAGTGATATTGGAGAGGACTGGGGTGGGATTGAAAGAATTTCAGGCAGAGGGAGGAGCATATCTGTGGTGATAGCTGCAAGGCACTTCAGACTAAGTGAAGAATTTCAGCTTTTTAGGTGTTTATTAAATTACTTAAACCATTTAAGGGCTTCCGTGATAGCTCAGTTGGTAAAGAATCCACCTGCAATGTAGGAGACCCCTGTTCAATTCCTGGGTCAGGAAGATCCTCTGGAGAAGGGAAAGGCTACCCACTCCAGTATTCTGGCATGGAGAATTCCACAGACTGTACAGTCTGTGGGGGTCTCAAAGAGTCGGACATGACTAAATGACTTTCACTTTCACTTAAACCTTTTAAAGGTGTATATTATAATATTAAAAAGGGAAAGTACAACTTAAACATTTTCTCCCCAAAAGTTAACAAATAAAACAGGGCTTTATGTAGACTAACACTGACATCATAAACCTTGTACTGATCCAAGATTTATGACTGGTGTGTGTATGTGTGTGTGTGTGTGTGCACGCATGTGTGAAAAGTGAAAGTCACTCAGTCGCATCCAACTCTTAGAGACCCCATGGACTATGTCCACGGAATTCTCCAGGCCAGAATACTGGAGTGGGTAGCCTTTCCCTTCTCCAGGGGATCATCCAAACCCAAGGATCGAACCAAGGTATCCCACATTGCAGGTGGATTCTTTACCAGCTGAATCACAAGGAAAGCCCAAGGATACTGGAGTGGGTAGCCTATCCCTCCTCCAGAGCATCTTCCCCACCCATGAATCGAACTGGGGTCTCTTGCATTGCAAAAGAATTCTTTACCAACGGAGCTATCAGGGAAGTGTTGTATGTTTGTGTGTGTATTTCACTATGACTAGGCTTGAAATCAGGAAGAAAAAGTGTAAGTACCAACTGAAGAGCCTGGAACATAGTTCAGCTCAGTTCAATCGCTCAGTCATGTCCAATTCAAGACTCCATGAACTGCAGCACGCCAGGCTACCATGTCCATCACCAACTCACGGAACCTACTCAAACTCATGTCCATCTAGTCGGTGATGCTATCCAACCATCTCATCCTCTGTCATCCCCTTCTCCTCCTGCCTTCAATCTTTCCCAGCAACAGGGCCTTTTCCAATAAGTCAGTTTTTCACGTCAGGTGGCAAAGTATTGGAGTTTCAGCTTCAGCATTAGTCCTTCCAATGAATATTTAAGACTGATTTCCTTTAGGATGGCCTGGCTTGATCTCCTTGCAGTCCAACGGACTCTCAAGAGTCTTCTCCAAAATCACAGTTCAAAAGCACCAATTCTTCAGTGCACAGTTTTCTTAATAGTCCAACTCTCACATCCATACATGACTACTGGAAAAACCATAGCCTTGACTATACAGACTTTTGTCAGCAAAGTAATCTCTGCTTTTTGATATGCTGCTAGGTTTGTCATAGCTTTACTTCCAAGGAGCAAGCGTCTTCTAATTTCATGGCTGCAATCACCATCTGCAGTGATTTTGGAGCCTAAGAAAATAAAGCCTGTCACTGTTTCCATTGTTTCCCTATCTACTTGCCATGAAGTGATGGGACCAGATACCATGATCATTTTTTGAATGTTGAGCTTTAAACCAACTTTTTCACTCTCCTCTTTCACTTTCATCAATAGACTATTTAGAGTTCCTCTTCACTTCCTGCCATAGGGTGGTGTCATCTGTGTGTCTAAGGTTACTGATATTTCTCCTGGCAATCTTGATTCAAACTTGTGCTTCATCCAGCCTGGCATTTCCCATGATGTACTCTGCATATAAGATAAATAAGCTGGGTAACAATATACAGCCTTGATGTACCCTTTCCCAATTTGGAACCAGTCTGTTGTTCCATGACCAGCTCTAACTGTTGCTTCTTGATCTGCATACAGATTTCTCAGGAGGCAGGTCAGGTGGTCTGGTATTCCCATCTCTCGAAGAATTTTCCACAGTTTGTTGTGATCCACACAGTCAAAGGCTTTGGCATAATCAATAAAGCAGAAGTAGATATGTTTCTGGAATTCTCTTGATTTTTCTATGATCCAGTGGATGTTAGTCTGGAACATAGGCTGGGTTCAAATCACCAAGGTTTGCAAAGTCACACGAAGGAGTATGGGCACTGTCATGAGCACAAAAATGAACTCATTATTTTTTTTTTTTAATTGATGTATAGTATAGTTGATTATGGGCTTCCTTGGTGGCTCAGGGAGTTAAAGAATCTGCCTGCAATGCAGGAGAGCTGGGTTCGATCCCTGGGTTGGGAAGATCCCCTGGAAAAGGAAATGGCAACCCATTCCAGTATTCTTGCCTGGAAACTCCCATGGACAGAGAATCTACTGTGTGTGAATCTTGGACTGGAAAGTAATACTTGTTTAAAAAAAAAAAAAAAAAAGAAGTACACAATTGGCAGCATTTTAAAGAATTAACTAGTTATAAGATTGCTAAGTCTCCTCCACCTTGTACAGTCTATGACTCTTGAGATCACGAAATTACTTTAACCTGAGAAGGAGGTTATTTTTATGGGCTCTCTTAGTGGGAGGAGAAGGGTAGCCTATCCTGTTTATTGTCAACCATGAGGGTCTCTTCAGCAAACTTCCTCTCATCCATGACCCTGGCATCGCTTCTGTACTTTCTACAGTCCTTCTGTGATTTCGTGTGGGATTAGAAATCAGACTGCCTGGATTTCATCTTGATCACATACTAGCTGTGTGGCTATGTGCAACTGACTTAAACTCTCTGTGTACAATTACCTGTCTGCAAAATGGAGATAATAGATGTTACCTACATCTTGGATTCCTAAATGTACTAAATGAGATGGCTCATGGAAAGCATTTAGCAAAGTACCAGGCAAACAGTAAGCACTCAACAAATGTTAATTATTATTCAAGTAACTACTATTCAGGCAGTGTTGGAGGAGCACAGAAGACAGAGTGACCATTGCAGTGTGTATCTTTTCATTGTCTACTCAATAGCTCTTCCTTTGTGGAACCATTCCTTCCTCAATCTGTGTGGATCCAGTCCAGCATCTGAGTAGGTGGGTACAACCAATCATTTTAACCTATTCCTTTTTAGGGATTGGTACAGGCAAAGAAAATAGATTGTTTGCTGGAAGAGGATAGTTAAGAGATACGGAGAATCATGAACTTTGGAAAGAACAGCAAAGGAAAGATCACTATTTACCGTCCATCCAAAACCTGATACATGCGGTCAAGCCTTTGCGTGCATCTTTCTTCCAAGTAGGCCTTTCTAACTGCATACAGCCCTAATTGTTAGGGAAATGGAAAGGGAGTATATTAATAGTATTCTATTAATAACACTCAGTTGCCACTATGTGCCAAGTACTGTGTTGTTCACATATAATCCCAACTACAAACATGTAAAGAAATATTACCTTTAACACTATATATGCAAAGAAAGGGGGACTACAAATATCAAAATTTTAACTCACAATATAACTTTTGTTATCTAGTATATTAGCTAGAGCTTACTTGAGGACAAGAACAGAGAGTCACTCATATTGCCCCAAGGAAGAGCTAATTCCTGACAAGGGCGCTCCTGATCTAGAATCACTATCCCATCAGGAACCTCCAAGGCATCTCTTGCCCTGCTTTCTTTCAGGTTTCTCTCTCTGCTCCTCTCTGAACCTCTCCCTGTTACCAGGCTCCTCATGACTTCAGCTTGCTCTTCGTCCACATCACACATCCCAGCCCCACGTCCTCTCTGTAACCCTCAACTCAGCTCTCAAGTCACCTCTCTGTGACTCATTCTCTCATTTATAAGTTCCTGGCCCTGAAAGAGAATTCTGGTTCTCATTTCCCATGGCAGAACTTCTTTGAAGTTCCCTGGCAAGTCTGTGGTTGGCACCCTAGGGTCATGAGAGGAAAGACTGTGCAGGATACAATAATTCCATTTGCAGTTTGAGCAATGAGGGCTATGAATGGAGTGAAGTCCCTCAGAAATGGCTGGGGTGAACTAGCAGTGAAAGAGAACTGTAACATAAATAAGAATTTGCTTATATATTTGTTTCCAAAATAGTCAGTTGAATCCACTCATCTCTATGTAGATGTAGACAACCCACAGATTCAAATATATCAAGGACCCAGGCTCTTTTCTTTCTGTTCTTCCCTATTGATTCATCATAACATGGTCCCAGTAGGGCTGATGTACTTGTGGACATCAAGGTCATCTTAAGAAGAAAGGGGACTCAAAGCGCTTTCTCCTCACCATTCCATTATTTTCACTGGAGAAGGGAAGATCTTTTAAGCAAACTTCGTCTGATAACTTCTTAGTTATCAGACTCAACAAGGCTACTGGTCAATTCTCAAGTCCAACCTATGAGACGTGTATGACTGATTTAAACTAACCAGTAACATCACCTGAGCTGGGGAAAAGGACTTTCAGCCCCTGAGTTCAAGGATTAGGAGAAGAAAGGCTGCTAAGTGAACAACAAAGAGTACCTTCTCTCTCTCTTTTAATTATTTCTTTGTTTGCTTGTGGTTGCTCTGTCTCTTGCTTGCTTCACAAGGGCCTTCTCTAGTTCCGGTGGGCAGGGGTACACAGCTTCATTACGGTGCACAGGTTTCTCATGGTGGAGGCTTCTCTTGTTGAGAAGCTTGGTTCTGGGCATGCTGGCTTCATGTAGTCGCAGTAGTTGCAGCACTCGGGTTCAGTAGTTGTGGCACAGGACTTTCAGTTGTGACTCACAGGCCCCAGAGTGTGCAGGCTCCTAGAGCTGTGGCATACAGGCTTAGTTGCCCTGGGTACGTGGAATCTTCCCAGACCAAGGGGTCAAACCCAAGTCCCCTGCACGGGCAGGCAGAATCTTACCCACTGTACCACCAGGGAAGTCCTACAGCGCCTTCTTTAACAGATCCCTCTTCCAAGACAAGATACTACTGATACGCACTCCACACAGCTTTTCCAATGCTTCTAACAGATAAGTTCTTCTTGAAAGAATGAATGAATATTTCACTCATGAAAGAGAAACTAATACCAAGTTGAAGGAAAACTAGGATGACTGTCAGGAGATATAAATATTTCAGAAATATGTGTGAAATCTTGTCTCAGGTCTCTGAACCTTAATTTCTCCATTTGTAAAATAAAGTTGAATAATCCATTTGCCTTAAAATTGATTTGGGGATTAAATGAAACTATTTATGGGTAAACTTTGAAAACACAAAGAATTAGGAAACATTGTTTCAATATACAAGAAATGGCTTCCTCCAAAGACAGGAGGAAACTGGCGAGAGTCAATAGGCCTTAAAAATCATCCTAAACATGGGGAACTCCACAAATAGAAAGGAGAAATGGATCCTGGGCATATACATACTCTGATTTAGTTCAAGGAGTCATTGTTACATCGATTTTAACCTCTGAAGATGAAAGATGGCTTCCATCTGAATACACAGGAAGTGCTGAAATCTTGGAAATTCAAATCATTCTTCTGGCAACTCCAGAATTTGGGTTAACAAATTATAAGTGGGAGCATTAGATGTAAGAAAAAAAGTACTCCATTCAGCTCCCCTGGAGATATCCTCTGTGTGTGTGTGTGTGTGTGTGTGTGTGTGTGTGTGTGTGTGTGTGTGTGCGTGCGCGCACATGCACGTGTTCAGTCATGTCCAACTCTTTGAGACTCGTGGACTATAGCCTGCCAGGTTCCTCTGTCCTTAGGATTCTCCAGGCAAGAATACTGGATGAGGTTGCCATTTCCTACTCCAGGAATGATCTTCCCAATAACGGATCAAACCCACACCTCTTGTATCTCCTGCATTGGCGGGTGGATATTTTACTACTATACCATCTAGGAAGCGGCCCAAATATAGTAGTGAAATCACCACTTTCAAGCTCCATTACATTGTGGAACTGCAGTTGAATATAGCTGGCTGTCTGTGGCAATTGAACTCAATTTGAATACAGAAAACTTATTGATAGTTGCTTTTACAAGTATTTCAGCTAACTCACGGGGAAGGAGCTTGCTCCACCTCCATGATGTCAGATATAGTCTCTTGACTTGATATGGTCAATCATGTATCCTAATACTACTGCAGTTGTGTGGAAGCAGCAACAGAAGGGGTTAAAAATATATTTGAAGTAAGACAGTCCAGGATTAGAAGTTCTGACACTTACTACCACTCTGACTCCTTTATCCTTGCTCGTGTTCTCAGATCTGTCTGCACCTTTGAATCACAAGAGGAACATCAAATACATGCCCAGCTTCTACCCCAGACACTGTGATTTCATTGGTATTGGATGGGGCCTAGGCATGAGTATTTTTTAAAACAAATGTGCAGGTAGGTTTGAGAGCTACTTATTAATCATCTAGAATTCTTAACGTTATTTAACCAGTTCACCCTTCAACATTCAGGGTGCATCTTCTCCAAACTGTCCTCCTAAATCCAAAGTTCCCCCTTGAGCTCCAGTAGCAACCTGGACACATCTGATCTCTGTAATTAGAACATCACATAATATTTTCCATTTCCTCATCTACCTTCCTAACGGAGTGTGATCTGCCAAAACACAGGGACTGAACTAAAGTCTTCCTGTAGCCCCAACACCTAGATCTTGGCATCATACTATATATCAAAATGTATAAACAATAAATGCTTATTTATTTAAATGGAGAAAATTCCACTTGATTAAAATTAAGAAACCATTGGCAATCTCTGAGAAAACAGCATTCACAGAAGCTTGGAAGATAAGACAACTGTTTCAGATTGAGAAGTAAATGTGAAAGTAAGTTATTTGAAGATGTTGTCTTGACACAAAAAACATGTCAGGAAAGGCAGATGACAGTGGTCAAGAGAATGGGTTATTTTGAGGATGGGGGAAAAGCCAGTTCTGTAGCACTGGGAATTATATTCAAAAGAGAAAGTGTGTTTTGGCAGAAAAGTATAGTTTTTGTTAGTCAAAGATTCAAACATAGGAGGAGGTACACAATATGACAGGTGTACACAATGTGAAAAATAGTTACTTCTGTGTGGTGAGGTTGGGTGATATTTTTTGTCTTCAAGCAAGTGCTCAACAAATATCTGTTGAATGAATAAATTTTCTCTGTGTGAGTAAATGTGTATAGTTTTTCACACGTGCAGAGTTGGGTTCATTGTCCAGTTAAAGGTAGCAGTCCCAAACGTTTTTGGCAGCTGGGACTAGTTTTGTGGAAGAAATTTTTTCCAGAGACCAGGGGCAGGGGTTGTGGGCTGGAGATGGTTTCAAGAGGATTCCAGCACATTATATTTATCATGCTGTGTCTGATCTGACAGGAGGCAGGGCTCAAGTGGTAATGCAAGCAATGGAGAGCAGCTATAAATATAAACAGAGCTCTGCTCACTCACCCACCACTCAGCTCCTTCTCCATGGCCCAGTTCCTGGGGGGGTGGGGACCCCTAATTTAAGGCACAATATCATTTCAGGTCTGTTAAGCCTTTTCATATTTTCCCTTTTATCTCCACACCTACTCCAATTTTCCTTTAATATATCATATAAATATCATTGGATTTATACATGAAAGGTACGTAGTATTGCTTTATATATTACGCTTCAAACTCGGAAAATATTTGGCTATAGATCTCATTCTGCTTCCTTGTTTACTCAACTCAATGTTCTTGAGCTGTAACTGTCGTGCCAGAAGTACACTTATCTTAAATTAAAATTTATAACTGCTGCATAAAATATCACTGTAGGCATATTCCATATTATAGTTATCAGCTCTCTTAATGATGAACACCTAGTTTACCTCCAACTCCCTACTAACACATGCAAGATACCTACCCCTAAGAAACTCTTTCTCAAGTCCTTGTCAGGACATTTATGAGGTTGTTTATTGAAACATTTATCTTGTGTGTGTGTGTTAGTAGGGAGTTGTAGGTAAACTAGCTTTTCATCCTTAAGAGAACTGATGACTATAATAAGGGTAAGTATCCAGACAAGGGGCTTACCAGGTGGCTCAGTGATAAAGAATCCGCCTACAATGCAGGAGACACAGGTTCTATCCCTGGGACGGGAAGATCCCCTGGAGAAGGAAATGGCAACCCAAGATTTCTTTCCTGGGAAATTCCGCGCAAGAGGATCCTGGCAGGCTACAGTCCATGGGGGTAGCAAAGAATCGGACATGACTTAGCAACTAAACAACAACAATCCACATAAGAGATTGTTAAATTACAAGCTAGTCACTTAATTTCAACACATACTGACAAAGCTGTCTCCAGAACAACTGCAGTTTTACTCCCACCAGTTTCCCCACAACCTTGCTAACAATATGATCCCTCTAGAATTTTTGCCAGGCTGACAGATGTAAAATGATTCTCTGTCCCTTTGAGTTCTTCGACTAGTGAGTTCAAGTAATTCCTTCTGCTACATCACCCTTCTGCCAACTTTGTCCATTGAAGACTTCTTTGAACTGAACTCCTAAATAATGATATATTAAAACCCATCAAGTTTTATCCTCATGGCTTCTGCCTTGAAGTACTTATTTGAGATCCTTTCCTACTCCAAAATTATTTAATACTTGCCTATAATCTTTCTATTTATAATTTCACCTTTGTAATTGGTCTTCAATTCCTCTAGAATTCATCATATAAATGATATGACATATGACATAAAGATTCAACTTTATTTTTTGCATATAGTAATCTAGTTTTCTGACTACTGTCTTCGGAAACTTCATTCTTTCTTTGCTGATTAGTGATTCTGTCTCTATCATAAGCTATGTAGAATATTAGATAAGGAGATAAATTATGTAAATATGTGTGTGTTCTGTTCACGCTGATGCACTGGGGTTTCTTGTTGTTGTTGTTGTTCTTGTGGATTCTTTATTATAACAGTTTTGCATCAGTACTTAATATAAAGAAGGGTGAGGCTAACCTCTCCCACTTCCTTTAGCTCTTAAAACATATTTTAAAGCTATTTTATACTTTATAATTCCATGAAGATTCTAGATTCAATTGTTGAGTACTTAAAAAAAGTCCTGTTAGGATGGGCTGTGGGCAAAATGGGCAAGGGTGGTCAGATGGTCCAAACTTCCAGTTACAAGACAAATCAATTCTGAGGATATAATTACAACATGGTGAGAAAAGTTACCAATACCATATTGTATATCTGAAAATTGTTAATAGAATAAATCTTTGAAGTTCTCATCATAAGAAATAAATTATAACTATGTGAGGTGATGAATGTTAAATAAACTGACTGTGGTAATCATTTTATAATGTATACAAATAACATCATGTTGTATATTTAAAACTAGTACAATACTATGTGTTAACCATATCTCAATAAAATTGGATGAGAAAAGTTCCTGTTAGATTTTTCTTGAATTTTCTTGAAATAGCTTGAATGACCTGATAGACTATGGAATAAATGACATCTTACAAATGTTAAGTCATTCAGTCAGAAATTTAGTATGTCAAGCTTACTTGTGTTTAAAATTTTTCTTCATAAAGATTTTGTGCATCCTTGATTAGGGTAATTATAACCTTATATATTCTATAGCTAATTACCTTATACTCCATATTTTCTAGAAAATTAGTGTGGAGATAGCAATTGCTGTTGACAGCTACTTTTTTTTTTTTTTTTTTTTTTTTTTTTGCCATCCTACATGGCTTGCAGGGACTTATTTTCCTGACCAGAGATTGAATCTAGGCTATTGTGATGAAATTGCTGAATTCTAACCACTTTACCATCAGGAAAACTCCTACTTTCTATTTTGTATTATATTAATATAGATTACTTTGTTTACAAGAATTTATAAAACGAAGGGGGAAAATGAACACACATGAAAAGTTTACCTTAGTAGGAATAAGGCTATTTCTTCCACTAAAAAAGAAAGAGTGACACAAGAAAGGCCAAAGATATAGGAAAATGTAGTGCATTAAGTGAGGGAAACCAAACATTTTATTTTTCAAATAGAAATGATCCTGATGAGTTTGAACCTCATCCCTTGAAAAAAGAAAATGTTTTTCTATTACAAAAACCCAAGCCAGACACTGTGAATCAAAGAACAACAACTCTTTTCAAGAACAATTACATAATAGAAGAACTGAAAAACAAAATTTAGAGAGAAAAAAAAGATCAGAGTGAAACCTAAACGATATAGTCTCCATCTACTTCCTGTAAAATGAGGAGACTGTACACAATGATATCTAAACTTCCTGCTACCTCAAGTTTCAGAAAATATTCCTTTTAGAAAATAAAACAAGTAGAAGTTAAAAAATAGTTTTAACTGTAAATTAATCTCCTCCATTGATATGAAGAGAAGCCAAAAGCAAAGGAGAGAAAAAGAGAGATATACCCATTTGAATGCACAGTTACAAAAAATAGCAAAAAGAGAAAAGAAAGCCTTCCTCAGTGATCAGTGCAAAGAAATAGAGGAAAACAATAGAATGGGAAAGACTAGACATCCCTTCAAGAAAATCAGAGATACCAAGGGAATATTTCATACAAAGATGGGCTCAATAAAGGAGAGAAATGGTACAGACTAATAGAAGCAGAAGATATTAAGAAGAGGTGGCAAGAATACACAGAACTGTACAAAAAAGATCTTTACGACCCAGATAATCAAGATGGTGTGATCACTAGAGCCAGATGTCCTGGAATGCGAAGTCAAGTGGGCCTTAGGAAGCATCACTATGAACAAAGCTAGTGAAGGTGATGGAATTCCAGTTGAGCTATTTCAAATCCTAAAAAATGATGCTGTGAAAGCGCTGCTCTCAATATGGCAGCAAATTTGGAAAACTCAGCAGTTGCCACAGGACTGGAAAAGGTCAGTTTTCATTCCAATCCCAAAGAAAGGCAAAGCCAAAGAATGCTCAAACTACCACACAATTGCACTCATCTCACACATTAGCAAAGTAATGCTCAAGATTCTCCAAGCCAGGCTTCAACAATACGTGAACTGTGAACTTCCAGATGTTCAAACTGGTTTTAGAAAAGGCAGAGGAACCAGAGATCAAATTACCAACATCCGCTGGATCATTGAAAAAGCAAGAGTTCCAGAAAAACATCTACTTCTGCTTTATTGACTATGCCAAATCCTTTGACTGTGTGAATCACAATAAACTGTGGAAATCTCTGAAAGAGATGGGAATACCAGACCACCTGACTTGCCTCTTGAGAAATCTGTATGCAGGTCAGGAAGCAACAGTTAGAACTGGACATGGAACAACAGACTGGTTCCAAATAGGAAAAGGAGTACGTCAAGGCTGTATATTGTCAGCCTGCTTATTTAATTTATATGCAGAGTACATCATGAGAAACGCTGGGCTGGAGGAAGCACAAGCTGGAATCAAGATTGCTGGGAGAAATATCCATAACCTCAGATATGCAGATGACACCACCCTTATGGCAGAAAGTGAAGAAGAACTAAAGAGCCTCTTGATGAAGGTGAAAGAGGAGAGTGAAAAAGTTGGCTTAAAGCTCAACATTCAGAAAACTAAGATCATGGCATCCAGTCCCATCATTTCATAGCAAATAGATGGGGAAACAGTGGAAATAGTGTCAGACTTTATTTTGGGGGGCTCAAAAATCACGCAGATGGTGACTGCAGCCATGAAATTAAAAGACGCTTACTCCTTGGAAGGAAAGTGATGACCAACCTAGACAGCATATTAAAAAGCAGAGAAGTTACTTTGCCAACAAAGGTCTGTTAGTCAAGGTTATGGTTTTTCCAGTTGTCATATATGGATGTGAGAGTTGGACTATTAAGAAAGCTGAGTGCTGAAGAACTGATACTTCTCCATCTGTGGTATTGGAGAAGACTCTTGAGAGTCACTTGGACTGCAAGGAGATCCAACCAGTCCATCCTAAAAGAAATCAGTCCTGAATATTCATTGGAAGGACTGATGGTGAAGCTGAAATTCCAATACTTTAGCCAACTGATGCGAATAGCTGACTCATTGGAAAAGACCCTGATGCTGGGAAAGATTGAAGGCAGGAGGAGAAGGGGACAACAGAGGATGAAATGGTTGGATGGCATCACTGACTCAATGGATATGAGTTTGAGTAAACCCGTAGAGTTGGTGATGAACAGGGAGGCCTGGCGTGCTGCGGTTCATGGGGTCACAAAGAGTCGGACACGACTGAAAGACTGAACTGAACTGAACTGATTGATTTTCCTATTCTAGTGGTTTTTCTAGCAAAGAGGCTTTGAGAAGAGTTATTATTGTAAGAACTCAAAAGGAGTAAGTTTAGCACATATGGCAGCACAGAGACAATTTGAGAATGGCCTCTGACAGAAGAAGTGGACTAAATTTTTATCGTTGTCATTGTTGTTGGTTACTGAACTGGCTCCTTCCCTGTTAATAGCTCTACCCCTACTCTAATATAAAAGGTCTTTTCAACAGGGTCCAAGTATTTTAAGAGATTTCTAGCTAGCAAAGAGAAAAGGAAGAGGAAGAAGTGAAACTTCTGGAGCTGCATTGCTAAAGAAAGCTTATTCTTTCAGATTCTTTGCTGTTAAATTATTACTTAAAGTTATCTTCTATAATTTAAATAAATAAGAAATAAAATCCCAGGTGCCACCTTTCTTACGGAATCAGAATCTCCAGGAGCAGACCTCAGTAATCTGTATTCTAATGAGTTCCCAGTTGATCTAACTCAAGAATCCCCAACCTTTGGCACCAGGGACCGGTTTCCTGGAAGACAGTTTTTCTGTGGTGGAGGGGCAGGGGATGGTTTAGGCAGTAATGAAAGCAATGGTTTAGGTGGCAATACATTCTTGGGGAGCAATAGGGAGCAGCAAATGAAGCTTGCTGTCAATCACCTCCTACTGGTGCCAGTGCAAGGTCCAGAGGTTGGGGACCCCAATATAACTCATGGTCTCCTAGGCTTCAGGCATCAGCACAACCTTTGCCAAACTCACATTGTCTTTTTGCCATTATTCACTGAAGTTGTTTTAGGTTCACTAAAATTGTAGTCATCCTAAATAATATCCATTAAATCATAGTTTTGATGCATTGTTTTCTAAAAATGCAATTAAAACACATAACTATTTTTTTTTTTTAACACATAACTATTTTAAAAATCCACCATGAACTAGCTGAGGCAGCACCTACTCCAGTCTACTGATTCAAAGCTGTAAGTCTGAGAAGACTGGTCAGCTGCTTCCAGGTCCATGTGATTCAAACTTTGGAGTCAAACTTTGGCCCTCTTATTCCAGGACCCACCTTCATAGGCCTGGCATCCTTACACAGTCCTATGGAAAGCCCCACACTGCCAGGACCCTACCCTGTCTTTCCCCAGGTACCCTCTCCTGTAACGCCAATCAGACTGGATTTTTACATCTGAACTTAGGACAGTATCACCTAAAGCATGCCAAGAAATGTTAAAATATACTCTGCAGGCTTAACCCTTGAGAGCAAAAGTGCTTTCTATTCCAAGAATGGGATTCTCCTCCAACAGATACATTCATAGAGCCCTTTGCATCAGTACCTGAAACAGAACATGATCCTCCAGCTTCATTTCTTTTCAGTCTTCCTCAGTCACTCTGCCTCAGCCACACTAAAACACACCTTACTTTCTCCCTCTTAATATACAAGCTCTTTCTACCTCAGCACCTTTGCACTTGCTGGATTTCTTCCACATCTCTGCCATCTACACTTTCCTTCGGTTTCATCTCAAAATCCCCACTTTCCCAGAGGCAGCTCCTAACCAATCCAGCTAAAGCTACATCAGTTCTCCACATCCCCATGCCCTCCAGGCATGCTCTATCACAGCAATTTTTAACCAAGGGGGATATTTTCTCTAAGGGAGACACTGGTAATGTCTACAGACTTTTGCAGTTGTCACTACCAAGGGGTAGGGCTGGGGTAGGGGGAAAACAAGTGCCCTCTAGCGAATAGAGGCGAGATACTTTGATAAACAATCCATAATGCATAGTACAGTCCCCTCCTACAGCGCATTATTTGGACCCAAAGGCCATGTTTGAGAAGTTAAGCTCTATCAGTGTGTTACGTTTTTTTGCTCCTCATCATCAGCACTAGAACTGATGAGGCTGGGGTTTCTTTCCTACTGAGTAGAGTTCCTCGGGAACTGGAATTCAGGGTTGTTCTCTGCTTCACCTCAGCACCTAGAGGAGTGCCAGTTGCCTTGACTCTCAAATCTGGTCCCGTTTATCCTTGTCCTGACAGCCCACAGCAAGTTGAGGATGACTGGCCTCAAGTAAATGATGAGGATAAGAAAATATGTCACTTTAGAAAATGAAAACAAAAATGTGTTCAATTAATGAGTGTTCATACAAATGAAACTTGTGATGAAGAGCCCCTCATGCTTTCATGTACTCACAAAAATATCTTTATAGCCATCAGTGAAAGACTGGTTCATCTACATTTAAAAATGTGCAAAATTTCTAAGTTCAAATATATGGTTTTAATTATGTTGTTGTTGTTGCTTACTCACGAAGTTGTGTCTGACTCTTTTGTGACCCCAGGAACTGTAACCCACTAGACTCCTGTCCATGGGATTTCCCAAGTAAGAATACTAAAGTGGGTTTGCTATTTCCTTCTCCAGAGGATCTTCCGAACTCAGGGATCGAACACACATTTCTTCCATTGGCAGATGGATTCTTTTACTACTGAGCCACCAGCATAGTCCTGGTTTTAATTATACCAGTATCCTAATGTCATAAGCAGATTGTAGAAAATGTAATCTCGATGATCTCAAAAGACAAAAATGAAGGTCAATATATTCTATATTATTGGCATACCCACAGAAAATAATTTCAGTTCAGTTCAGTTCAGTTCAGTCGCTCAATCATGTCCGACTCTTTGCGACCCCATAAATCGCAGCACGCCAGGCCTCCCTGTCCATCACCAACTCCCGGAGTTTACTCAAACTCATGTCCATCGAGTCGGTGATGCCATCCAGCTATTTCATACTCTGTCATCTTCTCCTCCTGCCCCCAAACCCTCCCAGCATCAGGGTCTTTTCCAATGACTCAAAGCTTCGCATGAGGTGGCCAAAGTACTGGAGTTTTAGCTTCAGCATCAGTCCTTCCAATGAACACTCAGGACCGATCTCCTCTAGGATGGATTGATTGGATCTCCTTGCGGTCCAAGGGACTCTCAAGAGTCTTCTCCAACACCACAGTTCAAAAGCATCAATTCTTCGGCGCTCAGCTTTCTTCACAGTCCGACTCTCACATCCCTACATGACCACTGGAAAAACCATAGCTGTGACCAGACGGACCTTTGTTGGCAAAGTAATGTCTCTGCTTTTTAACATACTGTCTAGGTTGGTCATAATTTTCCTTCCAAGGAGTAAGCGTCTTTTAATTTCATGGCTGCAGTCATCATCTGCAGTGACTGTGGGCCCAAAAACACAAGTCTGACACTATTTCCACTGTTTCCCCATCTATTTCCCATGAAGTGATGGGACCAGATGCTATATTAACGAAATACCTTACCATCCTTCCTTCTAACCCATTCTTCCCCTTGTGTGTGTGTGCTCAGTCAATGAGCTGTGTTCATCTCCTTGCAACCCCATGGACTGTAGCCCACCAGGCTCCTCTGTCCATGGGATTTCCCAGGCAAGATTACTGGAGCAGGCTGACATTTCCTACTACAGGGGATCTTCACAACCCAGGGATGGGACCTGTGTCTCTTGAGTTTCATGCATTGGCAGGCAGATTCTTTACCACTAACACCACCTGAAAAGCCCATTCTTCCCCTCAGTTATCAAAAAAATTGTCTACACTATGATAGCCAA
The DNA here is from genome assembly GCF_963930625.1 of Muntiacus reevesi. Taxonomy (NCBI): domain Eukaryota; kingdom Metazoa; phylum Chordata; class Mammalia; order Artiodactyla; family Cervidae; genus Muntiacus; species Muntiacus reevesi. Next base: position 245,911,736 of record NC_089249.1, read on the forward strand.
ATTACCCATTATCAACTTTTCTAAACCAGATACATTTTTTCAGAAAAATAATAAGGGACCATATAGCAAGAGACCTCTGAATGCAATACCACAGAAATTATATACTGATCACTGATGATAGATCTCCTATACTACAAACTCCACACACACACTGACACAATCTGAATTTCTGTAGTGTTTTTCTTTTGTTTTACTTCTATTTTCCTCCCAAATAACATGTCATTGGAAATACTACTACACCAATGTATGTGTGGAAATATTTCTAATAGGTGTGAAAAAAATCAGGACAACATTGTAAATCAACTATACTTCATTTAAAAATATATTAAAAATTAGGCATTAAGAATGACCTACTCTAATGTCCATAGGGTCGCGAAGAGTCGGACACAACTGAGTGACCTCACTTTCACTTTTCACTTTCACGCATTGGAGAAGGAAATGGCAACCCACTCCAGTGTTCTTGCCTGGAGAATCCCAGGGACGGGGGAGCCTGGTGGGCTGCCGTCTATGGGGTCGCACAGAGTCGGACACGACTGAAGTGACTTAGCAGCAGCAGCAGCGCTCTAATATCATCCAATGTTCCTGGTGAGACAGAATGAGAGCTCGGGATGTCTAATTCTCTAATTCTGTGCACCAGCTGCTTTCTACTAAGCTGCATGACTTGTTTCACAGAATGCTACTGGGTATGCCAGTAGTCATTGTGCTCAGGGGTTTCCAACATTTTGAAAATGCTCAATTAAAGTTAAGCAGATTCCCAGAACCTGTAATGTTCCATCACAAAACTTCTGGAAGGAAACGGAAAGTAGAGCATGAATCATAAATTCAAAGGCCCACAAAACACAAAGCAGGTAACAAACGAGGCTGCAGGCAAGGCAAGGCCTTGAGGGATGTGGTGCCATCTAGTGGGGCCCTGGCTGTATAGGGCTGCCACCCAACGTTGTCAGGGTTTTCCTGACAAGTTACAAACCTGGGCTTTAATATGAAATCTGCATGTTTATGCATGCTGTCTTGGATTAAAAAAAAAAAAAACACATTGTAGTTGGAACATAATTTTTTTTAATCAGATTAATCTGGCCCCATTTGTGAAAACTAGTATACAATCTTTAGCAATCTTCTTTGACCATATAACATTTACTCAGAGGTCCTATTTTAATTGCCAAGAACTTAACAAAAGTGTCAAAAACATTGCCTTCAAAAACAAGCATCCAGCCCTCATGGTCCACTTTGGTGTGAGTAGCTCTGAATGTCCCCCAAATTACTCAAGCATGAGTTATTTCAGGGTTTACTCAAAATGAAATTAATCTCATAATCTCCAATCTTTTAACTGTTCTTGTGGAAATGCTTCTAAATGATTAAAATTATCCTTACATTTAGCCTTTGTCTAATTCTTCTGGTAAAACCAAATTTTAATTGAGTTGTGGGAAAGAAATATAACACAGGTATTGATTCAATATGAAAGAGACCTTTTATCCTTCCAAAACAATTTTAAAAATCAAAGTGGTTTGAAGACAATTTACATTTTGTAGAAACTGGTAACACTCTCAAACAATACTGTTATATTTGCAAACTCCATTTTCTAAAACAGAAAGCCTCTTTTGCTACTGCCTCCCTCTCTTTTTTCCTTGTATTTATTTCTGCCCTGCCTCATCCTAAAAATCAGAGAATGCCAGTTGTCAACATAAGCACCTAGAACTGTGGCACTGATGTAGCAAAAATATCATAAATTATATTGCTGTTGATGTTCTTCTGGTGTCTTCATGGTCTAGTCAATACCATTGCTTCTTTTAACTGTTAAAATACCATCCTCCTCCCAAAGAAAGCATTTAATGCCTTGTATTTCCAGAACCCTGAGAAAGCAAATTTGTCTATAATGGCAAAGTCACATTCACCTCCATTTTTCTACTGGGAAAATAAAAACCTGTACACATCCATGATTTGAAACTTTGGGGACCCCAAGCAATATCACATTTGGAGTCACTTGATTTAAAAAAAAAAAAAAAAGGACAATCATGAAATGCTTGCATGTTAAGTCCTTTAAGTCCCAGATTAGATACCCTGATTCTAAGTTGTATTCAGGTATTCTTGATAGCCTTGGTAACTGAGGTAGAAGTGTTTTTTTCCATCTTCCCAATGAGAATTCTTGATGGAAAACAGGATTCTTGAGGTCTAAAGAGAATGTACAATTCTAAGAAGTATGTTTCATGTTTTGAAGAGACCTCTGTAATGATCCAGAGAAGGCAATGGCACCCCACTCCAGTACTCTTGCCTGGAAAATCCCAGGGACGGAGGAACCTGGTGGGCTGTAGTCCATGGGGTCGCTAACAGTAGGACACGACTGAGTGACTTCACTATCACTTTTCACTTTCAGGCATTGGAGAAAGAAATGGCAACCCACTCCAATGTTCTTGCCTGGAGAATCCCAAGGACAGGAGAACCTGGTGGGCTGCCACCTACGGGGTCGCACAGAGTCCGATACGACAGAATCGACTAGCAGCAGCAGCTGCGATGATCAGAAAATTTGAGCCAATTTAGTATAAAAAATTAGGACTCTGTGACAGAGGTTGACTTCACACAGTTGAGCTAGCAACACTCTACCCAGTGTCCCTGACTCATAGGAACGCCATGGGAAACTGACTGGAAAATTGTGCAGCTGACCGAAAGGACTCTGACACGGTATCTGGTCACTGTCTTCTACAGTCAAGGGCATAGCACCTTAGAATCTGGATCCAGGACTCGGTCTTCAATAATTTAGATATTGTCTTCTGCTTGGATAGGCTTCAGAGCTGCATTTTTCAAATCTCCAATGACAGACTGTTTCAATGGAATCACACTGTGAAATAATAACATGAGTAAGAGAAAAGATCATTCTCAAGTATGAGCAGCCTATTTGTTTATGTTCATTCAAGCCTGGGTATCTGCATTTCTCAGAGCCCCATTCAAACATCCTATGAAATGAATAGAAGCTTCCAGAATTGTGAATATGAAGCTACAGGAAATTATTTTTAATAAGGAGGGAGAAAGTCACACATTTGGTTTCAAAAAACTCACACTGGTCTCTTCCAAGACACTAGTGCAATAGAAGACAAAAATTTATAATCCAAGAAGACAAATACACACATCAAATTGAAGTACTAAACCAGGATGCACAGTCTCAAAGATGGCCAGGAAATAGTTTGGCTGGTGTTTTTCTAGCTGAGGAATGTGACCCTTTAGCAAATATTATTTAGTGGTATGTATCCTGTATTTAAGATAAATATATAAGAGTATACAAAATATCAGAGCATATCAGATGTAGTAAAATAGTACTGCTTCACCTAAGTCTGTTCCAGGTCAGAGTCAAATCTCACAGCCTGCCTTAACAGTCAAAATTAGAAAGTCATGGGTTAAATGAGTTTTATATCATGAATGCTCACACATCAAGTGTACACAAAGGTCATTTGTGGAGTTTTGATATCAACGCTTTTTTAGAAGTTGTCTGTAACACTATTTTTATTACCTAAGCCTGTCCAGAAATGATATGAAATGCACTGAATCTTCACTCAGCTCTGATCTTTAAACAGATTAGTCATACATGTGTGGAAACAGGTTAGGTGTCAGCAGCTCAAAATGAGTCAACGTGATATATCTGCCCGAAAAATAACATCACGAGGAAATACACCTTTTTGTTTTGGTTTTGTTTGCTTTTCTATATTATACAGCATTTTCTACAATAAACATTTTCTTTTCTTATTAGATGATCAAAAACTGAAACTTTAAAGAAGTAATCACTGAAAGAACAAAAATGAAATAAAAGGATGTCATCACTCATGCTTTTCTGTCTGCAGGGAGTACTTATTTTTTTCCACTCTTGGAAGCTGACAGTCAAAAACTCCTAAAAGTCTGGGTTTTGGACTCTAAGAGACCTGCTCTGTGAGGTGACCTTGGATGTCACTTAACATCTCTAAAACTGTTTTCTAATTTGTAAACTGAGAATACTACTACTACCTGCCTCAGAGGGTTATTGCTGCATGTCTGCAATAAAAAATCCAGCCTCTATGGAACACTTGCAATATGCTGGAGATTATTCAAGGCGAATTTTGTGGACTGGCTCATGTGATTAACTCAGATGGAAGAAAGATTGGGCACAAATATCCAATGAAAGAGAACTAAGAATAATGGATGGCAGTTAAAGAGGGAGGAATTTGGAGTCAAACAATGACTTTGCTTAAAGCCCAAGCTGGACCAGATGAAACAGGTTATTTTGTTGGGAGTAGGTAGTGGTTTCCTACCTTTACAGATGTTTGGGAAAATGACTTCGGGGATGTTTACAAAGAAGATTTAATTTTTTATTAAATTAAATGAAGGTGAAGGGGTGAATTTGCAAAAACTGTAAATTGAAATCCCCATGAGGCCAGACAACTAACATAAATGAACAGAGCAGGCTGGTTATGGAAAATAGGGGAGGTGGGAGCCGTGGGGAGCTGCAGGCATGTCCCTACACCCTGCCTTTGCAGGGTTTCAGGCTGGAGGTGTCTTCCTCCAGATTTTTGCAGAGCTGCCTTCTTCTTTGGAGCTCACTCACATAGCCTACTGCCCTGCTCCAGTATTCTCCACGGTATTTCTCTGGAAGTTCTATAAGGCCCTGCTTGTTCATTTATATGTTTTCTGTCTGTTCTGCTCTTCTTTTAGGAATATAATACAGATTCAATAGACATGCAAGAAACGAAGCACTGAATGAAATCATATAACAAACTAAACAACCCATTCAAATGATCCCTGAAACAATAGCTGCAATTTAGTTTTCATGCTCTAAGAGATAAGGTTTGAGGTGTTGTTTCTGTAGCAGTTATGATACAATTCCAGGGAAATACAGAGATGCTTGGAAAAGGAAAAGGCAACCCACTCCAGTATTCTTGCCTGGAGAATCCCAGGAAGGGAGGAGCCTGGTGGGCTGCCGTCAATGGAGTCGCACAGAGTTGGACACGACTGAAGTGATTTAGCAGCAGCAGCAGCATAGACATGCTAAACTCATCACTGGAAGGTTGAACAGCAATGGAGGTGCTCTATATACTAGATTTTTCAGGATCCAGAGTATAAAATGGAGAACTCGGAAGGAAAAGAGGAGAGGGACAGAGAAATTTTCCTTATGTTTACTAGAGTAAGAACATCAAAAGGCATTACTAACACAAACCATTTCAAACTTACCGTAGTAGCTCCGCCTTGTTACCCAGGCAAAAATAACCTCAATTGAAGGGAAAATGAAGAGAAAATTAAACATGCAAGCCAAAGAGTTCGTGAGATTTTTTTTCCAAACCAATATATTATTACAATTATTATTTTAATATGAGCAAAATCAGTGCAGCTCTCAGAGTCTAAAAAAAATTAATTTAGAAGAAAGAATATTTTTAAAAAGAAGGAGATAAAAAATCAATCTGAACCCTAACCTGATAACTCCAGGTAATTTCTCTTGAATCTCTAAGAGCCAAGTAAGTCCCCAGGTATAAAGTATCTTGTGATTCGTAGGTTTACTGTATTGACCTACGTGCCCTAGCTTACTTTAATGACATGATATTTCACTGAAAAAAAAAAAAGACAAACCCCTGAATATTGCGCTTCACCCATAGATGACAGGTTTTACACATACATACACACACAACTGGTGGAAGGAGACCAGGAGGTGTCGGATGACTGTCATGTGAAACCCTTTGTTCTTCTCCTAGCTCTGAAATCATGTACACTCCTAATGTCTCTTGTGCTGCTTCTATTAAGTGGATGCTATAAAACCATCAACAGTTTTACCCCCAATAGGGATAAAAATTTGTTATTGAGGGAATGGGAAAAGAACAAAATGGGAGGGAACAAATCTTGTATATTACAGTGGCTTTTGACTTCCAAATATCAGCTTTACACAACCAGTGCTTATTTCTCCATATATAAATTCTCATGCTTATGGAACAATAAATTTAAGATAAAAGAAAAATAGAAAAAGAACACGGTAAGAACCAAGGAAGTTATGTGAAACTGAAATCATGTGGCTCAAGAATACTCCTGTGGGCTCAAAAATATTCCTGAATATTTCAATCCTGAGGTCACTTACTTCTCCTAATCCAGAAAGCCACAAACATGAGCAACAATGCCAAAATAGTAACAGAGATTCCAATGTAGACTCCCTTGTTGGTGCTCATCCATGTTTCTTGTGCCAGCGCCACAAGCTACAGAAACATCAGCAGATCAAACACAAAACAGAAAAATTAAACAATCTTGTTAGAGTTATAGGCAGAAAACGTCTCAGAAAATAATATACCCAGACACATTATTGTTTATTGGCCCCTGGCTAGTCCTGGATCATGAGGGGTAAGACCAAACGATGTAAAGTTGTAGCCTTATGATGAAATTCTAAGAGAGCTCAATATTAAAAATGTATTTGGCGGTGGTGGAAATGTTTACATCTTACTTGTGGCGGTATTTAGAGAAGGGTACAGATTTGTTAAAACTCAAACTGCATGCGTCAAATGAGTGTGCTTTATTATTATAATTTATATATATAGTAAAAATAATAAGCTCTTTTCACAGATAATCCTCTTATGATGCTAATAAAAAACAATTTTGGTCCCTATATAAGTTGCCATGTTGGTGCTATTTGAATGTGTTCAGTTCCTGAAACTGGCCATTAATTAAAAAACTTTTTTTAACTAGAATTCAAGATTCTATGTCTTTGTAAATGGGCATGAAAGGCTGCTCAGATTCATGGCTCTGCTTAACAATTAAAATGCTGTGCAAAAGGGAAAAAAATTCCTAGTATGAGGGATCATCACGTCCTAGAGTAAACCCAAAATATATCAGGCCATCATGCTTGCCTCCTTTACATAGCTTAATTCTAATTCTAAAGATGTCCCACCAGGTAGGTATTTTAACAGAAAGGAAGTAGAAAACGAGAGAAAAAGATTAAGCCTCAAGTCTCCTCCTGCATAAGAGTTTAATCTCTGGAGTCAGAATCCCAGATTAACTTTTATTTAGTTGCTCTGTGACCCTAGCAAGTTATTTAGCCTCTCCAAACCTCTTTTTCTGTCAAATGCAGATTAAATAGGGTTTTGGGAAAGGTACTTCAGGTACCTCCTGATAAACACCATGATGAATACAGAGGAGGGTGGCCTAGCCTCTGAGCTGTCCTTGCCTAAACGGAAAACACTCAGTGCCTTGGGAGGGAAAAGCTGTGTTACCACCTTACTTGTCAGATGTAAAGCAGATAGAAAGAACACAGGGTTACAGGAAGCAGTCTTTGCTTGCTTTTTAAAAAATATTATGTTGCATAAAAACTGGAAATTATTTTAGAGTATGTAGCTCAGGATAAAGAAAGAAAAACAAAAATCAACCATAATCTCAACATCCAGAAATAGTTACTATTACCATTTTTCATTACATACTCTTCTAGAATTTTATCTTCTAGTACTTTTATTAACAGATACACTTACCATATCCAATGTAAACAACAGTATATACATCATTTTATTTTATATCTATAACCTACATATATATTTATAAATATATATTTTTTTCATTTTTGGCAATGCTACATGGCTTGTGGGATCTTAGTTCCCTGATCAGCCATCGAACATGTACTTACTTCATTGGAGGCATGGACTCTTAATCTCTGGACTGTCAGGGAAGTCCCAATGCTACTTGAAAACTTAGTTTTTTCATTTAACAATTGACACTGTCTTCTCATGGCAGCAAGTACACTGCAGTGACAACATTGCTAATGGCAATAAATGGGCATGCTTAATTGATAAGTAATTAATCTTCTATTATGGAATGTTTAGGTTGTTTATCACATTTTCATGATAATAAACAGCAACAATGTATATCTTTTTTTATACATCTTTATGTATATGTTCATTCTCTCCTTAAGAATGCAACTCAAGAAGTTGACCTACCGGGTGGAAATATATGCTGGTTGGTTTCAAGATACCTGGGAGACACCTTGATATCTTCATGGTCAAGACACAAAAAGTCCATGATTGGGCTACCACCTATTGTGAACTTGCTTCTATATTGCTTATATTATATAGAAGAGATTAACTGCTACTAAATATACCTGTCCTGCAGATAACTGAGGTCAAAAACAGTCTTATCATTCAGAGTGTTTGTTTTTTTTTTTTTTAAACTAGCATAAGTCTGACTGACAGGGCATTTACATGGTTGCAGTTCTGCTATTTAACAAGCACAAACAAATTCATCCCATATCTATCAGATCAATCAGTACCCATATCATCAGAGTGATTAAAATCTTTCATATCATTCTTATGTGGTAGTATTCTCATTGTCACTAAGTTATGCAATATAAGGCCATTTGATGTCACATTAACCCCACTTTGCTTGAACTTGAATTTCTCTTACAATGTCCATGCTGCAACTTCTCACCACTTGCAATCAAGATTACTCTCATACCTGAATCTGTTCATGTTTTTGCTTCTAAGAGTTATTTGCACATAGTGAAAGGAAAGTTGTTTCACCCAAGGGAGCCAAAAGTAAAACTCTCATTAATAAATTCTTCTAACTTACACACAAAGATGAGGCTTTGATGAACATCATGAGACTATAGTACCTTGGGTTTTTCCCAAGCTAACTGGGAGAAGTGCGAGAAAAAATTATAGAATCACAAAGTTGTTGAAGACCTTAGGACCTTAATATGTCATCATATGGGGAGAATTATATTTAGAAAGACTCAGCAGTGGCCTCAAAATTTCTCTATAGGAGGAAAATTGGATTGAAAAAGGATATTAGGGAACCTATGTTTAAGGAATCACACTTTCATTGACGTAATATTTTTGGTGGGGATGGCCCCCATTCCACTACATCAATTCAAGGCATGTTATTTCTCTAACAATGATCTAAGTCTTTCTTGGTATGTAATGTTAATTCACTATGTCTGAAATAATTCACTCTTTTTTTTTTCTTATTTTCTGGCAGGAGAAATTCTGTCCTAGGTGTGTATAAGTGTGTCTAGAGTAAAATATCACCTTTCAGGTATTTCTAACAAACTAGTGCGTCTATATAGAGTTTTAAAATTAATGAAAGTATCCCTACTGAAGAGTCAAATTCTTTTCTTCCTTTATTTTTTAAATTAGGAAAAGTCAATCTCTGGACTAGTCTAACAATAATAATCTCTAAGTGTAACTTGATTCCAGAAGAGACATAAGTGAATCAGGCTAATAAAATAGGAAGAAATATGCTTACAGTTTCATTGTTATGCCAGTGGGGATCTGGAGACTGTGTCACAGTGCCATTTCCATCTGCTCAACATGAAAGAAAATTAAAAAGAATTACAAAAAGATACCGAACTTTCCTGCAAACACCAAATATATTCCCACTGCCTTTGGTAATAAAGGGAAAGTTGAATAATCATATGGACTAATTCTGTAGGCATCCCAAGAGTAATTTACTAACATTTATTAATTTAAGTAGTAAGGTTGTGCTTCTTAACCACTTTGTCATGGACCCTTTGAAAATGAACCCTTTTTTCCCCCTCCCTATTGGAAAAAAAAAGGATGCTCACAGAAAATTTACTGACAATTTTAGACAAGTCAGAGTGACCCATTCTCAGAACTAGGTTAAAAATTACCACTTACAGATAAATAATCAATACTTTCATGGCAGCTCAGAAACTTCCAATGAGTGCTCAGAGGACATTACACATCCAAAGAGCAGAACCACTCTGTTCAAAATGAACACTACATTGGTTTTACATTCAAAATGTGAGTGAAATGCACTAAGATACCTCAAACAGGTGGCATCCAACTCCTGCATTATATGCCAGTGTGCCCAGACACTGATCCAAATGTGCTTTAGAAACCACAGCAGGATCCTATATGACCCACCCCCTAGAATATTGGAAATAAAAGCAAAATAAACAAATGGGACCTAATTAAAATTGAAAGCTTCTGCACAACACAGGAAACTATAAGCAAGGTGAAAAGACAGCCTTCAGAATGGGAGAAATAATAGCAAACGAAGCAATGCACAAAGAATTAATCTCTAAAATATACAAGCAACTCCTGCATCTCAATTTTAGAAAAATAAAAGACCCAATCAAAAAGTTTTGGTCCAAAAAGTTGGGCCAAATAACTAAACAGAGTTTCTCCAAAAAACACATACAGATGGCTAACAAACACATGAAAAGCTGCTCAATATCACTCATTATCAGAGAAATGCAAATCAAACCACAATGAGGTACTCTCTCATGCCAGTCAGAATGGCTGCTATCAAAAAGTCTACAAGCAATAAATGCTAGAGAGGGTGCGGAGAAAAGGGAACCCTCTTACACTGTTGGTGGGAATGCAAACTAGTACAGCCACTATGGAGAACAGTGTGGAGATTCCTTAAAAAACTGGAACTAGAACTGCCATATGACCCAGCAATCCCACTCCTGGGCATACACACCAAGGAAACCAGATCTGAAAGAGACACGTGCACCCCAATGTTCATCGCAGCACTGTTTATAATAGCCAGGACATGGAAGCAACCTAGATGTCCATCAGCAGACGAATGGATTAGAAAGCTGTGGTATATATACACGATGGAATATTATTCAGCTACTAAAAAGAATACATTTGAATCAGTTCTAATGAGGTGGCTGAAACTGGAACCTATTATACAGAGTGAAGTAATTCAGAAAGAAAAACACCAATACAGTATACTAATGCATATATATGGAATATAGAAAGATGGTAATGATAACCCTGTATGTGAGACAGCAAAAGAGACACAGATGTATAGAACAGTCTTTTGGACTCTGTGGGAGAGGGCGAGGGTGGGATGATTTGGGAGAATGTCATTGAAATATGTAAATTATCATATGTGAAATGAATCACCAGTCCAGGTTCAATGCATGAGACAGGGTGCTAGGGACTGGTGCACTGGGGTGACCCATAGGAATGGGATAGGAAGAAAGTTGGGAGGGGGATTCAGGATAGGGAACACATGTAAACCAGTGGCGGATTCATGTAAATGTATGGCAAAACCAATACAATATTGTAAAGTAAAAAAATCAATCAGATCCTTAAAAAAAAGTAAAGAAAAATAAATAAATAAAATAAAATCACTGAGAAATGTCAAAATAAAATAAAATAAATAATTTTTAAAAAAGAAAGAAAATATGTTACATCACTCCCAAGGCCAGTATACTTTATACTACCTAAAATCCCAATATAAAAGGATATTATTCCTTAAAGTTTTGAATGTCCAAATTTTAATAGTGTTTGAAATATCTCTTTTGTCACACAGAACATATACTGTTGGTCCTTGTAAGCAACTAAAGGTCAAATACAGGCTTCTCTCTTTACTGAGTATCTATTATATACAAGCACTTTATATCTTTATACCAATTTTCTTAATCTGAAATTTTAGATGAGGTGCTGAAATGGTTGAAGTTTCCAACTCTGCTAAAGGCCAAGAGCCTCAGCTCATAACCAGCGCACATATTATGTTCCCATTCAATGAAAATACTGCAGGTCTCAGAGATTCCCATACTACTGACAGAGCTATAAGACCATCATTTTCTAATGGTAGTGAAAATGAAATAACCATATCACCCTAAATTTTCACACTTTACATTTCTGTATCTACAACTGAAACATTCCGACACTACTTGTTCAAGAGACAAAGACATTATCTACAGTTTAGTCTCTATGTATGACTTATGTTATAACATTTAATTCTTTGCTATAGAATGAGTGATGTTGTAAAAAAAAAAAACAGCAAGGACTTGAGTCCGATGAAACTTTACTTCAGTGTTGACACATCACTTACCAATGTGACCTTGATCAATGTCCTTTACATACACATTGCATAAATATTCATGTAAATATATGTATTTATGTTTCTAGCTGGGGTAACCTTGAACTACAAGCTGTTGATAGCACCCGTCTCATAAAGTTGTCACACTAGATGATGCATGTAAGGTGCTTAACACCATATTAAACAAATATCAGGTATCACAATTATGTTGCTATATAACAGGAGCAATGGGGAAGGGACACCATGCAATGGATTTTCCAAATATCATGTCCTTCATTCCTTACAAATAGGTAGTGAGGAATGAAACCACTTGCCCATGGGCATGCAGTTTGAAACTGCCATGGGTGGGCAGTTGAATTGGAAGTTGTTTGTCTCCGAAGTAGAACTAAATGTCCTCCTTGGTCTGGCAATGGCAAGAAATAAATCTGCCCTGAAAGAATTAAATGAGATAATATACAACAATTTGCTGGCACATGCATCTGAAAAGGTAGGTGCAGGCCATATGAAACCAAAATTCCTTCTGGACTAACATTCTTTGCTTTGTGAGACTTTAACCCACTGAAGTGTGACTCGGGCACTGTGAGGACTTGGCTGAAGAGCCTCAGAGATGCTGCCAAGACAGCAGTGGTCACAGAAGTCATGGGGACACAGCTGCTCCAATGTCTGTTCCATGCTGGCAAGTCTACCTTGACCAGGTTTTAGTGACATATTTTAGAGAACAATTTCCCATTTCCTACTTTGTTCTTCCTCTTAACCCAGAAGAGTGGGGTACTGTTGCTCCACCTGCTCTAACATGTATTTTTATCTACTTTCTCTTTGTTTCTGTGCCCAGAAACAGTTCACACCAAGGATTTCACTTTCAAAACCAAATGTCACTATTAGCTAATTCCAATTAAATCGGTCCCTCTCTGAGTCCCGCTGGATGTCCATTTTCAATTAAGAGCTTCCTTGACGGATTTGCAAAGATGGCCACCCTGGGTGTCTGCTACAGATTAGCACCTCCTGAGCATGATGAATCAAATGCACAAATCTTACAAAATCTGACCTTGTTTGGATGCTTCACAAGCACATGGACAAATAAACCAGTTCTGCATTAGCAAGGAGTTCACGTGCGGCACTCTCCAAATTTACCACCATGGATAAAAGAGTTACCTGGGAAAGATGACAAGTCAGTATCATCTTTCTCCATTATAGGAAAAACAGACTAATCTTACATCTCAAAAGAATATGGACTTTTCAAGACTAGGGAGAACTGGGAGACTTTTGGAGTGGAATAGCACAATCCTAGTGGACCTGCCTCTTTAGTTCTGGTGTCCATGTCCTCAACCCAAATCAAAGTGTCCATGTGAAATGAAAGCTCGATAAGTCGGCAGGGGAGCCTCCTGGCTCCGTGTAGTTTCTGGGGCTTAGAGGAAGCATAAACAGGTGACCAGTTTGGTCTGGACCAGTTTGGATTTAATTGTTTTAAAGCTCTGTCCAGGGAAGTACACCTAGAAATAAGTTTAAAAACAAGGCTGATTAATTTTATTAGAAAAATGTGGATATGCATGTAGATGGTCCCAAATCATATAAGCTCAAATCATATAAGCTCATGTAACTCAAATGTACATTTCTGGACTTTCTAAGTAACAGTCATAGTTGCCATTCTAACACTCACCTTATAACTGTGTCCCAAAATCTTTATCTCAAATAATGCTTGTAAGAATAAGTAATATTTCACCCGTTTTCCAAAGGATAAAAACACATTCAAAGAGGGTAACAAGACATTTGTTCAAGTTGCATAGCTGAGTGGAACAGCCATTAGGGCATTGAACTCATACTTGTCTTATTTCAGAATATGTGCTCTTAACAATGTGCTAATACTTATCAAAATTTGAAAGCTCCCAGGTGTTCAGGAAAGAAACTGATGTTACCTGTTGAACAAGAGTGCCATGGTGAGCTGGTTATGTTTGTTTCATACACGGTAGTAGGCTGGGTTTCTGCTGTCTGAATTGGAGAAGATAAAGAAGCTATAGGAATGACAAGAATGGAAAAATAGTGTTCAATTGGTGGAGGAAATTTACACCCCCAGCAGAAATAACAAACAAAACGAAATCAGAAATTATCCTTTGACTCTTTCTTAGAAATATATTAATAGATGCCCTTGACGTATGACCCTGCTATGTAGGTATTTCATTATCATGAATAAATCTGATCTAGATAATGAAATGAGAGCTTAACAACAGAATTATTTCACTTTTTATACACCTTTTGTTGTTCAGTTGCTAAGTCGTGTCTGACTCTTTGCAACCCCATGACTGCAGCATGCCATGCTTCCCTGTCCTCCTCTGTCTCCTGGAGTTTGCTCAAACTCATATCCATTGAGTCAGCGATACTGTCTAACCATCTCATTCTCTGCCACCCTCTTCTCTTTTTGCCTTCAATCTTTCCCAGCATCAGGGTCTTTTCCAATGAGTCAACTGTTCACATAAGGTGGCCAAAGTATTGGATCTTCAGCTTTAGCATCAGTCCTGGGGTTGTCGTAAGAATTAAGGGACTTAATACTTATAAAGCAGTTAGCATGTTTCCTGACATTGGAAACAGAATAAGCATTAACTTCACTGAAATCTCATCCTCAAATATTGGCTTAGGCTTCAAAATGGATTAAATAATCTCCTCAGAGCTCCTTGTAAGACAGAATCTGATTCACTTGGCCCTGTTCAGTCACCCTTCTTTTTCCCTCATAATTCTGTTAAACTGGGCTGAATGCACCATCCTTCATAGATGTCCACCACCATTGGTCTGACATTTTTTTTTTTTTTTTTTTTTGCTATTAATGTTTCCTTTGAGAATCTAATAAAAACCATAGGTCCCTCACTCTGAAAATGCTTAAAGATACAAAAGATGAATATAAGATGGTACAAGTGGTTCACAGATTCTGTAAAGCCAGGTTTGGAAAACTGCTAAGAATCCCTACCCTAGATTGTACATCTGCCTTAACACAGTGCTCTGGATGGTGTATATCCTCTACTTTAAAAACTTCTGCACTTAGAATTACTTTTGCTTACCCGGCTGGAGGTCCTTTGTGGGTGCTGGCATTGGAAGAGCAGAAGTAGTGAACCTCGCTGTCACTGAAGCAGTGGTGACCATCATGGTTGGAGTTGTGGTGGTGATTGTTTTTAGCACAGCAGTGGTGGTGGTGTTTGGAGCAGTGTTGACCATTGGGGTTGGAGTAGTGGTGGTAGTTGCTAGAGTTGTGGTGGTTTTTGTTTTGGCGGTAGTAGTGGTGGTTGTTGGAATAGTGGTTGTCATTGTTGGAGTAGTAGTAATGGTTGTCTTTCTTGTAGTGGTGGTTGTTCTTGGAGTAGTGGTGGTGGGGTTGGTGGTTGCTGGAGTCGTGGTGGTTGTTGTTTTGGGGGTAGTAACGGTGGTTTTTGAAATAGTGGTACTCGTTATTGGAGTAGTAGTAATGGTTGTTTTTCTTGTAGTGGTATTTGTTCTTGGAGTAGTGGTGGTGGTGTCTGTGGTAGTGGGAGTAGTGTTGGTTGTTTTTGAAGTAGTAGTGGTGGTTGTTGGAATATTCATAATCGTTGGAGTAGCAATAAAGGCTGTCTTTCTTGTAGTGGTGGTTGTTCTTAGAGTACTGGTGTAGGTGGTTGATTGAGTCATGGTGATTGTTCTTTTGGGGGTAGTAGTGGTGGTTGTTGAAAGAGTGTTAGTCGTTGTTGGAGTAGTAGTAATGGTTGTCTTTCTTGTAGTGGTGGTTTGTCTTGGAGTAGTGGTAGTGGAGATGGTGGTTGTTGGATTCCTGGTGATTGTTATTTTGGGGGTAGTAGTTTTGTTTGCTGGAATAGTAGTAGTCACTCTTGGAATAGTAGTAAACATTGTCTTTCTCATAGTGGAGGTTGTTCTTGGAGTAGATGTGGTGGTGGTGGTGGTGGTTGGAGTAGTGGTAGTCATTTTTGGAGTAGTGGCAATGGTTTTCCTTCTTGTAGTTGTGGTTATTCTTGGAGTAGTGGTGGTGGTGGTTGATGGAATCATGGTGGTTGTTTTTTTGGAGATAGTAGTGGTGGTTGTTGGAGTAGTGGTAGTCGTTCTCGGAGTAGTAGTAACGGTTGTCTTTCTTGTAGTGGTGGTTTTTCTTGGAGTAGTGGTGGTGGTGGTGGTGGTTGTAGTCGTAGTGGTTGCTGTTTTTCGGGTAGTAGTGGTGGTTGTTGGAGTAGTAGTAGTCATTCTCGGAGTAGTAGTAACGGTTATCTTTCTTGTAGGGGTGGCTGTTCTTGGAGTAATGGTGGTGGTGGTGGTTGGAGTTGTAGTCTTTGTAGTTTTTCGGGTAGTAGTGGTGGTTTTTGGAGTAGTGGTAGTCGTTCTCAGAGTAGTAGTAATGGTTGTCTTTCTTGTAGCGGTGGTTGTTCTTGGATTAGTGGTGCTGGTGTTTGTTGGAGTCTTAGTAGTTGTTGTTTTTCGGGTAGTAGTGGTGGTTGTTGGAGTAGTGGTAGTCATTCTCGGAGTAGTAGTAACGGTTGTCTTTTTTGTAGTGGTGGTTGTTCTTGGTGTAGTAGTGGTGGTGGTTGTTGGAATCATAGTGTTTGTAGTTTTTCGGGTAGTAGTGGTGGTTTTTGGAGTACTGGTAGTCGTTCTTGGAGTAGTAGTAACAGTTGTCTTTCTTGTAGTGGTGGTTGTTCTTGGCGTAGTAGTGGTGGTGGTGGTTGGAGTCGTAGTCTTTGTAGTTTTTCGGGTAGTAGTGGTGGTTTTTGGAGTAGTGGTAGTCGTTCTTGGAGTAGTAGTAACAGTTGTCTTTTTTGTAATGGTGGTTGTTCTTGGCATAATAGTGGTGGTGGTTGTTGGAGTCATAGTGGTTGTAGTTTTTCGGGTAGTAGTGGTGGTTTTTGGAGTAGTGGTAGTCATTCTTGGAGTGGTAGTAATGGTTGTCTTTCTTGTAGTGGTGGTTGTTCTTGGTGTAGTTGTCCTGGTGGTTCTTCGAGTTGTAGCGGTTGTTGTTTTTCGGGTAGTAGTGGTGGTTTTTGGAGTAGTGGTAGTCATTCTCAGAGTAGTAGTAATGATTGTCTTTCTTGTAGTCGTGGTAGTTCTTGGGGTAGTGGTGGTGGTGGTTGTTGGAGTCCTTCTAGTTGTTGTCTTTGGGGTAGTAGTGGTCATTCTAATAGTTTGTCGATTAGTTGTTCTTCTTGGGGTAGTAGATATAGGTCTTTGAATAGTGGTAGTCGTTCTTGGAGTAGTAGTAACGGTTGTCTTTCTTGGAGTGGTGGTTGTTCTTGGAGTAGTGGTGGTGGTGGTAGTGGTTCTTGGAGTAGTGGTGGTTGTTGTTGTTGTAGTAGTGGTGGTGGTGGTGGTCGTGGTTGTTGTAGGTGGAGCTAGAAATCAACATGAATTCAGGGATTCATCAAGCGGCAGGAAACAAGAGACTCATGCTGGGCCTGTGCATCAACACAACCAAGGAGGCTGTCCCCAGGTAGAACTCAGCACTTATCTCCCATGAACTCCAAGTTCTTGTCATTGGTCAACTAGAAACTGTGACTGAGGAGGGAGTGAAGATGTGGTCACAACAAGGCAACAGCTGCATTTAAAGGATGATGTTGTGGGAAGTGTTGATATTAAAAAATGACACATGGGATTTGTGTTGAAGCACTTCATAAGACTAGTCATACCTATCAGTTTTGCATATCTTCATAATATCTATGAGGAAGGGAAAAGTCTCTAGAGCCTGAAGCTGTCTTTGTCCCCTCAGCAGTACATGACTGGAACACAGATAGTAGTTCCCAAGAACCAGAATATTGACCAAATAAATAGCATTCGCTTCTGTCAGTTCTAAGGGTACCCTCCCAATATATTTGCATCCTAAATGTGGATTAATTCATATCATTAACATACCCTGGATAACACAGATGCCATATGCCACCTGGGAAGCCCTGAAAACAGTCATAGATAGTATATACATGAATAGATGGGGCTGTGTTCTAATAAAACTTTATTATTAAAAAAAAGAAAAACCTGTTGGTAACCTTATTTTATAATCTGATCTGACCCTAAGGCTACTGTTTGCTGACCTGGGTCTAATAGTGTAGTTAAAGATTTTGAAGAGCAGTGCAGTCTCAATCCCCTCCCTCCAGTTTGATATGAAATCTAATAAATAGAGGAAGCAAGAAAAAAACCTGATCAAAGGAGTATAACAAGGAGGAAATTTAATCAGCTTGTTTCACTAATGTGTCTTGCTCAGGAGCAAATATTTCCGAAGAAAGAAGCTAGGAAACTACGACTAGGAAAAGCTGCTGAGGAAGAGCCCTAAGAGAGGTTGAAAGTAAGCTCATTCTGTGAAAAGAGCAAGAAAACTTAAGTAGGTTGGAGGCAAACAGTCATTTTGGCTCAGTTATGAACCTGTTCCCCACTTATCAGAGCTGTGATTTTGTAAATTTTCATCTATCAAAGAATTTATAAGCACTGTAATTGTCCCCTCTTAATTTCTTTCTTCATCACTTGAAAAAAGTATTCTTCCAGACCAATCATATAATTTTACAACTCCCAAAATAATCTCTTCTCCACACACAGCCTCCTGCCACATGTGTATAGCACCAGCATCTTCTGGCTTTCTTAAATTGCCTCCAAGATGTTTCCCCAGAGTCAGCTATTTTCTGCATCAGAATTGACCTTCTTTTACTTGCCTTCATCAAATAAGCTAAGTGTCCTTGATGAAGTTAGGAAAAATTATGAAGTTGAAATATCAATTTCATTTAAATTAAAAAAGAGAACTAGCTTATAAAGGCTCTGATTATTGGGTTGTTTTCATTAGAAACTCAGTGGAAGAATACTGACTATGAAACAACACCAGAAACCAAGAAATCCTTTAGAAACTGCTCCTTTCACCAAGTGGTAAGAAAAATTAAAATGTCTACATCAAGATAGAAAACATAAACTTCCCAGACTTTTGGATTTCACAAAATTCTTAAAAGCCAAAAGTGAACAGTTATTAAGATGAAAATGTTCTCAAATGGCAATAGGGCGATTTTAGTTTTTAAACAAGCAATTTAGTGATACTTTTGCTTAGGGAACGCAAAAGTCACTCAGTTGCATGCAAATCTTTGCAACTCCATAGACTATACAGTTCATGGGATTCTCCAGGCCATAATACTGCAGTGGGTAGCCATTCCCTTCTCTAGGGGATCTTCCCAACTCAGGGATCGAACCCAGGTCTCCCACATTGCAGGCTGATTCTTTACCAGCTGAGCCATGATATGGTGTGAATTCTGCTTCAAAAAATCCAAGGACAGAGGAAGGGGATGAAACTATATAGGCCCTTTCAATGTATATGCAACAAAATCACATTGACAATTGTCAAGACCAATTGATACATCTATTTGACAGGACTTTATATTACCTGTATTGTATGTGTGAAACTCTCTATGAGTCTTAAAATCTTAAGAAAGAACATTTGAAAAATCTCTGAAGAAATGACCTCAGAGAAAAGGTCAGATTTTCAAGAAGAAGAAATTCAGCTCCATAAAAATACTCACTATGTCTCAGTGTGGAACAGTGAATGCTTTTTCATGAACCAACTACTATTCCTGAAGCACTGCTTAAAGAACAGTTTGCTGACTGGGAAGATCCTCTAGCCTATGGTCTTGAATCAAGGTTACTCTTAACACTTCACTCTATACAAATACAAGATAGTTTTAACACTCCACTCTACACAAATACAAGATATTCAGTTGAAGAGTGACTAGAAAACAACATCATAGGCAACTTTTCTTTCCCTACTAAAGGAAAAGAAAGTTAATATCAAATAGAAAATTTTATCTCTGGGAACCCACAGAAAGTGATCAAAGAAGTAGGAAGATAAGCTCACCTGGATTTACTTTCAACTCTAGGGTAGTTTTTATGTCATTGAACCACCCTCTCACCTCAATTCGGCAACAATACAAGCCACTGTCAGACAGGGCAGCATTATTTATGGTCAAAGACACATCTCTTCCACCAATATTTCCATTTAGCTGGTAACGTCCATCCCTCCGATAGGTGACTCTGTAGCCATCAGTCCAGATGATGTTAGTTCCGCAATTAAGCCAAGGACATGCACCTCGGCCCCAGCACATGCTTGTGACTTCACCATTATAGTGGCAGGGTAGAGTGACAGACTGACCCGCCACTGCAGTCACTCGGTGGTAAGAGGTTACACCATCTGTAAATAAAGAGACACCAGAGCATGCATCTCAAAATTTTAACTTTAATTTTATTTTCAGTTTGTTCTTTATATAGCTTATGTGGTTGGAAATTATCTAACCATATTTTGAGTTTTTGAATTTAACATATGCATTTTGCTTGCAAACATATTCTTTACTAATGTTATTATTAACCAGATATATTTGAGGATGAAATATCTTATAAACATTTTTCTGTACTCAGGATTACTTACTAATAGGACAGACTCATGAGAGAAAGTATCAGGATAAAGGGCAGAAATATGTTCAGTCTTTTGGTGAATATGATTCCAATTCCTATCCAAAAGGTGTGAAACAAACAACACTCCAGTAATGAATCAGTGTGTGTGCATTTCATCCTGTGTTTCACAGGTATCTGCTTACTAAATGTTAATACATACAGGTAGCTTTTCCTCTCCTCTAGATTCAATCACTGTCTCAGTTGAAATCTGATTTAAAAACTGTATTGCATTTAAAATTTTGATTTTCAATTTTATTGCAATTTTTTAAATGGCTATGCAAAAAAGTTCACCTCACAAATCTTCTCTAAGTTAAAGAAAAAACAGCGAATATTCTACTTACTTTACTCTAAAGAGTAAACTCTTTAGAAATCAGTTTTTAGAAAAAAGGGTTTATAATACTCTCAGAAGGAACTGAGGCTTATAATGGGCTTTGTTGGTTTTATTTAGTTGCTAAGTTGTATTGGATTCTTTGCCACCCCATGGACTGTAGCCCACCAGTCTGCTCTGTTCATGGAATTTCCCAGGCAAGAATACTGGAGTGGGATGCCATTTCCTTCTCCAGGGGATCTTCCCAACTCTGGGATCAAGCCCATGTCTCCTGCATTGGTAGGTGGATTCCTTACCACTGAGCCACCTGGGAAGCCCATCATGGATTTAGGATCAATTAAAAAACATTCAAGCAGGGATCCCTTCTCATGAGGTGATGACTGTCCTGCAATGGAGCACTGTCCAGTTAGTCAGGGGAAACCAAAAAATTGGACTATATTCAATCAAATATTAAATGTTACCTCTTAAACACAAACAGGCAGGAAAATGCCTTCCTGCAGCTGTGGTTTAAAAAACTGTATTGCCAAATGAAGTCTGAGTAGTACTTAAAAGAAATCTGAGATTCAACAACTAGTCATAGTTAGAATTGGACTGTAAGTCTGGGAAATGCTCTGGGAAGAAAACACTCATTTTTATATAAAATAAGTCAATTTTTTAAACTGGAATTTTGATTATATTTAATTTTGCTGAATATAATTTTTGAATTATAAAGATAATTTATGCTGATTATAGAAATTTGTTGCAGAATATAATTTAAAAATGTACTTTTCCTCATATTCTTACCTCTAGAGATTTTTTTTTTCATTTAGGATTATGTCCATTCCTAAAACTTTCCCCTATATCATAGAATGTTAAAATATGAGATAAATAATTTCATTAAAAATTCATTTTTTGTTTATTGATTAAAAACAAAATTTTTGGCCACACGGCACCACATGTGGGATCTTAGTTCCCCAACCAGGGATAGAACTCGTGCTTCCTGGATTGGAAACACAAAGTTTTAACCACTGGAAAACCAGGGAAGTTCAAATATTTTCTTTTTAAAAGAAACAGTTACACATGGTTAAAGAAATCAAAAGGTACAAAACGGTACAATAAAAGATTTGTCTCCTTCCCACCCATTCCCATTTCTTCCCCCCTCATCAAAGTTGCGCTTTCATACATACACTTGAGTATTTCATGCATACACAACCATCTATCTACTCTTTTTTTTTAATTTAAACACAAATGGCAACATAAGATGTACTGTACTGCAGCATGCCTTATTCACCTACCCATAGATTTTTAAATTCTTAGCATTTAAGCAATTTCTTTGGCCTTAAGTTTTCAGCTTGGTTCTTTGCTCACTAGTGGATCCCATTACCTTCGACAAAGCCCTAGGTGTTAACCTCTACCTTCCTCCACCACACCCACACAACCCCTACACCAAACCCACATACCCCCAACGCTTCCACCTACATCCTTGGGGTTCCAGAGCACAATCCACTTATTCACTTACCTGGCAGGAGTAGGAGGCCCAGGATGGCTACCCAAGGATGCATGATGCTATTGGCCTGAAGGAAAGAGAAAGCAGACTGCTTGGTGTGGCCCTCAATCAGATGGGATCAGAATAAATCTTAATTCTCAGATGGCACCTTCTCCTTTCACCCTTATGGGGTGAATCCCATAAGCCTGCCTGCTGGAAGCAAGACCACACTTGCAAATGCTTCCACTCTCTGTCTGCTCCAGGTGGCTGAGAGCTCTGCCCCTTCCAACAGACAAGCACAGCTGCCCTCTGAAACATCCCTACTTACACAGCTCCTTTCCTGCACTTAGAGCCCACGCTGACTCTAGGTGCTGACAGAGGAGACAAGGGAGCAAACACAAAGGAAAGGAGAGGAAGGCTCAGCAGGAACACCAGAGCAAGCCCAGACTTCCCATGGCAAAGCTACACTTATCCTTAGCCTTGAAGATGAGTCACCTGGTTTTCTGGTGAGAGGAGGGTACTTCTTCCTTTGTGGTCACAATGGCTAGTCCCCAGCCTTAGTCAAGCCATCAAATGTCCACTGAGCTAAGAACTCAGAGTTGTGAGTTTCACTTATGGCTCAGGAGACTGCCTCTCAGATAGCTCTGAGGAGCCACGCCCAAGAGGGGTGGAGAGATAAGCTTCTATGTGATTTTGGAGGAGAACAACCAAACATCTCAGTAGAAGGTTGCCACTAGGTACAAGAAACAAATACCTCAATTAATGCCTTTAGCATTTTTCTAAGTACAGGAAGATGAAACTTGGATTCATAAAATTTTCTCTTGTAAACATCTGAAGGCCTGTTTTACCAGCTTTGCCAGAGCACAGAGGACTTCATTTTGGATCACTGCACTGAAATCCTTTCAGGATATATGGAGTAACAGTGACTACAAGGGCTAATGACTTAATTCTTACAGAACCAGATGGCTAGGGACACTCCTTAGCTGCCAGTGCCCCCTCATGGTCATAAATTCAACCATGACTTAGGAGGCAGTTCATGGCCACTCTATCCCATAGGGCAGAGAATACCTTTTCTCAGTCAGGCCAGTATTCTGATGATCTTCAGTGTGGTATTAGTGGACTAGGCACTACTAAGAGTAGACAAAAGTCTTCGAACCACATTTCTTTCAAATCTGTTTCAGTCCAAGCAGAATCCCCTGTGTTGCTTCTTCCCATAGGTACAGCTACACTATTACAATCTTGAGTTCATAAATAAATATACACTTATATAGCTCTTAAATAAATATATATATCCAAGTTGCCTAGTCATCTTTTTTTTGCCTAGTCATCATTTTTATCAGAGGCTTAGTCACACATTTAGTAACGCAAGAAATCACAATCTTGTAAAATAGGCCAAATGCAAGTAACATAGCTAGTAGCATTAATAGGGTCATAAGTAAATATTTAGGCCAAGAATTTCAATTAGGTGTGATCCAGTATATTACCAGCTCATCTGACTCAATCTGTCCTGTACAAATCACTGTCTTAAAGGTAATGAAATATATGCATTGTTCATAAGGCATCCAGCCTGATTATCCTTAGTTTAACCGTTCTCAAAGTAAGGCAGCTTTTAAGCTTAAATGATTTAAATAATCTGGTGGGAGTCATATAAATCCACCCTGTAACTGAAGGAGGGTCCCTCCTAATAATCAGGAAGTTATATTTGCTGACTGAAATTTAGTTTGTTGTTATTCAGCTTGAGTAACGTTAAAAGAAAATTCATATTATAGCCATGGTCAAGGAAGCACCACTGACTGGCCAAGTGAGGGAGTCGTCTAGGAATATCAATAGTCGCCCGAACAGAACTGTAGCTTTCTTCCGGAATAAACTTCCTAAGCGTCATCCAATTAGACCTGTGGAGAGGAGAAATCCACCAAGGTAACCCAGAAGTACTAGATTAGGTAACTGGTCATAAACCTAACAACTGGATTAATTTTTACACTTTGTAAGACTTACATCATGATAAAAAAAAATGCACTTATGAAAAAGTACAAAAAATTATCAAAAATAATTATAATATATAATTATATCCATATTTCTATAATTATATAATATGACATTATTATCTAATGTAACTATTATGCTGAAAACACTGTAACTAATCATACAGGTCATATCGGGAATCTAGGGATAGCTGTCCACTTCTGATGTTGTCTTCTTTTGTCTTGGTGTGAGTGTAGTTTCACCTCTGTTTGAGCTTTGTTTTAAGGTGAATCTAAGGACTCTAGTGCAAGAACTCTTTCTAAGTGGAAAATACAAATCCAAAAGTCAATTTCTTTCATTTGTCTGTGCATGAGCTAATCAAGAATATCTGACAAGTGTCCTTTGATCAAGGTTGGAGACAGTCCTTTAAATGATGCCTTTCCAAAATGCATGGTTTTCTGGTTATAGCTCATGGGGCATCTGATATTGATCCAAAGATAAATTACAGTGATAAGCTTCAGAAACAAACTTAGAGAGTCCTTTTAATAATTCAATCAAACTTTACAATATGTAACCTAACAACAGGGATCTATCTTGTAAGTGAGTCTTGAGCAGTAAATACAGACCTAAATTAACAATACTAGAATTTAATATCCATATATGTAATTTTTCTCTCTAAAACTATGCTGACTTTCATCAAATACAGTCAAATTAAGTGTAATTTGCTTGCAAAATAACTCTGCTTTCAGTAAACTTGGCCTGATTACTTATGTAAGTATAATTGATCATGCAATCCTTTTAAAATTTGGTTTAGGTGGAACTTTTTATTAAGAATCTCAGATTGAATTTTTAAAAGGCTTCTTTCTCAAGGCGAGAAAAGTCATCCCAAGGGCATGCCATCAGATCCCACCTGTGATACCTATAGATCTGGATTAATTTCTCTTGTCTCAGTGTTCTAAAGTGTCTTCAGATTCCTACAACTGTCAGGAGGTGGACTTTCTTATTTACTTGATAAGTCTGCTAGCAACCTAGTGAAGGTGAAGTCGCTCAGTCGTGTCCGACTCTTTGCGACCCATGGACTGTAACCTACCAGGCTCTTCCATTCATGGGATTTTCCAGGCAAGAGTACTGGAGTGGGTTGCCATTTCCTTCTCCAACATAAGTGTTTACAATTTTAAAGGGATCAGGTAGAAAGAAAAGATAAATGTTTCAATTTTGCTTACAAAGGTATCACTAACCAAAATGCTATATGTCATAATTAGTTTAAGGGGAAAGGTTTCCTTATATCTGGAAAACAAATTCACAAGTAGTAATATCTCAGAACAGAAAAACCATAAAATCTATAACCATGTTCTTCAGTTCACTCAGTCCTATGTAACTAATTCTTGATCTTTTGTTAACAGTTTTATAAAGATTTTAAAAGCCTGCACTTGTCAAAAATCCTTTCTGTGAATTTTCTTGAAAATCAAGCATTTTTGCAAAGGCATTGGGGTCAAACAGCAACTGTCTGTGAACAACAAAGATTTTTAAAGACATGGTTAAAGATTCGATTATGATGCAATTGACAAACTTTTATACTCCTGTGACATAACATTTTAAGATAATAATCAGAATTAAGACTGATAACATTTTACTATGACGTAACAGATTCTTAGGAATTCCAAAAATTTCTAGAGTATCTAAAACATGTCCCCATACAATATAGCCTAAGGATGTTTATCACCATCTGTTTGAAATGCTTCCCATGCAATTTAACATACTATATGAGCCTGGTTAGTCTAATATTTTAATCTTTGATAAAGAGAGAAAACAATTCCCTTAGGTGTTTCAGGACCTTCTGGAAAACCTCAAAGTAAGCTAAAGGTCAAGTGAACTTCAAGTAGAATTTGATCTCTGGCAAGTTTGCCAAAAATATCAAAAGGCTTTTAAAAAACACTTGGTCAGGTGGCATAAGAAATCACTGTGAAACAATACTTATTCACTTAGCCAAGAAGCAATAAAATGTTTCAAAGGCAAATACAGAAAGTTATTAAAAAAATTACTTAAAATACAAAGAAAATTAACAATCTGTTACAAAAAGCAGATCAATATTCTTAAGAAAACTCTCCCCTCTTAATAGAGAGAAACCAAATTCAGGTTTTGTACCACTTTACCTTTAATACTGAAATTCATTTGCCCAATTAAATTAATTAATTTAATTATTTATAATT
This sequence comes from Muntiacus reevesi, assembly GCF_963930625.1. Taxonomy (NCBI): domain Eukaryota; kingdom Metazoa; phylum Chordata; class Mammalia; order Artiodactyla; family Cervidae; genus Muntiacus; species Muntiacus reevesi. The sequence continues at coordinate 245,937,906 of NC_089249.1, forward strand.
TAAGAATTATAATTTAATTATATTTATAATTTAAGAATTAAATTAATTCTAACTTTAATTCTGCCCAAACATAAAATCCTTTCTAAAGTTTCTTTTTTCTTCTCAAACCTACAGTTTTCTATACTTATAATAATCTGTGTCTTCTTTCTTATTTAGAAATAACTAGCAGTAGAACAAAATTATTTTCTTTTTCCTTAATAAAATGCATTTTAATTTCCTATATTTTCTTCTTACTTGCATACAAAGATGTTTTCCATATTAACATTATAGTCTAATTACTTAGAATTTTCAAATTTTAAAAAATATTTATTTATTTGACTGTATTGGGTCTTCATTGGGGTATGCAGGATCTTTAGTTGCAGCATGCAAACTCTTAGTTGGGGCACATGGGGTCTAGTTCCCTAACCAGGGATCAAACCCAGGCCCCTGCATTGAAAGCACAGTCTTAATCACTGAACCGCCAGAGAAGTCCTGAATTTATCCACTTTCAAAAACCTTAATTTCTAGTGAAAACTGAGAAGCAAGCAATTACATACTTTCTTTTACTTTAGCATCCCATAGACTGGTAAACTTGAAATACTGTTTATAATAACTCAACATGAAAAAACTAAGATCATTCAAAATTGGGAAAGGAGCACATCAAGGCTGTATATTGTCACCCGGCTTATTTAACTTACATGCAGAGTACATCATGTGAAATGCTGGGCTGGATGAAGCGCAAGCCAGAATCAAGATTGCCAGAAGAAATAGCAATAACCTCAGATATGCAGATGACACCACCCTCATGGCAGAAAACAAAGAGAAACTAAAGAGCCTCTTGATGAAAGTGAAAGAGGAGAGTGAAAAAGCTGGCTTAAAACTCAGTGTTCGAACAATGAAGATCATGGCATCCGGTCCAATCACTTCAAGGCAAATAGTTAGGGAAACAGTGGAAACAGTGACAAATTTTATTTTCTTAGGCTCCAAAATCACTGCAGATGGTGACTGCAGCCATGAAATTATAAGACATTTGTTCCTGGAAGAAAAGCTATAACCAACCTAGACAGCATATTCAAAAAACAGAGACATTACTTTGCCAACAAGGGTCCATCTAGTGAAAGCTATGGCTTTTCCTCTAGTCAAGTATGGATGTGAGAGTTGGACCATTAAGAAAGTTGAGTGCCAAAGAATTGATGCTTTTGAACTGTAGCGTTGGAGAAGTCACTTGAGAGTCCCTTGAACTTCAAAGAGATCCAACCAGTCAATCCTAAAGGAAATCAGTCCTGAATATTCAATCGAAGGACTCATGCTGAAGCTGAAGGTCCAATACTTTGGACACCTGATGTGAAGAACTGACTCATTAGAAAAGGCTCTGATGCTGGAAAAGATTGAGGTCTGGAGGAGAAGGGAACAACAGAGGATGAGATGGTTGAATGGCATCACAGACTGGATGGGCACGCGTTTGAGCAAGCTTTGGGAGTTGGTGATGGGCAGGGAAGCCTGGTGTGCTGCAGGAGGTTGCAAAGAGTCGGACACAACTGAGAGACTGAACTGAAGATCGTGGTATCCAGTTCCATCACTTTATGGCAAATAGAAGGGGGCAAAGTGGAAGCAGTAACAGATTTTCTTTTCTTGAGTACCAGAATCATTGTGGACGGTGACTGCAGCCATGAAATTAAAAGACACTTGCTCTTTGGAAGAAAAGCTGTGACCAACCTGAAAGTCTGAAATCGCTTAGTCGTGTCCAACTCTTTGCAACCCCATGGACTGTATGTAGCCTACCAGGCTCCTCTGTCTATGGGGTTCTCCAGGCAAGAGTACTGGAGTGGGTTGCCATTTCCTTCTCCAGGGGCTCTTCCCAACCCAGGGATCGAACCCTGGTCTCCAGCATTGCAGGCAGACGCTTTACCCTCTTAGCCACCAGGGAAGCCCTGCTGCTGGGCACTGCCAAAAGAGGGAGGGGTGGGTGGTTCCCCAATGGCCTAGATGATCCTCCCACTCATTAGCATATGAATGCACTTGCAAAACGTATCCAGACCACATTCCATGGCCTGAGCCCTTCCCCTCTGCAATAGCCCACACCCTGAAGCATGGCTTCTCTCTGAATCTTAACAAATCTACCTCTTACTTTTTGACTGGGCTGGAGTCCTGGGATAAAGCTGAATGACAGAACAAAAAAGCAGTGGGAAAAACGTGCCAAGGAATCCCCTCCATAGCCTGCCAGAAAATTTGCTAAATATCTGACCAGTGCTCACAGTTTTCATTGGCCTGATTCTTGGCACAGAGAAGAGTAAGGACAGAAGTACCCCCACAGACTTGGGTAACAGCTACTGGGGACCAGCAGATAGTGCCTTTGGGACATGCCAAAGAGTAGCCTCTCCAGAGTCCCTCAATTGCACCCACTGCTACATGCCTGTTCACGAGGGGTTCAAGGAAACAAGACACGAGAGATTGTAAAGGAATTAAGATTTTGTTAGGCATATCCCTCCAACCATAGGAGTGAGGACCTTCTACCTTAACCGGAGTTCTGGAATCTGAGGCTGAGCCGCATGAGCTTTCTGCTGAGTTCGTTTTTCGCTGTCCCAATTTCCAGCACGATGGGCCTCTTGTCACTTCCCTTGCTCTGGGATTTCTTCGTGTCCTGCTTCTACCACAGGAGCTTCACTGAGTTGGGCTCCTGCTGTTGGCCTCTTCTGCACAGAGGTTGTTTCAGCCAGGTTAAACCCAAGTCACAGCACCATAGATGTCAGGCAAGTGTATGTTCCTCAGTTCTTGTCTCGTCACAACAATAATATGGAGCAATGGAAGTTAAAGACCTTGAACATCACAGCTCTTGGGTCTTGGACAAACCGTGTCATACCTCTTAGACAAATCAGTGTTACAGCTCTGTTTTATTTAGAAGATAGCAGGAGAATCCATCCTTGAAGATGACCAACCTAGACAGTGTATTAAAAAGCAGAGACATCCCTTTGAGGTCAAAGGTCCATATAGTCAAAGCTGTGGTTTTTCCAGTAGTCATGTGAGAATTGGACCATAAAGAAGGCTGAACACTGAAGAACTGATGCATTCACATGGTAGTGCTGGAAAAGACTCTGGAGAGTCCCCTGGACTGCAGGAAGATCAAACCAGTCAAACCTAAGGGAAATCAACCCTGAATATTCATTGAAGGACTGATGATGAAGCTGAATCTCCAATACTTTGGCCACCTGATGCGAAGAGCTGACTCATTGGAAAGATCATGATGCTGGGAAAGATTGAAGACAAAAGGAGAAGAAGGCAGCAGAGGACGAGATGGTTAGATAGCATCACCAACTCAACGGACATGAATTTTAGCAAACTTCAGGAGACAGTGAAGAAAAGGGAAACATGATGTCCTGAAGTCATGGGGTTGCAAAGAGTTGGACTAAGTTACTAAAGAACATAATTTCTAAAATACATGTGCTTTCTTAGAGAAATGTCTCAATGTGGCACCAAATGCATTTATTAATAGTCCTGATCCTTTAGTTTCTTTACAAAATGATGTTTACATTCAGTAATTAATGTTTCAGCTACCTTGTTTTATTTGGAAGGGAACTTGATATTTAATAAACTTTCATCATTCAACTCAATGTAGGAAAATGCTAAAGTTAGAAGTTGCCAAATATTTAGAGAGACTAGTTATAAGTAGACATTGTTAAAACATGATTATATCTAAAGAGTTTACCTAAAATCTTATCTCGTTTACAGTTAACAGACTTATATTTTATAAAAAATTTCATCATACCAAATTATTTTTCTTGCTGACAATAAGATCTTATTATAGTAAATCTAGGTATAATAAAAGAATTACATTTAATGTTGATGGCTCTAAAAACATGTCTATATTAATTGAACTGACACATTTTTACTTTTACTTCAAATATTAAATATTGAGTATTTCTTAGTTCACATGAACCTAAAATTCATTCAGGTTAATTTCTTTTATATTTCTGAGAATCTATGTAAGTATTTAATTTTCTTTAAGTCAAGTAAAGAGAGGTCATTTACAAGTTAATTTTGATAATGCTTTCCAGAGGTAGACACATCATATCTATAAGGCTCACACAGAGATACAGACAGATACAACTGGAGATTTCATAGCTTCATTTTTAAAACTTAGTCATGAATCAGGTATTACAATACATAGCATTTTAACTAACAGTTGGAATGAGTTGTTTACTTGCCAGATTTTAAAAAGGTTTCTTAGCCTTCTTTTCTTAGTCTCAGAAATTAGAGATGGCCTAGATACTAGTTCCTGAGGGCCCTGGTAAAGTCTTTACATCTCAAGGCACCAGAAGAGAAATGCAAACTTCTCCTAGGAGAATCAAGTCCAACTTCCCACCTAATCAGCCAATCCAGATTTCTCCAGTCTCTTTCAACCAAACTCCCAATGCGTTCCAACTTTGGGGAGGTGGGGGAGAGGGGAGCAGCTATCAATTATACACTGCCAAATAAAACTCAGGATCATCAGTCAATAATCAGGAGACGTGAGAACCAAGAAAGGTCTACTCAGATTCATCTGGACTCGTCGAGGATGAAGACAGACACAGGAGACCCTGCTGGTCTTAGAAGTACCAAGGGCTCTTGATCCTCATAAAGTTCAAGCAAAGGAAAGTCTGGTCTGTGTCTTTTCATGGTCCCCAAAACGGTCAACTGAAATAATAATGCACAGTGTACCTGTGAGTTTCTGTTTTATTTGGAGACTTACTGAGTACAAGGAGATGGCCTCGGGTGGAGGGAGGGGTTGTCGGCATGTCTGTGATATTGAAGCTGTGCCGTCAAGGGCACACAGTAGAAGGTTGCTAGTCACAAGGAACAGACATCTCAGTTAACTGATTTTAGGGTTTTTCTAAGGATGGAAAGATGAAAGAAATTTGGATTCATAACATTTTCTCTTGAAAATATCATCTGAAGGCCTATTCCGCCAGTTTTCCCAGAGCACAGAATGCCTCATTCCTGATCTCTGCCCTGAACTCCTTTCAGGGTGTGTTGAAAGTCAGCTATTGTCGTGGCTACAGATTCAATCCTGGTAGAGCCAAGTGGGGAGCAACATTCTTTAGAAGCCACAAGAATTAAGCAAAAATGCAAATAATTATGCCTATCCATTCATTCCACAGGATGTCTCAGGCCACATCTTACTGAGTGATATCAGGAGAATGTTTCAGGAAGCAGAGTCTGGACTAGACAGGTTCAGATCACAGCCCTGTCACTAGATTTCCTCATTTGGAGAATAGCACTGAAAATACTTGCTCTATCTCTACTTTATAAAAGTTCATAAGAACTTTTATTATGAGAAACAAGGCTGTGGGAGCCCTGGCTGGGGGTGCTTCAGTCTGAAGAAGGCCTTGGTTGGAGGAGGTCCAAGTCTCAAAGCTTCCTCGTCCTACTTGAGCACAAGCTCCCTCCTGTTGCTGAGCCTTCACATGCTGTGCCCTGAACTACTTGCTAAAAGTCAACTCTCCCACAAAACCAAGAGGTATGATTATATGTCTATAATAGTCCTGCGAGGGGTCACAAAAAGTTGGACACAGCCGAGCAACTAAGCACAGCGCAGCTTCATGGTGCTACACACGGGAATTCAAGGAGGTGACGAGCGGCGTTCTGCCAAGGAGTACCTATTTCTGGATACACGCTTTCCTCTTTTTCAGACACTCTTGACCCCACTTCAATCAGCACCAAAGGCTAGGGGGGGAAATCTGAAAGGCCTCATACAAAAGTAGGCCATGCCTTATTTATCTGGGAGACATGACCAAAGTCCAGTATATCAGTGATAAAAATGTTCTAATTTAATTCAATTCTAACACTCTTATTAATAATATATTGACAGTAACACGGCATGATTCATTTCCTCAAGGAAGAAAAATATCCAGAATTGTACAATCAGGCAGAGACAGGGATAAGGAAGCAACTAATAAAATTGGGCAGAATGATAAAAATGATAAACTTATAATTGGACTACATCACTACCTGACTTACAACCCTCCTATGGTCCTTTCAGGGAAAAAAAAAATCTAACTCCTTACTCAGATTTACAAAGCCCTAGCCCCCGCCAATCTCTCCGATTTCTTTTACCACTCTCTCGTTGCCCACAGGACTCCAACAACTGGAGTTCCTTCAAGTGTATCCCTACTTTGGGACCTTTTCCCGACTGGTGCTTCTCCCTAGATCCCTATTCTTTCACCACATCATTTTCAAATTGCTTCTATTCATTATGATCCCTGCTTAAATCTCACCTTCTCAGACAGTCCCTTGGTCTTCTATCTAAAGTAGCCAACCAGTCAATGCCTTTTATTCAGTTCTCTACATTTATTTACCTTGTTTCCTATGATGTATTTGTGTGTGAGTGAGAGAGACAGAGAGAGAGAGAAATCGATCTCTCCTCCCTCTTGTACACTAATATCCAATAGAACTTTCTATGATGCTGAAGCTCTATGAGTGTTGTGCAAGCACTTGTACTTTGGCCACTACAATCAAAGAATTAATTATTTTTTCCATTTAATGTGATTTATATTTAAGTTTAAATAGACAAACATGGCTGCTATGTTGGATGGCACTCGACATAGACTATAAATAAATCCCTTCAATATAGGCCTCCCCCTTTCATTCTCTATCCCTGAACACTTGTTAGGGATTCAACAGGTATTGGCTGAATAAAGTATGAAAGTACAATGGCACAGAGAGAGGCTGTTCATTGGCAGGGGCTGGGGGTTTGGATGGGGGGAAGTCTCTTCAAAATGTGCCATAAGAGCTTCACAACTGGAGAATGGGAAATAGGCAAAGGATGTTTTAAGTGGAAGAAATGATGAGTAAGAGCCAAGACAGGGACATAGAACCAAGGCTCTGTGATGTGCAGTAAGTGTACAATTCCATAGGACTGAATTTTCAGACAAGCTCTCTCCCCCGGGAGCCCCTGGTATGTCCTCAAGGCTCCCAAACAGCACAATGGATTTTTCAATTTGAGCTATCCAACAGTTGCTACTCTAGAATCAACTTTGTGACCCCTTGAAGATACGTCCCAGTTGAGATATAAGGCTCAGGCAGCAGACATGAATTTCTAGCTGCTTACTCCATAGGCAATGAAGCCCCAGTGCAGGCACAGAGAATGAGAGGATCAGACTCACCTTTGAGAAGGAATGCAGGGGCCACTATGGTGAGAAGCATGAGGACCTGTCTGAAATCTACTGCAATATTTCTGTCTGGGGGTGCTTCAGTCTGAAGAAGGCCTTGGTTGGAGGAGGCCAACGTCTTAGAGCTTCCTCGACCTACTTGAACACAAGCTTCCTCCTGTTGATGAGCCTTCACACATGCTGTGCCCTGAACTACTTGCTAAAAATCAACCCTTCCATAAAACCAAGAGGTATGATTATGTTTTTAACAGAAGAGAGGAGGGAGAGCAGCTCAAGCCCTGGTTGTTTCAACACAGGACCAGCAGGACTTTCTGCAGAGTGTGGAGTAACAGCTGAAAGATTACTTCAAGTGATGTGATCTGAAAGTGAAGTCACTTAGTCACATCCAACTCTTTGTGACCCTATGGATGCAGCCTCCCAGGCTCCTCCGTCCATGGGATTTTCCAGGCAAGAATACTGAGTGGGTTGCCATTTCCTTCAGCAGGAGATCTTCCCAACTCAGGGCTTGAACCTGCGTTTCCTACATTGCAAGCGGACGCTTAACCCTCTAAGCCACCAGGGAAGCCCTGGAAAGACTGGAGGTACCATCAAATGAGATCAGGGTAGCTGTGTGTAAAAGTTTGGGAGGAAATAATGTGGACTTCAGACATGCTGAGTTTGAGATTTCTCAGACACCCAAGTGAAAACTGTTCAGGGGAGAGGATCTGGGCTGAAAATATTTATTTGAGAGACATCAGCATAGAAATAGGATTTTAAAGCCATGAACCAGAGTTGATGCTCAGGGAATGTCCTTGGCTTAGGTACTAGGACCTGGGGCCTTGTGCAAACGTGGAGGTGGAAGAGGCACCACCACACACATAGAAACAAGCCAATGAAGCAGGAGGAAATCTTAAAAGTAAATGGGATTCTACTGCAGCCAAGGGAAACAAATGCATTAACAAAGAGGCAATGATTATGAATCAAATGCCACAGAGGAAAGAAATGAGATTTGTGTATAGGACAGAGCAAGCTGGAGATCATTAATGACCTTCATAAAAGCACTTTCAGTAAAGAATAGTTGAATGACTGTTCACTTTCACAATCTATGGTACATCTCAGAAAAAGCGCTTACAAGGAAAGGGAAAATCAAAAGAGAACTAAAAATTGAAGCCAGGGAACTCTTTCAAGGAAATTTGTGACAAAAAATAAAAGGAAGGGGTAGTTTGGAGTAGGGTTAAGAGAAAGATGATAAAAATAACAGCATATTTTTATGATCTGGAGATGACTGAGTGGAAGAATTGATTTAGGCAAGGAAAAAATGCATGGAGCAATAGAGGGACGGAATTCACTGTCCAATTAGGGGATTCTACTTAGAGATGACTGGGGATAGCACATCTTCAAGAGCAAATGGACGAGGGACTCAAACATGACCATTTGGAAGTGCTGAGGTGCCTCTGGAAGCAAGGGGTCATGAAAGCAAGACCAGCCCAGGAGGCCAATGCTCTCCAGCTCTCTGCAGTTGCCCACCATGAGGAAGAATCCACATCAGGGGATAGCTATTTTTTAAATCTTCTCCAGTATTCAAATAATCCCATCATTTATCTTCCCCATCTTAAAGCATTCAGGCCTTTCCTAAGACCAAAGCTGAAACTCTAAAAGCTGCCCAAAAAAAGCTTCCCTAGCTAGCCACACCCTTCCTTCTATCCCAAGCCTAACAAAACTCCAAGGCAAACTTGTACTTGCTAATCTTTGCAAGATCAAGTTTCTAACACATACAAGAATACTATTAAACCTGCAAAAGTCAGAAGCAAATATCAGTCTTCTCCTTTACATTTTAGAAATATTTTAACTTTACAAACCACAGATACTGATGAACAAAATTATTCACAGAGATACACATACTCCTTCACATTTCCTTTATACTATATAACACCCATCTAACAGATAAGGAGAGACTCAGCAAAGGGATGTACTGACTCTAACTCACACAGTTTTTGTTTGTTTGTTTGTTCCCCTTGCCTGCCTTGTGGGATTTTAGTTTCCCAATCACAGAGCCAATCCACACCCCCTGCAGTGGAACCTCTGAGTCCTACCGCTAAACTCTCATGGAATTTCTCACACAGCTTTCAAGTGAGCCTCAATGAGTATTCCTTCCTCCAAAGGTACCACACATTTCTGCTCAGGTTTCTTTTCCTCTCTCTTTTCCTCACTGATGTTGCCCAGGAAAAGCTTAAACAATTCCAATGTGTAAGTCCATGATTCTATTTAAATGAGGATTCCTCTCTCAAGAGATACAAATCCATTTTATATGAACTACCCAATTTCTATTGGTTCATTCTTCATTGTATTAAGATTCCATATTTTACAGAGAAAGTTCAAGCAACAAAGTTCCAGTTTTCTCTTCAGTGTAAGACAAGATTGTACTTACAGGTGGATGTAAGTACATCCATCAATGTACTTGGATTCGATCTGTGATTGGGAAATCCCACAAGCCATGCAGGGGGACCATAAAAACAAACAAAAGCTGTGTGACTCAGTCAATACATCCCTTTGCTCTGTGAAGAGAAGTACAGTACTTTCCAGAGGATTGTACTTACAGGTGAGTTAGGAGGTAGCTTTCCAGCTTCTCTGGTGGTCTGTCACTGATTCTGTCTCTTTTCTCCTTATGGATAAAGATGGAATTCTTGTTAGTCCTTATCTCCTTGCCACACCTTTCCAGAGAATATTGGGGAGTATCTTTAGAAGTTAAACTTCTCTACTCTGCCAGGTTTTTTGCTAGATTTGATCCAGTCACTAAGTAGATTACCGGGAGATTTTAGTGAGCTGGTATAGAATTTGCTCTCTGCTAGACTGCTTTTATTTTTTAATTGAAGTAGAGTGGATGTACAATATTATATAAGTTAGAGGTGTATAACATAGTGATTCACAATTTTTAAAGGTTATGCTCCATTTACAACTATTATAAAGTATTGGCTGTTGTACAATACATGTTGTACAATATATCCTTGTAGCTTATTTCGTACCTAGTGGTTAATATCTTTTAACCCCCTGCCATTGTTTCCTCTCCCCCATTCCCTCTCCCACTGGTAATCACTAGTTTCTTCTCTATATTCGTGAGTCTGTTTCCTCTTCAATTATATTGACTACTCTGTTTTGTCTTTTAGATTTCACATATAAGTGATTTCAGTAATACAGTATTTGTCTTTCTCTGACTTGTTTCACTAAGCATAATACCCTCCAAATACACCCAAGCTGTTGTTGCCAATGGGTAGTATGTTGTTGCATATGTTGTTGCCTTGGGTAGTATGAACATTTTAACAATATTAATTCTTCCAATCCAAGATCATGATATAACTTTCCATCTGTATTATCTTCAGTTGTTTTCCAAGTACAAGTCCTTCACCTCTGTAGGCAGTTTTATTCTAGGATTTTCTTCTTTTTGAGGTAGGATGATTTAAAAAGATTCAGTCCAGGTCTTGATTTAGGGTCAGAATTTAGGCCTGAAAAGTCATATGAATTTTGTGACTGTTTAAACAAGAAGGGACTTTAACTACCTGGGACCAAACCTCTTGATTTGTATGTGAATAAACTGAAGACCAGAGAGAAATAGAGGAGAGGACCAACAGAAGTCATTCGGGACCAATGCAGAAGTGAAAGCCAGGTTTACCTACCCCTACTCCACTGTTCCTCTTCCTCAACTAACATTATTTCACCAATGTTTTTTGTTGTTGTTGTTGTTCACCCCACTCAGCTTGTGGGATCTTAATTCCCCAACAAGGGATATAAAGCCACAGCCTCTGCAATCAAAGTTAAGAGTCTTAACCAGTGAACTACCAGGGAATTTCCATTTATTTCACCAAATATTCATCAAGCATCCCATACTAACCAGTGGAACATTTTAAGTAGATAAAGCAAATCCACAGTCTCCACCCTTAAAAGTTTAGGAAAACAAGCCACCACTTTCAGTATGAATGAAGTCATCATAGGAAACAGGCTTATGGTTACCAAAGGGGAAGCTGGGAGTTACAGTAGGAGTATACAGTTAACAGATACACACTATTATACATAAAATAGACAAGCAACAAAATTTACTGTATAGCATAGGAAACTGGTGAGTCAGATGGTAAAGAATTTGCCTGCAAGCAAGAGAGTCAGGTTAGATCCTTGGGTTGGGAAGATTCCCTGGAGAAGGGAATGGCTACCCATTCACAGTATTCTTCCCATGGACAGAAGAGCCTGGCAAGCCACAGTCCATGGAGCTGCAAAGAGTCAGACATGACTGAGTGACTTACATTTCACACGATAGGGAAATATATTCATTGTCTTGCAATAAACTATAATGGAAAAGAATCTGAAATACATCCACACATATACATGTGAATCACTTTGCTATAAACCTGAAACTAACATAATACTGTAAATCAACTGTACTTCAATTTAAAATACAGGAGTCGAGTTACACTGTGCCCCAAGCCTCTCTCACATATTAATACCATGTCCACTGATGTCCCAGGTTTTGAAGTTGTGAGTGAGAGGACGTCAGAAAATGGAATGTGAGCTGAGTGAGCTCCTGCTCACACAGCTAGAGGCGCTGCCTAGTTTCAAACAGAACATCTCCCCAAATTATGAGACGGTGGGTCCTTTTCATTCCTCCCCAAAACCCAAACAACCTTTTCTACTTAAAAACACTGACATCAGAGATTTGTTTAGGGGTGAAAACTTTCACTTTTATCTTTGAGCCTTGCTGCATTATCCATGATTGCAAGTCATTTCCTCTGCATCCATTAGGGAAGATGGGTGGGTCAGAAAACAAAAGAAACATGATAGCACTGGGCTGTCATCAGATAAGGTTAAGGGAATTTTCTGAAGGACTCAGTACTCTTCCAAACCAAGCCCACTGCAAGACTTGGACACCAGTTGAACTCCTGAGCTAGTAGAATTTATTCAAAATGTATACTGAGCTTTGTCAAAAGTTTTGTCAAGGCACTGTATTTGTAGTGAACATTGGGAGTTACCACACTGACAACAGAATCCTGTTTGTTAATTAGCTATGTTTCTAAAGAATGTCACCATTTTAAAATTTCAAAACCTCAAACGTCAAAAATAGAAAATGAATTATTTCAAGTGAAAGGAACACTATTGAAATAAATTGCTTTCTAAAATGACTGCCTTCAGAAAAAACATACATTTAGACATATACTGAATGGTATATTTCTTTAAAAATATGCTGTTGTTCTATTGTCATGATACTTCAAATATAATCACATTCTTTGACACAGCAATTCCATGTCCAGAATCATAAATATTGGAAATGTACAAATGCACATAGGTTTTTTGTATATTTGAAATGGGGGGGGGGAACTAAACATCTATGTGTAGGGAAGTGATTTAATAGATTCAGCACCTTTGTCCTACTTAATACCACATAGCTGTCTAAGTAAAGGCTGTTCCATTCTCACAGGGAATGATGAGCTTCTGTAAGTAGTGAAAAAAAATTAGGTTACTGTGTTTGTGTATGAGTGAAAGAGAGAGAGAGAAATTAAGAGAATAGCCCAGAACTTTCCTAAATCTAGAGCCACTAGCCACATGTGCCTTAAAAAGTGACTAGTCAGAATGGAGATGTCCTCTAAATGGAAAATACTCACTGAACTGTGAAGACTTAAAATGAAGAAAAAAACAAAAACAAAAATAAGAAAGAAAACAAAAACACTGCATTTCTACTGGACAGTGCTGACCTACGACTGTTCCTGGGGAGTGAGACTGGAGAAATACTTTGATGGAAAGGACAGGAAATAGGAATTTCCACCTTTAATTATTTTTCAGAAAGCACTTAATTTAAAATTTTAAAAATCAGAGAAGGAATCCAAGCAAAATTTATACTTTAGTTAATATTATGTGTCAATCTTAATTTCTTAGTTTTGACAAGTGGTACCATGGTGATGTAAGCTGTTAACAACAACCTAAAAAAATCTGCTGAGATCAGGAATTCTGTACTATCATTGTAATTTTTCTGCAAATCTCAATTTATTTCAAAATAAAATCTAAAAAAAAAAAATAATGAGGGAAACAAGCACTCTAACAAGATGTATCTTCTGCTTAGAGATTCTTACTTAGAGTCTCAAAGCACTTATTATAAAGAAACTTGCCTACCCACAGTTCCTTGTAAACACATTTGCTTCAAATAAGGCAACTAAGGTTACAAAATATCATATTCCTTAGCTCCCACCTGAAATTCCATCAATTCCGAAACTCCTTTCTCCCTTGGTGATTAGAAGCTGTCTGGCTGCTGCTTAGGTACCAGGAATTGTTGCTGGAGTAGGAGGCTTGCTCAGAGAACAGGAATGGTGCCCACTCTGCAAAGACTTCACTGAGGCCTGGGCAGCTAGAAGCTTTCAAAGCCCCTTCACTTGCTCCTTGCTGCCTCATCGGCTCCTTGCCTCAGCCCTCAGACTAAAGCAACACTAAGGTCAAGACATTTTTGCTAAGATGCCATCGTGAACTTTGAGATTAAAAACATGAATCAAAAATCAATATTATTAGCATAACAACCTTCACTTATATTTATACAGGTGTTACTTTCTACTTAAAGATTTCCAGAATAAGAACTAAATTCAGCATTCAAATGAGTAGGAATGGCAGGTAAAACTGGATAACAAAATTAAAAACAGATTTGATATAGATATATAGATATATGGTTATTTCAGAACTAGCCAAATGAACATAAATTTAAACACTGAATTGGAGTGTAAACTATTTTATTTTACATGAGGTAGGTTTAAAAGGCATGAAATGTAGAAATTACAAAGGACAACATATCAGATTGTCATGAGGCATGTTGTTAAGTATAGACTATAAAGCTCTAACAAAATATTTTCCAAAGGTAACCCACCCAAAAAACAATTATGTTAAAAAATAATGTGGCTATTTAAACAGACATTCTACCACCACAACCACACCTGCATGGCTCAAAAAATTTTTTTAAACATCACTACTTTCTCTGGAAAAAGAGTCACACCATAAGCAGAAGGAGCTTGACTAAGAATTTACGAAGGAAAATGCTACTAGGTATAAGGCCTTGGCCTCTGCCCCAAAGAGAAGAGAATATATCACATTATTAAACTACGTGAGGGTTTTGGAGTGACGGAAGTGTTTGGTCATTGATTGTGGTGATGGTTTCCTGAGTGAAATCATCTACAAAAATTCATTAAGTTGGACACATTTTAAATATACAGTTTATTGCATATAAATTATACTTATTTTTTTAAAATAAACATAAGTAACTGAGAAGTAAAACGTTTACTGAGTGTCACAATGGAGGAAAATAGCAAATGCTGCAAACTTGACCAGGAACCAGTGTTAAAGGAACCTACTACTCCTCTTTAAAGAACCACACTTAAGAAATAAATAAGATAGAAAATGCATAGAAGGAAGTGATTGCTGATTCATGAATTTAAAAAAATTTATCTTCTTTACAAAATAAGAAAACAGGTACTAGAATCAATCTGCCTGAATCTGAATTCCAGCTTTGCCACTTACTGATTCTGAAACCTTGAGAAAACCTTGAAAGTTTACCGTCTGTGAGTGTTACTCTCCTCTGCTGTGAAAAATGGGGAAAAGAGTACTACCTACCTTATAAGATGGTGACGATGATAAATATAAAAACATGAACGTGACATAGTAAGCACTGATTAAAAATGAGCTATTATGAATCCTGTGGTTTGAAAGCAATAAAGAGTATTCATTCTAATCGATACAATCTAATAATTATAATACCTAGTTTTGGGTTGGTTCCTATATTAACAGTTCCTTATCATAGCGAGAGAGACGCACCATCAAATACTTAACATTTGAGAAATGTAACCACCAGAGATAAGAATCAGAGCCAGGAAAAAACATTTTGGGGATGGTCCTAAGATGGCAGAGGAATAGGATGGGAGACCACTTTCCACTCCATAAATTCATCAAAAGAACATTTGAAGACTGAGCAAATTCCACAAAACTTCTGAATGCTGGCAGAGGACATCAGGAACCCAGAAAGGCAGCCCATTTTCTTCAAAAGGAGATTACGTGCCTAATGGCAACTCCCAGCGGAGAAACAGCCCAGATGCTCCCATAGGCCACTAGCAAGCAGGGGCTGGAAAGGGAGACGCAGGCTGCATTGCTTAGGGTAAAGACTGGACCTACATGGCCCGAGGGCAATCTGAGGAACTAACTTTGAGATAGCTTCCCAGACTGTGGGATAGCTATCACGAGAAAAGTCCTAACATAAGACATTGCCAGGCCCGCTTAGAGAACAAAGGACTGAGCAGAGTTAGACTGCTGTGGACCAGCCTGCCCCGCGCCAGAAACAGGCAGGCGAGGGCAGCCAGAGCCGGAAAGGGGCAATTGCGACTCCAGAGAGGCATCCTCTACCAAACTGCAAGCAGGATTCATTGTGAACGAAGACTTCTTGGGATTCTGGATGGTCGACATCCACTGGGAGGGTCACAACCAGAGATAAGCTCCCCAGAAGAGACACACGTCACACCTGAGAAGGCGCGCCCATTGTACCCCCAGAAAACAGAGGGTCTGGGACAGGGGAGGTGTTAAAACGCAGCCTCGAATGGGGGGGCAACTCCGCTCACCAAACACCTGGCCATCTGGGCTGCTCAGACCTGGGAAGGGCAGAAAACGCAGGCCCAACCAAGTCTGCGCCTTGTGGAGTACCCCAGAACCTGAACCTGAGCGGCTTAGACCTGGGAAGTGCATGCAACCCAGGGCCCGCCACAGACAGTTCCCTGCAGAGCAATCTAGAGCCTGAGCAGCGTAGACTGGGAAATCACACACGCCATGAGCAGGGGCAAACCCAGTGTGGCGGGACACTGCGAGCACTCCCCACACAGGCCAGCGATATTTGTTTGCAGTTTTCCTCCCTCGCCATAGCACGAATGAACTTATGAGCCTAAAAAAGTGACCACCACCGCCCCGTTGTGTCAGGGCAGAAATTAGACACTGAAGAGACTAGCAAACAGAAGAAGCTAAAATAAACAGAGGGAAGCGCTTTGGAAGTGACAGGTGCAATAGGTTAAAACCCTGTAGTTACCACCGACTGCATAGGAAGGGGCCTAGAGATCCTGAGACATATAAGCCGGATCAAGAGACCATCTGAAAATGAGCTGACCCAACACTGTCCACAACAGCTCCAGAGAAAGTCCTAGATACATTTTTTTACTATTATCATTTTTTAATTTTCTTAAATTTTTTAAATTTTCAAGTCCTCTATTACTCCTTTAATTTTCATTTTTATAACCTACTATTACCTATTTTAAAAAAAGACCCTATTTTTAAATCAAATTTCATATATATATATTTTATAATTTGTGTGACTTTTTTTGTTTTTCTAATATTGTATTTTTGAGAATCTAACCTCTAGAATTTTCATCTTTGCTTTTAGGTATTTGTTATCAATTTTGTACCTTTAAGAACCCAATCTTCAGTACCCATATTTACTTGGGAGCAAGATTACTGCCCTGATTGCTCTTTCCCCCTTTTGACTCTCCTTTTTCTCCACCAGGTCGCCTCTATCTCCTCCCTCCCCCTTGTCTTCTTTACCCAACTCTGTGAATCTCTTTATGTGTTCTCAGCTGTGGAGAACACTTAGGGAACAGATTACTGGCTGGATCTGTCTCTTTCCTTTTGATTCCCCATTTTATCTTCCTGGCTACCTCTGTCTCCTTCTACTCTCTTCTCTTCTCTGTGTGACTCCATGAACATCTCTGAGGGATCCAGACTGTGGAGAGCACATAGGGAGGTGATTACAGGCTAGTTTGCTCTCTCCCCTTGTGATTCCCCCTCTTCTCCTCCTGGTCACCTCTATCTCTCTCCTCCCTCTTCTCTTCTCCATGTAACTCTGTGTAGCTCTCTGGGTGTCCCGCACTGTGGAGAAACTTTTCATCATTAACCTAGATGTTTTATCATTGGTACTGTATAGATGGAGAAGTCTGGAGGCTACTGTAAGAATAAGACTGAAAATCAGAGGCAGGAGGCTTAAGTCCAAATCCTGAGAACAACAGAGAACTCCTGACTCAAGGGAATATTAATCAATAAGAGCTCATCAAAAACCTTCATACCTATACTGAAACCAAGCACCACCCAAGGGCCAACAAGTTCCAGAGCAAGACATACCACAAATTCTCCAGCAACACAGGAACATAGCCCTGAGCTTCAATATACAGGCTGCCCAAAGTCACACCAAACCCACTGACATCTCAAAACTCACTCCTGGCACTTCATTGCACTCCAGAGAGAAGAAATCCAGCTCCACCCACCAGAACACTGACAAAAGCTTCCCTAACCAAGAAACCTTGACAAGCCACCCATCCAACCCTACCCACAGAGAGGAACCTCTAAATAAAGAGGAACCACAAACTGCCAGAATACAGAAAGTCCACTCCAAACATAGCAATATAAACAAGATGGAATGGCAGAGAAATACCCAGCAGGTAAAGGAACAGGATAAATGCCCACCAAACCAAACCAAAGAGGAAAAGATATGGAATCTACCTGATAAAGAATTCAAAATAATGATAGTGAAAATGATCCAAAATCCTGAAAACAAAATGGAGTTTCAGATAAATAGCTTGGAGACAAGGATTGAGAAGATGCAATAAATGTTTAACAAGGACCTGGAAGAAATAAAAAAAGAGTCAATATATAATAAATAATGCAATAAATGAGATCAGAAAAGCTTTGGAGGGAACCAACAGTAGAATAAGGGAGGCAGAAGATAGGATTAGTGAGGTAGAAGATAGAATGTTAGAAATAAATGAAGCAGAGAGGAAAAAAGAATTAAAAGACATGAGGACAACCTCAGAGACCTCTAAGACAATGTTAAATGCTCCAACATTTGAATCATAGGAGTCCCAGAAAAAGAAGACAAACAGAAAGACCATGAGAAAATACTTGAGGAGATAATAGTTGAACACTTCCCTAAAATGGGGAAGGAAATAGTCACCCAAGTCCAAGAAACCCAGAGAGTCCCAAACAGGATAAACCCAAGGCAAAACACCCCAAGACATATATTAATCAAATTAACAAGGATCAAACACAAACAACAAATATTAAAAGCAGGAAGGGAGAAACAACAAATAACACACAAGGCGATTCCCATAAGGATAACAGCTGATCTTTCAATAGAAACTCTCCAGGCCAGGAGGGGATGGCAGGACATACTTAAAGTGATGGAAGAAAATAGCCTACAGCCCAGATTACTGCACCCAGCAAGGATCTCATTCAGATATGAAGGAGAATTCAAAAGCTTTACAGACAAGCAAAAACTGAGAGAATTCAGCACCACCAAACCAGCTCTTCAACAAATGCTAAAGGATCTTCTCCAAACAGGAAACACAGAAAGGGTCTATAAACTCGAACACAAAACAACAAATTAAATGGCAACGGGATCATACTTACGAATAATTGCCTTAAATGGAAATGGGTTGAAAGCCCCAAAAACAACAACAACAAAAAAGACTGGCTGAATTTATACAAAAACAAGACCCTATATATGTTATCTATAAAGAGACCCACCTTGAAACAAGGGAAACATACAGACTGAAAGTGAAGGGCTGGAAAAAGAGACTCCATGCAAATAGAGATCAAAAGAAAGCAGGAGTAGCAATACTCATATCAGATAAAATAGACTTTAAACAAAGACTGTGAAAAGAGACAAAGAAGGACACTACATAATGATCAGATATCAATCCAAGAAGAGGTAACAATTATAAATATATATTCACCCAACATAGGAGCACCACAATATGTAAGACAAATGCTAACAAGTATGAAAAGGGAAATTAACAGTAACACAATAATAGTGGGAGACTTTAATACCTCATTCACACCTATGGATAGATCAACTAAACAGAAAATTAACAAGGAAACACAAACTTTAAATGATACAATAGACCAGTTAGACCTAACTGATATATATAGAACATTTCACCCCAAAATAGTGAATTTCACCTTTTTCTCAAGTGCACATGGAACCTTCTCCAGGAAAGATCACATCCTGGGCCATAAATATAGCCTTGGTAAATTAGAAAAAACTGAAATCATTCCAAGCATCTTTTCTGACCACAATGCAGTAAGATTAGATACCAGTTAAGGAGAAAACCTATTAAAAATTCCAATACATGGAAGCTGAACAACATGCTGCTGAATAACCAACAAATCACAGAAGAAATCAAAAATTAAATGCACAGAAACGAATGAAAATGAAAACACAGCAACCCCAAACCTATGGGACACTATGAAAGCAGGGCTAAGGGGAAAGTTCATAAAATACAGGCTTACTTCAAGAAACAAGAAAAAAGTCAAATAATAACCTAACTCTACACCTAAAGCAACTAGAAAAGGAAGAAATGAAGAACCCCAGGGTTAGTAGCAGGAAAGAAATCTTAAAAATTAGGGCAGAAATAAATGCAAAAGAAACAAAAGAGACCATAGCAAGGTTCTATGAGAAGATAAATAAAATTGACAAACCATTAGCCAGACTCATCAAGAAACAAAGGGAGAAGAATCAAATCAACAAAATTAGAAATGAAAATGGAGAGATCCCAACAGACAACACAGAAATACAAAGGATCATAAAAGACTACTATCAGCAACTATATGCCAATAAAATGGACAACTTGGAAGAAATGGACAAATTCTTAGAAAAGTACAACCTTCCAAAACTGAACCAGGAAGAAATACAAAATCTTAAAGACCCATAACAAACCCAGAAATTGAAACTGTAATCAGAAATCTTCCAGCAAACAAAAGTCCAGGACCAGATGGCTTCACAGCTGAATTCTACCAAAAACCTTGAGAAGAGCTAACACCCATCCTGCTCAAATTCTTCCAGAAAATTGCAGAGGAAGGTAAACTTTCAAACTTATTCTATGAGGCCACCATCACCCTAATACCAAAACCAAATAAAGATGCCACAAAAAAAGAAAATGAAAAGGGAACCCTTTTACACTGTTGGTGGGAATGCAAACTAGTACAGCCACTATGGAGAACAGTGTGGAGATTCCTTAAAAATCTGAAAGAAAAAAAAAAAAAAAAACTGGAAATAGAACTGCCACACGACCCAGAAACCCCATTGCTGCATATACACACCAAGGAAACCAGAACTGAAAGAGACACCCATACCCCAATGTTCATCGCAACACTGTTTATGATAGCTAGGACATGGAAGCAACCTTGATGTCCATCGGCAGACGAATGGTAAGAAAGCTGTGGTACATATACACAATGGGATATTACTCAGCCATTAAAAAGAATGTATTTAAATCAGTTCTAATGAGGTGGATGAAACTGGAGCCTGCTATACAGAGTGAAGTCAGTCAGAAAGAAAAACACCAATACAGTATATTAACACATATATATAGAATTTAGAAAGATGGTAATGATGACTCTATATGCGAGACAGCAAAAGAGACACAGATGTAAAGAACAGACTTTTGGACTCTGTGGGAGAAGGCGAGGGTGGGATGATTTGAGAGAATAGCACTGAAACATGTATATTACCGTATGTGAAATAGATCACCAGTCCAAGCTCAATGTATGAGACAGGGTACTCAAGGCCAGAGCACTGGGATGACCCTGAGGGATAAGATGGGGAGGAAGGTGGGAGGGGGGTTCAGGATGGGGGACACATGTACACCCATGGCTGATTCATGTGAATGTATGGCAAAAACCACTACAATATTGTAAAGTAATTAGTCTCCAATTAAAATTAATTAATTTTTAAAAAATAAATACACAAATATTAATGATTAAAAAAAAAAAAGAAAATCACAGACCAATATAACTGATGAATATAGATGCAAAAATCCTTAACAAAATTCTAGCAAACAGAATCCAACAACATATTAAAAAGATCATACATCATGACCAAGTGGGCTTTATCCCAAGGATGCAAGCTTTCTTCAATATCTACAAATCAATCGATGTAATACACCACATTAACAAATTAAAAGATAAAAACCATATGATTATCTCAATAGATAAAGAGAAACCATTTGACAAAATCCAACACCCATTTATGATAAAACCCTCCAGAAAGCAGGAATAGAAGGAACATACCTCAACATAATAAAAGCTATATATGACAAACCCACATCAAACAGCATCCTCAATGGGGAAAAATTGAAAGCATTTCCCCTTAAGTCAGGAATAAGACAAGGGTGCCCACTCTCACCACTACTATTCAACATAGTTTTGGAAGTTTTGGCCAAAGCAATCAGAGCAGAATCAGAAATAAAAGGAATCCAGGCTGGAAAAGGAAGTAAAACTCTCACTGTTTGAAGATGACATGATTCTCTACATAGAAAACCCTAAAGATTCCACCAAAAATTACTAGACCTAATTAATGAATATAGTAAAGTTGCAGGCTATAAAATCAACACACAGAAATCCCTTGCATTCCTATATACTAACAATAAGAAAACAGAAAGAGAAATTAAGGAAACAATTCCATTTACCATCGCAATGAAAAGAATAAAATACTTAGGACTATATCTACCTAAAGAAACAAAAGACCTATATTTAGAAAACTATAAATGCTGGTTAAATAAATCAAAGAGGACACAAATAGATGGAGAAATATACCGTGTTCATGGATCAGAAGAATCAATATGGTGAAAATGAGTATAGTACCCAAAGCAATCTATTGATTGAAGGCAATCCCTATCAAGCTACCAGTGGTACTTTTCATAGAACGAGAACAAATAATTTCACAGTTTGTATGGAAATACAAAAAAACCTCAAATATCCAAAGCAATCTTGAGAAAGGAGAATGGAACTGGAGGAATCAGTCTGCCTGACTTCAGGCTCTACTACAAAGCTACAGTCATCAAGACAGTATGGTACTGGCACAAAGACACAAATATAGATCAATGGAACAAAACAGAAAGCCCAGAGATAAACCCACGCACCTATGGACACCTTATCTTTGACAAAGGGGGCAAGAATACAATGGAGAAAAGACAATCTCTTTAACAAGTGGTGCTGGGAAAACTGGTCAACCACTTGTAAGAGAATGAAATTAGAACACTTTCTAACATCATACACAAAAATAAACTCAAAATGGATTAAAGATCTAAATGTAAGACCAGAAACTATAAAACTCTTAGAGGAGAACATAGGCAAAAGACTCTCTGACATAAATCACAGCAGGATCCTCTATGACTCACCTCCCAGAGTACTAGTATAAAGGCAAAAATAAACAAATGGGACCTAATGAAACTTAAAAGCTTTTGCACAACAAAGGAAACTATAAGCAAGGTGAAAAGATAGCCCTCAGAATGGGAGAAATAATAGCAATTTAAGCAACTGACAAAGAATTAATCTCAAATATACACAAGCAACTCCTGCAGCTCAATTCCAAAAAAATAAACGACCCAATCAAAAAGTGGGCCAAAGAACTAAACAGATATTTCTCCAAAAAAGATATACAGATGGCTAACAAACATGAAAAGATGCTCAACATCACTCATTATCAGAGAAATGCAAATCAAAACCACAAAGAGGTACCATCCATCTCTCGCCAGTCAGAATGGCTGCTATCCAAAAGTCTACAAGCAATAAATGCTGGAGAGGGTGTGCAGAAAAGGGAACCCTCTTACGCTGTTGGTGGGAATGCAAACTAGTACAGTCACTATGGAGAACAGTGTGGAGATTCCTTTAAAAATTGGAACTAGAATTACCATATGACCAGCAATCCCACTGCTGGGCATACACACCGAGGAAACCAGAATGAAAGAGACACGTGTACCCCAATGTTAATTGCAGCACTGTTTATAATAGCCAGGACATGAAAGCAACCTAGATGTCCTAGATCAGGAGACAAATGGATAAGAAAGCTGTGGTACATATACACAATGGAATATTTCTTAGCCACTAAAAGGAATACAATTTGAATAAGTTCTAATGAGGTGGCTGAAACTGGAGCCCATTATACAGAGTGAAGTAAGCCAGAAAGAAAAACACCACTACAGTATACTAATGCAAATATATGGAATTTAGAAAGATGGTAACAAAAACCCTATATGCAAGGCAGCAAAAGAGACACAGATGTATAGAACAGTTTTTTGGACTCTGTGGGAGAGGGCAAGGGTGGGATGATTTGGGAGAATGGCATTGAAACATGTATACTATCATATGTGAAGTGAATTGCCAGTCCAGGTTCAATGCATGAGACAGGGTGCTCTGGGCTGGTGCACTGGGATGACCCAGAGGGATGGGATGGGGAGGAAGGTGGGAGGGGGGTTCAGGATGGGGAACACATGTACACCCGTGGCGGATTCATGTCAATGTATAGCAAAACCACTACAATATTGTAATGTAATTAGCCTCCAATTATTTTCTTTTATTGTTTATAAAGGAATACTTTTTCAAAAATTATTTTTATTAGTTGGAGGCTAATTACTTTCCAATATTGTAGTGGGTTTCACCATACATTGACATGAATCAGCCATGGATTTACATGTGTTCCCCATCCTGATCCCCTCTCCCGCCTCCCTCTCCATCCCATCCCTCTGGGTCTTCCCAGTGCACCAGCGCTGAGCATTTGTCTTATGCATCCAATCTGGGCTGGTGATCTGTTTCACCCATGATAGTATACTTGTTTCAATGTTATTCTTTCAGAACATCCTACCCTTGCCTTCTCCCAGAGTCCCAAAGTCTGTTCTGTATATCTGTGTCTCTTTTTCTGTTTTGCATATAGGGTTACTGTTACCATCTTTTTAAATTCCATATATATGCATTGGTATACTGTATTGGTCTTTATCTTTCTGCCTTATTTCACTCTGTATAATGGGCTCCAGTTTCATACATCTCATTAGAACTGATTCAAATGCATTCTTTTTAATGTTGGCCTCCAATTAAAATAAGTAAATTTATATTTAGGAAAAAATAAACAAGCATCCAGCCCTCATGGACCACTTTGGTGTGAGTAGCTCTGAATGTCCCCCAAGCTACTCAAGCATGAGTTATTTCAGGGTTTACTCAAAGTGAAATTAATCTCCAGTCTTTTAACTGCTCATGTAGAAATGCTTCTACATGATTAAAATTATCCTTACATTTAGCCTTTGTCTAATACTTCTGGGAAAACCAAAATTTAATTGAGTTGTGAGAAAGAAATATAACACAGGTATTGATTCAATATGAAAGAGACCTTTTATCCTTCCAAAACAATTTTAAAAATCAAAGTGGTTTCAGGACAGTTTAGCATTTTGTAGACACTGGTAACACTCTCAAACAATATTATTATACTTGCAAACTCTATTTTCTAAAACAGAAAGCTTGTTTTGCTACTCCCTCCCTCTCTTTTTTCCTTGTATTTATTTCTGCCCTGCCTCATTCTAAAAACCAGAGCCTGCCAGTTGTCAACATAAACACCTAGAAATGTGGCACTGATGTAGCAAAATATCATAAATTATATGACTATTGATTTTCTTCTCCTGGTGTCTTCATGGTCTCCTTAATACCATTGCTTCTTCAAACTGCTCAAATACCATCCTCCCCCCAAAGAAAGCATTTAATGCCCTGTATTTCAAAACCCTGAGAAACCAAATTTGTCTATAATGGCAAAATCACACTCACCTCCACTTTCTATTGGGTAAACAAAAATCTGTACACATCATGAATTGAAACCTTTGGGACCATGAGGACTATCACATTTGGATTTTAAAGAAAGAAAAATGGACAATCATGAAATGCTTGCATCTTACATTCTTTAAGTCTCAGACTATATGTTCTGATTCTAAGTTGAATTCAGATATTCTTGACAGCCTTGGTAACTGAGGTAGAAGTGTTTTTTTTTTTTTTTTTTCTATCTTCCCAATGAGAATTCACGATGGACAGATTCATGAGATCTAAAGAGAATGTACAATTCTAAGAAGTATGTTTAATCTTTTGAAGAGACCTCTGCAATGATCAGAAAGTTGGAGCCAATTTAGTATAAAAATTAGGACTCTGTGACAGAGGTTGACTTTACACAGTTGAGCTAGCATCACTCTACCCAGTGTCCCTAACTCATAGCAATGCCATGGGAAACTGACTGTGAAATTGTGCAGCTGATTGAATGGACTCTGACATGGTATCTGGTCACTGTCTTCTACAGACAAGGGCATAACACCTTAGAATCTGGATCCAGGACTTAGTGATAGTCATCAATAATGTACACATTGTCTTCTGCTTGGATAGGCTTCAGAGCTGCATTTTCAAAGCTCCAATGTGAGAATCTTTCAATGGAATCACGCTGTAAAAGAATAACATGAGTAAGAGAAAAGAAGACCACTTCTCAAGTATGAGCAGCATATTTGTTTATGTTCAGTCAAGCCTGGGTATGTGCATTTCTCAGAGCCCCATTCAAACATCCTATGAAATGAATAGAAGTTCCAGAATTGTGAATATGAAGTTACAGGAAATTATTTTTTATAAGGAGATAGAAAGTCACACCTTTTCGTTTCAAAAAACTCACACTGGTCTCTTTCAAGACACTCGTGCAATAGAACACAAAAATTTATAATCCAAGAAGACAAATACCACACATCAAACTGAAGTACTAAACCAGGATGCACAGTCTCAAAGATGGACAGGAAATGGTTTGGCTGGTACTTTTCTAGCTAAGGAATGTGACCCTTTAGCAAATGTCATTTAGTGGTATGTATCCTGTATTTAAGATAAATATATATAAGTATACAAAATATCAGAGCATATCAGATGTAGTAAAATACTATTGCTTCACCTAACTGTGTTCTAGATCAGAATCAAAACTCACAGTCTGCCTTAACAGTCAAAATTAGAAAGCCATGGGTTAGGTGAGTTTTATAACATGAATGCTCACACATCAAGTGTACACAAAGGTCATTTGTGGAGTTTTGATATCAATGCTTTTATAGAAGTTGCCTGTAGTCACTATTTTTATTACCTAAGCCTGTCCAGAAATGATATGAAATGCACTGAATCTTCACTCAGCTCTGATCTTTAAACAGATTAGTCATATATGTGTGGAAACCACTTAGGTGTCAGCAGCTCAAAATGAGTCAACTTGATATAGTGCCCGAAAAGTAACATCATGAGGAAATATACCTTTTTGTTTCGGTTTTGTTTGCTTTTCTATATTATACAGCATCTTCTACAATAAATATTTTCTTTTCTAATTAGATGATTAAAAACTGAAACTTTAAGGAAGTAAACA
Organism: Muntiacus reevesi; assembly: GCF_963930625.1. NCBI lineage: Eukaryota > Metazoa > Chordata > Mammalia > Artiodactyla > Cervidae > Muntiacus > Muntiacus reevesi. The sequence goes on from NC_089249.1 coordinate 245,964,237, forward strand.
TTGAAAGAATAAAAATGAACTAATAGTATATTATCATTCATGCTTTTGTTTGTAGGGTGTATTTATGTTTTTTCCAGTCTTGGAAGCCGACAGTCAAAAACTCCTAAAAGTCTGGTTTTGGACTCTAAGAGACCTGCTGTGTGATGTGACCTTGGATGCCACTTAACAGCTCGAAAAATGTTTTTTAATTTGTAAACTGAGAATAATACTAGTGCCTGTGTCACAGGTTTATTACTGTGAAGGGCATGTCTGCAATATAAAATCCAGCGTCTATGGAACACTTGCTATTGCTGGAGATTATTCAAGGCGTATTTTGTGTACTGCCTCATGTGATTAGGGCCTCCCTGATGGCTCAGACGGTAAAGCGTCTGTCTTCAATGCTGGAGACCTGGGTTCAATCTGTGGGTTGGGAAGATCCCCTGGAGAAGGAAATGGCAACCCACTCCAGTACTCTTGCCTGGAAAATTCCATGAACAGAGGAGCCTGGTAGGCTACAGTTCATGGGGTCGCAAAGAGTTGGACACCACTGAGTGACTGTACTTACTTACTTGCTTCATGTGATTAACTCAGATGTAGGAAAGATTGGGTACAAACATCCAATGAAAGAGAACTAAGAATAATGGATGGCAGTTAAAGAGGGACGAATTCAGAATCAAAGAAAAACTTAGCTTAAAGCCCAAGATGGACCAGATGAAACAGTTTATATGGTTGGAAGTAGGGAGTGGTTTCCTACCTTTACAGATGTTTGGGAAAATGACTCCAGGGATGCTTACAAAGAAGATTTAATTTTTTATTGCGTGAAGGGGTAGATTTGCAAAAACTGTAAATTGAAATGCCTGTGAGGCCAGACAGCTAACAAAAAAGAACAGAGCAGGCTGGTTATGGAACAATAGGGGAGGTGGGAACCGTGGGGAACTGGAGGCATGTCCCTTCCCCCTGCCTTACCAGGTCTTCAGCCTGCAGGTGTCTTCCTCTAGATTTTTGCAGAGCTGCCTTCTGCTTCTTTGGAGCTCACTCACATAGCCTACTGCCCTGCTCCTGTATTCCCCATGATATTTCTCTGGAAGTTCTATAAGGCCCTGCTTATTCATTTATATGTCTCCTGTCTGTTCTGCTCGTCTTTTCTGAATATAATAGATTCAATAGACATGCAATAAATGAAGCACTGAACTAAACAACCCATTCAAATGATCCCTGAAACAATATCTGCAATTTAGTTCACGTGCTATAAGAGATAAGGTTTGAGGTGTTATTTCTATAGTAGTTATGACACAATTCCAGGGAAATATAGAGATGCTTGGAGAAGGAAATGGCAACCCACTCCAGTATTCTTGCCTGGAGAATCCCAGGGACAGAGGAGCCTGGTGGGCTGCCGTCTATGGGGTTGTACAGAGTCGAACACAACTGAAGCGACTTAGCAGCAGCAGCACCATAGAGATGCTAAAATCATCACTGGAAGGTTGAACAGCAATGGAGGTGTTCTATATACTAGATTTTTCAGGATCCAGAGTATAAAATGGAGAACTAAGAAGGAAAAGAGGAGAGGGACAGAGAAATTTTCCTTATGTTTACTAGAGTAAGAACATCAAAAGGTATTACTAACACAAACCATTTCAAACTTACCGTAGTAGCTCCACTTTGCTACCCAGGCAAAAATATCCTAAATTGAGGGGGAAATGAAGAGAAAATTAAACATGCAGGCCAAAGAGTTCATGAATTTTTTTTCGAACCAATATATTATTACGATTATTACTTTAATATGAGCAAAATCAGTGCAGCTCACAGAGTCTAAAAAAAAATGTCATTTACAAGAAAGAAAATTTTTAAAAAGAAGGAGAAAAAAAAATCAATCTGGACCCTAACCTGATAATTCCAGGTAGTTTCTCTTGAATCTCCAGGAGCCAAGTAAGCCCCTTGGTATAAAGTATCTTGTGATTCGCAGGTTTAGTGTATTGACCTACATGCCCTAGCTTACATTTATGCCATTATATTTCACTGAAAAAAATCTGAATATTGCACTTCTCTCATAGATGACAGGTTTTACACACACATACACACAACTAGTGGAAGGAGACCAGGAGGTATTGGATAACTGTCATCTGAAACCCTTTTTCTTCTCCTAGCACTGAAATCATGTACCCTCCTAAATGTCTCTTGTGCTTCTTCTATTAAGTGGGTGTTATAAAACCATCAACAGTTTTAACCCCCATAGGGCTAAAAATTTGTTATTGAGGGAATTGGAAAAGAACAAAATGGGAGGGACAAATTTTGTATATTACAGTGGTGTTTGACTTCCAAAATCAGCTTTACACAACCAGTGCTTATTTCTCCATATTTAATTTCTCCTATGAATAACTTAAATATCATGTTTATGGAAGAATCAATTTAAGATAAATAAAAAATAAGGAAAGAACAAGGTAAGAACCAAGAAAGTTACGTGAAACTGATATCATATGGAATGTACAGCTACATGCATTTGGCTCAAGAATACTCCTATGGGCTCAAGAATATTCCTCAATATTTCAGTCCTGAGGTGACTTACTTCTCCTAATCCAGAAAGCCACAAACATGAGCAACAATGCCAAAATGGTAACAGAGATTCCAATGTAGACTCCCTTGTTGGTGCTCATCCGTGTTTCTTGTGCCAGCGCCGCAGGCTACAGAAACATCAGCAGATCAAACACAAAACAGAAAAATAAAACCATCTTGTTAGAGTTATAAGCAGATAACATCTCAGAAAATAATATACCCAGACACATTATTGTTTATTGGCCCCTGGCTAGTTCTGGATCATGAGGGGTAAGATCAAACGATGTAAAGTTGTAGCCTTATGATGAAATTTAAGACAACTCAAAATTCAAACTGTATTTGGCGGTGGTGGAAATGTTTACATCTTACTTGCGGTGGTATTTAGAGAGGGGTACAGATTTGTTAAACTCAAACTGTATGCTTCAAATGAGTGTGCTTTATTGTTATAATTTATACATATTATAAAAATAATAAGCTCCTTTCATAAATAATCCTCTTATGATGCTAATAAAAAACAATTTTGGTCCCTATACAAGTTACCATGGTGGTGCTATCTGAATGTGTTCAGTTCCTGAAACTGGCCTTTAATTAAAACACCTTTTTGAACTAGAATTCAAGATTCTATGTCCTTGTAAATGGGCATGAAAGGCTGCTCAGATTCATGGCTCTGCTTAATAATTAAAATGCTGTGCAATTGGGGAAAAAATTCCTAGTGTGAGGGATCATCACGTCCTAGAGTAAACCCAAAACATACCAGGCCATCATGCTTGCCTCCTTTACATAGCTTAATTCTAATTCTAAAGATGTCCCACCAGGTAGGTATTTTAACAGAAAGGAAGTGGAAAATCAGAGAAAAAGATTAAGCCTCAAGTCTCCTCCTGCCTAAGAGTTTAATCTCTGGAGTCAGAATCCCAAATTAACTTTTATTTAGTTGCTCTGTGACCCTAGCAAGTTATTTAGCCTCTCCAAACCTCTTTTTCTGTCAAATACAGATTAAATAGGGTTTTGGGAAAGGTACTTCAGGTACCTCCTGATAAACACTGTGAGGAATACAGAGGAGGGTGACCTAGCCTCTGAGCTGTCCTTGCCTAAATGGAAAACACTCAGTGCCTTGGGAGGGAAAAGCTGTGTTACCACCTTACTTGTCAGATGTAAAGCAGATAGAAAGAACACAGGGTTACAGGAAGCAGTCTTTGCTTGCTTTTTAAAAAATATTATGCTGCATAAAAACTGGAAATTATTTTAGAGTATGTAGCTCAGGATAAAGAAAGAAAAACAAAAATCAACCATAATTTCAACATCCAGAAATAGTTACTATTACCATTTTTCATTACATACACTTCTAGAATTTTATCTTTCTAGTACTTTTCTTAACAGAAACAGTTACCATATTCAATGCATGCTACAGTGTCTACATCATTTATTTTGTATCTATAACCTATATATACTAAATATATATATATATATATATATATTTTTTTTTTTTCATTTTTGGCAATGCTACATGGCATGTGGGATCTTAGTGCCCTGATCAGCCATCGAAACCTGTACTTACTTCATTGGAGGCATGGACTCTTAATCATTGGACTGTCAGGGAAGTCCCAATGCTATTTGAAAACTTAGTTTTTTCAATTAAGAGTTGACACTGTCTTCTCACGGCAGTAAGTACACTGCAGTGACAATATTGCTAATGGCAATAAATGGGCATGCTTAACTGATAAGTAATTAATCTCCTATTATGGAATGTTTAGGTTGTTTGTCACATTTTCATGATAATAAACAGCAGCAATGTATATCTTGTTTTATACATCTTTATGTATATGTTCATTCTCTCCTTAAGATGCAGCTCAAGAAGTTGACCTACTGGGTGGAAATATATGCTGCTTGGTTTCAAGATACCTGGGAGACGCCTTGATATCTTCACAGTCAAGACACAAAAAGCCCAGGATTGGGCTACCACCTATTGTGAATTTGCTTCTATATTGCTTATATTATATAGAAGAGATTAATTGCTACTAAATATACCTGTCCTGAAGGTAACTGAGGTCAAAAACAATCTTATCATTCAGAGTGTTTGTTTCTTTTTTCTAAACTAGCATAAGTCTGACTGACAGGACATTTACATGGTGGCAGTTCTGCTATTTAACAAGCACAAACAAATTCAGCCCACATCCATCAGATCAATCAGTACCCATCTCATCAGAGTGATTAATCTTTCATATCATTCCTACCTGGTAGTGTTCTCATTACACTAAGTTATGCAATATAAGGCCATTTGATGTCACATTAACCCCACTTTGCTTGAACTTGAATTTCTCTTACAATGTCCATGCTGCAACTTCTCACCACTTGCAATCAAAATTACTCTCATACCAGAATCTGTTCAAGTTTTTGCTTCTAAGTGTTATTTGCACATAGTGAAAGAAAACTTGTTTCACCCAAGGGAGCCAAAAGTAAAACTCTCATTAATAAATTCTTCTAACTTACACACAAAGATGAGGCTAACATCATGAGACTATAGTCCCTTGGATTTTTCCCAAGCTAATTGCGGGAAAAGTGTGAGAACAAATTATAGAATCACAAAGTTGTTGAAGACGTTAGGACCTTAATATGTCATCATATGGGTAGGATTATATATAGAAAGACTCAGCAGTGGCCTCAAAATTTCTCTATAGGAGGAAAAATGGGTTGGAAAAGTTTATTAGGAGGCTTATGTTTAAGGAATCACACTTTCATTGATATACTTTTGGGGGGATGGCCCCAATTCCACTACATCAATTCAAGGCATATTATTTCTCTAACAATGATCTAAGTCTTTCCTGGTGTGTAATGTTAATTCAGTCTTGTAGCCACTCCTGAGTTTTCCAAATTTTCTGTCATATTGAGTGTTGCTCTTTCACAGCATCATCTTTCAGGATTTGAAATAGCTGACTGGAAAAGGTCAGTTTTCATTCCAATCCCTAAGAAAGTCAATGCCAAAGAATGTTCAAACTACCGTATATTGCATTCATCTCACACGCTAGTAAAGTAATGCTCAAAATTCTCCAAGCCAGGCTTCAGCAGTAGGTAAACCGTGAACTTCCAGATGTTCAAGCTGGTTTTAGAAAAGGCAGAAGAACCAGAGATCAAATTGCCAACATCCGCTGGATCATCAAAAAAGCAAGAGAGTTCCAGAAAAACATCTACTTCTGCTTTATTGACTATGCCAAAGCCTTTGACTGTGTGAATCACAATAAACTGTGGAAATCTCTGAAAGAGATGGGTATACCAGACCACCTGACCTGCCTCTTGAGAAATCTGTATGCAGGTCAGGAAGCAACAGTTAGAACTGGACATGGAACAACAGACTGATTCCAAATAGGAAAAGGAGTACATCAAGGCTGTTTATTGTCACCCTGCTTATTTAACTTATATGCAGAGTACATCATGAGAAACACTGGGCTGGAATAAGCACAAGATGGAATCAAGATTGCTGGGAGAACTATCAATAAGCTCAGATATGCACATGACACCACCCTTATGGCAGGAAGTGAAGAGGAACTAAAAAGTGTCTTAATGAGAGCGCCGAATCCTAACCACTAGACCACCAGGGAACACATAAAAGCGTCTTAATGAAAGTGAAAGAGGAGAGTGAAAAAGTTGGCTTAAAGCTCAACATTCAGAAAACTAAGATCATGGCATCTGGTCCCATCACTTCATGGGAAATAGATGGGGAAACAGTGGAAACAGTGTCAGACTTTATTTGGGGGGGCTCCAAAATCCCTGTAGATGGTGATTGCAGCCATGAAATTAAAAGACGCTTACTCCTTGGAAGGAAAGTTATGACCAACCTAGATAGCATATTAAAAAGCAGAGACATTACATTGCCAACAAAGGTCCGTCTAGTCAAGGCTATGGTTTTTCCAATGGTTTTTCCATACACATTTTCAGGTATGGATGTGAGAGTTGGACTGTGAAGAAAGCTGAGCGCCGAAAAATTGATGCTTTTGAACTGTGGTGTTGGAGAAGACTCTTGAGAGTCCCTTGGACTGCAAGGAGATCCAACCAGTCCATCCTAAAGAGAACAGTCCTGGGTTTCATTGGAAGGATGATGTTGAAGCTGAAACTCCAGTACTTTGGCCACCTCATGTGAAGAGCTGACTCATTCAAAAAGACCCTGATGCTGGGAGGGATTGGGGGCAGGAGGAGAGGGGGCCGACAGAAGATGAGATGGTTGGATGGCATCACCGACTCAATGGACATGAGTTTGAGTAAACTCTGGGAGTTGGTGTTGGACAGAGAGACCTGACGTGCTGCGATTCATGGAGTCGCAAAGAGTCGGACAACTGAGTGACTGAACTGAACTGAACTGAATGTTAATTCACTATGCCTGAAATAATTCACTCCTTTTTTCTTATTTTCTGCTCAGGAGAAACTCTGTCCTGGGTGTATATGTGTGTCTAGAGTAAAATATCACTTTTCAGGTATTTCTAACAAACTAGTGCATCTATATAGATTTTTTAAATTAATTAAAGTATCCCTATTGAAGAGTCAAATTCTTTTCTTCCTTTATTTTCTAAATTAGAAAAAATCAATCTGTGGACTAATCTGACAATAATAATCTCTAAATGTAACTTTATTCCAGAAGAGATGTATAAGTGAATCAGGCCAATAAAATAGGAAGGAATATACTTACAGGTTGATTGCTATGCCAATGGGGATCTGGAGACTGTGTCACAGTGCCATTTCCATCTGCTCAACAAGAAAGAAAATTAATAAGAATTACAAAAAGATATTGAACTTCCCTGCAAGCACCAAATATTTTCACACTGCCTTCTGGGAACGAAGGGAAAGTTGAATAATCATATGGCCTAATGCTGTAGACATCCCAAGTTAATACCAAGTTACTAACATTTATTAATTTAAGTAGTAAGGTTGTGCTTCTTAACCATTTTGTCATGGACCCTTTGAAAATGAACCCTTTTTTTTTCTCCCTATGGAAAAAAAAAATGCATGCTCACAGAAAATTTACTGAAATTTTAGACAATTCAGAGTGACCCATTCTCAGAACTAGGTTAAAAATTACCAATTACAGATAAATAATCAATATTTTCATGGAAGCTCAGAAACTTCCAGTGAGTGCTCAGAGGTCATTACACATCCAAAGAGCAGAACCACTCTGTTCAAAATGAACATTACATTGGTTTTATACTCAAAATGTGAGTGAAATCCACTAAGATACCTCAAACAGGTGGCATCCAACTCCTACATTATATGCCAGTGTGCCCAGAAACTGATCCAAATCTGCTTTAGAAAATACGTTACATCACTCCCAACACCAGTATACCTAAAATCCCAATATAAAAGGATATTATGCCTTAAAGTTTTGAATGTCCAAATTTTAATAGTGTTTTGAAATATCTCTTTTGTCACACAGAACATATACTGTTGTCCCTTCTAAGCAAATATAGGTCAAATACAGGATTCTCGCTTTACCGAGTATCTATTATAGACAAGCACTTTACATCCTTATACCAATTTTCTTAATCCAAAATTTTAGATGAGGTGCTGAAATGGTTGAAGTTTCCAACTCTACTAAAAGACAAGAGCCTCAGCTCATAACCACCGCACACATTATATTCCCATTCAATGAAAATACTGCAGGTCTCAGAGATTCCCATACTACTGACAGAGTTATAATACCATCATTTTCTAATGGTAGTGAAAATGAACTAACCACATCCCCCTAAGTTCTCAAACTTTACATTACTGTATCCACAATTTAAACATTCCAACACTACTTCATCAAGAGATAAAGACAGTACCTACAGTCTAGCCTATGGGTATGATTTATGTTATAACCTTAAATCCTTAAGCTATAGAAGAGTGATGGAGTAAAAAAAATAGCAAGGACTTGAGTCAGATAAAACTTGACTTCAGTACTGACATGTCGCTTACCAATGTGACCTTGATCAATATCATTTACATACACATTATATATATATGCATGTAAATGTATGTTTTATATTTCTAGCTGGGGTAACCTTGAACTACAAGCTGTTGATAGCACGCGTCTCATAATGTTGTCACATTAGATGATGTATGTAAGGTGCTTAACACCATATTAAACAAATATCAGGTATCACAATTATGTTGCTATATAACAATAGGAGCAATGGGGAAGGGACACCATGCAATGGATTTTGCAAATATCATGTCCTTCATTCCTTACAAACATGTAGTGAGGAATGAAACAACTTGTCCATGGGCATGCAGCTTGAAACTGCCCATGGGCGGATAGTTGAAGTGGAAGCTGTTTGTCTCCAAAGTAGAACTATATGTCCTCATCAGTCTAACAATAGCAAGAAATAAACCTGCCCTGAGATAATTAAATAAGATACTATACAACAATTTGCTGGCACATGCATCTGAAAAGGTAGGTGCAGGCCATATGAAACCAAAACTCCTTCTGGACTAACATTCTTTGCTTTGTGAGGCTTTAACCCACTGAAGTGTGACTCGGGCACTGTGAGGATTTGGCTGAAGAGCCTCAGAGATGCTGCCAAGACAGCAGTGGTCACAGAAGTCATGGGGACACAGCTGCTCCAATGTCTGTTTCATGCTGGCAAGTCTACCTTGACCAGATTTTAGTGACATATTTTAGAGAACAATTTCCCATTTCCTACTTTGTTCTTCCTCTTAGCCTAAAAGAGGAGGGGTACTATTGCTCCACCTGCTCTAACATGTATTTTTATCTGCTTTCTCTTTGTTTTTGTGCCCAGAAACAGTTCATACCAAGGATTCCACTTTCAAAACCAAATGTCACTATTAGCTAATCCCAATTAAATTGGTCCCTCTTTGAGTCCTGCTGCATGTCCATTTTTCAATTAAGAGCTTCCTTGACTGATTGGCAAAGATGGCCACCCTGGGTGTCTGCTACAGATTAGCAACTCCTGGGCATGATAAATCATACCCACAGGTCTTACAAAGTCTGACCTTGTTTGGATGTTTCACAGGTTCATGGACAAATAAGCCCGTTCTGCATTACAAAGGGGTCACATGTGGCACTCTCTAAATTTGCCACCATGGGTAACAGAGTTAGCTGGGAAAGATGACAATTCAATATCATCTTTCCCCATTATAGGAAAAACAGACTAATCTTACATCTCAAAAGAATATAGAATATGGACTTTCCAAAACAAGGGAGAACTGGGAGACTTTTGGAGTGGATTAGCACAATCCTAGTGGAACCTGCCTCTTTGGTTCTGGTGTCCATGTCTTCAACCCAACTCAAAGTGTCCATGTGAAATGAAAGCTCGACAAGGCAGCGGGGGAGCCTCCTGGCTCTGTGTAGTTTCTGGGGCTTAGAGGAAGCATAAACAGGTGACCAGTTTGGTCTGGACTACTTAGGATTTAATTGTTTTAAGGCTCTGTCCAGGGAAGCATGCCTAGAAATAAGTTTAAAGGCAAGGCTGATTCATTTTAATTAGAAAAATGTGGATATGTATGTGGATGGTCCCAAATCATACAAGCTGCCTATGTCACTCAAAAGTACATATTTCTGGACATTCTAAGTAACAGTCATAATGGCCACACTATCACTTACCTTGTAAATATGTCCCAAGATCTTTACCTCAAATAATGCTTGTAAGAATAAATGATATTCCATCAATTTTCCAAAGGATAAAACCAGATTCAAAGAGGGTAATAAGATATTTCTTTAAGATGCATAGCTGAGTGGAATAGTCATATGGCATTGACATCACACTTCTCTTATTTCAGAATATGTGCTCTTAACAATGTGCTAACATTTATCAAAATTTGAAAGCTCCCAGGTGTTCAGAAAAGAAACTGACGTTACCTGCTGAACAAGAGTGCCATGGTGAGCTGGTTATGTTTGTTTCATACACGGTAGTAGGCTGGGTTTCTGCTGTCTGAGTTGGAGAAGATAAAGAAGCTATAGGAATGACAAGAACGGAAAAATAGTGTTCAATTGGTGGAGGAAAATTTACACCCCCAGCAGAAATAACAAACAAAGCAAAATCAGAAATTACCCTTTGACTCTCTTAGAAATATATTAATAGATGCCCTTGACGTATTATCCTGCTATGTAGGCATTTCATTATCATGAATAAATCTGATCTAGATAATGATCTGAGAGTTTAACAACGTAATTAATTATTTCACTTTTTATATTTCTTTTGTTGTTCAGTTGTTAAGTCATGTCCGACTCTTTGCAACCCCATGACTTCCCTGTCCTTCTCTGTCTCCTGGAGTTTGCTCAAACTCATGTCCATTGAGTCAGCAATACTGTCTAACCATCTCATTTTCTGCCACCCTCTTCTCCTTTTGCCTTCAAACTTTCCAGCATTGGGGTCTTTTCCAATGAGTCAGCTTTTTGCATAAGGTGCCCAAGGTATTGGAGCTTCAGCTTTAGCATCAGTCCTGGGGTTGTCATAAGAATTAAGGAACCTAATACTCATAAAGCAGTTAGCAATGTTTCCTGACACAGGAAACAGAGTAAGCATTAACTTCACTGAAATCTTATCCCCAAATGTTGGGTTAGGCTTCAAAATGGATCAAATGTTCTCTATTCAGAGCTCCTTGTAAGACAGAATCTAATTCACTGTTCTGGCATCCTTATTTTTTCTTCATAATTCTATGTTAAACTGGGCTGAATGCACCATCCTTTGTAGATGTCCATGACCAGTCGTCTGGCTTTTTTTTTTTTTTTTTTTTGCTATTAATGATTCCTTTGAGAATCTAATAAAAACCACAGATTCCTCTCACTCTGAAAATGCTTAAAGATACAAAAGATGAATATAAGAGGGTACAAGTGGTTCACAGATTCTGTGAAGTCAGGTTAGGAAACCTGTTAAGAATCCCAACCCTAGATTGTACATTTGCCTTAGCATAGTGCCCTGGATGTAGCATATCCTCTACTTTAAAAACTCTTGCACTTAGAAGTACTTTTGCTTACCTGACTGGAGGTACCTTGTGGCTGCTGGCATTGGAAGAGAAGTAGAGGACCTCGCTGTCACTGGAACAGTGGTGACCGTCATGGTTGGAGTAGTGCTGTTGATTGTAGATGGCATAGCAATGGTGGTGGATGTTGGACCAGGGGTGACCATTGTCGTTGGAGTAGTGGTGGTGCTGGTTGTTGGAGTTGTGGTGGTTGTTGTTTTGGGGGTAGTAGTGGGGGTTGTTGGAATAGTGGTAGTCGTTCTTGGAGTAGTAGTAATGCTTTTCTTTCTTGTAGTGGTGGTTGCTCTTGGACTAGTGGTGGATCTGGTGGTGGTTGTTGGAATCCTGGTGGTTGTTCTGTGGGTAGTAGTGGTGGTTGTTTGAATACTGGTAGTCATTCTTGGAGTAGTAGTAATGCTTGTAGTGGTGGTGGTTGTGGTGGTTCTTGGAGTAGTGGTGGTGGTTGTAGTTGTAGTAGTGGTGGTGGTCGTTGTTGTTGTAGGTGGAGCTAGAAATCAACATGAAAGCAAGGATTCATCAAGCAGCAGGAAACAAGAGACTCATGCTGGGCCTGTGCATCAACACAACCAAGGAGGCTGTCCCCAGGCAGAACTCAGCACTTATCTCCCATGAACTCCAAGTTCTTGTCATTGGTCAACTAGAACCTGTGACTGAGGAGGGAGTGAAGACATGGTCACAACAAGGCAACAGCTGCATTTAAAGGATGATATTGCGGGAGGTGTTGAAAAAAAAAAGGACACACGGGATTTGTGTTGAAGCACTTTGTAAAGACTAGTCATACATATCAGATTTACATATCTTCATAAACATCTATAAGGGAGAGAAAAATTGTCTAGAGCATGAAGTTATCTTTGTCCCCTCAGCAGTACATGACTAGAACACAATAGTAGTTCTCAAGAACCAGAATATTGACCAAATAAATAGCATTCGCTTCTGTCAGTTCTATGGGTACCCTCCCAACATATCTGCATCCTAAATGTGGATTAATCCACATCATTAACATATGCTAGATAACACAGATGCCATTTGCCACCTGGGAAGCCCTGAAAACAGTCATAGATAGTATATACATGAATGGATAGGGCTGTGTTCTAATAAAACTTGATTTATTAAAAAAAAAAATGTTGGTGAGCTTATTTTATAATCTGATCTGGTCCTATGACTATTGTTTGCTGACCTGGGTCTAATAGTGTAGTTAAAGATTTTGACGAACTGTGCAGTCTCCATCCCCTCCCTTCAGTTTGAAATGAAAGCTAAAAAAAAAGAAGAAGCAAGAAAAAAACCTGATCAAAGGAGTATAACAAGGAGGAAATTTAATCAGTTTGTTTCACTAACGTGTCTTGCTCAGGAGTAAATATTTCCTAAGGAAGAAGGTAGGAAACTAAAGCTAGGAAAAGCTGCTGAGGAAGAGCCCTAGGAGAGGTTGAAAGTAAGCGCACTCTGTGAAAAGTGCAAGAAAACTTAAGTAAAGTATTGGGTTGGAGGCAGAGAGTCATTTTGGCTCAGTTAGGAATCCGTTTCCCACTGGACAGAGCAGTAACTTTGCAAATATTCATCTATTAAAGAATTTATAAGCATTATAAATGTCCCCTATTAATTTCTTTCTTCGGCCAGACCAATCATATAATTTCACAACTCCAAAAACAATCTCTTCTCCACACACAGCTTTCTGCCACATGTGTATAGCACCAGCTTCTTTTGGCTTTCTTAAATTGACTCCAAGATGTTTCCCCAGAGTCAGCTATTTTCTGCATCAGAATTGACCTTCTTTTACTTGCCTTCATCAAATAACCTACGTGTCCTTGATGAAGATAGGAAAAATTATGAAGTTGAAATATCAATTTCATTTAAATTAAAAAAGAGACCTAGCTTATAAAGGCTCTGAGTATTGAGTTCTGTTTTCATTAGAAACTTTAGTGGGAGAATACTTACTATCAAAGAGCACCAGAAACCAGGAAATCCTTTAGAACCTGCTCCTTTCACCAAGTGGTAAGAAAAATTAAAATGTCTACATCAACATAGAAAAACATAAACTTCCCAGACTTTTGGGTTTCACAAAATTCTTAAAAGCCAAAAGTGAACAACTCATGAGATGAAAATATTCTCATATTGCAATAGGGCGATTTTAATTTTTAAACAAGCCATTTAGTGATATGATGTGAGTGAAAGTGAAAGTCACACAGTTGGGTGCAACTCTTTGTGACCCCATGGCCTATACAGTTCATGGGATTCTCCAGGCCATAATACTGCAGTGGGTAGCCACTCCCTTCTCTAGGAGATCTTCCCAACTCAGGGATCGAACCCAGATCTCCCACATTGCAGGCTGATTCTTTACCTGCTGAGCCATGATGTGGTATGAATTGTGCTTCAAAAAATCCAAGGGCAGAGGAAGGGGATGAAACTATATAGGCTCTTTCAATGTATATGCAACAAAATCACATTGACAATTGTCAAAACCAAATGATACATCTATTTGACAGGACCTTATATTACCTGTTTTGTATGTGTGAAACTGTCTATGAGTCTTAACATGTTAAGAAAGAACATTTGAAAATTCTCTGAAGAAATGACCTCAGAGAAAAGGTCAGATTTTCAAGAAGAAGAAATTCAGCTCCATAAAAATACTCACTATATCTCAGTGTGGAACAGTGAATGCTTTTTCATGAACCAACTACTATTCCTGAAGCACTGCTTCAGGAGACAGTTTGCTGACTGGGAAGAACCTCTAGCCTATGGTCTTGAATCAAGGTTAGTCTTAACACTTCACTCTACACAAATACAAGATATTCAGTTGAAGAGTTATTAGAAAACAAGATCATAGGAAACTTTTCTTTCCCTACTAAAGGAAAAGTTAATTTCAAACAGAAAACTCTTATCTCCGGGAACCCACAGGAAGCGATCAAAGAAGTAGGAAGATAAGCTCACCTGGATTTACCCTCAACTCTCGGGTGGTTTTTATGTCATTGAACCACCCTCTCACCTCAATTCGGCAACAATACAAGCCACTGTCAGACAGGGCAGCATTGTTTATGGTCAAAGACACATCTCTTCCACCAATATGTCCATTTAGCTGGTAACGTCCATCCCTCCGATAGGTGACTCTGTAGCCATCAGTCCAGATGATGTTAGTTCCGCAATTAAGCCAAGGACATGCTCCTCGGCCCCAGCACATGCTTGTGACTTCACCATTATAGTAGCAGGGTAGAGTGACAGACTGACCCGCCACTGCAGTCACTCGGTGGTAAGAGATTACAGCATCTGTAAATAAAGAGACACCAGAGCATGCATCTCAAAATTTTAACTTTAATTTTATTTTCAGTTTGTTCTTTATATAGCTTATGTGGTTTGAAATTATCTAACCATATTTTGAGTTTTTGAGTTTAATATATGCATTTTTCTTGTAAACATATTCTTTAGCAGTGTTATTGTTAACCAGATATATTTGAGGATGAAACATAATATGAATATTTTTCTGTATTCAGGATTACTTCCTAATAGGACAGATTTATGAGAGAAAGTATCAGGATAAATATGTTCAGTCTTTTGGTGAATATGATTCCAATTCCTCTCCAAAAGGTATGAAACAAACAATGCTCTAGTAATGCGTCAGTGTGTGTGCATTTCATCCTGTGTTTGGCAGGTATCTGCTTACTAAATTTTAATACATACAGGTGGCTTTTCCTCTCCTCTAGATTCAATCACTGTCTCAGTTGAAATCTGATTTAAAAACTGTATAGCTTTTAAAATTTTGATTTTCAATTTCATAGCAATTTTTTAAATGGCTATGCAAAAAAGTTCACCTCACAAATCTTCTCTAAGTTAAAGAAAAAACAGTGAATATTCTACTTACAGCATCATTGGCTAGAAGGCAGAAGCTGAGTAAATTCTTTAGAAATCAGTTTTTAGAAAAAAAGGTTTATAATACTCTCAGAAGGAACGGAGGCTTATAATGGGCTTTGTTAGTTTTGTTTAGTTGCTAAGTTGTATTGGACTCTTTACCACCCCATGGGCTGTAGTCCGCCAGACAGCTTTGTTCATGGAATTTCCCAGGCAAGAATACTGGAGTGGGTTGCCATTTCCTTCTCCAGGGGATCTTCCCAACTCTGGGATCAAGCCCATGTCTCCTGCATTGGTAGGTGGATTCTTTACCACTGAGCCACCTGGGAAGCCCAGCATGGGATTTAGGATGATTAAAAAGCATTCAAGCAGGGATCCCGTCTCATGAGTTGATGACTGTCCTGCAATGGAGCACTGTCCAGTTAGCCAGGGGAAATCAAACAATTGGACAATATTCAATCAAACAGTAAACTTCACCTCTTAAACACAAACAGGCAAGAAAACTCTCTCCTGCAGTAGTGTTTTAAAACACTGTATTGCCAAATGAAGTCTGAGTGGTCCTTAAAAGAAATCTGAGATTCAACAACCAGTCATAGTTAGAACTGGGTTGTAAGTCTGGGAAATGCTCTGGGAATAAAACATTCATTGTTATATAAAATAAGTATAGTTTTCATTACCATAATTCTGATTATATTTAATTTTGCTTAATATCATTTTTTAATTATAAAGGTAATTTATGCTGATTATAGAAATTTGTTACAGAATATAATTTTAAAATGTACTTTTCCTCATATTCCTACCTCTAGAGATTTTTTTTAATGATTATGGTTATTCCTAAAAATTTCCCCTATCTCACAGAATGTTAAGACATGAGATAAATAATTGTGTTTATTAAAAATTAAATTTTTTTGTTTATTCATTAAAAAAAAATTTTTGGCCACACGGCACCGCACGTAGGATCTTAGTTCCCCCACCAGGGATAGAACTCGTGCTTCTTGCATTGGAAACAGGAAGTTTTAACCACTGGAAAACCAGGGAAGTTCAAATACTGTTTCTTTTTAAAAGAAACAGTTACACATGGTTAAAAAAATCAAAAAATACAAAAGGTACAATAAAGGACTTGTCTTCTTCCCACCCATCCCCATTTCGTCTTCCTACCCTCGTTCACAGTTACGCTTTCTTACATATACTTGAGTAGTTCATACATACACAACCATCTACCTACTCTTTTTTTTAATTTTAAACACAAACGGCAACATAAGCTGTACTGTACTGCAGCATGCCTTATTCACCTACCCATAGATTTTTAAATTCTTAGCATTAAGCAATTTCTTAGGCTTAAGTTTTCAGCTTGGTTCTTTGCTCACTAGTGGATCCCATTACCTTCGGCAAAGTCCTAGGTGTTAACATCTACTTTCCTCCACCACACTCACACAACCCCTACACCACCCCCTACATCCTTGGGGTTCCAGAGCACAATCCACTTATTCACTTACCTGGCAGGAGTAGGAGGCCCAGGATGGCTACCCAAGGATGCATGATGCTATTGGCCTGAAGGAAAGAGAAAGCAGACTGCTTGGTGTGGCCCTCAATCAGATGGGATCAGAACAAGTCTTAATTCTCAGATGGCACCTTCTCCTTTCACCCTTACAGGGTGAATCCCATAAGCCTGCCTGCTGGAAGCAAGACCACACTTGCAAATGCTTCCACTCTCTGTCTGCTCCAGGTGGCTGAGAGCTCTGCCCCTTCCAACAGACAAGCACAGCTGCCCTCTGAAACATCCCTACTTACACAGCTCCTTTCCTGCACTTAGAGCCCACGCTGACTCTAGGTGCTGACAGAGGAGACAAGGGAGCAAACACAAAGGAAAGGAGAGGAAGGCTCAGCAGGAACACCAGAGCAAGCCCAGACTTCCCATGGCAAAGCTACACTTATCCTTAGCCTTGAAGATGAGTCACCTGGCTTTCTGGCGAGAGGAGGGTACTTCTTCCTTTGTGGTCACAATGGCTAGTCCCCAGCCTTAGTCAAACCATCAAATGTCCACTGAGCTAAGAACTCAGAGTTGTGATTTTCACTTATGGCTCAGGAGACTGCCTCTCAGATAGCTCTGAGGAGCCACGCCCAAGAGGGGTGGAGAGATAAGCTTATAAGTGATTTTGGAGAACAATCAAACATCTCAGTAGAAGGTTGCCACTAGGTACAAGAAACAAATACCTCAATTAATGCCTTTAGCATTTTTCTAAGTACAGGAAGATGAAACTTGGATTCATAAAAGTTTCTCCTGCAAACATCTAACTATCTGAAGGCTTGTTTTACCAGTTTTCCCAGAGCACAGAGGACTTCTTTTTGGATCACTGCACTGAATTCCTTTCAGGTTATATTGAGTATCAGTGACTACAGGGGCTAGTGACTTAATTCTTACAGAACCAGATGGCTAGGGACACTCCTTAGCTGCCAGTGCCCCCTCATGGTCATAAATTCAACCATGATTTAGGAGGCAGTTCATGGCCACTCTATCCCATAGTGCAGAGAATACCTTTTCTCAGGCCAGTATTCTGATGATCTTCAGTGTGGTATTACTGGACTAGGCACTGCTAAGAGTAGACAAAGGACTTTGGACCACATGTCTTTCAAATCTGTTTTGGTTCAAGCAGAATCCCATGTTGCTTCTTCCTGTATGTAGAGCTACACTATTATAATCTTGAGTTCATAAATAAATATACACATGTATAGCTCTTAAACAAATGTATATATCCAAGTTGCCTAGTCATCATTTTTATCTGAGGCTTAGTCACACATTTAGTAATGCAAGAAATCACAATCTTGTAAAATAGGCCAAATGCAAGTAACAGAGCTCGTAGCAGCACTAGGGTCATAAGTAAATATTCAGGCCAAGAGTTTCAATAGGTGTGATCCAGTATATTACCAGCTCATCTGACTCAATCTGTCCTGTACAAATCACTGTCTTAAAGGGAATGAAATACTTGTATTGTTCACAAGGCATCCAGCCTAATTCCCTAGTGTTATTAGGTTGATTATCCTTAGTTTAACCGTTCTCAAAGTAAGGCAGCTTTTAAACTTAAATGATTTAAATAATCTGGTGGGAATCATATAAATCCACCCTGTAACTGAAGGAGGGTCCCTCCTAATAATCGGAAGTTATATTTGCTGACTGAAATTTAGTTTGTTGTTATTGAGCTTGGCACCACTGATTGGCCAAGTGAGGGAGTCCTGTCTGGAATATCAATAGTTGCCCAAACAGAACTATAGCTTTCTTCTGGAATAAACTTCCTAAGGGTCATCCAATTAGACCTGTGGAGAGGAGAAATCCACCAAGGTAACCCAGAAGTACTAGATTAGATAACTGATCATAAGCCTAACAGTTGGATTAATTTTTAAACTCTGTGTAAGACTTACACCATGATAAAAAAAAACAACAACATGCATTTATGAAAAGGTACAAGAAATTATCAAAAATAATTATAATATATAATTATATCAATATTTCTATAATTATATAATATGACATTATTATCTAATGTAACTATTATGCTGAAAACACTGTAACTAATCATACAGGTCAGATTCGGAATCTAGGGATAACTGTCCACTTCTGATGTTATCTTCTCTTTGTCTTGGTGTGAGTGTAGTTTCTCCTCTGTTTGAACTTTGTTTTAAGGTGAGTCTAAGGACTCCAGTGCAAGAAATCATCCTAAGTAGAAAATACAAATCCAAAAGTCAATTTCTTTCGTTTGTTCTGTTCATGAGCTAATCAAGAGTATCTAACAAGTGTCCTTTGATCGAGGTTGGAGACAGTCCTTTAAATTATGCCTTTCCAAAATGCATAATTTTCTGGTTATAGCTCATGGGGCATCTAATATTCATAGACAAATTACCGTGATAAGATTCAAAAACAAACCTACAGTATCCTTTTAATAATTCAAGTAAACTTTACAATAATGTAAACTAACAACAGGGGTCTATCTCCGAAGTGAGTCTTGGGCAGTAAATACAGACCAAAATTAACAATACTAGAATTTAATATCCATATATGTAATTTTTCTGTCTAAAATTATGCTGACATTTATCAAATATAGGCAAATTAAGAGTAATTTTTTTGCAAAAATAAGTCTGCTTTCAGTAAACTTGGCCTGATTACTTATATAAGTGTAATTGATCATACAATCCTTTTAAAAATTGGTTTAAGTTGAACATTAATAAAGAATCTCAGATTGAATTTTTAAAAGGCTTCTTTCTTAAGGCGAGAAAAGTCATCCCAAGGGCAAGCCATCAGATCCTACCTGTGATACCTATAGATCTGGATTAATTTCTCTCTTCTCAGTGTTCTAGAGTATCTTCAGATTCTTACAACTATCAGGTGGTGGACTTTCTTATATACTTGATAAGTCTGCTAGCAACCTAAGGGTTTACAATTTTGGAGGGATCAGGTAAGAAGAAAAGATAAATGTTTCAATTTTGCTTACAAAAGTATCACTAACCAAATTGCTGGAAGTCATAATTAGTTTAAGGGGAAAGGTTTCCTTATATCTGGAAAACAAATTAACAAGCAGTAAAGCTTTGCGCAGTGGCAGTATCGTAGCCAATGAGGTTTATCCGAGGCGCGATTATTGCTAATTGAAAACTTTTCCCAATACCCCGCCGTGACGACTTGAAATATAGTTGGCATTGGCAATTTTTGACAGTCTCTACGGAGACTAAAAAAATAATAAATAAATAACAAGCAGTAATATCTCAGACCAGAAAAACCATAAAATCTGTAACAAAGTTCATCAGTTCACTCAGTCCTACGTAACTAATTCTTTATCTTTTGTTAACAGTTTAAAAGCTTTTTAAAGCCTGCACTTGTCAAAAATCCTTTCTGTGAATATTCTTGAAAATGAAGCATTTTTGCAAAGGTATCAGGATCAAACAATAACTGTCTGTGAACAACAAAGATTTTTAAAGACATTGTTAAAGATCCGATTGTAATGCAATTGGCAAATTTTTTACTCCTGTGACAGAATGCTTTAAGATAACAATCAGAATTAAGACTGATAACATTTTACTAAGACATACCAGATTCTTAGGAATTCCAATAATTTCTAGAGTATCTAAAACATTTTCCTGTCCAATATAGCCTAAAGATGACGTTTATCACCATTCCTTTGAAATGCTTCCCATGCAATTTAACATACTCTATAGGCCTAGTTAGTTTAATATTTTCATCTTTGATATATAGAGAAAACAATTCCCTCAGGTGTTTCAGGACCTTCTGGAAAATCTCAAAGTAAGCTAAAGATCAAACGAGCTTCAAGTAGAATTTGATCTCTCACAAGTTTGCCAAAAATATTGAAAGGCTTTTAAAAAACACTTGGTCAGGTGGCATCAGAGATCACTATGAAACAATACTTAATCACTTAACCAAGAAATAATAAAATATTTCAAAGGCAAATAGAGAAAGTTTTAAAAAATTACTTAAAATACAAAGAAAATTAACAATCTGTTACAAAAAGTAGATCAATATTCTTAAGAAAACTCTTCCCTCTTAATAGAGAGAAACCAAATTCAGGTTTTGTGCCATTTTACCTTTAATATTGAAATTCATTTGCCCAATTAAATTAATTCTAACCTTAGTTCTGCCCAAACATAAAATCTTTTCTAAAGTTTCTTTTTTCCTCTCAAACCAACACATTTCTATACTTATAATTATCTGTGTCTTCTTTCTTATTTAGAAATAACTAGCATTAGAACAAAATTATTTTTGTTTTCCTTAATAAAATGCATTTTTATTTCATATATCTTCTTATTTGCATACAAAGCTGCTTTCCATATTAACTTTATAGTCTAATACTTAGAATTATCAAAATTTTAAAAATATTTATTTATTTGACTGCATTGGGTTTCATTGGGGCTTGCAGAATCTTTAGTTGCAGCATGCAAACTCTTAGTTGGGGCACATGGGGTCTAGTTACCTGAGGGATTAAACCCAGGCCCCTGCATTGAAAGCACAGAGTCTTAATCACTGAACCACCAGAGAAGTCCTGAATTTATCCACTTTCAAAAACCTTAATTTCTAGTGAAAACTGAGAAACAAGCAATTACATACTGTCTTTTACTTTAGCATCCCATTGATTGGCAAACTTGAAATACTATTTATAAAAACTCAACATGAAAAGACTAAGATTGTTCAAAATTAGGAAAGGAGCACATCAAGGCTGTATATTGTCACCCTGCTTATTTAACTTACATGCAGAGTACATCATGTGAAATGCTGGGCTGGATGAAGCACAAGCTGGAATCAAGATTGCCAGGAGAAATATCAATAACCTCAGATATGCAGGTGACACCACCCTCATGGCAGAAAGCAAAGAGAAACTAAAGATCTTCTTCATGAAAGTGAAAGAGGAGAGTGAAAAAACTGGCTTAAAACTCAATGTTCGAACAGTGAAGATCATGGCATCTGGTCCAATCACTTCATGGCAAATAGTTGGGGAAACAGTGGAAATAGTGACAGATTTTGTTTTCTTAGGCTTCAAAATCACTGCAGATGGTGACTGCAGCCATGAAATTATAAGACACTTGTTCCTGGAAGAAAAGCTATAACCAGCCTAGACAGCATATTCAAAAACAGAGACATTACTTTGCCAACAAGGGTCCATCTAGTCAAAGCTATGGTTTTTCCAGTGGTCATGTATGGATGTGAGAGTTGGACCATTAAGAAAGTTGAGTGCCGAAGAATTGATGCTTTTGAACTGTAGCGTTGGAGAAGTCACTTGAGAGTCCCTTGAACTTCAAGGAGATCCAACCAGTCAATCCTAAAGGAAATCAGTCCTGAATATTCAATCGAAGGACTCATGCTGAAGCTGAAGCTCCAATACTTTCGCCACCTGATGTGAAGAACTGACTCATTAGAAATGGCACTGATCCTGGGAAAGATTGAGGACTGGAAGAGAAGGGGACAACAGAGGATGAGATGGTTGGGTGGCATCACAGGTCAATCAATACACGTTGGAGAAAGTTCTGGGAGTTGACAATGGACAGGGAAGCCTGGTGTGCTGCAGTCCATGGGGTTGCAGAGTCAGACACAACTGAGAGACTGAACTGAAGATCGTGGCATCCAGGCCTATCACTTTATGGGAAACAGAAGGGGTCAAAGTGGAAACAGTGATAGATTTTCATTCTCGAGTACCAAAATCATTGTGCACGGTGACTGCATGAAATTAAGACACTTGTTCTTTGGAAGAAAAGCTATGACCAACTTAGTGTATTAAAAAGCAGACATATCCCTTTGATGCCAAAGGTCTGTATAGTCAAAGCTGTGGTTTTTCCAGTAGTCATGTGAGAATTGGACCATAAAGAAGGCTGAACACTGAAGAACTGATGCTTTCACATGGTGGTGCTGGAAAAGACTCTGGAGAGTCCCCTGGCCTGCAGGAAGATCAAACCAGTCAAACCTAAGGGAAATCAATCCTGAATATTCATTGAAGGACTGATGCTGAAGCTGAATCTCCAATACTTTGGCCACCTGATGTGAAGAGCTAACTCATTGGAAAGGTCCTGATGCTGGGAAAGATTGAAGACAAAAGGAGAAGAAGGCAGCAGAGGACGAGATGGTTAGATAGCATCACCAACTCAATGGACATGAATTTTAGCAAACTCCGGGAGATAGTGAAGAACAGGGAAACATGATGTCCTGAAGTCATGGGGTCTCAAAGAGTTGGACTAGACTTAGTTACTAAAGAACATAATTTCTAAAATACATGTGCTTTCTTAGAGAAATGTCTCAATGTGGCACCAAATGCATTTATTAATAGTCTTGAATCTTTAGTTTCTCTGCAAAATGATGTCTACATTCAGTAATTAATGTTTCAGTTACCTTGTTTAATTTGGAAGGGGACTTGATATTTAATAAACTTTCTACATTCAACTTAATGTAGGAAAATTCTAAAGTTTCAAGTTGCCAAATTTTAGAGAGACTAGTTATAAGCAGATATTGCTAAAACATGATTATATCTGAAGAGCTTACCTAAAACTTCTTATCTCATTTACAGTTAACAGACATATTTTATAAAAAATTTCATCATACCAACTTATTTTTCTTGCTGACAATAAGATCTTATTATAGTAAATTTAGGTATAATAAAAGCATTAAATTTAATGTTGATGGCTCTAAAAACATGTCTATATTAATTAAACTGATACATTTTTACTTTTACTTCAAATATTAAATACTGAGTATTTCTTAGTTCACATGAACCTAAAATTCATTCAGGTTAATTTCTTTTATATTTCTGAGAATCTATGTAAGTATTTAATTTTCTTTAAGTAAGGTAAAGAGAGGGCATTTACAAGTTAAATTTGGGAATGCTCTCCAGAGGTAGACATATCATATCAATAAGGCTCACACAGACATACAGACAGTTACAACTGGAGATTTCATAGCTTCATTTTTAAAACTTAGTCATGAATCAGGTATTACAATAACTAACAGTTGAAATAAGTTGTTTACTTGCCAGATTTTAAAAAGGTTTCTCCCTTTTTTGCTTAGTCTCAGAAATTAGAGATGGCCTAGATACTAGTTCCTGAGGGCCCTGGTAAAGTCTTTACATCTCAAGGCACCAGAAGAGAAATGCAAACTTCTCCTAGGAGAATCAAGTCCAACTTCCCACCTAATCAGCCAATCCAGATTTCTCCAGTATCTTTCGACCAAACTCCCAGTGTCTTCCAACTTTGGGGAGGTGGGGGAGAGGGGAGCAGCTATCAATTATACACTGCCAAATAAAACTCAGGATCATCAGTCAACAATCAGGAGACGTGAGAACCAAGAAAGGTCTACTCAGATTCATCTGGACTCGTCGAGGAGGAAGACAGACACAAGAGACCCTGCTGGTCTTGAAAGTACCAAGGGCTCTTGATCCTCATAAAGTTCAAGCAAAGGAAAGTCTGGTCTGTGTCTTTTCATGGTCCCCAAAACGGTCAACTGAAATAATAATGCACAGTGTACCTGTGAGTTTCTGTTTTATTTGGAGACTTACTGAGTACAAGGAGATGGCCTCGGGTGGAGGGAGGGGATGTCGGCATGTCTGTGATATTGAAGCTGTGCCGTCAAGGGCACACAGTAGAAGGTTGCTAGTCACAAGGAACAGACATCTCAGTTACCTGATTTTAGGGCTTTTCTAAGGATGGAAAGATGAAAGAAATTTGGATTCATAACATTTTCTCTTGAAAATATCATCTGAAGGCCTAGTCTGCCAGTTTTCCCAGAGCACAGAATGCCTCATTCCTGATCTCTGCCCTGAACTCCTTTCAGGGTGTGTTGAAAGTCAGCTATTGTCGTGGCTACAGATTCAATCCTGGTAGAGCCAAGTGGGGAACAACATTCTTTAGAAGCCACAAGAATTAAGCAAAAATGCAAATAATTATGCCTACCCACTCATTCTACAGGATGTTTCAGGCCACATCTTACTGAGTGATATCAGGAGAATGTTTCAGGAAGCAGAGTCTGGACTAGACAGGTTCAGATCACAGCTCTGTCACTAGATTTCCTCATTTGGAGAATAGCACTGAAAATACTTGCTCTATCTCTATTTTATAAAAGTTCATAAGAACTTTTATTATGAGAAACAAGGCTGTGGGAGCCCTGGCTGGGGGTGCTTCAGTCTGAAGAAGGCCTTGGTTCAAGGAGGTCCAAGTCTCAAAGCTTCCTCGTCCTACTTGAGCACAAGCTCCCTCCTGTTGCTGAGTCTTCACATGCTGTGCCCTGAACTACTTGCTAAAAGTCAACTCTCCCATAAAACCAAGGGGTATGATTATATGTCTATAATAGTCCTCCGAGGCGTCGCAAAAAGTTGGACACAGCCGAGCAACTGAGCACAGCGCAGCTTCATGGTGCTACACACGGGAATTCAAGGAGGTGACGAGCGGCGTTCTGCCAAGGAGTACCTATTTCTGGATACACGCTTTCCTCTTTTTCAGACACTCTTGACCCCACTTCAATCAGCACCAAAGGCTAGGGAGGAAAATCTGAAAGGCCTCATACAAAAGTTGGCCATGCCTTATTTATCTGGGAGACATAGCCAAAGCCCAGTATATCAGTGATAAAAATGTTCTAATTTAATTCAGTTCTAACACTCTTATTAATAATATATTGACAGTAACACGGCATGATTCATTGCATCAAGGATGAAAAATATCCAGAATTGTGCGATCAGGCAGAGACAGGGATAAGGAAGCAACTAATAAAATTGGGCAGAATGATAAAAGTGATAAACTTATAACTGGACTACATCACTACCTGACTTACAACCCTCCTATGGATCTCTCAGGGGAAAATAAAAAATCTAACTCCTTACTCAGATTTACAAAGCCCTAGCACCCGCCAATCTCTCCGATTTCTTTTACCACTCTCTCGTTGCCCACAGGACTCCAACAACTGGAGTTCCTTCAAGTGTATCCCTACTTGAGGACCTTTTCCCAACTGGTGCTTCTCCCTAGATCCCTATTCTTTCACCCCATCATTTTCAAATTGCTTCTATTCATTACGATCCCTGCTTAAATCTCACCTTCTCAGACAGTCCCTTGGTCTTCTATCTAAAGTAGCCAACCAGTCAATGCCTTTTATTCAGTTCTCTGCATTTATTTACCTTGCTTCCTATGATGTATTTGTGTGTGAGAGAGAGAGAGACAGAGAGAAATCGATCTCTCCTCCCTCTTGTACACTAATATCCAATAGAACATTCTATGAAGCTGAAGCTCTATGGGTGTTGTGCAAGCACTTGTACTTTGGCCACTACAATCAAAGAATTAATTATTTTTTCCATTTAACATGATTTATATTTAAGTTTAAATAGACAAACATGGCTGCTATGTTGGATGGCACTCGACATAGACTATAAATAAATCCCTTCAATGTAGGCCTCCCCCTTTCATTCTCTATCCCTGAAAACTTGTTAGGGATTCGACAGGTATTGTCTGAATAAAGTATGAAAGTACAATGGCACAGAGAGAGGCTGTTCATTGGCAGGGGCTGGGGTTTTGGATGGGGGAAGTCTCTTCAAAATGTGCCATAAGAGCTTCACAACTGGAGAATGGGAAATAGGCAAAGGGTGTTTTAAGTGGAAGAAATGATGAGTAAGAGCCAAGACAGGGACATAGAACCAAGGCTCTGTGATGTGCAGTAAGTGCAGTAATTCCATGTGCAGTAATTCCATAGGACTGAATTTTCTGACAAGCTCTCTCCCCTGGAAGCACACACTATGTCCTCAAGGCTCCCAAACAGCACAATGGATTTTTCAATTTGAGCTATTCAACAGTTGCTACTCTAGAATCAACTTTGTGACCCCTTGAAGATACATGACCAGTTGAGGGCTAAGGCTCAGACAGCAAACATGAATTTCCACCTGCTTGCTCCACAGGAAATGAAGCCCCAGCGCAGGCACAGAGAATGAGAGGACCAGACTCACCTTTGAGAAGGAATGCAGCGGCCACTATGGTGAGAAGCGTGAGGACCTATCTGGAAGCTATTGCAATATTTCTGTCTGGGGGTACTTCAGTCTGAAGAAGGCCTTGGTTGGAGGAGGCTCAAGTCTTAGAGCTTTCTAGACCTACTTGAACACAAGTTCCCTCCTGTTGCTGGGCCTTCACACATGCTGTGCCCTGAACTACTTGCTAAAATTCAACCTTTCCATAAAACCAAGATGTATGATTATATGTCTTTAACAGAAGAGAGGAGGGAGAGCAGCTCAGGCCCTGGTTGTTTCAACACAGGACCAGCAGGGCTTCCTGCAGAGTGTGGAGTAACAGCCTAAAGATGACTCCAAGCGATGTGGCCTGAGCAACTGGAAAGCCTGGAGGTACCATCAAATGAGACGGTGTAGCTGTGTGTTACAGTTTGGGAGGAAATATTGTGGACTTCAGACATGTTGAGTTTGAGATTTCTCAGACACCCAAGTGAAAACTGTTCAGTGGAGATGATCTGGGCTGAAAATACTTATTTGAGAGACATCAGCATAGATATGGGATTTTAAAGCCATGAACCAGAGATGATGCTCAGGGAATGTCCTTGGCTTAGGGACTAGGCCCTGGGGCCTTGTGTAAAAGGTGGAGGTGGAAGAGGCACCACCACACACATAGAAACAAGCCCATGAAGCAGGAGGAAAAGTAAAAAGTAAATGGGATCCTAGTGCCGCCAAGTGAAACAAATGCATTAACAAAGAGGCAATGATCATGAATCAAATGCCCCAAAGGAAAGAAATGAGACTTGCCTATAGGACAGAGCAAGCTGGATATCATTAATGACCTTCATAAAAGCAGTTTCAGTAAAGAATAGTTGAATAACTGTCCACTTTCACAATCTATGTCACATATCAAGAAAAGCATTTACAAGGAAATGACTCGAGAGAGGCATCCTCTACCAAACTGCAAGCAGGCTTCGTTGCTAACCAAGACTTCTTGGGATTCTGGATGGTCGACATCCACTGGGAGGGTCACAACCAGAGATTAGCTCCCCAGAAAAGACACACAGCACACCTGAGACGGCGCGCCCATTGTACCCCCAGAAAACAGAGGGTCTGGGACAGGGGAGGTGTTAAAACGCAGCCTCGAATGGGGGGGGGGGGCAACTGTGCTCTCCAAATACCTGGCCACCTGGGCTGCTCGAACCTGGGAAGGGCAGAAAACGCAGGCCCAACCAAGTTTGTGCCTTTGTGGAGTACCTGAGAACCTGAACCTGAGCGGCTTAGACCTGGGAAGTGCATGCAACCCAGGGCCCGCCACAGACAGTTCCCGGCAGAGCAAGCTAGAGCCTGAGCAGCGTAGACTGGGAAAGCACACACGCCATAAGCAGGGGCAAACCCAGTGTGGCGGGACACTGCGAGCACTCCCCACACAGGCCAGCGATAATTGTTTGCAGTTTTCCTCCCTCGCCATAGCACAAATGAACAAGTGAGCCTAAAAAAGTGACCACCACCACCCCCTTGTGTCAGGGCAGAAATTAGACACTGAAGAGACCAGCAAACAGAAGACGCTAAAATAAACAGAGGGAACCACTTTGGAAGTGACAGGCAGAAATTAGACACTGAAGAGACCAGCAAACAGAAGACGCTAAAATAAACAGAGGGAACCACTTTGGAAGTGACAGGTGCAATAGGTTAAAACCCTGTAGTTACCACCAACTGCATAGGAAGGGGCCTATAGATCTTGAGAAGTATAAGCTGGATCAAGGAACCATCTGAAAATGAACTGACCCCATACTGTCTGCAACAGCTCCAGAGAAAGTCCTAGATATATTTTTTACTGTTATCATTTTTTAATTTTCTTAAATTTTTTCTAATTTTGAAGTCCTCCATTACCCCTTTAATTTTCATTTTATAAGCTATTTTAACCTTGCAAAAAAAAAGATTCAATTTTTAAAGCAAAATTCATATATATATATATATATGCATTATAATTTTGTGACTGTTTTGTTTTTTTAATATTGTATTTTTGAGACTGTAACCTCTAGATTTTTAATCTTAGCATTTTGGTAATTGTTATCAATTTTGTACCTTTAAGAACCCAATCTTCAGTACCCATATTTACTTGGGACCGAGATTACTGGCCTGATTGCTCTCCCCCCCTTTTGACTGTCCTTTTTCTCCACCAGGTCGCCTCTATCTCCTCCCTCCCCCTTCTCTTCTCTACCCAACTCTGTGAATCTCTGTGTGTCTGGGTTGTGGAGAACACTTAGGGAGATGATTACTGGCTGGATCTGTCTCTCTCCTCTTGATTCCCCCTTTTACCCTCCTGGCCACCTTTGTCTCCTTCCTCCCTCTTCTCTTCTCTGTGTAACTCCATGAATATCTCTGAGGATCCAGACTGGCTAGTTTGTGCTTTCCCCTTGTGATTCCCCCTCTTCTCCTCCTAGTCACCTCTATCTCCCTCCTCTCTCTTCTCTTCTCCATGTAACTCTGTGACCTCTCTGTGTGTCCTGCACTGTGGGGAAACTTTTCATCATTAACCTAGATGTTTTATCATTGGTGCTGTATAGATGGAGAAGTCTGGAGGCTACTGTAAGAATAAGACTGAAAACCAGAGGCAGGAGGCTTAAGTCCAAATCCTGAGAACAACAGAGAACTCCTGACTCCAGGGAACATTAATCAATGAGCTCATCAAAAACCTCCATACCTACACTGAAACCAAGCACCACCCAAGGGCCAACAAGTTCCAAAGCAAGACATACCACACACATTCTCCAGCAACACAGGAACATAGCCATGAGCTTCAATATACAGGCTGCCCAAAGTCACACCAAACCCACTGACATCTCAAAACTCACTTCTGGACACTCCATTGCATTCAAAAGAGAAGAAATCCAGCTCCACCAACCAGAACACTGACACAAGCTTCCCTAACCAGGAAACCTTGATAGGCCACCCGTCCAACCCCACCCACAGAGAGGAATCTCCACAAAAAAGAGAAACCACTAACTGCCAGAATAAGGAAAGGCCACCTGAAACACAGCAATACAAACAAGATGGAAAGGCACAGAAATACCCAGCAGGTAAAGGAACAGGATAAAAGCCCACAAAACCAAACAAAGGAGGAAGAGGTAGGGAATCTACCTGATAAAGAATTCAAAATAATGATAGTGAAAATGATCCAAAACATTAAAAGCAAAATGGAGTTACAGATAAACAGCCTGGAGACAAGGACCAAGAAGATGCAAGAAATGTTTAACAAGGACCTGGAAGAAATAAAAAAGAGTCAATATATAATGAATAATGCAATAAATGAGATCAAAAACCCTCTGGAGGGAACCAACAGTAGAATAACAGAGGTAGAACATAGAATAAGTGAGGTAGACAATAGAATGTTAGAAATAAATGAAGCAGAGAGGAAAAAAGAAAAATGAATTAAAGACATGAGGACAACCTCAGAGACCTATGGGACAATGATAAACGCCCCAACATTCGAATCATAGGAGTCCCAGAAAAAGAAGACAAACAGCAAGACCATGAGAAAATACTTGAGGAGATAATAGTTGAACACTTCCCTAAAACGGAGAAGGAAATAGTCACCCAAGTCCAAGAAACCAAGAGAGTCCCAAACAGGATACAGCCAAGGCGAAACACCCCAAGACACATATTAATCAAATTAACAAAATCAAACACAAAGAACAAATATTAAAAGCAGCAAGGGAAAAAGAACAAATAACACACAAGGGGATTCCCATAAGGATAACAGCTGATCTTTCAATAGAAACTCCTCAGGCCAGAAGGGAATGGCAGGACATACTTAAAGTGATGAAAGAGAAAAAACTACAGACCAGATTACTGTACCCAGCAAGGATCTCATTCAAATATGAAGGAGAAATCAAAAGCTTTACAGACAAGCAGAGGCTGAGAGAATTCAGCACCACCAAACCAGTTCTTCAACAAATGATAAAGGATCTTCTCTAGACAGGAAACACAGAAAGGGTCTATAAACTTGAACCCAAAACAACAAAGTAAATGACAACGGAATCATACTTATCAATAATTACCTTAAATGTAAATGTGTTGAATGCCCCAACCAAAATCAAAGACTGACTGAATGGATACAAAAAGAAGACCCCTATACATGTTGTCTACAAGAGACTCACCTCGAATCAAGGGACACATACAGACTGAAAGTGAAGGGCTGGAAAAAGATATTCCATGCAAATATTGACCAAAAGAAAGCAGGAGTAGCAATACTCATATCAGATAAAATAGACTGTAAAACAAAGGTTATGAAAAGAGACAAAGAAGGATGCTACTTTGATCAAAGGATCAACCCAAAAAGAAGATACAACAATTATAAATACATATGCACCCAACATAGGAACACACAATATGTAAGACAAATGCTAACAAGTATGAAAGGGAAAAGTAACAGTAACACAATAATAGTGGGAGACTTTAATACCCCCACTCACACCTATGGATAGATCACTAAACAGAAAACTAACAAGGAAACACAAACTTTAATTGATACAATAGACCAGTTAGACCTAACTGATATCTATAGAACATTTCACCCCAAAACAATGAATTTCACCATTTTCTCAAGTGCACATGGAACCTTCTCCAGGATAGATCACATCCTGGGCCAAAAATATAGCCTTGGTAAATTAAAAAAAAAAAAAACACTGAAATCATTCCAAGCATCTTTTCTGATCACAGTGCAGCAAGATTAGATATAAATAATAGGAGAAAAACTATTAAAAGTTCCAACACATGGAGGCTGAACAACATGCTGCTGAATAACAAACAAATCACAGAAGAAATCAAAAAAGAAATCAAAATATGCATAGAAATGACTGAAAATGAAAACACAGCAACCCAAAACCTATGGGACACTGTGAAAGCAGGGCTAAGGGGAAGGTTCATACAATACAGGCTTACCTCAAGAAACAAGAAAAAGTCAAATAAATAACCTAACTCTACACCTAAAGCAATTAGAAAAGGAATAATGAAGAATCCCAGGGTTAGTAGAAGGAAAGAAATCTTAAAAATTAGGGCAGAAATAAATTGAAAGGAAAGAAAAGAGACCATAGTAAAAATCAACAAAGCCAGAAGCTCGTTCTTTGAGAAGATAAATAAAATTGACAAACCATTAGCCAGACTCATCAAGAAACAATGGGAGAAGAACAAATCAACAAGATTAGAAATGATAATGGAGAGATGCCAACAGACAACACAGAAACACAAAGGATCATAAAAGACTACTATCAGCAACTATATGCCAATAAAATGGACAACTTGGAAGAAATGGACAAATTCTTAGAAAAGTACAACTTTCCAAAACTGAACCAGGAAGAAATAGAAAATCTCAACAGATAAATCACAAGCACGGAAATTGAAACTGTAATCAGAAATCTTCCATCAAACAAAAGCCCAGGACCAGACGGTTTCACAGCTGAATTCTAACAAAAATTTAGAGAAGAGCTAATACCTATCCTGATCAAACTCTTCCAAAAAATTGCAGAGGAAGGTAAACTTCCAAACTAATTCTATGAGACCATCATCACCCTAATACCAAAACCAGACAAAGATGCCACAAAAAAAGAAAATGACAGGCCAATATCACTGATGAACATAGATGCAAAAATCCTTAACAAAATTCTAGCAAACAGAATCCAACAACATACTAAAAAGATCATATATCATGACCAAGTGGGTTTTATCCCAAGGATGCAAGCATTCTTCAATATCCACAAATCAATCAACGTAATACACAACACATTAACAAATTGAAAGATAAAACCATATGATTATCTCAATAGATGCAGAGAAAGCCTTTGACAAAATTCAACATCCATTTATGATAATAAAAAAAAAACCTTCCAAAAAGCAGGAAAAGAAAGAACATACTGCAACATAATAAAAGCTATATGTGACAAAGCCACAGCAAACATTATCCTCAATGGTGAAAAATTGAAAGTATTTCCCTTAAAGTCAGGAACAAGACAAGGGTGCCCACTCTCACCACTACAATTCAACATAGTCTTGGAAGTTTTGGCTACAGCAATCAGAGAAGAAAAAGAAATAAAAGTAATCCAGGCTGGAAAAGAAGAAGTAAAACTCTCACTGTTTCCAGATGACATGATCCTCTACATAGAAAACCCTAAAGACTCTTCCAGAAAATTACTAGAGCTAATCAATGAATATAGTAAAGTTGCAGGATATAAAATTAACACAGAGAAATCCCTTGCATTCCTATATACTAACAATGAAAAAACAGAAAGAGAAATATAGGAAACAATACCATTCACCAATGCAACAAAAAGAATAAAATACTTAGGAGTATATCTACCTAAAGAAACAAAAGACCTATACATAGAAAACTATAAAACACTGATGAAAGAAATCAAAGAGGACACAAACAGATGGAGAAACATACATGGATTGGAAGAATCAATATTGTCAAAATGGCTATTCTACCCAAAGCAATCTATAGATTCAATGCAATCCCTATCAAGCTACCAATGATATTTTTCACAGAACTAGAACGAATAATTTCACAGTTTATATGGAAATACAAAAAACCTCGAATAGCCAAAATAATCTTGAGAAAGAAGAATGGAACTGGAGGAATCAACCTGCCTGACTTCAGGCTCTACTACAAAGCCACAGTCATCAAGACAGTATGGTACCGGCACAAAGACAGAAATATAGATCAATGGAACAGAATAGAAAGCCCAGAGATAAATCCACGAACCTATGGACATCTTATCTTTGACAAAGGAGGCAAGGATATACAATGGAAAAAAGACAACCTCTTTAACAAGTGGTGCTGGGAAAACTGGTCAACCACTTGTAAAAGAATGAAACTAGAACACTTTCTAACACCATACACAAAAATAAACTCAAAATGGATGAAAGATCTAAATGTAAGACCAGAAACTATAAAACTCCTAGAGGAGAACATAGGCAAAACACTCTCTGACATAAATCACAGCAAGATCCTCTATGACCCACCTCCCAGAATATTGGAAGTAAAAGCAAAACTAAACAAATGGGACCTAATGAAACTTAAAAGCTTTTGCACTACAAAGGAAGCTATAAGCAAGGTGAAAAGATAGCCCTCAGATTGGGAGAAAATAATAGCAAATGAAGAAACAGATAAAGGATTAATCTCAAAAATATACAAGCAACTCCTGAAGCTCAATTCCAGAAAAATAAATGACCCAATCAAAAAATGGGCCAAAGAACTAAACAGACATTTCTCCAAGGAAGACATACAGATGGCTAACAAACACATGAAAAGATGCTCAACATCACTCATTATCAGAGAAATGCAAATCAAAACCACAAAGAGGTACCATCTCTCGCCAGTCAGAATGGCTGCTATCCAAAAGTCTACAAGCAATAAATGCTGGAGAGGGTGTGCAGAAAAGGGAACCCTCTTACGCTGTTGGTGGGAAGGCAAACTAGTACAGCCACTATGGAGAACAGTGTGGAGATTTCTTACAAAACTGGAAATAGAACTGCAATATGACCAGTAATCTGATGGGCATACACACCGAGGAAACCAGAATTGAAAGAGACACGTGTACCCCAATGTTCATCACAGCACTGTTTATAATAGCCAGGACATGGAAGCAACCTAGATGTCCATCAGTAGACGAATGGATAAGAAAGCTGTGGTACATACACAATGGAATATTAATCAGCCATTACAAAGAATACATTTGAATCAGTTCTAATCAGGTGGATGAAACTGAAGCCTATTATACAGAGTGAAGTAAGCCAGGAAGAAAAACACCAGTACAGCATACTAATGCATATATATGGAATTTAGAAAGATGGTAACAATAACCCTATATGTGAGACAGCAAAAGAGACACAGATGTATAGAACAGTCTTTTGGACTCTGTGGGACAAGGCGGGGGTGGAATAATTTGGAAGAATGGCATTGAAACATGTATATTATCACATGTGAAATGAATTGCCAGTCCAGGTTCGATGCATGAGACAGGGTGCTCGGGGCTGGTGCACTGGGATGACCCAGAGGGATGCGATGGGGAGGAAGGTGGGAGGGGGGTTCAGGATGGGGAACACATGTACACCCGTGGTGGATTCATGTCAATGTATAGCAAAACCACTACAATATTGTAATGTAATTAGCCTCCAATTATTTTCTTTTATTGTTTATAAAGGAATACTTTTTTAAAATTTATTTTTATTAGTTGGAGGCTAATTACTTTCCAATATTGTAGTGGGTTTCGCCATACATTGACATGTATCAGCCATGGATTTACATATGTTCCCCATCCTGATCCCCCCTCCTGCCTCCCTCTTCATCCCATCCCTCTGGGTCTTCCCAGTGCACCAGCGCTGAGCATTTGTCTTATGCATCCAATCTGGGCTGGTGATCTGTTTCACCCATGATAGTATACTTGTTTCAATGTTATTCTTTCAGAACATCCTACCCTTGCCTTCTCCCAGAGTCCCAAAGTCTGTTCTGTATATCTGTGTCTCTTTTTCTGTTTTGCATATAGGGTTATTGTTACCATCTTTTTAAATTCCATATATATGCATTGGTATACTGTATTGGTCTTTATCTTTCTGGCTTATTTCACTCTGTATAATGGGCTCCAGTTTCATACATCTCATTAGAACTGATTCAAATGCATTCTTTTTAATGTTGGCCTCCAATTAAAATAAGTAAATTTATATTTAGGAAAAAATAAACAAGCATCCAGCCCTCATGGACCACTTTTGTGTGAGTAGCTCTGAATGTCCTCCAAATTACTCAAGCATCAGTGATTTTAGGGTTTACTCAAAGTGAAATCTCCAGTCTTTTAACTGCTCATGTAGAAATGCTTCTACATGATTAAAATTATCCTTATATTTAGCCTTTGTCTAATACTTCTGGGAAAACCAAAATTTAACTGCATTGTAAAAAAGAAATATAACACAGGTATTGATTCAATATGAAAAAGACCTTTTATCCTTCCAAAACAATTTCAAAAATCAAAGTGGTTTGAGGACAGTTTAGCATTTTGTAGACACTGGTTAACACTCTCAAACAATACTATTATATTTGCAAACTCTATTTTCTAAAACAGAAAGTCTCTTGCTACTCCCTCCCTCTCTTTTTTTCTTGTATTTATTTCTGCCCTGCCTCATTCTGAAATTCAGAGCCTGCCAGTAGTCAACATAAGCACCTAGAACTATGGCACTGATGTAGCAAAATATCATAAATTATATGACTATAGATTTTCTTCTCCTGGTGTCTTCATGCTCTACTCAATACCATTGCTTCTTCAAACTGCTCAAATACCATCCTCCTCCCAAAGAAAGCATTTAATGCCTTGTATTTCAGAACCCTGAGAAATCAAATTTGTCTATAATGGCAAAATCACACTCATCTCCATTTTTCTATTGCGTAAATAAAAATCTGTACACACCATGATTTGAAACCTTGCGGACCCTAAGAAATATCACATTCAAAATCAGTTGATTTAAAAAAAAAAAAAAAGAAGAAGCATGCAATGCTTGCATGTTAAGTCCTTTAAGTCGCAGACTAGATGTCCTGATTCTAAGTTGAATTCAGGTATTCTTGACAGCCTTGGTAACTGAGGTGGAAGTGTTTTTTTCTATCTTCCCAATGAGAATTCTTGATGGAAAACAGGATTCATGAGGTCTAAAGAGAATGTACAATTCTAAGAAGTATGTTTCATGCTTTGAAGGGACCTCTGCAATGATCAGAAAGTTGGAGCCAATTTAGTATAAAAAATTAGGACTCTTGTGACATAGGTTGACTTTACACAATTGAGCTAGCAACACTCTACCCAGTGCCCCTGACTCATAGGAACGCCATGGGAAACTGACTGAAAAATTGTGCAGCTGATTGAAAGGACTCTGACACGGTATCTCGTCACTGTCTTCTACAGTCAAGGGCATAACACCTTAGAATCTGGATCCAGGACTTAGTGATAGTCATCAATAATGTAGACATTGTCTTCTGCTTGGATAGGCTTCAGAGCTGCATTTTTCAAAGCTCCAATGTGAGAATCTTTCAATGGAATCACGCTGTAAAAGAATAACATGAGTAAGAGAAAAGAAGACCACTTCTCAAGTATGAGCAGCATATTTGTTTACGTTCAGTCAAGCCTGGGTATGTGCATTTCTCAGAGCCCCATTCAAACATCCTATGAAATGAACAGAAGTTCCAGAATTGTGACTATGAAGTTACAGGAAATTATTTTTTATAAGGAGATAGAAAGTCACACCTTTTCGTTTCAAAAAACTCACACTGGTCTCTTTCAAGACACTCGTGCAATAGAACACAAAAATTTATAATCCAAGAAGACAAATACCACACATCAAATTGAAGTACTAAACCAGGATGCACAGTCTCAAAGATGGCCAGGAAATGGTTTGGCTGGCGTTTTTCTAGCTGAGGACTGTGACCCTTTAGCAAATATTATTTAGTGGTATGTATCCTGTATTTAAGATAAATATATATAAGTATACAAAATATCAGAGCATATCAGATGTAGTAAAATAGTATTGCTTCACCTAACTGTGTTCTAGATCAGAATCAAAACTCACAGTCTGCCTTAACAGTCAAAATTAGAAAGCCATGGGTTAGGTGAGTTTTATAACATGAAGACTCACACATCAAGTGTACACAAAGGTCATTTGTGGAGTTTTGATATCAATGCTTTTATAGAAGTTGCCTGTAGTCACTATTTTTATTACCTAAGCCTGTCCAGAAATGATATGAAATGCACTGAATCTTCACTCAGCTCTGATCTTTAAACAGATTAGTCATACATGTGTGGAAACAGGTTAGGTGTCAGCAGCTCAAAATGTGTCAACATGATATAGCTGCCCCAAAAATAACATCATGAGGAAATATACCTTTTTGTTTTGGTTTTGTTTGCTTTTCTATATTATACAGTATCTTCTACAATAAATATTTTCTTTTCTAATTAAAAGATGAAAAACTGAAATTTTAAAGAAGTAAACATTGAAAGAACAAAAATGAACTAAAAGGATGTTATATCATTCATGCTTTTCTGTCTGTAAGGAGTACTTTTTATTTTTTCCACTCTAGGAAGCTGACAGTCAAAAACTCCTAGAAGTCTGGGTTTTGGACTCTAAGAGACCTGCTGTGTGATGTAACCTTGGATGTCACTTAACATCTCTAAAACTGTTTTTTAACTTGTAAACTGAGAATAATACTACTACCTGTGTCACAGGTTTATTACTGTGAAGGGCACGTCTGCGGTAATAAAATCCAGCGTCTATGGAACACTTGCAAAGCTGGAGATTATTCAAGGCATATTTTGTGGACTGGCTCATGTGATTAGGGCTTCCTTGGTGACTCAGACAGTAAAGCGTCTGTCTGCAATGCTGGAGACCTGGGTCCAATCCGTGGGCCAGGAAGATCCCCTGGAGAAGGAAATGGCAACCCACTCCAGTACCCTTGCCTGGAAAATCCCATGAACAGAGGAGCCTGGTAGGCTAACAGTCCATGGGGTTGCAAAGAGTTGGACACCACTGAGCGACTGTACTTACTTACTTACTTGCTTCATGTGATTAACTCAGATGTAGGAAAGATTGGGTACAAACATCCAATGAAAGAGAACTAAGAGTAATGGATGGCAGTTAAAGAGGGACGAATTCAGAATCAAAGAAAGACTTAGCTTAAAGCCCAAGATGGACCAGATGAAACAGTTTATATGGTTGGAAGTAGGGAGTGGTTTCCTACCTTTACAGATGTTTGGGAAAATGACTCCAGGGATGCTTACAAAGAAGATTTAATTTTTTATTGGGTGAAGTGGTAAATTTGCAAAAACTGTAAATTGAAATGCCTGTGAGGCCAGACAGCTAACGTAAATGAACAGAGCAGGCTGGGTATGGAATAATAGGGATGGTGGGAGGCGTGGGGAGTTGGAGGCATGTCCCTACCCACTGCCTTTGCAGGTCTTCAGCCTGCAGGTGTCTTCCTCCAGATTTTTGCAGAGCTGCCTTCTGCTTCTTTGGAGTTCACTCAAATAACCTACTGCTCTGCTCCAGTATTCCCCATGGTATTTCTCTGGAAGTTCTATAAGGCCCTGCTTATTCATTTATATGTTTTCTGCCTGTTCTGCTCATCTTTTTGGAATATACTAGAGATTCAATAGACATGCAATAAACAGAGCACTGAATGAAATTGAAAAACAGTCTAAACAACCCACTCGAATGATCCCTGAGACAATATCTGCAATTTAGTTCTCATGCTCTAAGAGATAACATTTGAGGTGTTGTTTCTGTAGCTGTTATGACACAATTCCAGGGAAACATAGAGATGCTTGGAGAAGGAACTGGCAACCCACTCCAGTATTCTTGTATGGAGAATCCCAGGAACAGAGGAGCCTGGTGGGCTGCCGTCTATGGGGTCGCACAGAGTCAGACACAACTGAAGCGACTTAGCAGCAGCAGCAGCAGCAGCATAGAGATGCCAAAATCATCACTGGAAGGTTGAACAACAATGGAGGTGCTCTATATACTAGATTTTTCTGGATCCAGAGTATAAAATGGAGAACTAAGAAGGAAAAGAGGAGAGGGACAGAGAAATTTTCCTTATGTTTACTAGAGTAAGAACATCAAAAG
Organism: Muntiacus reevesi; assembly: GCF_963930625.1. NCBI lineage: Eukaryota > Metazoa > Chordata > Mammalia > Artiodactyla > Cervidae > Muntiacus > Muntiacus reevesi. Next base: position 246,003,677 of record NC_089249.1, read on the forward strand.
GCATTACTGACACAAACCATTTCAAACTTACCGTAGTAGCTCCACCTTGCTACCCAGGCAAAAGTATCCTAAATTGGGGGAAAATGAAGAGAAAATTAAACATACAAGCCAAAGAGTTCATGAGATTTTTTTTCCAAACCAGTATATTATTATAGTTTTTACTTTAATATGAGCAAAATCAGTACAGCTCTCAAAGTCTAAAAAAAATTAATTTAGAAGAAAGAATATTTTTAAAAAGAAGGAGAAAAAAATCAATCTGGACCCTAAACTGATAACTCCAACTAACTTCTCTTGAATCTCCAGAAGCCAAATAAGCCCCTTGGTGTAAAGTATCTTGTGATTCGTAGGTTTAGTGTATTGACCAACATGCCCTAGCTTAATTTTTGCCATTATATTTCACTGAAAAAAACCCTGAATATTGCACTTCTCGCATAGAAGATGGGCTTTACAAACTCATACACACACAACTGGTGGAAGGAGACCAGGAGGTATTGGATAACTGTCATCTGAAACCCTTTGTACTTCTCCTAGCTCCAAAATCATGTACCTTCCTCATGTCTCTTGTGCTTCTTCTATTAAGTGGATGCTATAAAACCATCAACAGTTTTACCCCCAATAGGGATAAAAATTTGTTATTGAGGGAATGGGAAAAGAACAAAATGGGAGGGAACAAGTCTTGTATATTACAGTGGGTTTTGACTTCCAAGTATCAGCTATACACAACCAGTGCTTATTTCTCCATATTTAATTTCTCCTATGAATAATTTAAATATCATGTTTATGGAACAATCAATTTAAGATAAATAAAAAATAAGGAAAGAACAAGGTAAGAACCAAGGAAGTTACATGACACTGATATATGGAATATACAGCTACATGCATTTGACTCAAGAATACTCCTGTGGGCTCAAGAATATTCCTCAATATTTTAGTCCTGAGGTGACTTACTTCTCCTAATCCAGAAAACCACAAACATGAGCAACAATGCCAAAATGGTAACAGAGATTCCAATGTAGACTCCCTTGTTGGTGCTCATCCATGTTTCTTGTGCCAGTGCCGCAAGCTACAGAAACATCAGCAGATCAAACACAAAACAGAAAAATAAAACCATCTTGTTAGAGTTATAGGCAGATAACATCTCAGAAAATAGTATACCCAGACACATTATTGTTTATTAGCCCCTGGCTAGTTCTGCATCATGAGGGGTAAGACCAAGCAATGTAAAGTTATAGCGTTATGATGAGATTCTAAGACAACTCAAAATTCAAACTGTATTTGGGGTTGGTGGAAATGTTTACATCTTACTTGCGGTGGTATTTAGACAAGGGTACAGTTTTGTTAAACTCAAACTGTATGCTCCAAATGAGTATGCTCTATTATTATAATTTATACATATTGTAATATAATAAGTTCCTTTCATAAATAATCCTCTTATGATACTAATAAAAAGCAGTTTTGGTCCCTATACAAGTTACCATGGTGGTGCTATCTGAATGTGTTCAGTTCCTGAAACTGGCCTTTAATTAAAACACTTTTTTTAACTAGAATTCAAGATTCTATGTCTTTGTAAATGGGCATGAAAGTAGCTGCTCAGATTCATGGCTCTGCTTAACAATTAAAATGCTGTGCAATTGGGAAAAAAATTCCTAGTGTGAGGGATCATCACGTAAACCCAAAACATACCAGGCCATCATGCCTGCCTCCTCTACATAACTTAATTCTAATTCTAAAGATGTCCCACCAGGTAGGTATTTTAACAGAAAGGAAGTGGAAAATCAGAGAAAAAGATTAAGTCTCAAGTCTCCTCCTGCATAAGAGTTTAATCTCTGGAGTCAGAATCCCAGATTAACTTTTATTTAGTTGCTCTGTGACCCTAGCAAGTTATTTAGCCTCTCCAAACCTCTTTTTCTGTCAAATACAGATTAAATAGGGTTTTGGGGAAAGGTACTTCAGGTTCCTCCTGAAAAACACTATGATGAATACAGAGGAGGGTGACCTAGCCTCTGAGCTGTCCTTGCCTAAACGGAAAACACTCAGTGCCTTGGGAGGGAAAAGCTGTGTTACCACCTTACTTGTAGGAGGTAAAGCAGTTAGAAAGAACACAGGGTTACAGGAAGCAGTCTTTGCTTGCTTTTTAAAAAATATTATGTTACATAAAAACTGGAAGCTCATTTTAGAGTGTGTAGCTCAGGAGTAAGAAAGGAAAACAAAAATCAACCATAATTTCAACATCCAGAAATAGTTTTTATTACCATTTTTCATTACATACCCTTCTAGAATTTTATCTTTCTAGTACTTTCCCTAACAGACACAGTTACACTACCCAATGTATACTACATAATATACATCATTTTATTTTGTGTCTATAAACTATATAATATATATTAATATAAAATTTTTTTTTCACTTTTGGCAATGCTACATGGCATGTGGGATCTTAGTTCCCTGATCAGCCATCGAAACCTGTACTTACTTCATTGGAGGCATGGAGTCTTAATCACTGGACTGTCAGGGAAGTCCCAATGCTATCTGAAAACTTAGTTTTTTCATTTAACAATTGACAATGTCTTCTCATAGCAGTAAGTACACTGCAGTGACAACATTGTTAATGGCAATAAATGGGCATGCTTAATTGATAAGTAATTAATCTCCTATTATGGAACATTTAGGTTGTTTATCATATTTTCATGATTATAAACAGCAGCAAGATATATCTTGTTTATATATCTTTATGTATATGTTCATTCTCTCCTTAAGATGCAGCTCAAGAAGTTGACCTACTGGGTGGAAATATATGCTGCTTGGTTTCAAGATACCTGGGAGACACCTTGATGTCTTCACAGTCAAGACACAAAAAAACCCACGATTGGGCTACCACCTTTTGTGAACTTGCTTCTATATTGCTTATATCATATAGAAGAGATTAACTGCTACTAAATAAACCTGTCCTGCAGGTAACTGAGGTCAAAAACAATCTTATCATTCAGAGTGTGTGTTTCTTTTTTTTAAACCAGCATAAGTCTGACTGACAGGACATTTAAATGGTGGCAGTTCTGCTATTTAACAAGCACAAACAAATTCAGCCCATATCCATCAGATCAATCAGTACCCATATCATCAGTGTAATTAATCTTTCATATCATTCCTACCTGGTAGTGTTCTCATTACACTAAGTTATGCAATATAAGGCCACTTGACATCACATTAACTGCACTTTCCTTGAACATGAATTTCTCTTACAATGTCCATGCTGCAACTTCTCACCACTTGCAATCAAGATTACTCTCATACCTGAATCTGTTCATGTTTTTTGCTTCTAAGAGTTATTTGCACATAGTGAAAGGAAAGTTGTTTTACCCAAGGGATCCAAAAGTAAAAATCTCACTGATAAATTCCTCTAATTTACACACAAAGATGAGGCTTTGATGAACATCATGAGACTATAGCCCCTTGGATTTTTCCCAAGCTAACTGTGGGGAAAGTGTGAGAACAAATTACAGAATTACAAAGTTGTTGAAGACCTTAGGACCTTAATATGTCATCATATGGGGAGGATTATATATAGAAAGACCCAACAGTGGCATCAAATTTTCTCTATAGGAGGAAAGTTGGATTGGAAAAGGATATTAGGGGGCCTATGTTTAAGGAATCGTACTTTCATTGACATAATATTTTTGGTGGGGATGGCCCCCATTCCACTACATCAATTCAAGGCTTGTTATTTCTCTAACAATGATTTAAGTCTTTCTTGGTATGTAATGTTAATTCACTATGCCTTAAATAATTCACACTTTTTTTCTTATTTTATGGGCAGCAGAAATTCTGGTGTATATGTGTGTCTAGAGTAAAATATCACTTTTCAGGTATTTCTAACAAAGTAGGGCATCTATATAGACTTTAAATAAAGTATCCCTATTTCAGAGTCAGATTCTTTTCTTCCTTTATTTTCTTTTTTCTTTTTTTTTTTTTTTTTTTGAAGGAATAGCATTTCATTTTACTCTTGGTTCCACATTTCAAAAACTACATTGTCTGCTTTTTGAATAAAGTGAAAGAGTTGAGAAAGGTCACTTTTTCTCCTTTGTATCTCAAAAATAAACGAACTTTAAGTTTCAGATGCAAAACAAGAGGTCCACCACAGACAATAATTTTAACAAAGTTATTCAAGATTCCCCCTTTCTTAAAGTGCTCCAGGAATTAGATGGGTGACTATGGGCTAACACCATCTTTATCAAGTATTGGCAAAGGTTATAGCTGGCAAAGCCTTTGCTTGTTGAATGGAAGAGGTATCACAGGACTGAGTAACTGATAAAACTTCAATCTTGAATTAGGTTAGGTCTTGATCTGCTTCCAGCTAGTTGATCTCTTGAAATATGCGAGCTGTGCACTAAGTTTTTGGTTGCTCTATGATTTTCTTCTTGCTTGTAAATTTCACATATTCTTAATTTGTTTTACAGATCAATCTTTTTTCTTTGCACTAAACCGATGTGGATAAGGAGCCCAAAAGGGAATTAATCAGTTTTGGTGCATATTTTGAAGACATCTTCACAGAACATATTGCTCTGAAGTTAGGGTTAAAGTGACACTTTCCATTAGGATAATGTGGAGGACAACACTCTCTCAGGAGAAAGTAAGCATTCTAAGCTTTCCTTTCCCAGGCATCTCCCCTCAGGCACTGAGACTTCAGCCATCCAATACATGGGGACAGGCAGAAAGAGACTTCAAAAGTCAAATATATTTCAACAGCTAATTTTTAGCAAGTCTGGCAATGAGATCTTTCCATTCTTCTCTCTTCTTTGTGATGTATGTAGGAGTGAGTAGCTGCAGTAGTGATTCTGGCTGTTGTCTAAAGAAGTTCTGACACAAGGCCTCAGTGTTACATATCACATACATCCCACAGTCATAGCTGTTTTGTTGAGCAGGGGCTTTCTCTTCCACAAAGGCCAGTTTGTCTCCTTTTCTGCCTAAGAAAGCCTCTAGTTTCTCTGCTACCTGTTTTGCATGGAATGTGTTACTACTACCATAAGAATTATAATGAAAAAAGCCATTTTTATCTTGCAGATAAACCAACAAGCTCCAGTGGGTTCCCCCAGCTGCGTGGTTGGAATTATCATTGATGGCTAAAAATATAACTCTCTTATTGGGGATGTCCAAGGGTTCAAGGAACATGGCGATTTCTGCTGGGTTGCCAGTGCACTTGATGAACTGAGTAACTTCGGGGCTGATGAAACAGACGTGGTCAGAGCAGTCATGAAATTGACTGTTGGCAAAGTACTCAAAGGCAAACCCAATAACATGGTCATTGAGCCAGCTTGGAGGATCCAGTAGTGAGACGTCTGATTGCCGCAGTAGACTGTCCATGTAACTCAAGACTACTGGGTCCATCTGGTACTGACCAGGGCTGCTCAGAAATTCCAGAAGCTGCTTCGGGCCTCACCAACCCTACCAGCCTCCAAGCAGCTCTGTACTGGCCGGAAAAGCCTCTTTTCTTCCTTTATTTTCTAAATTAGAAGGAATCAATCTGTGAACTAGTCTGATACTAGAAATCTCTAAATGTAACTTGATTACAGAAGAGACATATAAGTGAATCAGGCTAATAAAATAGGAAGGAATATACTTACAGGTTGATTGTTATGCCAATGGGGATCTGGAGACTGTGTCACAGTGCCATTTCCATCTGCTCAACAAGAAAGAAAATTAATAAGAATTACAAAAAGATATTGAACTTTCCTGCAAACACCAAATATATTCACACTGCCTTTTGGTAATGAAGGGAAAGTTGAATAATCATATGGCCTAATGCTGTAGACATCCCAAGTTAATACCAAGTTACTAACATTTATTAATTTAAGCAGTAAGGTTGTGCTTCTTAACCATTTTGTCATGGACACTTTGAAAATGAACCCTTTTTGTTTCTCTCTGTGGAAAAAAAACTGCATGCTCACGGAAAATTTACTGACAATTTTAGACAAGTCAGAGTGACCCATTCTCAGAACTAGGTTAAAAATTACCAATTACGGGTAAATAATCAATACTTTCATGGAAGCTCAGAAACTTCCAATGAGTGCTCAGAGGTCATTACACATCCAAAGAGCAGAACCACTCTGTTCAAAATGAACATTACATTGGTTTTATACTCAAAATGTGAGTGAAATCCACTAAGATACCTCAAACAGGTGGCATCCAACTCCTACATTATATGCCTGTGTGCCCAGACACTGATCCAAATGTGCTTTAGGAAATATGTTACATCACTCCCAAGGCCAGTATACTTTATACTACCTAAAATTCCAATACAAAAGGATATTATGCCTTAAAATTTTGAATGTCCAAATTTTAATAGTGTTTTGAAATATCTCTTTTGTCACACAGAACATATACTGTTGGCACTTCTAAGCAACTATAGGTCAAATACACAATACTCTCTTTACTGAGGATCTATTAAATACAAGCACTTTACTACCTTATACCAATTTTCTTAATCCAAAATTATAGATGAGATACTGAAATGGTTGAAGTATCCAATTCTACTAAAGGACAAGAGCCTCAGATCATAACCACTGCACACATTATGTTCCTATTCAATGAAAATACTACAGGTCTCAGAGATTCCCATACTACTGACAGAGCTATAAAACCATCATTTTCTAATGGTAGTGAAAATGAACTAATCATATCCCCCTAAATTTTCACATTTTACATTACTGTATCTACAGTTTAAACATTCTGATACTACTTCTTCAAGAGACAAAGACAGTACCTACAGTCTAGTCTCTGTGTATGATTTATGTTATAACCTTAAATCCTTAAGCTATAGAATGAGTGATGTTGTAAAAAAAAAAAATAGGAAGGACTTGAGTCAGATAAAACTTGACTTCAGTACTGACATGTCACTTACTAATGTGACCTTGATCAATGTCCTTTACATACATATTATATACATATGCATGTAAATGTATGTATTTATGTTTCTAGCTGGAGTAACCTTGAACTACAAGCTGTTGATAGCACCCGTCTCATAATTATCACAGTAGATGATGTATGTAGGGTTCTTAACATCATATTACACAAATATCAGGTATCACAATTATGTTGCTATACAACTTAGGAGCAATGGGGAAGGGACACCATGCAATGACTTTTCCAAATATCATGTCTTTCATTCCATACACACATGGAGTGAAAATAAAACAACTTGCTCATGGGCGAACAGCTAGAAACTGCCATGGGCGGGCAGTTGAATTGGAAGCTGTTTGTCTCCGAAGTAGAACTAAATCTTCTCCTCAGTCTGGCAATGGCAAGAAATAAACCTTCCCTGAAAGAATTAAATGAGATAATATACAACAATTTCCTGGCACATGCATCTGAAAAGGAAGGTGCAAGCCATATGAAACCAAAATTCTGTCTGGACTAACATTCTTTGCTTTGTGAGGCTTGAACCCACTGAAGTGTGACTCGGGCACTGTGAGGATTTGGCTGAAGGGCCTCAGAGATGCTGCCAAGACAGCAGCAGTCACAGAAGTCGTGAGGACACAGCTGCTCTTATGTCGGGTCCATGCTGGCAAGTCTACCTTGACCAGGTTTTAGTGACATATTTTAGAGAACAATTTCCCATTTCCTACTTTGTTCGTCCTCTTAGCCTAAAACTGTGGGGTACAGTTGCTCCAACTGCTCTTACCTGTATTTTTATCTGCTTTCTCTTTGTTTTTGTGCCCAGAAACAGTTCACACCAAGGATTCCACTTTCAAAACCAAATGTCACTATTAGCTAATTCCAATTAAATTGGTCCCTCTCTGAGTCCCCCTGCACGTCCATTTTCAATTAAGAGCTTCCTTGACTGATTGGCAAAGATGGCCACCCTGGGTGTCTGCTACATATTAGTACCTCCTGAACATGATGAATCATACACACAAGTCTTACAAAGCCTGACCATGTTTGGATGCTTCACAGGCACATGGACAAATAAGCCTGTTCTACATTACAAAGGGGTTCACATGTGGTGCTCTCCAAATTTACCACCATGGGTAACAGAGTTAGCTGGGAAAGATGACAATTCAATATCATCTTTCTACATTATAGGAAAAACAGACTAATCTTACATCTTAAAAGAATATGGACTTTCCAAAACAAGGGAGAACTGGGAGACTTTTGTAGTGGAATAGCACAATCCTAGTGGGACCTGCCTCTTTGGTTCTGGTGTCCATGTCCTCAACCCAACTCAAAGTGTCCATGTGAAATGAAAGCTCGACAAGGCAGCGGGGGAGCCTCCTGGCTCTGTGTAGTTTCTGGGGCTTAGAGGAAGCATAAACAGGTGACCAGTTTGGTCTGGACCAGTTTGGATTTAATTGTTTTAAGGCTCTGTCCAGGGAAGTACACCTAGGAATAAGTTTAAAGACAAGGCTGATTCATTTTATTTAGAAAAATGTGGATATGCATGTGGATGGTCCCAATCATACAAGCTGCCTATGTCACTCAAATGTACATATTTCTGGACATTCTAAATAACAGTCTAAATTGTCACTCTATCACTTACCTTGTAACTGTGTCCCAAGATCTTTATCTCAAATAATGCTTGTAAGAATAAGTAATATTTCACCCATTTTCCAAAAGATAAAAACAGATTTAAAGAAGGTAATAAGACATTTGTTCAAGTTGCATAGCTGAGTGGAATAGCCATTGTTGGCATTCAAGTCTCGCTTCTCTTATTTCAGAATATGTGCTCTTAACAATGTGCTAACATTTATCAAAATTTGAAAGCTCCCAGGTGTTCAGGAAAGAAACTGACGTTACCTGTTGAACAAGAGTGCCATGGTGAGCTGGTTATGTTTGTTTCATACACGGTAGTAGGCTGGGTTTCTGCTGTCTGAGTTGGAGAAGATAAAGAAGCTATAGGAATGACAAGAATGGAAAAATAGTGTTCAATTGGTGGAGGAAAATTTACACCCCCAGCAGAAATAACAAAACGAAATCAGAAATTACCCTTTGACTCTTTCTTAGAAATATATTAATAGATGCCCTTCACGTATTACCCTGCTATGTAGGCATTTCATTATCATGAATAAATCTGATCTAGGAATGATCTGAGAGTTTAACAACATAATTAATTATTTCACATTTTATATTTCTTTTGTTGTTCAGTTGCTAAGTCGTGTCTGACTCTTTGCAACCCCATGACGCAGCTTGCCATGCTTCCCTGTCCTTCTCTGTCTCCTGGAGTTTGCTCAAACTCATGTCCATTGAGTCAGTGATACTGTCTAACCATGTCATTCTCTGCCACCCTCTTCTCCTGTTCCCTTCAATCTTTCCTAGCATCAGGGTCTTTTCCAATGAGTCAGCTATTCAATAAGGTGGCCAAAGTATTGGAGCTTCAGCTTTAACCTCAGTCTTGGGGTTGTCATAAGAATTAAGGAGCCTAATACTCATAAAGCAGTTAGCATGTTTCCTGACACAGGAAAGAGAGTAAGCATTAACTTCACTGAAATCTTATCCTCAAGTGTTGGGTTAGGCTTCAAAACGGATTAAAAGGTCTCTATTCAGAACTCCTTGTAAGACAGAATCTCATTCACTTGGCCCTGTTCTGGCACCCTTATTTTTTCCTCATAATTCTATGTTAAACTGGGCTAAAGGCACCATCCTTTGTATATGTTCATGACCAGTGGTCTGGCTTTTTTTTATTTTTGCTATTAATGATTCCTTTGAGAATCTAATAAAAACCATAGATCCCTCTCACTCTGAAAATGCTTAAAGATACAAAAGATGAAGTGGTTCGCAGATTCTGTGAAGCCAGGTTTGGGAACCTGTTAAGAATCCTTACCCTAGATTCTACATCTCCCTTAACATAGTACCCTGGATGTAGTATATCCTCTCCTTTAAAACCTCTTGCACTTAGAAGCATTTTTGCTTACCTGGCTGGAGGTCCCTTGTGGGTGCTGGCACTGGAAGAGAAGTAGAGGACCTCGCTGTCACTGGAGCAGTGGTGACCGTCATGTTTGGAGTGGTGGTGTTGATTGTTGATGGCATAGCAATGGTGGTGGTTGTTGGAGCAGTTGTGACCACGGTGGTTGGAGTAGTGGTGGTGCTGGTTGTTGAAGTTGTGGTGGTTGTTGTTTTGGGGGTAGTAGTGGTGGTTGTTGGAATAGTGGTAGATGTTCTTGGAGTAGTAGTAATGGTTGTCTTTCTTGTAGTGGTGGTTGTTCTTGGAGAAGTGGTGGAGGTGGTAGTGGTTGTTGGAGTCCTGGTGGTTGTTTTTGGGGTAGTAGTGGTGGTTTTTCGAATAGTGGTAGTCGTTCTTGGAGAAGTAGTAACGGCTGTCTTTCTTGTAGTGGTGGTTGTTCTTGGAGTAGTGGTGGATCTGGTAGTGGTTGTTGGAATCCTGGTGGTTATTTTTGGGGTAGTAGTGGTAGTTGTTCGAATAGTGGTAGTCGTTCTTGGAGAAGTAGTAACGGTTGTCTTTCTTGTAGTGGTGGTTGTTCTTGGAGTACTGGTGGTAGTTGTAGTGGTTCTTGGAGTAGTGGTGGTGGTGGTAGTGGTTCTTGGAGTAGTGGTGGTGGTGGTAGTGGTTCTTGGAGTAGTGGTGGTGGTGGTAGTGGTTCTTGGAGTAGTGGTGGTCGTTGTTGTTGTAGGTGGAGCTAGAAATCAACATGAAAGCAAGGATTCATTAAGCGGCAGGAAACAAGAGACTTGTGCTGGGCCTGTGCACCAACACAACCAAGGAGACTGTCCCCAGGCAGAACTCAGCACTTATCTCCCATGAACTCCAAGTTCTTGTCATTGGTCAACTAGAACCTGTGACTGAGGAGGGAGTGAAGACATGGTCACAACAAGGCAACAGCTGCATTTAAAGGATAATATTGCGGGAGGTGTTGATATTAAAAAATGACACATGGGACTTGTGTTGAAGCACTTTGTAAAGACTAGTCATACATATCAGATTTACATATCTTCATAAACATCTGTGAGGAAAGGAAAAGTGTCTACAGCCTGAAGCTATCTTTGTCTTCTTAGCAGTACATGACTGGAACACAAATAATAGTTCCCAAGAACCAGAATATTGACCAAATAAACAGCATTCACTTCTGTCAGTTCTAAGGGTACCCTCCCAACATATCTGCATCCTAAATGTGGATTAATTCACATCATTAACATACAGTGGATAACACAGATGCCATTTGCCACCTGGGAAGCCCTGAAAACAGTCATAGATAGTATATATATGAATGGATGGGGCTGTGTTCTAATAAACCTTTATTATTTAAAAAAAAAAAAACTGTTGGTGACCTTATTTTATAATCTGATCTGGTCCTAAGGCTAATGTATGCTGACCTGGGTCTAATAGTGTAGTTAAAGATTTTGAAGAACAGTGCAGTCTCAATCCCCTCCCTTCAGTTTGAAATGAAACCTAAAAAAAAAAAAAAAAGAGGAAGCAAGAAAAAAATCTGATCAAAGGAGTATAACAAGAAGGAAATTTAATCAGCTTATTTCACTAATGTTCCTTGCTCAGGAGTAAATATTTCCTAAGGAAGAATGTAGGAAACTAAGGCTAGGAAAAGCTGCTGTGGAAGAGACCTATGAGATGTTGAAAGTAAGTGTACTCTGTGAAAAGAGCAAGAAAACTTAAGTAAAGTATTGGGTTGGAGGCAGAGAGTCACTTTGGCTCAGTTATGAACCTGTTTCCCACTGGACAGAACAGTGACTTTGCAAATATTCATCTGTTAAAGAATTTCTAAGCACTATAAATGTCCCCTATTAATTTCTTTCTTTATCACTTAAAAAAAAAAGTATTCCTCCAGACCAATCATATAATTTCACAACTCCAAACATAATCTCTTCTCCACACACAGCCTCCTGCCACATGTGTATAGTACCAGCATCTTTTGGCTTTCTTAAATTGCCTCCAAGATGTTTCCCCAGAGTCAGCTATTTTCTGCATCAGAATTGACCTTCTTTTACTTGCCTTCATCAAATAACCTAAGTGTCCTTGATGAAGATAGGAAAAATTATGAAACTGAAATATCAAGTTCATTTAAATTAAAAAAGAGACCAGGGAGGTGGGAGGGGGGGATCGGGATGGGGAATACGTGTAACTCTATGGCTGGTTCGTGTCAATGTATGACAAAACCCACTGAAATGTTGTGAAGTAATTGGCCTAAAACTAATAAAATAAAATTAAAAAAAAAAAAGAGAGACCTAACTTATACAGGCTCTGAGTATTGGGTTCCGTTTTCATTAGAAACTTTAGTAGGAGAATACTTACTATCAAAGAGCACCAGGAACCAGGAAATCCTTTAGAACCTGCTCCTTTCACCAAGTGGTAAGAAAAATTAAAAGTCTACATCAACATAGAAAAACATAAGTTTTCCAGACTTTTGGATTTCACAAAATTCCTTAAAGCCAAAATTGAACAGTTATTGAGTGAAAGTGTTCTCATATTGCAATAGGGCAATTTTAATTTTTATACAAGGAATTGAGTGATATGATGTGAGTGAAAGTGAAAGTCACACAGTTGGGTGCAACTCTTTGTGACTCCATGGACTATACAGTTCATGGGATTCTCCAGGCCATAATACTGCAGTGGGTAGCCATTCCCTTCTCTAGGAGATCTTCCCAACTCAGGGATCGAAGCCAGGTCTCCCGGTTTGCAGGCTGATTCTTTACCAGCTTAGCCATGATATGGTGTGAATTGTGCTTCAAAAAATCCAAGGACAGAGGAAGGGGATGAAACTATATAGGCTCTTTCAATGTATATGCAACAAAATCACATTGACAACTGTCAAAATCAAATGATACATTTATTTGACAAGACCTTATATTACCTGTTTTGTATGTGTGAAACTCTCTATGAGTCTTAACATGTTAAGAAAGAACATTTGAAAATTCTCTGAAGAAATGACCTCAAAGAAAAGGTCAGATTTTCAAGAAGAAGAAATTCAGCTCCATAAAAATACTCACTATATCTCAGTGTGGAACAGTGAATGCTTTTTCATGAACCAACTACTATTCCTGAAGCACTGCTCAGGAGACAGTTTGCTGACTGGGAAGATCCTCTAGCCTATGGTCTTGAATCAAGGTTACTCAACACTTCACTCTATACAAATACAAGATATTCAGTTGAAGAGTTGTTAGAAAACAACATCATAGGGAACTTTTCTTTCCCTACTAAAGGAAAAGAAAGTTAATATCAGACAGAAAACTCTTATCTCTGGGAACCCACAGAAAGTGATCAAAGAAGTAGGAAGATAAGCTCACCTGGATTTACCCTCAACTCTAGGGTGGTTTTTATGTCATTGAACCACCCTCTCACCTCAATTCGGCAACAATACAAGCCACTGTCAGACAGGGCAGCATTGTTTATGGTCAAAGACACATCTCTTCCGCCAATATTTCCATTTAGCTGGTAACGTCCATCCCTCCGATAGGTGACTCTGTAGCCATCAGTCCAGATGATGTTAGTTCCGCAATTAAGCCAAGGACATGCCCCTCGGCCCCAGCACATGCTTGTGACTTCACCATTATAGTAGCAGGGTAGAGTGACAGACTGACCCGCCACTGCAGTCACTCGGTGGTAAGAGGTTACAGCATCTGTAAATAAAGAGACACCAGAGCATGCATCTCAAAATTTTAACTTTAATTTTATTTTCATTTTGTTCTTTATATAGCTTATGTGGTTTGAAATTATCTAACCATATTTTGAGTTTTTGAATTTAATATATGCATTTTTCTTGTAAACATATTCTTTAGCAGTGTTATTGTTAACCAGATATATTTGAGGATGAAACGTCATATAAACATTTTTCTGTACTCAGGATTACTTCCTAATAGGACAGATTTATGAGAGAAACTATCAGGAATTTAAAGTGCAGAAATATGTCCAGTCTTCTGGTGAATATGATTCCAATTCCTCTCCAAAAGGTTTGAAACAAACGACACTCCAGTAATGAATCAGTGTGTGTGCATTTCATCCTGTGTTTGGCAGGTATCTGCTTACTAAATTTTAATACATACAGGTGGTATTTCCTCTCCCCTAGATTCAATCACAGTCTCAGTTGAAATCTGATTTTAAAAATGTATTAAATCTAAAATTTTGATTTTCAATTTTATTGCGATTTTTTAATGGATATGTAAAAAATTTCACCTCACAAATCTTTTCTAAGTTAAAGAAAAAACATCGAATATTCTACTTACAGCATCATTGGCTAGAAGGCAGAAGACAAGTAAATTCTTTAGAAATCAGTTTTTAGATAAAAGGGTTTATAATACTCTCAGAAGGAATGAATGCTTATAATGGGCTTTTTTGGTTTTGTTTAGCTGCTAATATGTATTGGACTTTTTGCTACCCCGCCAGCCTGCTCTGTTTATGGAATTTCCCAGGCAATAATACTGGAGTGGGTTGCCATTTCCTTCTCCAGGGGATCTTCCCAACTCTGGAATCAAGCCCATGTCTCCTGCATTGGTAGGTGGATTCTTTACCACTGAGCCACCTGGGAAACCCAGCATGGGATTTAGGATGATTAAAAAACATTCAGGCAGGGATCCCTTCTTGTAAGTTGATGACTGTCCTGCAATGGAGTACTGTCCAGTTAGCCAGGGGAAATCAAACAATTGGACAATATTCAATCAAACAGTAAACTTCACCTCTTAAACACAAACAGGCAGGAAAACTCTTTCCTGCAGTAGAGGTTTAAAACACTGTATTGCCAAATGAAGTCTGAGTGGTCCTTAAAAGAAATCTGAGATTCAACAACCAGTCATAGTTAGAACTGGGCTGTAAGTCTGGGAAATGCTCTGGGAATAAAACACTCATTGTTATATAAAATAAGTCCACTTTTTATTACTGGAATTCTGATTATGTTTAAGTTTGCTTAATATCATTTTTGAATTATAAAGGTAATTTATATGCTGATTATAGAAAGTTGTTACAGAATATAATTTTAAAATGTACTTTTCGTCATATTCCTACCTCTAGAGATTTTTTAATGATTATGTCTATTCCTAAAAATTTCCCCTATCTCCCAGAATGTTAGGATATGAGATAAATAATTGTGTTTATTAAAAATTAGTTTTTTTGTTTATTGATTAAAAAACAAAATTTTGAAAAAAAAAAAATTTTGGCCACATGGCACTACATGTGGGATCTTAGTTCCCCCACCAGGGATAGAACTCGTGCTTCCTGCATTGGAAACACACAGTTTTAACCACTGGAAATCCAGGGAAGTTCAAATTTTTTTTTTTTTAAAGAAACAGTTACACATAGTTAAAAAAATCAAAAAGTACAAAATGGTACAATAAAAGACTCATCTCCTTCCCACCCATCCCCATTTCTTCTTCCATCCCTTGTCCACAGTTACACTTTCTAACATACAATTGAGTACTTCATGCATACACAACCATCTACCTACTCTTTTTTTTAATTTAAACACAAACAGCAACATAAGCTGTACTGTACTGCAGGATGCCTTATTCACATACTCATAGATTTTTAAATTCTTAGCATTTAGCAATTTCTTTGGCTTAAGTTTTCAGCTTGGTTCTTTGCTCACTAGTGGATCCCATTACCTTTGACAAAGCCCTAGGTGTTAACATCTACTTTCCTCCAGTGCCCCCCCAAACCACCCCCTACATCCTTGGGGTTCCAGAGCACAATCCACTTATTCACTTACCTGGCAGGAGTAGGAGGCCCAGGATGGCTACCCAAGGATGCATGATGCTATTGGCCTGAAGGAAAGAGAAAGCAGACTGCTTGGTGTGGCCCTCAATCAGATGGGATCAGAACAAGTCTTAATTCTCAGATGGCACCTTCTCCTTTCACCCTTACAGGGTGAATCCCATAAACCTGCCTGCTGGAAGCAAGACCACACTTGCAAATGCTTCCGCTCTCTGTCTGCTCCAGGTGGCTAAGAGGTCTGCCCCTTCCAACAGGCAGGCACAGGTGTCCTCTGAAACATCCTTACTTACACAGCTCCTTTCCTGCACTTAGAGCCCACGCTGACTCTAGGTGCTGACAGAGGAGACAAGGGAGCAAACACAAAGGAAAGGAGAGGAAGGCTCAGCAGGAACACCAGAGCAAAGCCCAGACTTCCCATGGCAAAGCTGCACTTATCCTTAGCCTTGAAGATGAGTCACCTGGTTTTCTGGCGAGAGGAGGGTACTTCTTCCTTTGTGGTCACAGTGGCTAGTCCCCAGCCTTAGTCAAACCTTCAAATGTCCACTGAGCTAAGAACTCAGAGTTGTGAGTTTCACTTATGGCTCAGGAGACTGCCTCTCAGATAGCTCTGAGGAGCCACACCCAAGAGGGGTGGAGAGATAAGCTTCTATGTGATTTTGGAGGAGAACAACCAAACATCTCAGTAGAAGGTTGCCACTAGGTACAAGAAACAAATACCTCAATTAATGCCTTTAGCATTTTTCTAAGTACAGGAAGATGAAACTTGGATTCATAAAAGTTTCTCCTGCAAACATCTAACTATCTGAAGGCTTGTTTTACCAGTTTTCCCAGAGCACAGAGGACTTCTTTTTGGATCACTGCACTGAATTCCTTTCAGGGTATATGGAGTGTCAGTGACCACAGGGGCTAGTGACTTAATTCTTACAGAACCAGATGGCTAGGGACACTCCTTAGCTGCCAGTGCCCCCTCATGGTCATAAATTCAACCATGATTTAGGAGGCAGCTCATGGCCACTCTATCCCACAGTGCAGAGAATACCTTTTCTCAGTCAGGCCAGTATTCTGATGATCTTCAGTGTGGTATTACTGGACTAGGCACTACTAAGAGTAGACAAAAGTCTTTGGACCACATGTCTTTCAAATCTGTTTCGGTCCAAGCAGAATCCCGTGTTGCTTCTTCCTGTATGTAGAGCTACACTATAACAATCTTGAGTTCATAAATAAATGTTCACATGTATAGCTCTTAAATAAATATATATACACAAGTTGCCTAGTCATCATTTTTATCAGAGGCTTAGTCACCCATTTAGTAATGCAAGAAATCACAATCTTGTAAAATAGGCCAAATGCAAGTAACATAGCTAGTAGCAGCACTAGGGTCATAAGTAAATATTTAGGCCAAGAGTTTCAATTAGGTGTGATCCAGTATATTACCAGCTCATCTGACTCAATCTGTCTTGTACAAATCACTGTCTTAAAGGGAATGAAATACTTGTATTGTTCACAAGGCATCCAGCCTAATTCCCTAGTGTTATTAGGCTGATTATCCTTAGTTCAACTATTCCCAATGTAAGGGAGCTTTTAAACTTAAATGATTTAAATAATCTGGTGGGAGTCATATAAATCCACCCTGTAACTGAAGGAGGGTCCCTCCTAATAATCAGGAAGTTATATTTGCTGACTGAAATTTAGTTTGTTATTATTGAGCTTGAGCAACTTTAAAAGAAAATTCATATTATAGCCATGGTCAGAGAAAGTACCACTGACTGGCCAAGTGAGGGAGTCCTGTCTGGAATATCAACAGTCGCCTGAACAGAACTGTAGCTTTCTTCTGGAATAAATTTCCTAAGGGTCATCCAATTAGACCTGTGGAGAGGAGAAATCCACCAAGGTAACCCAGAAGTACTAGATTAGATAACTGGTCATAAGCCTAACAATTGGATTAATTTTTAAACTCTGTGTAAGGCTTATACCATGATAAAAAAAAAAAACATGCATTTATGAAAAGGTACAAGAAATTATCAAAAATAATTATATAATTATATCCATATTTCTATAATTATATAATATGACATTATTATCTAATGTAACTATTATGCTGAACTGTAACTAATCATACAGGTCAGATTGGGAATCTAGGGATAGCTGTCCACTTCTGATGTTGTCTTCTTTTTGTCTTGGTGTCAGTGTAGTTTCTCCTCTGTTTGAAATTTTTTTAAGGTGAGTCTAAGGGCTCCATTGCAAGAACTCTTTCTAAGTGGAAAATACAAATCCAAAAGTCAATTTCTTTCATTTGTTCTGTGCACCAGTTAATCAAGAATACCTGACAAGTGTCCTTTGATCAAGGTTGGAGACAGTCCTTTAAATTATGCCTTTCCAAAATGCATAATCTTCTGGTTATACCTCATGGGGCATCTGATATTCATCCAAAGACAAATTACAGTGATATGCTTCAGAAACAAACGTAGAGTATCCTTTTAATAATTCAATTAAACTTTATAATAACGTAACCTAACAACAGGGGTCTATCTAGGAAGTGAGTCTTTGGCAGTACATACAGACCTAAATTAACAATACTAGAATTTAATATCCATATGTGTAATTTTTCTCTCTAAAATTATGCTGACATCTATCAAATAAAGGCAAATTAAGAGTAATTTTTTTGCAAAAATAAGTCTGCTTTCAGTAAACTTGGCCTGATTACTTATATAAGTGTAATTGATCATACAATCCTTTTAAAAATTGGTTTAGGTGGAACTTTTTATTAAGAATCTCAGATTGAATTTTTAAAAGGTTTCTTTCTCAAGGCGAGAAAAGTCATCCCAAGGGCATGCCATCAGATCCCACCTGTGATACCTATAGATCTGGATTAATTTCTCTCTTTTCAGTGTTCCAAAGTGTCTTCAGATTCCTACAACTGTCAGGAGGTGGACTTTTTTTTTTTACTTGATAAGTCTGCTAGCAAACTAAGAGTTTACAATTTTGGAGGGATCAGGTAGAAATAAAAGACAAATGTTTCAATTTTGCTTACAAAGGTATCACTAACCAAATTGCTGTAAGTCATAATTAGTTTAAGGGGAAAGGTTTCCTTATACCTGGAAAACAAATTAACAAGCAGTAATATCTCAGAACAGAAAAACCATAAAATCTGTAACAATGTTCTTCAGTTCACTCAGTCCTACGTAACTAATTCTTGATCTTTTGTTAACAGTTTCATAAAGCTTTTAAAAGCTTGCACTTGTCAAAATCCTTTCTGTGATTTTTCTTGAAAATCATGCATTTTTGCAAAGGCATTGGGACCAAAGAGTAACTGTCTGTGAACAACAAAGAATTTTAAAGACATGGTTAAAGATCCGATTGTGATGCAATTGACAAACTTTTATACTCCTGTGACAGAACATTTTAAGATAATAATCAGAATTAAGACTGATAACATTTTACTATGACGTACCAGATTCTTAGGAATTCCAATAATTTCTAGGGTATCTAAAACATGTCCCCATACAATATAGCCTAAGGATGTTTATCACCATCCGTTTGAAATGCTTCCCATGCAGTTTAACATAACATATAACCCTAGTTAGTTTAATATTTTAATCTTTGATAAAGAGAGAAAACAATTCCCTTAGGTGTTTCAGGACCTTCTGGAAAATCTCAAAGTAAGCTAAAGGTCAATGAACTTCAAGTAGAATTTGATCTCTGGCAAGATTGTCAAAAATATCAAAAGACTTTAAAAAAACACTTGGTCAGGTGGCATCAGAGATCACTGTGAAACAATACTTATTCACTTAGCCAAGAAGCAATAAAATATTTCAAAGGCAAATACAGAAAGCTATTTAAAAATTACTTAAAATACAAAGAAAATTAACAATCTGTTACAAAAAGTAGATCAATATTCTTAAGAAAACTCTAACCTCTTAATAGAGAGAAACCAAATTCAGGCTTTGTACCATTTTGCCTTTAATATTGAAATTCATTTGCCCAATTAAATTAATTCTAACCTTAGTTCTGCCCAAACAAAATCCTTTCTAAAGTTTCATTTTTCCTCTCAACCCTACACATTTCTATACTTATAATAATCTGTCTCTTCTTTCTTATTTAGAAATAACTAGCAGTAGAACAAAATTATTTATTTTCCTTAATAAATGCATTTTTATTTCATATATCTTCTTCTTACTTGCATACAAAGCTGTTTTCCATATCACCTTTATAGTCTAATTAATTAGAATTATCAAATTTTTAAAAATATTTATTTATTTAACTGTATTGGGTCTTCATTGGGACATGCAGGATCTTTAGTGGCAGCATGCAAGTTCTTAGTTGGGGCACATGGGGTCTAGTTCCCTGACCAGGGATCAAACCCAGGCCCCTGCATTGAAAGCAGTCTTAATCACTGAACCGCCAGAGAAGTCCTGAATTATCGACTTTCAAAAACCTTAATTTCTAGTGAAAACTGAGAAGCAAGAAATTACATACTGTCTTTTACTTTAGCATCCCATAGATTGGCAAACTTGAAAAACTATTTATATAAACTCAACATGAAGAAAATAAGATCATTCAAAATTAGGAAAGGAGTACATCAAGGCTGTATATTGTCACCCTGTTTATTTAACTTACATGCAGAGCACATCATGAGAAATGCTGGACTGGATGAAGCACAAGCTGGAATCAAGATTGCCAGGCGAAATATCAACAACTTCAGATAGGTGAATGATACCATTTTAATGGCAGAAAGCAAAGAGAAACTGAAGAGCCTATTGATCAAAGTGAAAGAGAGTGAAAAAGCCAGCTTAAAACTCAGTGTTCGAAAAATGAAGATCATGGCATCTGGTCCAATCACTTGATGGCAAATAGTTGGGGAAACAATGGAAATAGTGACAGACTTTATTTTCTTAGGCTCCAAACTCACTGCAGATGGTGACTACAGCCATGAAATTATAAGACACTTGTTCCTTGGAAGAAAAGCTATAACCAACCTAGACAGCATATTCAAAAACAGAGACTTTACTTTGCCAACAAGGGTCCATCAAGTCAAAGCTATGGTTTTTTCAGTAGTCATGTAAAGATATGAGAGTTGGACCATAAAGAAAGTTGACCACCAAAGAATTGATGCTCTTGAACTGCAGTGTTGGAGAAGACTCTTGAGAGTCCTTTGAACATCAAGGAGATCCAACCAGTGAATCCTAAAGGAAATCAGTCCTGAATATTCAATCGAAGGACTCATGCTGAAGCTGAAGCTCCAATGCTTTTGCCACCTGATGTGAAGAACTGACTCGTTAGAAATGGCTCTGATGCTGGGAAAGATTGAGGACTGGAGGAGAAGGGGACGACAGAGGATGAGATGGTTGGATGGCATCACAGACTCGATGGACATGTAATTGAGGAAGCTTTGGGAGTTGATGATGGACAGGGAAGTCTGGTATGCTGCAGTCCATGGGGTTGCAAAGAGTCGGGCAGAACTGAGAGACTGAACTGAAGATCCTGGCATCCAGTCCCCTCACTTTAGGGCAAATAGAAGGGGGCAAAGTGGAAGCAGTGACAGATTTTCTTATCTTGAGTACCAAAATCATTGTGGATGGTGACTGCAGCCATGAAATTAAAAGACACTTGCTTTTTGGAAGAAAAGCTATGACCAGTCTAGACAGTGTACTGAAAAGCAGAGACATCCCTTTTTTGCCAAAGGTCTGTATAGTCAAAGCTGTGGTTTTTCCAGTAGTCATGTGAGAGTTGGACCATAAAAAGGCTGAATACTGAAGAACTGATGCTTTCAAATTGTGGTGCTGGAAAAGACTCTGGAGAGTCCCCTGGACTGCAGGAAGTACAAACCAGTCAAACCTAAAGGAAATCAACCCTGAATATTCATTGAAGGATTGATCTTAAAGCTGAATCTCCAATACTTTGGCCACCTGATGCAAAGAGCTGACTCATTGGAAAGGTCCTGATGCTGGGAAAGATTGAAGACAAAAAGAGAAGAAGGCAGCAGCGGATGAGATGGTTAGATAGCATCACCAACTCAATGGACATGAATTTTAGCAAACTCCGGGAGATAGTGAAGGACAGGGAGGCATGGTGTACTGAAGTTATGGGGTCACAAAGAGTTGGACTAGACTTAGTGACTAAACAACATAATTTCTAAAATACGTGTGCTTTCTTAGAGAAAATGTTGCAATATGGCACCAAATGTATTTATTAATAGTCCTGAATCTTTAGTTTCTCTGCAAAATGATGTCTACATTCACTAATTAATGTGGACAAGGCTCTGTGATGTGCAGTAAGTGTACAATCCCATAAGACTGAATTTTCTGACAAGCTGTCTACCACGGGAGCCCCCACTATGTTTTCAAGGCTCCCAAACAGCACAATGGAGTTTTTCAATTTGAGCTATTCAATAGTTGCTACTCTAGAATCAACTTTGTGACCCCTGAAGATACATGACCAGTTGAGGGATAAGGCTCAGACAGCAAACATGAATTTCCAGCTGCTTACTCCACAGGAAATGAAGCCCCAGTGCAGGCACAGAGAATGAGAGGATCAGACTCACCTTTGAGAAGGAATGCAGCGGCCACTATGGTGAGAAGCGTGAGGACCTGTCTGGAAGCTACTGCAATATTTCTGTCTGGGGGTGCTTTAGTCTGAAGAAGGCCTTGGTTGGTGGAGGCCCAAGTCTTAGAGCTTCCTCAACCTACTTGAACACAAGCTCCCTCCTGTTGCTGGGCCTTCACACATGCTGTGCCCTGAACTACTTGCTAAAAATCAACCCTTCCATGAAACTAAGATGTATGATTATATGTCTTTAACAGAAGAGAGGAGTGAGAGCAGCTCAGGCCCTGGTTGTTTCAACACAGGACCAGGAGGGCTTCCTGCAGAGTGTGGAGTAACAGCCTAAAGATGACTCCAAGCGATGTGGCCTGAGCAACTGGAAAGACAGGAGGTACCACCAAATGAGATGGGGTAGCTGTTTGGGAGGAAATAATGTGGACTTCAGACACGCTGAGTTTGAGATTTCTCAGACACCCAAGTGAAAACTGTTCAGGAGAGACGATCTGGGCTGAAAATATTTATTTCAGAGACATCAGCATAGAAATGGAATTTTAAAGCCATGAACCAGAGTTGATGCTCAGGGAATGTCCTTGGCTTAGGGACTAGGGCCTGGGGCCTTGTGCAAAAGGTGGAGGTGGAAGAGGCACCACCACACACATAGAAACAAGCCAATGAAGCAGGAGGAAAAGTAAAAAGTAAATGGGATACTACTGCAGCCAAGTGAAACAAATGCATTAACAAAGAGGCAATGATCATGAATCAAATGCCACAAAGGAAAGAAATGAGACTTGCCTATAGGACAGAGCAAGCTGGAGATCATTAATGACCTTCATAAAAGCATTTTCAGTAGAGAATAACTAAATGACTATTCACTTTCACAATCTATGTTACATCTCAAGAAAAGTGTTTACGAGGAAAGGGAAAATCAAAAGAGAATGAACAATGAAGTCAGGGAACTCTTTCAAGGAAATTTGTGACAAAAAATAAAAGGAAGGGGGAGTTTGGAAGTAGGGTTAAGAGAAAGATGATAAAAATAACAGCATGTTTGTATTATCTGGAGATGAATGAGTGGAAGAATTGATTTGGGCAAGGAAAAAATGCATGGAGTAATAGAGAAACAGAATTCACTGTCCAATAAGGGGATTCTACTTAGAGATGACTGGGGATAGCACATCTTCAAGAGCAAATGGACGAGGGACTCAAACACGACCATTTGGAAGTGCTGAGGTGCCTCTGGAAGCAAGGGGTCATGAAGGCAAGACCAGCCCAGGAGGCCAATGGTCTCCAGCTCTCTGCAGTTGCCCACCATGAGGAAGAACCCACATCAGGGGATAGCTATTTTTTAAATCTTCTCCAGTATTTAAATAATTCCATCAATAGGAATTGCAAAAAGCCACAAGAAAATATCAGGCTTCCCCTTTACATTTTAGAAATATTTGACTTTACAAACCACAGATTAATGAACAAAATTGTTCACAGAGATACACATACTCCTCTTACCATTTTCTTGATACTTATAACACCCATCTAACAGTTAAGAGAGACTCAGCAAAGGGATGTATTGACTCTAACTCACACAGCTTCTGTTGGTTTGTTTGTTCCCCTTCCCTGCCTCCTGGGATTTTAGTTTCCCAATCACAGAGCCATTCCACACCCCCTGCAGTGGAACCTCTGAGTCCTGCCACTGAACACTCATGGAATTTCGCACACAGCTTTCAAGTGAGCCTCAATGAGTATTCCTTCCTCCAAAGGTACCACACATTTCTGCTCAGGTTTCTTTTCCTCTCTCTTTCCCTCACTGATGTTGCCCAGGAAAAGCTTAAATAATTCCAATGTGTAAGTCCATGATTCTATTTAAATGAGGATTCCTCTCTCAAGAGATACAAATCCATTTTATATGAACTACCCAATTTCTATTGGTTCATTCATCATTGTATTAAGATTCCATATTTTACTGAGAAAGTTCAAGCAGCAAAGTTCCAGCTTTCTCTTCAGCGTAAGACAGGATTGTACTTACAGGTGGATGTAAGTACATCCATTGATGAACTTGGATTCAATCTGTGATTGGGAAATCCCACAAGCCATGCAGGGGGACCATAAAAACAAACAAAAGCTGTGTGACTCAGTCAATACACCCCTTTGCTGAGTGAAGAGAAGTACTGTACTTTCCAGAGGATTGTACTTACAGGTGAGTTAGGAGGTAGCTTTCCAGCTTCTCTGGTGGTCTGTCACTGATTCTGTCTCTTTTCTCCTTATGGATAAAGATGGAATTCTAGTTAGTCCTAATCTCCTTGCCACACCTTTCCAGAGAATGTTGGGAAGTATCTTTAGAAGTTGAACTTCTCTAGTCTGCCCGTGTTTTGGCTGGATTTGATCCAGTCACTAAATAGATTAATGGGAGATTTTAGTAATCTGGAATAGAATTTACTCTCTGCTAGGCTGCTTTTATTTTTTAATTGAAGTAGAGTGGATGTACAATATTATATAAGTTAGAGGTGTATAACATAGTGATTCACAATTTTTTAAGGTTATGCTCCATTTACAGCTATTATAAAGCATTGGCTGCTGTACAATATGTGTTGTACAATATGTCCTTGTAGCTTATTTCATACCTAGTGGTTAATATCCTTTAACCTCCTACCGCTGTTTCCTCTCCCCCATTCCCTCTCCCACTGGTAATCACTAGCTTCTTCTCTATATTTGTGAGTCTGTTTCCTCTTCAATTATATTGACTAGTCTGTTTATCTTTTAGATTCCACATGTAAGTTATTTCAGTAATACAGTATTTGTCTTTCTCTGACTTGTTTCACTAAGCATAATACCCTCCAAATACACCCAAGCTGTTGCAAATGGCAACATTGTGTAGGTATATATACACACTGTAACTTCTTTATCCATTCATATTTATGGACAATTAGGTTGCTCCCATCTAATCTTGGCAATTGTAAATCAGGTTTCTATGAATATTGGTGTGCATATATTTTTTGAATTATTGATTTTTTTTGGTGGGGGGATATATAACCAGGAGTGGAATTGCTGGGTCATACCATAGTCCCATTTTTAGTTTTCTTA
This sequence comes from Muntiacus reevesi, assembly GCF_963930625.1. Taxonomy (NCBI): domain Eukaryota; kingdom Metazoa; phylum Chordata; class Mammalia; order Artiodactyla; family Cervidae; genus Muntiacus; species Muntiacus reevesi. Next base: position 246,028,947 of record NC_089249.1, read on the forward strand.
TAAATCTCCATACTGTTTTCAACTAAGGATGCACTAATTTACATTCCCACCAACAGTATACAAGGGTTGTCTTTTCTCCATATTCGCCAACATTTGTATTTGTGATTTTATTTATGAAAGCCATTCTGACAGGTTTGAGGTGATACCTCCATGTGGTTTTGACATTTTGATTTACATTTCCCTGAAGAATAATAATGTCAACATGTGCCTCTTGGCCATCTGCATGACCCCTTTGGAAAAATGTCTACTCAGGTCTTCTGTCCATCTTTTAACATGGTTGTTTTTTGATGGTTTATATATTTTGGATATTAACCCTTTATTTGTCATATCATTTGCAAATAATTTCTACCTTTCATTATGTAGCCTTGTTGTTTTGTGATGGTTTCCTTTGTTGAGCAAAAGCTTTTAAGTTTAATTAGTCCCCATTTACTTTTGTTTTTGTTTCTCTTGTTTTAAAAGGAGAAGATGAAAGAAAACATAGCTTTTTTTTTTTTTTTAATGCACAAGCTTTCTAATTCAGCATGTATTCTTTTGCTTGCTGACTGCAACATGGGTCAGTTGCAGACAGCAACTGGTCATAGCATCCTGCTGCCAACCAGACCATTGGGTGTGACCTGAGACCTCAACACTCCCAGCTGCCTGAGCAACGTAAGCAGAAGTCCATTGTTCCCCTAAAACATGAGCAACGGCCCCCAGATGGCCCCTTGCTCCAAGGGGTCAGCATGCTGTTGGGAGCCAGACTGAAGCCTCTGAAAGGTTGGTGGTGGGTCAGGGAGTGGGGAAGAGGGTGGCCATGACTGCTCCTGGGACCTCTACAGCTGAGAGCTCAGCCTGAGGCAGGGTGTGGGGGATGCAGGGCATGGTGAGGGGGAATAAATGAGAAAAACATACACTCATGACCAGGAGCACCAGGCCCCAATAGCTCCCAGAGGCACAGCCCTGAGGACATAACAGGAAGTCTCTTGGGCCCTGGGTGGAGCCATCCTGCAACCCCTCCATAGGATGGACCCAGGGCCTCTCTCTGGGTGAGGTCGATGTGTCACTCCAACCTCAGCCATGGACAGCATGTGGTGAATCAAGAATTTGGGGGTTCTGAGTGTGTAGCGATGAGCATAGGGGTGCTGAAACATAGCAGGTGGGTGGTGATAGCCCAGACAGACTTTAGCTCATCATGACAGAGCCCTGGGCATTCAGTCTCCCCCCTGGGCCACCAGTCAGGCCCATGTCCTTAGACTCTGAGCAGGAAGCCAGGCTCAGCTGAACACTCCCAGCCCCTGGGCCTAGTCCTGGCCTTGGCAACCTGGTCTCTCTCTCCCAGAGGATCCAGCCTCACCTCCAGAGCCTTAGCAGTCAGCTTATTGGCCCAAGAAGGCCCCTGGTCACACCTGGGTTTCCCAACCCCATGGCAAGCAATTCTGGACATAGAGGTTACTTCAGGCATCGTCTCATCCACATCAATTAGGAACTAGGACCCTGGCTAGCTCCAGGGGGGGTTAGTGCCAAGGGGACCAGAACTGGACTCATGGCCCCCAGCACAGGGCCCCCGGCACAGTTGGGACCAGGCCTCTTCTACAGAACTCCCAGCTCTGGCTGCTTGATAGGGGCCAGCCCCAAATTCACTCAAGGCCCCCTGGTCAGATGGTCATAGGCCCCGGACTCAGCTACTCCGGGGTACGGTGTCTACTACTTGCTCCAGCTTGCTCCAAAGCAGCCGCCACCAGGTCTGCTTATCTTTCTCCAGGGCTGTGTCGGGGTCTCATCCTCGTACTTGGTGATGTAAGAGTAGATCTCATCCAGGACACTCATGCTATTGAATTGACTCTGGTCCAATGTGAGATATGCACTGTTATCCAGGTAGCTGATGGCAGACCATCCTGGTGATGCTGGCATAGTAAATCTCCACCTCGCTCTTGTAGCTAAGGATGTCCCTGGTGTAGAGTAGCTTCTGGGAGGGCAAGTCCTTGCCCAGCTTGTGTTCAGATGTGGAGCAGGAGTCCATGAAGGCCTAGGCCACCACTGACAGGCAGGCGTCAGTGCTGCTGCTCTTGTAGATGTTGAATAGCACCTGTTGTTTCTTGATCATGTTCAACCAGAAGCACAGGAGCAGGCAGTTTTTCTTCCAGGTGTGATGCATATCTACATCAGGTATCTGGTGCTGATTGGCCTGCTCATCCAGGAAACCAAACGTGTACTTGATGGCCAGCAGCAGGTCTGAGCCCCAGTGCATGCTGAAGATGATTTGGGAAAGGGCATCCATGAGCTTCATTATCATGCCCTTGATGGCCAGAAACCACATGAGGAAGATTGAAGACCGTCTTGCTGCCTCAGGTGCCACTGAGCTGTTCTAGGTGTTCATGGTTCTTGACAAGGAACACTGCTACTTTTTATACCAAAGAGTGCTCTGCCCATGTTTTACTCTGGGAGTTCCATGGTGTCTGGTCTATTTATGTCTTTAACCCATTTTATTTTTGTATGTGATATTAAAGATGTTCTAATTTCATTCTTCTACCTGTACCTGTCCAGTTTTCCCAGCACCAATTTTTGAAGGCTGTCTTTTCTCCATTGTCTATTCTTGCCTCTCTTGTCATTGATTAATTGACCAAAAGTATATGATTCTGAATTCTCCATCCTCTTCCATTGATATGTGTATCTATTGAGTCAGTACCATAATGTTTGATTACTACAGATTTGTAATATAGTCTGAAGTTGGGGAGTATGGTTTCTCCACCTCTGTTCTCTGTCTCAGTAATGCTTTGGCCTTTTGGGGTCTTTTGTATTTCCACATAAATTTTAAAATTGTTCCTATTTCTTTGAAAGATATCATTGGCATTTTGGTAGGGATTGTATTGAATCCATAAATCGCCTTCGGTAGTATGATCCTTTTAACAATATTAATTCTTCCAATCCAAGAACATGGTATAACATCCCATCTGTATTATCCTCAGTAGTTTTCCAAGTACAGGTCTTTCACCTCCTTAGGTAGTTTTATTCTAGGAATTTTATTCTTTTTGAAGTAGGCTGTTTTTAAAAGATTACAGGTCTTGATTCAGGGTCAGATTTAGGCCTGAGAAGTCATATGAACTTTGAGACTGTTTGTACAAAAAAGGACTTTAACTATGTGGGGCCAAACCTCTGATTCGTACATGAATAAACTGAGGACCAGAGAGAAATAGAGGAGAGCACCCACAGAAATCACTCGGGACCAATGCAGAAGTGAAAGCCAGGTTCACCTACCCCTACTCCACTGTTCCTCTTCCTCAACAAACATTATTTCACCTGTGTTTTTTGTTGTTGTTTGCACCACTCAGCTTGTGGGATCTTAGTTCCCCAACAAGGGATATAAAGACACAGCCTCTGCAATCAAAGTTCAGTCCTAACTAGTGAACTGCCAGGGAATTCCCATTTATTTCACTAAATATTCATCAAGCATCCCATACTAACCAATGGAACATTTTAAGTAGATAAAGCAAACCCACAATCTCCACCCTTCAAAGTTTAGGAAAACAAGCCACCACTTTCAGTATGAATGAAGTCATCATAGGAAACAAGCTTATGGTTCAAGGGCAAGGTGGAGTTACAGTAGGAATATACAGTTAACAGATACACACTACTATACATAAAATAAACAAGCAACAAAGTTTTACTGTATAGCATAGGAAACTGGTGACTCAGATGGTAAAGAATTCGCCTGTAAGCAAGAGAGCCAGGTTAGATCCCTGGGTTGGGAAGATTCCCTGGAGAAGGGAATGACTACCCACTCCCAGTATTCTTCCCATGGACAGAAGAGCCTGGCAAGCCACAGTCCATGGAGCTGCAAAGAGTCAGACATGACTGAGTGACTTACATTTCACACTATAGGGAAATATATTCATTGTCTTGCAATAAACTGTAAAGGAAAAGAATCTGAAATACATCCACACATACACATGTGAATCACTTTGCTATAAACCTGAAACTAACATAATACTGTAAATCAACTGTACTTCAATTTAAATTACAGGAGTCAAGTTACACTGTGCCCCAATACAATTTATATGCCTCTCTCACATATTAATACCATGTCCACTGATGTCCCAGGTTTTGAAGTTGTGAGTGAGAGGACGTCAGAAAATGGAATGTGAGCTGAGTGAGCTCCTGCTCACACAGCTAGAGGCGCTGCCTAGTGTGAAACAGAACATCTCCCCAAATTATGAGATGATGGGTCCTTTTTCTTCCTCCCCAAAACCCAAACAACCTTTTCTACTTAAAACACTGACATCAGTGATTTGTTTCGGAATGAAAACTTTCACTTTTAGCTATGTGCTTTGCTGCATTATCACATGATTGCAAGTCATTTCCTCTGCATCCATTAGGGAAGATGGGTGGGTCAAAAAAACAAACCATGATAGCACTGGGCTTTCATCAGATGGTTAGGGTAATTTTCTGAAGGACTCGGTACTCTTCCAAACCAAGCCCACTGCAAGACTTGGGCCCAGTTGAACTCCTGTGTTAGTAGAAGTTATTCAAAATGTATGCTGAGCTTTGTCAAAAGTTTTTTTTTTTTCCCATTTATTTTTATTAGTTGGAGGCTAATTACTTTACAATATTGTAGTGGTTTTTGCCATACATTGTCAAAAGTTTTGTCAAGGCACTGCATTTGTAGTGAACATTGGGACTTACCACACTGACAATAGAACCCTCCAATTGTTAACTAGCTATGTTGCTAAAGAATGTCAACATTTTTTGGACTCTGTGGGAGAAGGCGAGGGTGGGATGTTTCGAGAGAACAGCATTGAAACATGTATATTATCTATGGTGAAACAGATCACCAGCCCAGGTTCGATGCATGAGACAAGTGCTCGGGCCTGGTGCACCGGGAGACCCAGAGGGATCAGGTAGAGAGGGAGGTGGGAGGGGGGATTGGGATGGGGAATACATGTAACTCCATGGGTGATTCATGTCAATGTATGACAAAACCCACTTCAATACTGTAAAGCAATTAGCCTCCAACTAATAAAAATAAACGAAAAAAAAAAGTGTCAACATTTTAAAATTTCAAAACGTCAAACATCAAAAATCAAAAATGAATTATTTTGAGTGAAAGGAACACTATTGAAATAAATTGCTTTCAAAAATGACTGCCTTCAGAAAAAACATACATTTAGTCATATACTGAATGGTATATTTCCTTAAAAATATACTATTGTTCTATTGTCATGATACTTCAAATACAATCACATCCTTTGCCACAACAATTCCATGTCCAGAATCATAAATATTGGAAGTATACAAATGCACATAAATTTTTGTATATTTGAAATGGGGGGAAAAAAAAACTAAACATCTATGTGTGGGGAAGTGATTTAATAGATTAAGCACCTTTGTCCTACTTAATACCACATAGCTGTCTAAGTAAAGGCTGTTGTCCCATTCTCACAGGGAAAGATGAGCTTCTGTAAGTAGTGGAAAAAATTAGGTTACCGTGTGTGTGTATGAGTGAAAGAGAGAGAGAGAAATTAAGAGAATAGCCCAGAACTTTCCTAAATCTAGAGCCACTAGCCACTAGTGGCTATTGAGCACTTAAGAAGTGACTAGTCAGAATGAACATGTCCTCTAAAAGGAAAATACTCACTAAACTATGACGACTTAAAATGAAGAAAACAAAACAAAACAAAAACAAAAACAAAGAAAACAAAAACACTGCATATCTACTGGACAATGCTGACCTAGGATTGTTCCTGGGGAGTAGGACTGGGGAAAAATTTTGATGGAGAGGCCAGGGAATAGGGATTTCCACCTTTAATCATTTTTCAGAAAACACTTAACTTAAATTTTAAAAATCAGAGTAGGAATCCAAGCAAAATTTATAGTTTAGTTGATATTATGTATTAGTCTTAATTTCTTAGTTTGACAAATGGTACCATGGTTATGTAAGCTGTTAACCAAGAAAAAAAAAATTTCTGAATACAGGAACTCTGTACTATCATTGCAATTTTTCTGCAAATCTCAAATTATTTCAAAATAAAAATCTAAAAAAAAACGATGAGAAAAACAAGCACTCTAACAAGATGTATCTTCTGCTTAGAGACTCTTACTAGGAGTCTCAAAGTACCTACTGTAAAGTAACTCGCCTACCCACAGTTCCTTGTAAACACATTTGCTTCAAACAAGGCAGCTAGGATTACAAAATACCATGTTGCTTAGCTCCCACCTGAAATTCCGTCAAGTCCAAAAACTCGTTTCTCCCTTGGTGATTAGAAGTTGTCTGGCTGCTGCTTAGGTACCAGGAATTGTTGCTGGAGTAGGAGGCTTGCTCAGAGAACAGGAATGGTGCCGGCTCTCCAAAGACTTCACTGGGGCCTGGGCAGCTAGAAGTTTTCAAAGCCCCTTCACTTGCTCCTTGCTGTCTCATTGGCTCCTTGCTTCAGCCCTTGGACTAAAGCAACACCAAGGTCAAGAGGTTTTGCTAAGATCTCATCCTGAACTTTGAGATTTAAAAAATGAATACAAAAATGAATATTATAACAACCTTCACTTATATTTATACAGGTGTTACTTTCTACTTAAAGGTTTCCAGAACAAGAAACTAAACTCAGCATCCAAATGATTAGGAATGGCAGGTAAAACTGGATAACAAAATTAAAAACAGATTTGATATAGATATATAGATATATGGTTATTTCAGAACAGGCCAAATGAACATAAATTTAAACACTGCATTGCAGTGTAAAATACTTTTATTTTATATGAGGTAGGTTTAAAAGGCATGAAATGTGGAAATTACAAAGGACAACATGTCAGATTGTCATGAGGCATGTTGTTAAGTATAGACTATAAAGCTCTAACAAAATATTTTCCAAAGGTGACCCACCCACAAAACAATTATGTTAAAAATAATGTGGGTATCTAAACAGACATTCTACCACCACAACCACACCTGCATGGCTTAAATAATTTTTTTAAACATCACTACTTTCTCTGGAAAAAGAGTCACACCATAAGCAGAAGGAGCTTGACTAAGAATTTACGAAAGAAAACTGCTACTATGTATATGAGTGACCTTTATAATTATAGGCAATACAACTGAAAAAAAGATGTAGAGCATCTAGAATCTTGAAAGTCATATTTTTGACTCATTCTCTACTGCACAGTTTTTCCACTGAAAACTGCTTAAAATCTGAGCTCCCCTTAAGCTTAAGAATTCTCTAATCAAGTGTTCCAGGTGCCTCTCTCATTTTCCCCTCTTTCCAGCTGATTTCCAGAAAAGAATGACAAAATTCTTCAAAATTACAGATCTAGGGCATTTTTACTTACCTCTGAAAAGACTTTCTCAGTAGAAATCTAGAGACAAAATTAATTTGTATGCAGTTAAAAAAAAATTTCGAACTTAATTGAAAATTAAATTTAAATGGAAATAAACATAAGGGGATGTTCCCAAATAAATGAATGACAAGTCAAACCACTTGGAATTTCTGCCTTGGGAATTCTAACACTAACAGTGATAGGCAGATAAAGCATGGCAATATCTTAAATTTTCAGTCTGAAAAGATCAGGGAACGTCTTTATGCCCTGTGGGTGTCTATGGCAGAGATCTAGGAGAAAAATTTTTAAGGTACTTCTAAGAAAAAAACCACACATTCAATCTTTTTATGTTGTTTCTAATTAAGTTACCACTTGTCGTCACCCAGACTCTTTGGGGGTTCCATGATAGTTTGTTATCCTTCTGCCATCTTCCTCATTACAAATGACTGAAACAGAGTTGATCCTACCCTGAAAACCAGGATCCCAATCCCTGCTGGAACCACTCTTGACACATCTAGAGTGATGCTACACACTACTGCTGGCTGTGACCCTGAACTTATCCAAAGTCTTCATTTCTTTCTATGAGGAGGAGGGTGGACAGGAAAACACTGCGATCATACTTAAATCAAATTTTTTATTACAAAAAAATAGAGAAAATGATTCAAACAGTTATAGAAGCACATAAAAGGAAAAAGTGAAACTCTTGACTATTTGCCCCTGTGGAATAACCATATTAATTTGGAATATGCTTCTGGAATACTTTACAGTAAAAAGAAAAAAATAGAACTAACTACACTATTCTAGAACCTTTTTCTTTTTATTAGCAATATAGATTTCTCCTTTGACAATTAACATAAGCTCTGTGAAACTAGGGATTTTGTCTGTTTCCTTCACTGCTATATTTATAGGAACTAAAACACTGTCTGGCACAAAGTAGGTGCCAAAACATGTTCACTAAATGAATGAATAAGATCCTCCTTCCTGTCAGATCAGTCACAAGTTCCATGGGGTCAGGGATGTGTTTATTTGGTCTCTGTGATCCCAGCACCAGAGAACCTGGCACAAGGTAAGCACTTAGCTTCTGTTGAACTAGCAAAACAGCTCAAGGATGAAACTACCTAATTTTTTTTTTAACTGTTCCAGTGTGTTGACAATACCACAATAACCAGCTATTCCCCAATTCATGGAAAAAGTCTCTCACAAACACTGTTGCAATAGTTGCTCTTTACATTGTTTAAAGTTTGTTTTTTTAGGATAAGAATCCTTATTTTTAAAAAAAGAAAGAAAGAAAGAATCTCTTTTGTGGGGCAATCATTGACCTGGTTTAAATGAGTTTTGAAATCTCTTCCATCAAAAATTTCATAAATTAAAAACACTTAAGATTAATTTTTCAGTTTGTTTAAATGCCACTGACTGGAACTCTGCAAAATGATCTCCCTTTCAAATCACCAGTAGAAAACCAATGCTTCCCAATCCTGTCTAGATGCAACCTGGACACTGTAACAAACAGGCTGCCTGCATCCTTGGTGACCAATATCTCCTGCATGCAACACAGCAGCAGTTTAGTCATCACCCAGAGAAGGCAATTTTTAGGCAGGTCTCTATTGTTGATTCATCCAGCAAAAGGAGAAAGGAGACAGGAGAGTAACAGACTTCCAGGGCCTGAGCTGGAAGAAGATGCTGAGAAACTAAGAGCTGGACAAGACCAGAAACAGGAGCTTAAGAGTATTTTTGAGTTCCCCAACAAGTGAATGTACAGAGCTCTATCTGAACTCTCCAATGGAAAAGTTTTTCCAGAAATTTACCTTTCTGCTTATTTAATTTTCTCACTCCAAAGATATTAGGTAAATCTCTATTGTGTGTCAGAGTTGTGCCATAACTGGGAAGGAAAAAAACAGGCAAGATGGACCTACTATCCACCATCCTGGCACTGAAGCTTAAGGACCATTGTCGAAGCACAAAGGGATCTAACTGAAAAATTAAGACAGCTCGAGACCTTTACCTACTTTGCAACAGGGAACAGAATTTCTGTCCTAGTCACTGCTTCTTCTTTTATGAAAAACCCTGCTGCGTTTCTCTCCGTGAATGGAGAAGTCGGTCAGAGATCTTTCCCTTTGAGTACACCCCAAGCAAAACTGGTCAACACACACTGAGCGTACTTCCCTTTTCTCCAGGAGCATCTGCCATAGCACAGGCCTTGCTGGGCCATCTTCTTAACTGAGGCCAAGGAGAACTGTGCTTTGGCACTTACTGTTGCAGAGTCAACATTAAAGAAGTATAAAACGTGAGGCTTTTAGGGAATCAAGACGATCTAGTCCTACTCCAGTAGTTTCCTAACCCGTTCTGTGGATCACAGAGCTCTTTGAGAATCAGTGACCCATTTAGACTTCCTGTATGGAAAAAGACACACATATATCTCAGCACGTAATTTCCCCTGTATTTTCAGGAGTTTCAGGGACATACAATGTAATCAAATATCTAGAATTCCAGAGATCCCATATTAGGAATTCTTACTCTCTGTAAAAGCCCACTTGAGCGCTAATGTCCCAGTTAGCAGTCTCTGAGTTGGGGGGGTGGAACACAGAGGCAATGTAGTGCCTGGGTATTACCACACAGGTCCCAGCTCAATCCTCGAGTGAGCTAAGTTATCTTTAAAATGTGGAAAAGCTCTGCTTGGTGGCCAAGGACAGAATTTCTAAAATCAGTCAGCTGAGCCATCTCATGGTTTCAAAGAAGACAACACCAAGCCCCAAAGTAAACTGGCTGAATCTGGTGGCGTTGAAAGGTGACAGCGTCTCAGAGGCTGTTAGGATTGCTGCCTACTCTTGATGGAGCAGCAATACTCGTATGGATCCTCCACTTCATATACATTTTCCTCAATGATATAGATGTTTTCCTCTGGGTGCATCCCCTCTGCTGCATTTGCCAACCCTGAAGGAGCAAGGTTGGCCAAAGTGATGAGGCTGTGGAAATAAAGTATTGTAGTTGAGTTAAGCATTTTCTGGACAACATGTAATAGAATGGAGAGAACGGGCTTTGCTGAAGAGTTAGCAACCAAGGCAGTATACGATCCTTGATCAGGTCCTGACTAGGAAGGGAAAATATAAAATAGCAATGAAATAGTCTGGGGAATAGTCTGTACAAATTCAAACTACTCTGGATTTTCTTAGGTATAAAAGTGAAATTGTGTTACCTTAGAGAATATACTTATTCTGAGAGAATATATTTATTTACAGACTAAAGTGTTTATAGGAAGTGTCAAGATGTCTAAAACACCTGGTTCAGAAAAGAACATAATTGTATACATAAAAAGAGAAACAAAGTAAATGTGACAAAATATCATATAACATGCTCAAATTGCTTTGTTATTTCAATTATTATGTGGGTTTAAACAATTCCAAAAAGAAAAAGGAATGTGTTATGGATCCAGTGAGAGTTGAGTTTGAATTCTACCTCTGTTGCTTACCATCCATATGATCTAGGCTAAGTCAGATTTGCCTTTTCCATCTATTCATTCAAGAACTATTTAGTGTGTTACACACTGAGCCTATGCATCAAGAGATACAATAGTGAACAAAACACAAAAAGCTCCTGGAGGCACAAACATTATATCATTTATATGTGAAAATTAAAAACTTACAAATAGGTTTATTTATAAAACAGAAACAGGCTCACAGACACAGAAGACAAACTTATGGTTGCCAAATTAAGAGGGGATGACAGATAAATTAGGAGTATGGAATGAACAGATACATACCACTAAGATGACCTTTAAGCTCAGTTCTGAAAGAAGAGAATGAGTCAGCCAAATGAAGAACCAGGGTGAGCATCTAGGTGGAGTAAAGCCCTGGTAAAGATGGTGATAAGTGGCTGAAACTGAAAGCATGACTGGAATAAAAGAGTGGCACAAGATGAGGTCTGAAATGGAGGTTAGGCGAGATACTACAGGACCCTAAAAGTCATAATCAGGAGCTTGGGTTTTATCCTAAGACATAAGAAATAACTGAAGGCCAGAAATGTGATATAACTGGGTTTCAAGAAAATCACTTTGGTTGCTATGTGGAGAATGAACTAAAAGGACGTATGAAAAAAAGAGCAGGTAAGTAAAGAACTGTCTCAGGGTAAGATAGTGACAGAGAGGCACAGAATCATGAATGGATTTTAGATATATTTTGGGAAAAGTGCAAGAAGTGAATGTGGATTGTGTGTAGTTGGGACTGTGTGTTAGGAGTGAAGAAAGAGAGAATTCAAGGATGGCTTCTAGCTCAGGCAACCAGTTGGATGCTAGTGAAACACTATGATGAAGACCCAGAGAGGGGGTGTAGAGTTTTAAAAAGGTGGAATATGGACTCTAGTGCTCCTTTTTGGACACATTAAGGTGAGAGACAAATAAGTGGAGATGACACCTGAACAGCTGGACAATCAGTACCAACATCCTTGAGTGCTGAAAACAGAAACTAAGGATGACATTTAAGTTTATAGAAATATAGGTTGTCATCAACCAGAGGGTATGGAGAGAGGAAAAACACCAGCTCTGGGGAATCTCAACACCTAAAGATCATGCTGAAGAAGAGAAAATAATAAAAATGACTGAAAAAGAGTGGCCAAACTGAGAGTGGTGCTTCAGAAAGTCAAGAGAAGGAAGATTTCTTTGGAATGAGTGAGGGTCAACTGAGTTGAATATTACTGAAAGCTGGATGTACTGCATTGAAGACAGAGGTATTTACTGGGTTTATCAAAATGGAGATCACTGAGCTTGAACTAAAATTACTTCCATGGCAATTCAGGTGTAGAAGCTAAATGGGGGGTGGGGATGTTTGAAGAGTACAGAGGAATGAAATGTAGGAATAACTCATCTGAGAAATATGCCTGTGAAGGAGAGGAGAGAAAGGGGAGTAGCTGGAGAGAAATGTGTGAACTAGATCTTGTGATCTTATTTTTATGCTAATAAAAAAAAAGCATAAAGAGGAATGGAGAGAGAGATGTTTCCAGAGAAAGCGATCAAAGGGAGAAGGAAGTGATGGCTATGGCAAAGTAGTTGAAACAGGCTTTTAATTCTTCATCAGTGCAGTGAGAAGGGAGGGAGGTTTGAACAGCAGTGAAATATGTGATGCTCATCTCAGACACTGCACTAAGAAGATACAAGATTGCTGCACATTTCTTAGTGCCAATTTATGGCTTTGATGTCATGATTAAAAATGTGTCACCCCGGTTGTGTGATTTTCTCTAGCAGCTTATAGGGAAAAGACTGCAAATTGTACACAACTTTCTCATCTATTCTTCTAAGTAGTCATGTTTTGAGTTTTGGCAGTAAACAAATGTGTGTACAAAACATGACTTCTACTCCTCATCAACCTCTTTCCACACCCTTTTACACAAACCATAACGGTCCCCAATAAACAACCCTTGGCAGAACTGAAAAAAGTGGGTGTTATCAATGCTCCTTATCAACCTGTAGACTCCATATTCATGTGGTCAATTCCCAAACTCCACTGCTACCTCTCCATAAACTCAGGTAAGTGGGAGTGAGTAGCTTCTTCCTCTGTACAATTCATTTACCATTAACGGCAGAATAACAAAAGGGTAAGCGGGACAGCCCTGGTTTCAAATCCTTTATCAATTAACAGTATCACATTGGACTAAAAGTTACTTAACCATACAACACAATGGCTCTCCAACTGGTAAATGAGAACAATATTAGTACCTTTCTCAACAGGGTAATTATGAGAATTTAATGCACATAAAGCACTTGGAAGCATAATGCACATAAGCCACACACGATCAGCAGCTCATTCTGGTTTTCCCTGGACTGTCCCAGTTTTAGCTCTGAAAACCCACATATTCGGACGCCCCCTTCACTCCTGGGAACTTTTGGAATCATTTGTAATCCTACACACAGCTGATGTTTACGGATGAGTAAGAAAGATTACTAAAATAATAGAGGTATAATTCCTTGGCTTCTGCCGCAAAGAGTAGAGAATATATCACAATTATTAAAGTATGTGAGGCTTTCGGAGTGATGGAAGTGTTTGGTCATTGATTGTGGTGATCGTTGCCTGAGTGAAATCATCTACAAAAATTCATTAAGTTGGACACATTTTAAATATACAGTTTATCTCATATAAATTATAATTATTTTTAAAAAATAAACATAAGTAACTGAGAAGTAAAATGTTTGCTGAGTGCCACAATGGAGGAAAATAACAAATGCTGCAACCTTGACCATGACCCAGTGTTAAAGGAACCTGCTACCCCTCTTTAAAGAACCACACTTAAGAAATAAATTAGAAAATGCATAGAAGGAAGTGATTGCTGATTCATGAATTTAAAAGATTTATGTTCTTTACAAAATAAGAAAACAGGTACTAGAATCAACCTGCCTGAATCTGAAATCCAGCTTTGCCACTTACTGGTTCTGAAACCTTGAGAAAACCTTGAAAGTTTACCATCTCTAAGTGTTACTCTCCTCTGCCGTAAAAAATGGGAATAACAGTACCATCTACCTTATAAGATGGTGGCGATGATAAATATAAACATGCTTGTGACATGGTAAGCATCGATTAAAACCGAGCTATTATTAATCTTGCGGTTTGAAAGGACTAAAGAGTATTCATTCTAATTGATACAATCTAATAATTAAAATATCTAGGTTTGGGTTCTTTCCTATATTAACAGGTCCTTATCAGAGGGAGAGAAAAGCACCATCAAATAATTTACATTTGAGAATGAAACCACCAGAGATAAGAATCAGAGCCAGGAAAAAACATTTTGGGGGCGGTCCTAAGATGGCAGAATAGGACGGGAGATCACTTTCTCCCCTACAAATTCATCAAAAGAACATTTGAAGGCTGAGCAAATTCCACAAAACTTCTGAATGCTGGCAGAGTACATCAGGGACCCATAAAGGCAGCCCATTTTCTTCGAAAGTAGATTTTTTGCCTAACGGCAACTCCCAGCGGAGAAGCAGCCCAGATGCTCACATAGGCCACTAGCAAGCAGGGGCTGGAGAAAGAGGCCCAGGCTGCATTGCTTAGGGTAAGGACCAGGCTACATGCCCCGAGGGCAATCTGACTGAACTAACTTGAGATAGCTTCCCAGACTGTGGGACAGCTATCCCACAAAAAGTCCTAACCAAGGACATCACCAGGCCCGCTCACAGAACAAAAGACTGAGCAGAACTAGCCAATTGTGGACTGGTCCACCCCCACCAGAAACAGGCAGGCGAGGGCAGCCAGAGCTGGAAGGAGGCAATCGCGACCCCAGAGAGGCATCCTCTACCAAACTGCAAGCAGGATTCATTGTGAATGAAGACTTCTTGGGATTCTGGTTGGTCGACATCCACTGGGAGGGTCACAACCAGAGATCAGCTCCCCAGAAGAGACACACGGCACACCTGAGAAGGCGCGCCCGTTGTACACCCAGAAAACAGAGGGTCTGGGATGGGGGAGGCATTCAGACATAGCCTCCAATGGGGGACAACTGTGCTCGCCAAACACCTGGTCACCTGAGCTGCTCAGACCTGGGAAGGGCAGAAAACGCAGGCCCAGCCAAGTCTGCGCCTTTGTGGAGTACCCCAGAACCTGAACCTGAGCGGCTTAGACCTGGGAAGTGCATGCAACCCAGGGCCCGCCACAGACAGTTCCTGGCAGAGCAATCTAGAGCCTGAGCAGCGTAGACTGGGAAATCACACACGCCATGAGCAGGGACAAACCCAGTGTGGCGGGACACTGTGAGCACTCCCCATACAGGCCAGCGATATTTGTTTGCAGTTTTCCTCCCTCGCCATAGCACGAATGAACTTGTGAGCCTAAAAAAGTGACCACCACCACCCCCTTGTGTCAGGGCAGAAATTAGACACTGAAGAGACCAGCAAACAGAAGAAGCTAAAATAAACAGAGGGAAGCGCTTTGGAAGTGACAGGTGCAATAGATTAAAACCCAGTAGTTACCACCGACTACATAGGAAGGGGCCTATAGATCTTGAGACGTATAAACTGGATCAAGGAACTATCTGAAAATGAACTGACCCCACACTGTCTGCAACAGCTCCAGAGAAAGTCCTAGATATATGTTTTACTATTATCATTTTTTAAATTTACTTAAATTTTTTCTAATTTTTAAGTCCTCTATTACTACTTTAATTTTCATTTTTATAACCTACTATTACCTTGCAAAAAAAAAAAACCCTATTTTTAAAGCAAACTTCATATATATATATATAATAATTTTTGTGACACTGTTTTTTTTCTTAATATTGTATTTTTGAGAATCTAACCTCTAGATTTTTAATCTTTGCTTTTTGCTTTGTTATCAACTTTGTACCTTTAAGAACCCAATCTTCAGTACCCATTTATACTTAGGAGCGAGACTACTGGCCTGATAACTCTCTTCCCCTTTTGACTGTCCTTTTTCTCCACCAGGTCGCCTCTATCTCCTCCCTCCCCTTCTCTTCTCTACCCAACTCTGTGAATCTCTTTCTGTCTTCCGGGCTGTGGAGAACACTTAGGGAACAGATTACTGGCTGGATCTGTCTCTCTCCTTTTGATTTCCCCCTTTATCCTCCTGGCTACCTCTGTCTCCTTCCTCCCTCTTCTCTGTGTGACTCCGTGAACATCTCTGAGGGATTCAGACTGTGGAGAGTACATAGGTAAGTCATTACTGGCTAGCTTGCTCTCTCCCATTTTGATTCCCCCTCTTCTCCTCCTAGTCACCTCTATCCCCCTCCTCTCTCTTCTCTTCTCCATGTAACTCTG
Source organism: Muntiacus reevesi (assembly GCF_963930625.1). Classification (NCBI taxonomy): domain Eukaryota; kingdom Metazoa; phylum Chordata; class Mammalia; order Artiodactyla; family Cervidae; genus Muntiacus; species Muntiacus reevesi. The sequence continues at coordinate 246,044,980 of NC_089249.1, forward strand.
TGTAACTCTCAAGGTGTCCCACACTGTGGAGAAACTTTTCATCATTAACCTAGATGTTTTATCATTGGTGCTGTATAGATGGAGAAGTCTGGAGGCTACTGTAAGAATAAGACTGAAAACCAGAGGCAGGAGGCTTAAGTCCAAATCCTGAGAACAACACAGAACTCCTGACTCCAGGGAACATTAATCAATAAGAGCTCATCAAAAGCCTCCATACCCACACTGAAACCAAGCACCACCCAAGGGCCAACAAGTTCCAAAGCAAGACATACCACACAAATTCTCCAGCAACACAGGAACATAGCCCTGAGCTTCAATATACAGGCTGCCCAAAGTCACACCAAACCCACTGACATCTCAAAACTCACTTCATTGCACTCCAGAGAGAAGAAATCCAGTTCCACCCACCAGAACACTGACACAAGCTTCCCTAACCAGGAAACCTTGACAAGCTACCCATCCAACCCCACCCACAGCTAGGAACCTCCACAATAAAGAAGAACCACAAACTACCAGAATACATAAGGCCACTCCAAACACCGCAATATAAACAAGAAGGAAAGGCAGAGAAATACCCAGCGGGTAAAGGAACAGGATAAATGCTCACCAAACCAAACAAAAGAGGAAGAGATAGGGAATCTACCTGATAAAGAATTCAAAATAATGATAGTGAAAATGATCCAAAATCTTGAAAACCAAATGGAGTTAAATAGCCTGGAGACAAGGGTTGAGAAGATGCAAGAAAGGATTAACAAGGACCTAGAAGAAATAAAAAAGTGTCAATATATAATGAATAATGCAATAAATGAGATCAAAATCCCTCTGGAGGGAGCCAACAGTAGAATAACGGAGGCAGAAGACAGGATAAGTGAGGTGGAAGATAGAATGTTAGAAATAAATGAAACAGAGAGGAAAAAAGAAAAATGAATTAAAAGACGTGAGGACAACCTCGGAGACCTCTGGAACAATGTTAAACGCCCCAACATTCGAATCATAGGAGTCCCAGAAGAAGAAGACAAAGAGAAAGATCATGAGAAAATACTTGAGGAGATAATAGTTGAACACTTCCCAAAAATGGGGAAGGAAATAGTCACCCAAGTCCAAGAAACCCAGAGAGTCCCAAAAAGGATACACCCAAGGTGAAACACTCCAAACACATATTGATTAAATTAACAAACATCAAACACAAAGAACAAATATTAAAAGCAGGAAGGGAAAAAGAACAAATAACACACAGGGGGGTTCCCATAAGGATAACAGTTGATCTTTCAATAGAAACTCCTCAGGCCAGAAGGGAATGGCAGGACATACTTAAAGTGATGAAAGAGAAAAACCTACAGCCCAGATTACTGTACCCAGCAAGGATCTCATTCAAATATGAAGGAGAAATCAAAAGCTTTACAGAGAAGCAGAGGCTGAGAGAATTCAGCACCACCAAACCAGTTCTTCAACAAATGCTAAAGGATCTTCTCTAGACAGGAAACACAGAAAGGGTGTACAAACTCGAACCCAAAACAACAAAGTAAATGGCAACGGGATCATACTTATCAATAATCACCTTAAATGTAAATGTGTTGAATGCTCCAACCAAAAAACAAAACTGGCTGAATGGATACAAAAACAAGACCCTATATATGTTGTCTACAAGAGATCCACTTCAAAAAAAGGGACACATAGAGACTGAAAGTGAAGGGCTGGAAAAAGATATTCCATGCAAATATTGACCAAAAGAAAGCAGGAGTAGCAATACTCATATCAGATAAAATAAACTTTAAAACAAAGGCTGTGAAAATAGACAAATAAGGACACTACATAATGATCAAAGAATCAACCAAAGAAGAAGATGTAACAATTATAAATATATATGCACCCAACATAGGAGCACCACAATATGTAAGACAAATGCTAACAAGTATGAAAGGGGAAAGTAACAGTAGCACAATAATAGTGGGAGACTTTAATATCCCCACTCACACCTATGGATAGATCAACTAAACAGAAAATTAACAAGGAAACACAAACTTTAAATGATACAATAGACCAGTAAGACCTAACTGATATCTATAGAACATTTCACCCCAAAACAATGAATTTCACCTTTTTCTCAAGTGCACATGGAACCTTCTCCAGGATAGATCACATCCTGGGCCATAAATATAGCCTTGGTAAATTCAAAAAAACTGAAATCATTCCAAGCATCTTTTCTGACCACAATGCAGTAAGATTAGATGTCAATTACAGGAGAAAAACTATTAAAAATACCAACACATAGAGGCTGAACAACATGCTGCTGAATAACCAAAAAATCACAGAAGATATCAAAAAAGAAATCAAAATATGCATAGAAATGAATGAAAATGAAAACACAGCAACCCAAAACCTATGGGACACTGTAATAGCAGTGCTAAGGGGAAGCTGCATAACAATATAGGTTTACCTCAAGAAGCAAGAAAAAAGTCAAATAAATAACCTAACTCTACACCTAAAGCAACTAGAAAAAGAAGAAATGAAGAACCCCAGGGTTAGTAGAAGGAAGAAAACCTTACTATGACAAAACCGACTGCAATGGTGTGAAGTAATTAGCCTCCAACTAATAAAAATAATTAAAAAAAAAAAAGAAAACCTTAAAAATTAGGGCAGAAATAAATGCAAAGGAAACAAAAGAGACCATAGCAAAAATCAACAAAGCCAAAAGCTCATTCTTTCAGAAGATAAATAAAATTGACAAACCATTAGCCAAACTCATCAAGAAACAAAGGGAAAAGAATCAAATCAACAAAAATAGAAATGAAAATGGAGAGATCCCAACAGAAAACACGGAAATACAAAGGATCATAAAAGACTACTATCAGCAACTATATGCCAATAAAATGGACAACTTGGAAGAAATGGACAAATTCTTAGAAAAGTACAACCTTCCAAAACTGAACCAGGAAGAAATAGAAAATCTCAACAGGCATATCACAAGCATGGAAATTGACACTGTAATCAGAAATCTTCCAGCAAACAAAAGCCCAGGACCAGATGGCTTCACAGCTGAATTCTACCAAAAATTTAGAGAAGAGCTAACACCTATCCTGCTCAAACTCTTCCAGAAGTTTGCAGAGGAAGGTAAACTTCCAAACTCATTCTATGAGGCCACCAACACCCTAATACCAAAACCAGACAAAGATGCCACAAAAAAAGAAAACAACAGGCCAATATCACTGATGAACATAGATGCAAAAATCCTTAACAAAATTCTAGCAAACAGAATCCAACAACATATTAAAAAGATCATACATCATGACCAAGTGGGCTTTATCCCATGGATTCAAGGATTCTTCAATGTCCACAAATCAATCGATGTAATACATCACATTAACAACTTCAAAGATAAAAACCATATGATTATCTCAATAGATGCAGAGAAAGCCTTTGACAAATTTCAACATCCATGTATGATTAAAAAAAAAAAAAAAAAAAAAAACCCTCTGGAAAGCAGGAATAGAAGGAACATACCTCAACATAACAAAAGCTATATATGACAAACCCACAGCAAACAGCATCCTCAATGGTGAAAAATTGAAAGCATTTCCCTTAAAGTCAGGAACAAGACAAGGGTGCCCACTCTCACCACAACAATTCAAAATAGTTTTGGAAGTTTTGGCCACAGCAATCAGAGCAGAAAAAGAAATAAAAGGAATCCAGGCTGGAAAAGAAGAAGTAAAACTCTCACTGTTTGCAGATGACATGATCCCCTACATAGAAAACCCTAAAGACTCCAACAGAAAATTACTAGACCTAACTAATGAATATAGTAAAGTTGCAGGATATAAAATCAACACACAGACATCCCTTGCATTCCTATACACTAACAATGAGAAAACAGAAAGAGAAATATAGGAAAAAATTCCATTTGCCATTGCAACCAAAAAAAATAAAATACTTAGGAATATATCTACCTAAAGAAAGAAAAGACCTACATATAGAAAACTAAAAAACACCAGTGAAAGAAATCAAAGAGGACACAAATAGATGGAAAAATATACTGTGTTCATGGATCAGAAGAATCAATATAGTGAAAATAAGTATAGTACCCAAAGCTATCTATAGATTCAAGGCAATCCCTATCAAGCTACCAGCGGTACTTTTCATAGAACTAGAACAAATAATTTCACAATCTGTATGGAAATACGAAAAACCTCAAATAGCCAAAGCAATCTTGAGAAAGAAGAATCGAACTGAAGGAAACAACCTGCCTGATTTCAGGCTCTACTACAAAGCTACAGTCATCAAGACAGCATGGTTCTGGCACCAAGACAGAAATATAGATCAATAGAACAGAATAGAAAGCCCAGAGATAAGCCCACACACCTATGGACACCTTATCTTCAACAAAGGTGGCAAGGATATACAATGGAGAAAAGATAATCTCTTTAACGAGTGATGCTGGGAAAACTGGTCAGCCACTTGTAAAAGAATGAAACTACAACACTTTCTAACACCATACACAAAAATAAACTCAAAATGGATTAAAGATCTAAATGTAAGACCAGAAACTATAAAATTCCTAGAGGAGAACATAGGCAAAACACTCTGTGACATAAATCACAGCAGGATCCTCTATGACTCACCTCCCAGAGTAATGGAAATAAAAGCAAAATTAAACAAATGGGACCTAACTAAACTGAAAAGCTTTTGCATAACAAAGGAAACTATAAGCAAGGTGAAAAGACAGCCTTCCAAATGGGAGAAAATAATAGCAAATGAAGCAACTGACAAAGAATTAATCTCAACTATATGCAAGCAACTCCTGAAGCTCAATTACAGAAAAATGAACGACCCAATCAAAAAGTAGGCCAAAGAACTAAACAGACATTTCTCCAAAGGAGATATACAAATGTCTAATAAACACATGAAAAGATGCTCAACATCACTCATTATCAGAGAAATGCAAATCAAAACCACAAAGAGGTACCATCTCATGCCAGTCAGAATGGCTGCTATCCAAAAGTCTACAAGCAATAAATGCTGGAGAGGGTGTGCAGAAAAGGGAACCCTCTTACACTGTTGGTGGGAATGCAAACTAGTACAGTCACTATGGAGAACAGTGTGGAGATTTCTTTTTAAAATGGAAATAGAACTGCCATAGGACCAGCAATCCAACTGCTGGGCATACACACCGAGGAAACCAGAATTGAAAGAGACACGTGTACCCCAATGTTCATCACAGCACTGTTTATAATAGCCAGGGCACGGAAGCAACCTAGATGTCCATCAGTGGACGAATGGGTAAGAAAGCAGTGGTACATATACACAATGGAATATTACTCAGTTATTAACAAGAAAACATTTGAATCAGTTCTAACGAGGTGGCTGAAACTGGACCCTATTATACAGAGTGAAGACAGCCAGAAAGAAAAACACCAGTACAGTATACTAATGCATATATATGGAATTAAGAAAGATGGTAACAATAACCCTATATGCGAGATAGGAAAAAAGACACAGATATATAGAACAGTCTTTTGGATTGTGTGGGGGAGAGTGAGGGTGGGATGTTGAGAGAATGGCATTGAAACATGTATATTATCATATGTGAAATGAATTGCCAGTCCAGATTTGATGCATGAGACAGGGTGCTCGGGGCTGGTGCACTGGGATGACCCAGAGTGATGGGATGGGGAAGAAAGTGGGGGGGGGGGGTGTTCAGGATGGGGAACACATGTACATCTGTGGCAGATTCATGTCGATGTATTGCAAAACCACTACAATATTGTAAAGTAATTTGCCTCCAATTAAAATAAATAAATTTATATTTAAAAAAAAGCATCCAAGCTTCATGGACCACTTTGGTGTGAGTAGCTCTGAATGTCCCCCAAATTACTCAAGCATGAGTTATTTCAGGGTTTACTCAAAGTGAAATTAATCTCCAGTCTTTTAACTGCTCGTGTAGAAATGCCTCTAAATGATTAAAATTATCCTTACATTTAGCCTTTGTCTAATACTTCTGGGAAAACTAAAATTTAATTGAGTTGTAAAAAAGAAATATAACACAGGTATTGACTCAATATGAAAAAGACCTTTTATCCTTCCAAAACAATTTCAAAAATCAAAGTGGTTTGAGGACAGTTTAGCATTTTGTAGACACTGGTAACACTCTCAAACAATACTATTATATTTGCAAACTCTATTTTCTAAAACAGAAAGTCTCTTTTGCTACTCCCCCCGTCTCTTTTTTTCCTATATTTATTTCTGCCCTGCCTCATTCTAAAAACCAGAGCCTGCCAGTTGTCAACATAAGCACCTAGAACTGTGGCATGGATGTAGCAAAAATATCATAAATTATATGGCTATTGATATTCTTCTCCTGGTGTCTTCATGGTCTACTCAATACCATTGCTTCTTCAAACTGCTCAAATACCATCCTCCTCCCAAAGAAAGCATTTAACACCTTGTATTTCAGAACCCTGAGAAATCAAATTTGTCTATAATGGTAAAATCACACTCACCTTCATTTTTCTATTGGATAAATAAAAATCTGTACACACCATGATTTGAAACCTTGGGGATGCTGAGCAAAATCACATTTGGAGTCAGTTGATTTAACAAAAAAAAAGGACAATCATAAAACGCTTGCACATTCAGTCCTTTAAGTCTCAGGCTAGATGTCCTGATTCTAAGTTGAATTCAGGTATTCTTGACAGCCTTGGTAACTGAGGTAGAAGTGTTTCTTTTCTATCTTCCCAATGAGAATTCTTGATGGAAAACAGGATTCATGAGGTCTAAAGAGAATGTACAATTCTAAGAAGTATGTTTCATGCTTTGAAGGGACCTCTGCAATGATCAGAAAGTTGGAGCCAATTTAGTATAAAAAATTAGGACTCTGTGACATAGGTTGACTTTACACAGTTGAGCTAGCATCACTCTACCCAGTGTCCCTGATTCTTAGGAATGCAATGGGTGACTGACTGAAAAACTGTGCAGCTGATTGAAAGGACTCTGACACGGTATCTGGTCACTGTCTTCTACAGTCAAGGGCATAACACCCTAGAATCTTGATCCAGAACTTAGTGATAGTCATCAACAATATAGACATTGTCTTCTGCTTGGATAGGCTTCAGACCTGCATTTTTCAAAGCTCCAATGCGAGAATCTTTCAATGGAATCACACTGTAAAAGAATAACATGAGTAAGAGAAAAGATCATTTCTCAAGTATGAGCAGCCTATTTGTTTATGTTCATCCAAGCCTGGGTATTTGAATTTCTCAGAGACCTATTCAAACTTGCCATGAAATGAATAGAAGCTTCCAGAATTGTGAATATGAAGTTACAGGAAAATATTTTTTATAAGGAGGTAGAAAGTCACACCTTTTGGTTTCAAAATCTCACACTGGTCTCTTTCAAGACACTCATGCAATAGAACACAAAAATTTATAATCCAAGAAGACAAATACCACACATCAAATTGAAGTACTAAACCAGGATGCACAGTCTCAAAGATGGCCAGGAAATGGTTTGGCTGGTGCTTTTCTAGCTGAGGACTGTGACCATTTAGCAAATGTTATTTAGTGGTATGTATCCCGTATTTGACTCATTGGAAATGATCCTGATACTGGGAGTGATTGGGGCAGGAGGAGAAGGGGACGACAGAGGATGAGATGGTTGGATGGCATCACCGACTCGAGGGACATGGGTTTGAGTAAACTCTGGGAGTTGGTGATGGACAGGGACGCCTGGCGTGCTGCAATGAATGGGGTCACAAAGAGTTGGACACGACTGAGTGACTGAACTGAACTAAACTGAACTGATCCTGTATTTAAGATAAATATATATAAGTCTACAAAATATCAGAGCATATCAGATGTAGTAAAATAGTATTGCTTCACCTAAGTCTGATGCTGTAAAGAGCAATATTGCATAGGAACCTGGAATGTTAGGGCCATGAATCAAGGCAAACTGGAAGTGGTCAAACAGGAGATGGCAAGAGTGAACGTCGACATTCTAGGAATCAGCGAACTAAAATGGACTTGAATGGGTGAATTTAACTCAAATGACCATTATATCTACTACTGTGGGCAGGAATCCCTTAGAAGAAATGGAGTAGCCATCATGGTCAACAGAAGAGTCCAAAATGCAGTACTTGAATGCAATCTCAAAAATGACAGAATGATCTCTGTTTGTTTCCAAGGCAAACCATTCAATATCACGGTAATCCAAACCTACGCCCCAACCAGTAACACTGAAAAAGCTGAAGTTGAATGCTTCTATGAAGACCTACAAGACCTTTTAGAACTAACATCCAAAAAAGATGTCCTTTTCATTATAGGGGACTGGAATGCAAAAGCAGGAAGTCAAGAAACACTTAGAGAAACAGGCAAATTTGGCCTTGGGAGTACAGAATGAAGCAGGGCAAAGGCTAATAGAGTTTTGCCAAGAGAACACACTGGTTATAGCAAACACCCTCTTCAAACAACACAAGAGAAGACTCTACACATGGACATCACCAGATGGTCAACACTGAAATCAGATTGATTATATCCTTTGGAGCCAAAGATGGAGAAGCTCTATAGAGTCAGCAAAAACAAGACCGGGAGCTCAGATCATGAACCCCTTATTGCCAAATTCAGACGTAAATTGAAGAAAGTAGGGAAAAGCATTAGACCATTCAGGTATGCCCTAAATCAAATCCCTTATGACTATATAGTGGAAGTGAAAAATAGATTTAAGGGACTAGATCTGATAGAGTGCCTGATGAACTATGGACAGAGGTTCGTGATATTGTACAGGAGACAAGGATCAAGACCATTCCCATGGAAAAGAAATGCAAAAAGGCAAAATGGCTGTCTGAGGAGGCCTTACAAATAGCTGTGAAAAGAAGAGAAGTGAAAAGCAAAGGAGAAAAGGAAAGATGTTCCCATTTGAATGCAGAGTTCCATAGAATAGCAAGGAGAGATAAGAAAATCATCCTCGGCGATCAGTGCAAAGAAATAGAGGAAAACAACAGAATGGGAAAGACTAGAGATCTCGTCAAGAAAATTAGAGATACCAAGGGAAAATTTCATGCAAAGACAGGTTCGATAAAGGTCAGAAATGGTATGGACCTGAGATAAGCAGAACATATGAAGAAGAGGTGGCAAGAATACACAGAAGAACTGTACAAAAATATCCTAATGACCCTGATAATCATGATGGTGTGATCCCTCACCTAGAGCCAGACATCCTGGAATGTGAAGTCAGGCGGGCCTTAGAAAACATCACTATAAACAAAGCCAGTGGAGGTAATGGAATTCTAGTTGAGCTTTTTCAAATCCTGAAGGATGATGCTGTGAAAGTGCTGCACTCAATATGCCAGTAAATTTGGAAAACTCAGCAGTGGCCACAGGACTGGAAAAGGTCAGTTTTCATTCCAATCCCAAAGAAAGGCAATCCCAAGGAATTGCTCAAACTACTGCACAATTGCACTCATCTCAAACACTAGTAAAGTAATGCTCAAAATTCTCCAAGCCAGGTTTCAGCAATATGTGAACCTTGAACTTCCAGAAGTTCAAGCTCGTTTTAGAAAAGGTAGAGGAAACAGAGATCAAATTGCCAACATCCAGTGGATCATCAAAAAAGCAAGAGTTCCAAAAAAACATCTATTTCTACTTCATTGACTAAGCAAAAGTCTTTGACTGTGTGGATCACAATAAGCTGTGGAAAATTATTTAAGAGATGGGAATACCAGACCACCTGACCCACTGCTCGAGAAACCTATATGCAGGTCAGGAAGCAAACTGGAAATAGAACTGCCATATGACCCAGCAATTCCACTGCTGGGCATACACACTGAGGAATCCAGATCTGAAAGAGACACGTGCACCCCAATGTTCATCGCAGCACTGTTTATAATAGCCAGGACATGGAAGCAACCCAGATGCCCATCAGCAGATGAATGGATAAGGAAGCTGTGGTACATATACACCATGGAATATTATTCAGCCATTAAAAAGAATACATTTGAATCAGTTCTAATAAGATGGATGAAACTGGAGCCCATTATACAGAGTGAAGTAAGCCAGAAAGATAAAGAACATTACAGTATACTAACACATATATATGGAATTTAGAAAGATGGTAACGATGGCCCTATATGCAGGGCAGAAGAAGAGACGCAGAAGTACAGAACAGACTTTTGAACTCTGTGGGAGAAGGTGAGGGTGGGATGTTTTGAAAGAACAGCATGTATATTATCTGTGGTGAAACAGACCACCAGCCCAGGTGGGATGCATGAGTCAAGTGCTCGGGCCTGTTGGGCTGGGAAGACCCAGAGGAATCGGGTGGAGAGGGAGGTGGGATGGGGGACGGGGATGGGGAATACGTGTAACTCTATGGCTTATTCATATCAATGTATGACAAAACCCACTGAAAAATAAAAAATAAAAAAAAATAAAAAATAAATAAAAATAAAAAAAGAACTGTACATGGAACAACAGACTGGTTCCAAATAGGATGTGGAGTACGTCAAGGCTATATATTGTCACCTTGCTTATTTAACTTATATGCAGAGTACATCATGAGAAACGGTGGGCTGGAAGAAGCACAAGCTGGAATCAAGATTGCCAGGAGGAATATCAATAACCTCAGATAAGCAGATGACACCACCCTTATGGCAGAAAGAGAAGAGGAACTAAAAAGCATCTTGATGAAAGTGAAAGAGGAGAGTGAAAAAGTTGGTTTAAAGCTCAACATTTGGAAAACTAAGATCATGGCACCTGGTCCAATCATTTCATGGGAAATAGATGAGGAAACAGTGGAATAGTGTCAGACTTTATTTTTGGGGGCTCCAAAATCACTGCAGATGGTGATTGCAACCATGAAATTCAAAGATGCTTACTCCTTGGAAGGAAAGCTATGACCAACCTAGATAGTGTATTAAAAAGCAGAGACAGTACTTTGCCAACAAAGGTCCATCTAGTCAAGGTTATGGTTTCTCCAGCGGTCCAGCACTGAATGAAATCACATAACAAACTAAACAACCCATTTAAATTATCCCTGAAACAATACCTGCAATTAATTTTCTTGCTCTAAGAGACAACGTTTGAGGTGTTATTTCTGTAGCACTTATGACACAATTCCAGGGAAATATAGAGATGCTTGGAAATGGCAACCCACTCCAGTATTCTTGCATGGAGAATCCCAGGGACAGAGAAGCCTAGTGGGCTGCGGTCTATGGGGTCGCACAGAGTCGGACACGACTGAAGTGACTTAGCAGCAGCAGCAGCAGCATAGAGATGCTAAAATCATCACTGGAAGGTTGAACAGCAATGGAGGTGCTCTATATACTAGATTTTTCAGGATCCAGAGAATAAAATGGAGGACTCGGAAGGAAAAGAGAAGAGGGACAGAGAAATTTTCCTTAGGTTTACTAGAGTAAGAACATCAAAAGGCATTACTAACACAAACCATTTCAAACTTACCGTAGTAGCTCCGCCTTGTTACCCAGGCAAAAATATCCTAAATTGAGGGGAAAATGAAGAGAAAATTAAACATGCAAGCCAAAGAGTTCATGAAAAATTTTTTCCAAACTAGTACATTATTACAATTATTACTTTAATATGAGCAAAATCAGTACAGTTCTCAGAGTATAAAAAAAAATAATTTAGAAGAAAGAACATTTTTGAAAAGAAGGAGAAAAAAATTCAATCTGGACCCTAACCTGATTAACTCCAGGTAACTTCTCTTGAATCTCTAGGAGCCAAGTAAGCCCCTTGGTGTAAAGTATCTTGTGATTCATAGGTTTAGTGTATTGACCTACATGCCCTAGCTTACATTAATGCCATTATATTTCACTGAAAAAATCCTGAATATTGCACTTCTCCCATAGATGACAGGTTTTACACACTCATACACACACAGCTGGTGGAAGGAGACCAGGAGGTGTTGGATGACTGTCATGTGAAACCTTTGTACTTCTCCTAGCACTGAAATCATGTACACTCCTAATGTCTCTTGTGCTTCTTCTAGTAAGTGGGTGTTACAAAACCATCATCAGTTTTACCCCCGATAGGGATAAAAATTTGTTATTGAGGGAATGGGAAAAGAACAAAATGGGAGGGAAAAATTTTGTATATTACAGTGGCTTTTGACTTCCAAATCTCAACTTTACACTGCTGCTGCTGCTGCTAAGTCGCTTCAGTTGTGTCCGATTTTGTGCGACCCCATGGACGGCAGCCGACCAGGCTCCCCCATCCCTGGGATTGTCCAGGCAAGAACACTGGAGTGGGTTACCATTTCCTTCTCCAATGCATGAAAGTGAAAAGTGAAAGTGAAGTCGCTCAGCCATGTCTGGCTCTTCAGGACCCCGTGGACTGCAACCTACCAGGCTCCTCCATCCATGGGATTTTCCAGGCAAGAGTATTGGAGTGGGGTGCCAGCGCCTACTCCAACTTTACACAACCAGTGATAATTTCTCCATATTTAATTTCTCCTATGAATAATTTAAATATCATGTTTATGGAAGAATCAATTTAAGATAAATAAAAAATAAGGAAAGAACAAGGTAAGAACCAAGGAATTTAGGTGAAACTGATATCATATAGAATGTACAGCTACATGCATTTGGCTCAAGAATACTCCTATGGGCTCAAGAATATTCCTTAATATTTCAGTCCTGAGGTGACTTACTTCTCCTAATCCAGAAAACCACAAACATGAGCAACAATGCCAAAATGGTAACAGAGATTCCAATGTAGACTCCCTTGTTGGTGCTCATCCATGTTTCTTGTACCAGCGCCCCAAGCTACAGAAACATCAGCAGATCAAACACAAAACAGAAAAATAAAACCATCTTGTTAGAGTTATAGGCAGATAACATCTCAGAAAATAATATACCCAGACACATTATTGTTTATTGGCCCCTGGCTAGTTCTGGATCATGAGGGGTAAGACCAAATGATGTAAAGTTATAGCCTTATGATGAAATTCTAAGACAACTCAAAATTCAAACTGTATTTGGGGGTGGTGGAAATGTTTACATCTTACTTGTGGTGGTATTTAGAGAAGGGTACAGATTTGTTAAAACTCAAACCATATGCTTCAAATGAGTGTGCTTTATTATTATAGTTTATATATATTGTAAAAATAATAAGCTCTTTTCATAAATATGCTAATTAAAAACAATTTTGGTCCCTATACAACTTACCATGGTGGTGCTATCTGAATGTGTTCAGTTCCTGAAACTGGCCATTAATTAAAACACTTTTTTGAACTAGAATTCAAGATTCTGTGTCTTTGTAAATGGGCGTTAAAGGCTGCTCAGATTCATGGCTCTGCTTAATAATTAAAATGCTGTGCAATTGGGAAAAAAATTCCTTGTGTGAGGGATCATCATGTCCTAGAGTAAATCCAAAATATACCAGGCCATCATGCTTGCCTCCTTTACATAGCTTAATTCTAATTCTAAAGATGTCCCACCAGGTAGGTATTTTAACAGAAAGGAAGTGGAAAATCAGAGAAAAAGATTAAGTCTCAAGTCTCCTCCTGCCTAAGAGTTTAATCTCTGGAGTCAGAATCCCAGATTAACTTTTATTTAGTTGCTCTGTGACCCTAGCAAGTTACTTAGCCTCTCCAAACCTCTTTTTCTGTCAAATGCAGATTAAATAGGGTTTGGGGGAAAGGTACTTCAGGTACCTCCTGATAAACACTGTGAGGAATACAGAGGAGGGTGCCCTAGCCTCTGAGCTGTCCTTGCCTAAATGGAAAACAGTCAGTGCCTTGAGAAGGAAAAGCTGTGTTACCACCTTACTTGTGGGAGGTAAAGCAGTTAGAAAGAACACAGGGTTACAGGAAGCAGTCTTTGCTTGCTTTTTAAAAAATATTATGTTACATAAAAACAGGAAGTTCATTTTAGAGTGTGCAGCTCAGGAGTAAGAAAGGAAAACAAAAATCAACCATAATTTCAACATCTAGAATTAGTTACTATTACCATTTTTCATTACATACCCTCCTAGAATTTTATCTTTCTAGTACTTTTCTTAACGGAAACAGTTACCCTATCCAATGCATACTACACTATATACATCATTTTATTTTACATCTATAAACTATATAATATATATATATTTGTTTTTTGGTTTTTTGGGTTTTTTTTCAGTTTTGGCAATGCTACATGGCATGTGGGATCTTAGTTCCCTGATCAGCCATTAAACCTGTACTTACTTCATTGGAGGCATGGACTCTTAATCATTGGACTGTCAGGGAAGTCCCAATGCTATTTGAAAACTTAGTTTTTTCATTTAACAATTGACTCTGTCTTCTCATGGCAGTAAGTACACTGCAGTGACAACATTGCTAATGGCAATAAATGGGCATGCTTAATTGAGAAGTAATTAATCTCCTATTATGGAATGTTTAGGTTGTTTGTCACATTTTCATGATAATAAACAGCAGCAATGTATATCTTCTTTTATACATCTTTATGTATATGTTCATTCTCTCCTTAAGATGCAGCTCAAGAAGTTGACCTACTGGGTGGAAATATATGCTGCTTGGTTTTAAGATACCCGGGAAACGCCTTGATATCTTCACAGTCAAGACACAAAAAGCCCACGATTGTGCCACCACCTATTGCGAACTTGCTTCTATATTGCTTATATTATATAGAAGAGATTAACTGCTACTAAATATACCTGTCCTGCAGGTAACTGAGGTCAAAAACAATCTTATCATTCAGAGTGTTTGTTTCTTTTTTTTTAAAACTAGCCTAAATCTGACTGACAGGACATTTACATGGTGGCAGTTCTGCTATTCAACAAGCACAAACAAATTCAGCCCATATCCATCAGATCAATCAGCACCCATCTCATCAGAGTGATTAATCTTTCATATCATTCCTACCTGTTAGTATTCTCATTGTCACCAAGTTATGCAATATAAGGCCATTTGATGTCACATTAACCCCACTTTGCCTGAACTTGAATTTCTCTTACAATGTCCATGCTGCAACTTCTCACCACTTGCAATCAAGATTACTCTCTGAATCTGTTCATGAATCTGTTCATGTTTCTTGCTTCTAAGAGTTATTTGCACATAGTGAAAGGAAAGTTGTTTCACCCAAGGGAGCCAAAAGTAAAAATCTCACTGATAAGTTCTTCTAACTTACGCACGAAGATGAGGCTTTCATGAACATCATGAGACTATAGTCCCTTGGATTTTCCCAAGCTAATTGTGGGAAAGGTGCAAGAACAAATTACAGAATTACAAAGTTGTTGAAGACCTTAGGACCTTAACATGTCATCATATGGGGAGGACATATATAGAAAGACCCAACAGTGGCCTCAAATTTTCTCTATAGGAGGAAAATTGGGTTGGAAAAGGATATTAGGGAGGCTATGTTTAAGGAATCACACTTTCATTGACATAACATTTTTGGTGGGGATGGCCCCCATTCCACTATATCAATTCAAGGCATGTTATTTCTCTAACAATGATCTACGGCTTTCTTGGTATGTAATGTTAATTCACTATGCCTGAAATAATTCTGCCAGGAGCCATTATGGGAGATCCCACCCATGACGAGGTCATGAAGAAAATACCTGACACACAAGGTCGTTCAGGATCCCATCCATGACGAGGTCATGAGGATAAAACCTGACACATAAGGCAATTCAGGATACAAGGGACCCTCCAGGTTGGCCTTGGCCTCTACCCCACCCTGTATCCTCCCCCCTTTTCTGTTGTTGTTCTTGTTTGCCCTGCTGCAGATTCTTGTGTTGCCTGCCGAGAGCTCTCCTGCTCCTCTTTCATTGAATAAAAACCAACTTAAAACCCTAATTAATAAATCTCCTAGATGCTGGTACCCTATGAAGGGGCCAGGGATGAAAGAAATACTTCAATTCAAACCCTTTGGCTGGCATTCTGGCTTGTTTGATAAATGTGTGCTTCCCATTGCAAGAGATTAGCTGGTGACTTCTTGCAGGTAGTTAACTTTTAGACTAAGAGCCTGTTTTGTGCTATATCTGCTGTTTTTGCAGTCCTTTGCATTTCTGTTCCATAATAATGTAATCCTATCTGGTTCCCATAGAGATGAGGCCTAATAGAAAGTAAATAGATTAACCACAAATAAGACAGAGTCAGCTACTGAAGTTGCTTAAAGTTACACCAGGTGCAAGCCATAAATTGTCAATAGGCCTGAAGGCCAAAAGATATTATACATAGAGATTAACCATAAAAAAGGCCCCAATAGGCACAGAGCCCTTTGGGGGGTGAGGAAGCCCTATTAGAGAACACAAAAAATATTATTTTGAAAGTGGTTATTGGATCAACATTTGATTGCTGTTAATGTGCTGAGGTTGTGCAGTGGAAACTATTGTTAATATAGTTAAAGATCTAGAAAAATAAGAGTTTAGCCCTAGTGTAAAAACAATAAGATAATTGTTAATTTTAACTAGGAGTGCTGAACAGGGGCTGCCTAGCGTCTTTGTGTGTTAAACTTTTTAGATAAAGTTAGCTGAGAACTTCTGCAAAAAGACTGATCTTTGTGTTAACAGGATTGTATTTCTACTAAGTTACAAACTGCTGTACCATGAGATCGCCACTTTTCTGTTTTCTGCTAAGCTCAAGGCCAAAAGATAATGTACAAAAAAAAAAATCTATGGAAAAGACTCTCATAAACAAAAAAGTATGCAGAGAACACCTGGCTTTGTAGAGGACAAGCTGATGTAATGTTAAACTAAGTCTGTGTGCTTTTCTTCCCCTTAGAAATGTACTAACTTAGGGTATAAAAGCTATGGTGAAAAATAAAGCACGGGCCAGACTCTGCTGCACATCCCGGTCTGGTCTCGCTCTTTCTCTCTGTCTCTCTCTCTCTCTCTCTCTCACTTCCCCATTCATCCTGAGGGTTCCCCTGGATCCTGCTGGGGCAAGGACCCAGGCATAATTCACTCTTTTTTTCTTATTTTCTGGTCAGCAGAAAATCTGTCCTGGGTGTATATGTGTGTCTAGAGTAAAATATCACTTTCCAGGTCTTCCTAACAAAGTAGTACACCTATGTAGACTTTTAAAATTAATTAAAGTATCCCTATTTAAGAATCAGATTCTTCCTTTATTTTCTAAATTAGAAAGAATCAATCTGTGGACTAGTCTGACAATAATAATCTCTAAATGTAACTTGATTACAGAAGAGACATATAAGTGAATCAGGCTAATAAAATAGGAAGGAATATGCTTACAGTTTGATTGTTATGCCACTGGGGATCTGGAGACTGTGTCACAGTGCCATTTCCATCTGCTCAACATGAAAGAAAATTAATAAGAATTACAAAAAGATATTGAACTTTCCTGCAAACACCAAATATATTCACACTGCCTTTTGGTAATGAAGGGAAAGTTGAATAATCATATGGCCTAATGCTGTAGACATCCCAAGTTAATACCAAGTTACTAACATTTATTAATTTAAGCAGTAAGGTTGTGCCTCTTAACCATTTTGTCATGGACCCCTTGAAAATGAACCCTTTTTTTTCCTCCCTATGGAAAAAAAATTGCATGCTCACAGAAAATTTACTGACAATTTTAGACAAGTCAGAGTGACCCATTCTCAGAACTAGGTTAAAAATTACCAATTACAGAAAAGTAATCAATACTTTCATGGCAGCTCAGAAACTTCCAGTGAGTGCTCAGAGGTCATTACACATCCAAACAGCAGAACCACTCTGCTCAAAATGAACATTACATTGGTTTTACATTCAAAATGTGAGTGAAATGCACTAAGATACCTCAAACAGGTGGCATCCAACTCCTACATTATATGCCTGTGTACCCAGACACTGATCCAAATGTGCTTTAGAAAATATGTTACATCATTCCCAAGGCCAGTATACTTTATACTACCTAAAAATCCCAATATAAAAGGATACATTGCCTTAAAGTTTTGAATGTCCAAATTTTAATAGTGTTTTGAAATATCTCTTTAGTCACACAGAACATATACTGTTGGCCCTTCTAAGCAACTATAGGTCAAATACAGGATTCTCGCTTTACCGAGTATCTATTATAGACAAGCACTTTACTACCTTATACCAATTTTCTTAATCCGAAATTTTAGATGAGGTGCTAAAATGGTTGAAGTTTCCAACTATACTAAAGGACAAAAGCCTCAAATTGTAACCACTGCACACATTATGTTCCCATTCAATGAAAATACTGCAGGTCTCAGAGATTCCCATACTACTGACAGAGATATAAAATCATCATTTTCTAATGGTAGTGAAATCATGAACTAAACATATCCCCCTAAGTTTTCAAACTTTACATTACTGTATCTACAATTTAAACATTCTGACACTACTTCCTCAAGAGACAAAGACAGTATCTACAGTCTAGTCTCTGTGTATGATTTATATTATAACCTTAAATCCTTAAGCTATAGAATGAGTGATGTTGTAAAAAAATAGCGAGGACTTGAGTCAGATAAAACTTGACTTCAGTGCTGACATGTCACTTACCAATGTGACCTTGATCAATGTCCTTTACATACACATTATATATATATATATGCATGTAAATTTTGTATTTATATTTCTAGCTGGAGTAACCTTGAACTACAAGCTGTTGATAGCACCCGTCTCATAAAGTTGTCACATTAGATGATGCATGTAAGGTGCTTAACACCATATTAAACAAATATCAGGTATCACAATTATGTTGCAAATATAACAATAGGAGCAATGGGGAAGGGACACCAAGCAAAGGATTTTCCAAATATCACGTCTTTCATTCCTTACAAACATGTAGTGAGGAATGAAACCACTTGCCCATGGGCGTGCAGTTTGAAACTGCCATTGGCGGGCAGTTGAATTGGAAGCTGTTTGTTTCCGAAGTAAAACTAAATGTCTTCCTTAGTCTGGCAATGGCAAGAAATAAACCTTCCCTGAAAAAATTAAATGAGATAATATACAACAATTTGCTGGCACAAGCATCTGAAAGGTAGATGCAGGCCATATGAAACCAAAATTCTTTCTGGACTAAACTTCTTTGCTTTGTGAGGCTTTAACCCACTGAAATGTGACTCGGGCATTGTGAGGATTTGGCTGAAGGGCCTCAGAGATGCTGCCAAGACAGCAGCAGTCACAGAAGTCGTGAGGACACAGCTGCTCTTATGTCGGGTCCATGCGGGCAAGTCTACCTTGACCAGGTTTTAGTGACATATTTTAGAGAACAATTTCCCATTTCCTACTTTGTTCTTCCTCTTAGCCTAAAAGTGTGGGGTACAGTTGCTCCAACTGCTCTTACCTGTATTTTTATCTGCTTTCTCTTTGTTTTTGTGCCCAGAAACAGTTCACACCAAGGATTCCACTTTCAAAACCAAATGTCACTATTAGCTAATTCCAATTAAATTGGTCCCTCTCTGAGTCCCGCTGCATGTCCATTTTCAATTAAGAGCTTCCTTGACTGATTGGCAAAGTAGGCTACCCTGGGTGTCTGCTACATAATAGTACCTCCTGAACATGATGAATCATACACACAAGTCTTACAAAGCCTGACCGTGTTTAGATGCTTCACAGGCACATGGACAAATAAGCCAGTTCTGCATTACAAAGGGGTTCACATGTGGTGCTCTCCAAATTTACCACCATGGGTAACAGAGTTAGCTGGGAAAGATGACAATTCAATATCATCTTTCTACATTATAGGAAAAACAGACTAATCTTACATCTCAAAAGAATATGGACTTTCCAAAACAAGGGAGAACTGGGAGACTTTTGGAGTGGAATAGCACAATCCTAGTGGGACCTGCCTCTTTGGTTCTGGTGTCCATGTCCTCAACCCAACTCAAAGTGTCCATGTGAAATGAAAGCTTGACAAGGCAGCGGAAGAGCCTCCTGGCTCTGTGTAGTTTCTGGGGCTTAGAGGAAGCATAAACAGGTGACCAGTTTGGTCTGGACCAGTTTGGATTTAATTGTTTTAAGGCTCTGTCCAGGGAAGTACACCTAGGAATAAGTTTAAAGGCAAGGCTGATTCATTTTATTTAGAAAAATGTGGACATGCATGTGGATGGTCCCAAATCATATAAGCTGCCTATGTCACTCAAATGTACATATTTCTGGACATTCTAAGTACCAGTCATAATGGCCACACTATCACTTACCTTGTAAATGTGTCCAAAGATCTTTATCTCAAATAATGCTTGGAAGAATAAGTAATATTTCACCCATTTTCCAAAGGATAAAAACAGATTCAAAGAGGGTAATAAGACATTTGTTCAAGTTGCATAGCTGAGTGGAATAGCCATTGTTGGCATTCAAGTCATGCTTCTCTTATTTTAGAATATGTGCTCTTAACAATGTGCTAATATTTATCAAAATTTGAAAGCTCCCAGGTGTTCAGGAAAGAAACTGAAGTTACCTGTTGAACAAGAGTGCCATGGTGAGCTGGTTATGTTTGTTTCATACACGGTAGTAGGCTGTCTCAGTTGGAGAAGAAAAAGAAGCTATACGAATGACAAGAATAGAAAAATAGTGTTCAATTAGTTGAGGAAATTTACACCCTCAGCAGAAATAACAAACAAAACTAAATCAGAAATTACCCTTGACTCTTTCTTAGAAATATATTAATAGATATCTTTGACGTATTACCCTGCTATGTAGGCATTTAATTATCATGAATAAATCCGATCTAGATAATGATCTGAGAGCTTAACAACAGAATTATTTCACTTTTTATATTTCTGTTGTTGTTCAGTTGCTAAGTCGTGTCTGACTCTTTGCAACCCCATGACTGCAGCATCCCATGCTTCCCTGTCCTTCTCTGTCTCCTGGAGTTTGCTCAAACTCATGTCCATTGAGTCAGCGATACTGTTTAACCATCTCATTTTCTGCCAGCCTCTTCTCCTTTTGCCTTCAATCTTCCCATCATTGGGGTCTTTTTCAATGAGTCAGCTGTTTGCTTAAGGTGGCCAAATTATTGGAGCTTCAGCTTTAGCATCAGTCCTGGGGTTGTCATAAGAATTAAGGGGCTTAATACTTATAAAGCAGTTAGCATGTTTCCTGACACAGGAAAGAGAGTAAGCATTAACTTCACTGAAATCTTATCCTCAAGTGTTGGGTTAGGCTTCAAAATGGATTAAATGTTCTCTATTCCGAGCTCCTTATAAGACAGAATCTCATTCACTTGGCCCTGTTCTGGCACCCTTATTTTTTCCTCATAATTCTATGTTAAGCTGGGCTGAATGCACCATCCTTCTTAGATGTCCACGACCAGTGGTCTGGTTTTTTTTTTTTTACTATTAATGATTCCTTTGAGAATCTAACAAAAACCATAGATCCCTCTCACTCTGAAAATGCTTACAGATACAAAAGATGAATATAAGAGGATACAAGTGGTTCACAGATTCTGTGAAGCCAGGTTTGGAAACCTGTTAAGAATCCCTACTCTAGATTGTACATCTGCCTTAACACAGGGCCCTGAGTGGTGTATATTGTCTACTTTAATAACTTCTGCACTTAGAAGTACTTTTGCTTACCTGGCTGGAGGTCCCTTGTGGGTGCTGGCATTGGAAAAGCAGAAGTAGAGGACCTCGCTGTCACTGGAGCAGTGGTGACCATCATGGTTGGAGTTGTGGTGGTGATTGTTGTTGGCACAACAGGGGTGGTAGCTGTTGGAGCAGTGGTGACCACTGTGGTTGGAGTAGTGGTGTTCGTGGTTGTTGGAGTTGTGTTGGTTGTTGTTTTGGGGGTAGTAGTGGTGGTTGATGGAATAGTGGTACTCGTTCTTGTAGTAATAGTAATGGTTGTCTTTCTTGTAGTGGTGGTTGGTCTTGGAGTAGTGGTTGTGGTGATGGTGCTTGTTGGAGTCCTGGTGGTTGTTGCTTTGGGGGTAGTAGTGGTGGTTCTCCAAATAGATTTTCGAATAGTTGTTCTTCTTGGGGTCGTAGTGGTGGTTCTCCGAACAGATTTTCGAATAGTTGTTCTTCTTGGGGTAGTAGTTTTTCGAGTAGTTCTTTGAATAGTTTTTCAATTAATTATTCTTCTTGGGGTAGTAGTGATGGGTCTTTGAACAGTGGTAGTCGTTCTTGGAGTAGTAGTAATGGTTGTCTTTCTTGCAGTGGTGGTAGTGGTTCTTGGAGTAGTGTTGGTGGTGGTGGTAGTGGTTCTTGGGGTAGTGGTGGTGGTTGTAGTTGTAGTAGTGGTGGTGGTCATTGTTGTTGTAGGTGGAGCTAGAAATCAACATGAAAGCAGGGATTCATCAAGCAGCAGGCAACAAGAGACTCGTGCTGGGCCTGTGCACCAACACAACCAAGGAGACTGTCCCCAGGCAGAACTCAGCACTTATCTCCCATGAATTCCAAGTTCTAGTCATTGGTCAACTAGAACCTGTGACTGAGGAGGGAGTGAAGACAGGTCACAAGGCAACAGCTGCATTTAAAGGATGATATTGTGGGAGGTGTTGATATTAAAAAATGACACATGGGATTTGTGTTGAAGCACTTTGTAAAGACTAGTCATACATATCAGATTTACATATCTTCATAAACATCTGTGAGGGAGGGAAAAGTGTCTAGAGCCTGAAGCTGTCTTTGCCCTCTCAGCAGTACATGACTAGAACACAAATAGTAGTTCCCAAGAACCAGAATATTGACCAAATAAATAGCGCTCACTTCTGTCAGTTCTATGGGTACCCTCCCAACATATCTTCATCTTAAATGTGGATTAATTCACATCATTATATACGATGGATAACACAGATGCCATATGTCACCTGGGAAGCCCTGAAAACATAGATAGTATATACATGAATGGACGGGGCTGTGTTCTAATAAAACTTTATTTATTAAAAAAATATATATAAACTTAGAAGCTTTTGCACAACAAAGGAAACTATACATAGGTGAAAAGACAGCCTTCAGACTGGGAGAAAATAATAGCAAATGATGAAACAGACAATGAATTAATCTCAAAAATATACAAGCAACTCCTGCAGCTCAATTCCAGAAAAATAAATGACCCAATCAAAAAATGGGTCAAAGAACTAAACAGACATTTCTTCAAAGAAGACATTCAGATGGCTAACAAACACATGAAAAGATGCTCAACATCACTCATTATCAGAGAAATGCAAATCAAAACCACAATGAGGTACCATTACACGCCAGTCAGGATGGCTGCTATCCAAAAGTCTGCAAGCAATAAATGCTGGAGAGGCTGTGGAGAAAAGGGAACCCGCTTATGCTGTTGGTGGGAATGCAAACCAGTACAGTCACTATGGAGAACAGTGTGGAGATTCCTTAAAAAACTAGAAATAGAACTGCCGTATGACTCAGCAATCCCACTCCTGGGCATACACACCGAGGAAACCAGATCTGAAAGAGACACATGCACCCCAATGTTCATCGCAGCACGGTTTATAATTGCCAAGACATGGAAGTAACCTAGATGTCCATCGAGAGATGAATAGATAAGGAAGCTATGGTACATATACACAATGGAATATTACTCAGCCATTAAAAAGAATTCATTTGAATCAGTTCTAATGAGATGGATGAAACTGGAGCTAATTATACAGACTGAAGTAAGCTGGAAAGATAAAAACCAATACAGTATACTAATGCATATATATGGAATTTTAAAAGATGGTAACGATAACCCTATATGCAAAACAGAAAAAGAGACACAGATGTACAGAACAGACTTTGGGACTCTGTGGGAGAAGGAGAGAGTGGGATGTTCTGAGAGAATAGCATTGAAACAAGTATACTATCAAGGGTGAAACAGATCACCAGCCCAGGTTGGATGCATAAGACAAGTGCTCAGGGCTGGTGCACTGGGAAGACCCAGAGGGATGGGATGGAGAGGGAGGCGGGAGGGGGGGTTCGGGATGGGGAACACATGTAAATCCATGGCTGATACATGTCAAAGTATGGCAAAAACCACTACAATATTGTAAACTAATTAGCCTCCAACTAATAAAAATATATGAAAATAATAAAAAAAATTTTTTTTAAAGATAAGACTGAAGAAACTACAAGGAAAAAAAATGACTGTTGGTGAGCTTATTTTATAATGTGATCTGGTCCTATGACTACTGTTTGCTGACCTGGGTCTAATAGTGTAGTTAAAGATTTTGAAGAGCAGTGCAGTCTCAATCCTCTCCCTTCAGTTTGAAATGAAAGCTAAAAAAAAAAAAAAAGAAGAAGCAAGAAAAAAACCTGATCAAAGGAGTATAACAAGGAAGAAATTTAATCAGCTTGTTTCACTAATGTGCCTTGCTCAGCAGTAAATATTTCCTAAGGAAGAAGGTAGGAAACTAAGGCTAGGAAAAGCTGCTGAGGAAGAGCCCTAAGAGAGGTTGAAAGTAAGCGCATTCTGTGAAAAGTGCAAGAAAACTTAAGTAAAGTATTGGGTTAGAGGCAGAGAGTCACTTTGGCTCAGTTATGAACCCATTTCCCACTGGACAGAGCAGTGACTTTGCAAATATTCCTCTATTAAAGAATTTATTAGCACTATAAATATCCCCTACTAATTTCTTTCATTATCACTTAAAAAAAAGTATTCCTCAGGACCAATCATATAATTTCACAACTCCAAAAATAATCTCTTCTCCACACACAGCCTCCTGCCACATGTGTATAGCACCAACATCTTTTGGCTTTCTTATATTGCCTCCAAGATGCTTCCCCAGAGTCAGCTATTTTCTGCATCAGAATTGACCTTCTTTTACTTGCCTTCATCAAATAACCTAAGTGTCCTTGATGAAGTTAGGAAAAATTATGAAACTGAAATATCAAGTTCACTTAAATTAAAAA
The DNA here is from genome assembly GCF_963930625.1 of Muntiacus reevesi. Classification (NCBI taxonomy): domain Eukaryota; kingdom Metazoa; phylum Chordata; class Mammalia; order Artiodactyla; family Cervidae; genus Muntiacus; species Muntiacus reevesi. Next base: position 246,069,743 of record NC_089249.1, read on the forward strand.
AGAGACCTACCTTATAAAGGCTCTGAATATTGGGTTTTGTTTTCGTTAGAAACTTTAGTGGGAGAATACTTACTGTGAAAGAGCACCAGAAACCAGGAAATCCTTTAGAATCTGCTCCTTTCACCAAGTGGTAAGAAAAATTAAAATGTCTACATCAAGATAGAAAAACATAAACTTCCAAGACTTTTGCATTTCATAAAATTCTTAAATGCCAAAAGTGAACAGTTATTGAGATGAAAATGTTCTCATATGGCAATAGGGCAATTTTAATTTTTAAACAACCCATTTAGTGATATGATGTGAGTGAAAGTGAAAGTCACACAGTTGGGTGCAACTCTTTGTGACTCCATGGACTATACAGTTCATGGGATTCTCCAGGCCATAATACTGCAGTGGGTAGCCACTCCCTTCTCTAGGAGATCTTCCCAACTCAGGGATCGAAGCCATTGCTTCCGCATTGCAGGCTGATTCTTTACCAGCTTAGCCATGATATAGTGTGAATTGTGCTTCAAAAAAATCAAAGGGCAGAGGAAGGGGATGAAACTATATAGGCTCTTTCAATGTATATGCTACAAAATCACATTGACAATTGTCAAAACCAAATGATACATCTATTTGACAGGACCTTATATTACCTGTTTTGTATGTGTGAAACTCTCTGAGTCTTAACATGTTAAGAAAGAACATTTGAAAAATCTCTGAAGAAATGACCTCAGAGAAAAGGTCAGATTTTCAAGAAGAAGAAATTCAGCTCCATAAAAATACTCACTATATCTCAGTGTGGAACAGTGAATGCTTTTTCATGAACCAACTACTATTCCTGAAGCACTGCTCAGGAGACAGTTTGCTGACTGGGATGATCCTCTAGCCTATGGTCTTGAATCAAGGTTAGTCTTAACATCTCACTCTACACAAATACAAGATATTCAGTTGAAGAGTTATTAGAAAACAACATCATAGGGAACTTTTCTTTCCCTACTAAAGGAAAAGAAAGTTAATATCAGACAGAAAACTCTTATCTCTGGGAACCCACATAAAGTGATCAAAGAAGTAGGAAGATAAGCTCACCTGGATTTACCCTCAACTCTATGTCATTGAACCACCCTCTCACCTCAATTCGGCAACAATACAAGCCACTGTCAGACAGGGCAGCATTGTTTATGGTCAAAGACACATCTCTTCCACCAATATGTCCATTTAGCTGGTAACGTCCATCCCTCCGATAGGTGACTCTGTAGCCATCAGTCCAGATGATGTTAGTTCCGCAATCAAGCCAAGCACATGCCCCTCGGCCCCAGCACATGCTTGTGACTTCACCATTATAGTAGCAGGGTAGAGTGACAGACTGACCCGCCACTGCAGTCACTCGGTGGTAAGAGGTTACAGCATCTGTAAATAAAGAGACACCAGAGCATGCATCTCAAAATTTTAACTTTAATTTTAACTTTAATTTTATTTTCAGTTTGTTCTTTATATAGCTTATGTGGTTTGAAATTATCTAACCATATTTTGAGTTTTTGAATTTAACATATGCATTTTTCTTGTAAACATATTCTTTAGCAGTGTTAATATTAACCAGATATATCCGAGGATGAAGCATCATATAAACATTTTTCTGTATTCAGGATTATTTACTAATAGGACAGATTTAAGAGATAAAGTATCAGGATAAAGGGCAGAAATATGTTCAGTCCTTTGGTGAATATGATTCCAATTCCTCTCCAAAAGGTTTGAAACAAACGACACTCCAGTAATGCACCAGTGTGTGTGCATTTCATCCTGTGTTTGGCAGGTATCTGCTTACTAAATGTTAATACTTACAGGTGGTATTTCCTCTCCCCTAGATTCAATCACTGTCTCAGTTGAAATCTGATTTAATAACTGTATTTGTCTAAAATTTTGATTTTCAATTTCATTGCAATTTTTTAAATGGCTATGCAAAAAAGTTCACCTCACAAATCTCTAAGTTAAAGAAAAAACATCGAATATTCTACTTACAGCATCATTGGCTAGAAGGCAGAAGCCAAGTAAATTCTTTAGAAATCAGTTTTTAGAAAAAAGGGTTTATAATACTGTCAGAAGGAACTGAGGCTTATAATAGGCTTTGTTGGTTTTGTTTAGTTGCTAAGTTGTATTGGGGTCTTTGCCACCCCATGGGCTGTAGCCCACCAGCCTGCTCTGTTCATGGAATTTCCCAGGCAAGAATACTGGAGTGGGTTGCCATTTCCTTCTCCAGGGGATCTTCCCAACTCTGGGATCAAGCCCATGTCTCCTGCATTGGTAGGTGGATTCTTTACCACTGAGCCACCTGGGAAGCCCAGCATGGGATTTAGGATCGATTAAAAAACATTCAAGCAGGGATCCCATGAGTTGGTGACTATCCTGCAATGGAGCACTGTCCAGTTAGCCAGGGGAAATTAAACAATTGGACAATATTCAATCAAACAGTAAACTTTACCTCTTAAACACAAACAGGCAGGAAAACTCTCTCCATATTCTTACCTCTAGAGATTTTTTTAAAATTTAGGATACGTTTACTCCTAAAAATTTCCCCTATTTCATAGAATGTTAAAATATGAGATAAACTAAACAACTTTGCTTATTAAATATTATATTTTTTTGTTTATTGATTAAAAAAAAATATTTGGCCACATGGCACCGCATGTGGGATCTTAGTTCCCCCACTAGGGAGAGAACTTGTGCTTCCTGCATTGGAAACACAAAGTTCTAACCACTGGAAATCCAGGGAAGTTCAAATATTTTCTTTTTAAAAGAAACAATTACACATGGTTAAAAAAATCAAAAAAGTACAAAATGGTACAATAAATGACTTCCCACCCATCCCCATTTCGTCTTCCCACCCTCGTTCACAGTTACGCTTTCTTACATAAACTTGAGTAGTTCATGCATACACAACCATCTACCTACTCTTTTTTTTAATTTTAAACACAAACAGCAACATAAGCTGTACTGTACTGCAGCATGCCTTATTCACCTACCCATAGATTTTTAAATTCTTAGCATTTAGCAATTTCTTTGGCTTAAGTTTTCAGCTTAGTTCTTTGCTCACTAGTGGATCCCATTACCTTTGACAAAGCCCTAGGTGTTAACATCTACCTTCCTCCCCGCCCCCCCAAACCGCCCCCTACATCCTTGGGGTTCCAGAGCACAATCCACTTATTCACTTACCTGGCAGGAGTAGGAGGCCCAGGATGGCTACCCAAGGATGCATGATGCTATTGGCCTGAAGGAAAGAGAAAGCAGACTGCTTGGTGTGGCCCTCAATCAGATGGGATCAGAACAAGTCTTAATTCTCAGATGGTACCTTCTCCTTTCACCCTTACAGGGTGAATCCCATAAGCCTGCCTGCTGGAAGCAAGACCACATTTGCAAATGCTTCCGCTCTCTGTCTGCTCCAGGTGGCTGAGAGTTCTGCCCCTTCCAACAGGCAGGCACAGCTGTCCTCTGAAACATCCCTACTTACACAGCTCCTTTTCTGCACTTAGAGCCCACGCTGACTCTAGGTGCTGACAGAGGAGACAAGGGAGCAAACACAAAGGAAAGGAGAGGAAGGCTCAGCAGGAACACCAGAGCAAGCTCAGACTTCCCATGGCAAAGCTACACTTATCCTTAGCCTTGAAGATGAGTCACCTGGCTTTCTGGTGAGAGGAGGGTACTTCTTCCTTTGTGGTCACAGTGGCTAGTCCCCATCCTTAGTCAAACCTTCAAATGTCCACTAGCTAAGAACTCAGAGTTGTGAGTTTCACTTATGGCTCAGGAGACTGCCTCTCAGATAGCTCTGAGGAGCCACACCCAAGAGGGGTGGAGAGATAAGCTTCTATGTGATTTTGGAGGAGAACAACCAAACATCTCAGTAGAAGGTTGCCACTAGGTACAAGAAACAAATACCTCAATTAATGCCTTTAGCATTTTTCTAAGTACGGAAGATGAAACTTGGATTCATAAAAGTTTCTCCTGCAAACATCTAACTATCTGAAGGCTTGTTTTACCAGTTTTCCCAGAGTACAGAGGACTTCTTTTTGGATCACTGCACTGAATTCCTTTCAGGGTATATGGAGTATCAGTGACTACAGGGGCTAGTGACTTAATTCTTACAGAACCAGATGGCTAGGGACACTCCTTAGCTGCCAGTGCCCCCTCATGGTCATAAATTCAACCATGATTTAGGAGGCAGTTCATGGCCACTCTATCCCATAGTGCAGAGAATACCTTTTCTCAGGCCAGTATTCTGATGATCTTCAGTGTGGTATTACTGGACTAGGCACTGCTAAGAGTAGACAAAAGACTTTGGACCACATGTCTTTCAAATCTGTTTTGGTTCAAGCAGAATCCTGTGTTGCTTCTTCCTGTATGTAGAGCTACACTATAACAATCTTGAGTTCATAAATAAATGTTCACATGTATAGCTCTTAAATAAATATATATATCCAAGTTGCCTAGTCATCATTTTTATCAGAGGCTTAGTTACACATTTAGTAATGCAAGAAATCACAATCTTGTAAAATAGGCCAAGTGCAAGTAACATAGCTAGTAGCAGCACTAGGCTCATAAGTAAATATTCAGGCCAAGAGTTTCAATTAGGTGTGATCCAGTATATTACCAGCTCATCTGACTCAGTCTGTCCTATACAAATCACTGTCTTAAAGGGAATGAAATACTTGTATTGTTCACAAGGCATCTAGCCTAATTTCCTAGTGTTATTAGGTTGATTATCTTTAGTTTAACCGTTCCCAATATAATGGAACTTTTAAACTTAAATGATTTAAATAATCTGGTGGGAGTCATATAAATTCACCCTGTAACTGAAGGAGGGTCCCTCCTAATAATCAGGAAGTTATATTTGCTGACTGAAATTTAGTTTGTTGTTACTCAGCTTGAGCAACTTTAAAAGGAAATTCTTATTATAGCCATGGTCAGAGAAAGTACCACTGACTGGCCAAGTGAGGGAGTCCTGTCTAGGAATATCAATAGCTGCCCAAACAGAACTATAGCTTTCTTCTGGAATAAACTTCCTAAGCGTCATCCAATTAGACCTGTGGAGAGGAGAAATCCACCAAGGTAACCCAGAAGTACTAGATTAGGTAACTGATCATAAACCTAACAACTGGATTAATTTTTAAACTCTGTGTAAGACTTACACCATGATAAAAAAAAAAAAACATGCATTTATGAAAAGGTACAAGAAATTATCAAAAATAATTATAATATATAATTATATCCATATTTCCATAATTATATAATATGACATTATTATCTAATGTAACTATTATGCTAAAAACACTGTAACTAATCATACAGGTCAGATCGGGAATCTAGGGATAGCTCTCCATTTCTGATGTTGTCTTCTCTTTGTCTTGGTGTGAGTGTAGTTTCTCCTCTGTTTCAACTTTGTTTTAAGGTGAGTCTAAGGCCTCCAGGGCAAGAACCTTTTAAGTGGAAAATACTTTTGGATTTGTATTTCGCTTGTTCTGTGCACTAGTTCAATTTCTTTCATTTGTTCTGTGCATGAGTTAGTCAAGAATATCTGACAAGTGTCCTTTGATCGAGGTTGGAGACAGTCCTTTAAATGATGCCTTTCCAAAATACGTAATTTTCTTGTTATAGCTCATGGGGCATCTGATATTCATCCAAAGATAGATTCCAGTGATAAGTTTCAGAAACAAACTTAGAGTGTCCTTTTAATCATTCAATTAAACTTTATAATAATGTAATCTAACAACAGGGGTGTCTCGGAAGTGAGTCTTGGGCAGTAAATACAGACCTAAATTAACAATACTAGAATTTAATATCCATATATGTAATTTTTCTCTCTAAAATTATGCTGATATCTATCAAATATAGTGAAATTAAGAGTAATTTTTTTGCAAAAATAAGTCTGCTTTCAGTAAACTTGGCCTGATTACTTATATAAGTGTAAGTGATCATACAATCCTTTTTTTTTTCAGTGAAATTAGTTTATTTTTGTTTAACAAGGTATTTATGTCTTTTCTTTAACTGTTCATTTTATTAAGACAGAACCTCAGACATGGAAATTAGTATTAATCAGGGGCTCAAATACTGAGATCATATGGGTGACCCTGACTGAACATCAAGGATGTTGACTTTATTTCCCCTTAAAATTAATTTAACATCTCTGTTCTGTTATGGAGAGCTACACAAATAGGGCTTTCTCTACAGGTATCTATTTTTCCATTAAGAGTCTTTTTAAAAAACTAGCACCCACCTCTACACATATTTCAACAGACTTTCCACATACCTGCACTTGAACTCAATTCTTCCAGAATACAAAGTACTCTATTTTAGTTAAAGAAAAACCCAACAGTGCACCTCTGGGCAGTTATAAGACTGCAGTTGATCTTTTATTACAAATAATTAAATCTCTCCACCAAGGTCTCAAACAGTATCAAACACCATTTCATATCTCTTAACACAGAGCAGAGCAAGCATTCAGTACTAGAACCAAGTAAGAAGTGTTAAATTTCAAGCTTCTGATCACATCACACAGTGACCAAAGCTTGGGTCATTTTCTCATGTTATCCAACTGAGCATCTCACACTTCTTGTCCTCTCGGTGGAGACAAAAGTTTCTAGTTCATGTTTTAAGCGCAGGAAGTTGAGAGAGACAAACTCCAGTGAAAACACATCAATCTCAATTCAACTCAGTTGGAAAAAAAAAAAAAGCAAACTTAAATTATCTGTTTTGAGGGAACAAAAGGAAAGGAAAGCATGGGGTTAAGAGTCAAAATTGTGACAAAGACCAGATGCTATACACGGCATGTTGTAGTTCTGGAAACTATCTGTTATATGATATTTTAAAATAAAGTGGCTTTTGTGGATTTTTTTCTCTTTTGGTATTGTAAACATATGCTGTTTAATAGTACCCGAATTTAGCACTTTCTTTTTTTCCAAACAAAACAAAATTGAAAGCCTTTAAGGCAAACGACCTCCTAAGGAAAAAAGAAAGTCATTGTTATAAAACTGTGAGGATATTCAAGCAAGACCCCACTTAAGATTCGTCAGCATAAACTTGAGAGCTTTTGTCCACTGTTCCTCTGAGTTAAACTGAGTTTTGATGGAATAGGAGCCACCACTGCCTCCTGTGTCTTCAATTTTGCCTTTCTTCACATCCATCCTGTAAGGAAGGCAAAAACGTGTCTCGCCTTTCTCAACTTCTTCTTTGAACTGCTGCACACAGTCCAGGAAAGCCACCATTGCATGGTCAAACTTGTTGTCCCAGAAAAACCGCAGCCCCCCTGAACAGTACAATGGCAACTCCTTAGATTTGTCTGTCAGAGACTCCAGGTATGAATGGTTTCCATAGGGAACAAGTCGATACCTCTGAAATTTCAGACCCATCTTATTGGCCAGGGCGTGGAGCAGCAACACTGTCTAGCCCCAAGCAGCATTAATCTCATTCCATTCCACTGGAACACTGGGCAGCCGACCCAGTCTAAAGTTATTGATTGTACCAAACTGTCCACTATGCCAAATGTGGAAGGTTGCATTAAAGACGTTGGTTTTCTTCAGCTTGTCCAGCTGCATCTGGGCATAACGCATCTGGTTTTCTACATTCTTCAGCTCATCATCCAGTTCTAGCTGTTGTCTTTTAAATTCACTGTATTCCCTTTGATACTGAGCTTCCTTCTGATCCAACCTCTCAGCCTCAGCTTGGACCTTCTTGAGATTTTCCGCCACTATCTTCCTGTTCTTTTCCGTCTTCCAGCTCTTGGATCAGCCTCTCCTCCTCTAATGCCAGCTCGTTTAGTTCTAATCCAAGCTGTTCACTGTCATCTTCATTCATTTGCTCTAAGATCTCCAAACAGCATTTGTAGTTCTGACATTCATTTTCAGTGATGTTGAGCTGAGTGTCCAGCTGGTCTAAGAGAATGTCTGTGCATTCCTCACACAGGGGGTGATCCACATCTGTCTGGCCTGACATGATGTCAAAAAGGTCTCCAGTGACCTTTAGTCTTTGGCTGAGGTTCTCCATGGTGCCGCCATCGGATGCCTCCCCAATCAGAATGAAGTTGTTGGCACTTTCTGTGGACATCATCCTGGCTGGGGGGATGAATCTGCAAGAGACACCATCCTGGCGAGTTTCAATAAATGGCTCCTCTCCTGAGTTAGCCCCTTCCTCCTGGGGTCTCTCCTGGTTTCAGCTGGGCTGTGGCAAGTAATGGAGCTGTGAGCTCCTGGATGGTGACACGGTCCAGGATCTTGAAGCTCGTGTCCAGTTTCAGAGGCTGGCTGCACCGCTGACACACGAAGCTCACCTGCATGGTGCTGCTGGATGTCTTAGACCCCTCCATCCCTCGGGACCCGGAGCCCGCCACCCTGATCCGGTCTACCGCGGGGATACCGCGGCCTCGGGTCTGTCTGAGAGTGGGACTTCCAAGACTGCCATTGCCCAGCCTTCAGCTACTTCCCGGTCCGCCGGGGGAGGACTTCCATACAATCCGTTTTAAAATTGGTTTAGGTGGAACTTTTTATAAAGAATCTCAGATTGAATTTTTTAAAAGCTTCTTTCTCAAGGCAAGAAAAGTCATCCCAGAGACATGCCATCAGATCCCACCTGTGATACCCACAGATCTGGATTAATTTCTCTCTTCTCAGTGTTCCAGAGTGCATCAGATTCCTACAACTCTCAGGAGGTGGACTTTCTTATTTACTTGATAAGTCTGCTAGCAACCTAATGATTTACAATTTTGGAGGGATCAGGTAGAAATAAAAGATAAATGTTTCAATTTTGCTTACAAAGGTATCACTAACCAAATTGCTGTAAGTCATAATTAGTTTAAGGGGAAAGGTTTCCTTATACTGGGAAAACAGATTAAAAAGTAGTAATATTTCAGACCAGAAAAACCATAAAATCTATAACCATGTTCTTCAGTTCACTCAGTCCTACGTAACTAATTCTTGATTTTTGTTAACAGTTTTATAAAGCTTTTAAAAGCCTGCTCTTGTCAAAAATCCTTTCTGTAAATTTTCTTGAAAATGAAGCAAAATGAAATGAAACAAAAATCAATGAAAATGATGCAAAGGCATGAGGATCAAACAATAACTGTCTGTGAACAACAAAGAATTTTAAAGACATGGTTAAAGATTCGATTGTGATGCAATTGACAAACTATTTTACTCCTGTGACAGAACATTTTAAGATAATAATCAGAATTAAGACTGATAACATTTTACTATGACATACCAGATTCTTAGGAATTCCAATAATTTCTAGAGTATATAAAACATTTCCCTGGACAATATAGCCTAGGGATGTTTATCACCATCCATTTGAAATGCTTCCCATGAAATTTAACATACCATATAAGCCTAGTTAGTTTAATATTTTAATCTTTAATAAAGAGAGAAAATAATTCCCTTAGGTACTTCAGGACCTTCTGGAAAATCTCAAAGTAAGCTAAAGGTCAAATGAACTTCAAGTAGAATTTGACCTCTGGCAAGTTTGCCAAAAATATCAAAAGGCTTTAAAGAAGCACTTCATCAGATGGCATCAGAGATCACTGTGAAACAATACTTATTCACTTTACCAAGAAAAAATAAAATATTTCAAAGGCAAACACAGAAAGTTATAAAAAACTTTACTTAAAATACAAAGAAAATTAACAATCTGTTACAAAAAGTAGATCAATATTCTTAAGAAAACTCTCCCCTCTTAATAGAGAAATCAAATTCAGGTTTTGTACCACTTTACCTTTAATACTGAAATTCATTTGCCCAATTAAATTAATTCTAACCTTAGTTCTGCCCAAACATAAAATCCTTTCTAAAGTTTCTTTTTTCCTCTCAAACCTACACTTTTCTATACTTACAATAATCTGTCTCTTCTTTCTTATTTAGAAATAACTAGCAGTAGAACAAAATTATTTTCTTTTTCCTTAATAAAATGCATTTTTATTTCATATATCTTACTTACATACAAAGATGTTTGCCATATTAACTTTATAGTCTAATTAGTTAGAATTATCAAATTTTTTAAAATATTTATTCATTTGACTGCACTGGGTCTTCATTGGGGCATGCAAGATCTTTAGTTGCAGCATGCAAGCTCTTAGTTGGGCTACATGGGGTCTAGTTCCCTGACCAGGGATCAAACCCAGGCCCATGCACTGAAAGCAGAGTCTTAAACACTGAACTGCCAGAGAAGTCCTGAATTATCCACTTTCAAAAACCTTAATTTCTAGTGAAAACTGAGAAGCAAGCAATTACATACTGTCTTTTACTTTAGCATCCCATTGATTAACAAACTTGAAATACTATTTATAAAAGCTCAACGTGAAAAAACTAACATCATTCAAGGAGTACATCAAGGGTGTATATTGTCACCCTGCTTATTTATCTTACATGCAGAGTACATCATGTGAAATGATGGGCTTGATAAAGCACAAGCTGGAATCAAGATTGCCAGGAGAAATATCAATAACCTCAGATATGCAGATGACATCACCCTCATGGCAGAAAGCAAAGAGAAACTGAAGAGCCTCTTGATGAAAGTGAAAGAGGAGAGTGAAAAAGCCAGCTTAAAACTCAGTGTTCGAAAAATGAAGATCATGGCATCTGGTTCATTCACTTTATGGCAAATAGTTGGGGAAACAATGGAAACAGTGACAGACTTTATTTTCTTAGGCTCCAAACTCACTGCAGATGGTGACTACAGCCATGAAATTACAAGACACTTGTTCCTCGGAAGAAAAGCTATAACCAACCTAGACAGCATATTCAAAAACAGAGACTTTACTTTGCCAAAATAGGTTCATCTAATCAAAACTATGGTTTTTCCAGTAGTTATGTATAGATGTGAGATTTGGACCGTAAAGAAAGTTGAGCACCAAAAAAAAAAAAAAAAGAAAGAAAGTTGAGCACCAAAGAATTGATGCTTTCGAACTGTAGTGTTGGAGAAGAATCTCGAGAGTCCTTTGAACTCCAAGGAGATCCAACCAGTCAATCCTAAAGGAAATCAGTCCTGAATATTCAATCGAAGGACTCATGCTGAAGCTGAAGCTCCAATACTTTGGACACCTGATGTGAAGAACTGACTCATTAGAAATGGCTCTGATGCTGGGAAAGATTGAAGACTGAAGGAGAAGGGGACGACAGAGGATGAGATGGTTGGATGGCATCACAGACTCGATGGACATGCCTTTGAGCAAGATTTGGGAGTTGGTGATGGACAGGGAAGTCTGGTATACTACAGTCCATGGGGTTGCAAAGAGTCGGGCAGAATTGAGACTGAACTGAAGATCCTGGCTTCCAGTCCCTTCACTTTATGGCAAATAGAAGTGGGCAAAGTGGAAGCAGTGACAGATTTTCTTTTCTTACTACCAAAATCATTGTGGATGGTGACTGCAGCCATGAAATTAAAAGACACTTACTCTTTGGAAGAAAAGCTATGACCAGCCTAGACAGTGTATTAAAAAGAAGAGACATCCCTTTGCTGTCAAAGGTCCATATAGTGAAAGCTGTGGTTTTTCCAGTAGTCATGTGAGGTTGGACCATAAAGAAGACTGAACAATGAAGAACTGATGCTTTCAAATTGTGGTGCTGGAAAAGACTCTGGAGAGTCCCCTAGACTGCAGGAAGATCAAACCAGTCAAACCTAAAGGAAATCAATCCTGAAAATACATTGAAGGACTGATGCTGAAGCTGAATCTCCAATACTTTGACCACCTGATGCGAAGGGCTGACTCATTGGAAAGGTCCTGATGCTGGGAAAGATTGAAGACAAAAGGAGAAGAAGGCAGCAGAGGATGAGATGGTTAGATAGCATCACCAACTCAATGGACATGAATTTTAGCAAACTCCGGGATATAGTGAAGGACAGGGAAGCATGGTATCCTGATGTTATGGGGTCACAAAGAGTTGAACTAGATGTAGTGACTAAACAACATAATTTCTAAAATACGTGTGCTTTCTTAGAGAAAATGTTGCAATATGGCAACAAACGTATTTATTAATAGTCCTGTTCTTCAGTTTCTCTGAAAAATGATGTCTACATTCACTAATTAATGTGGACAAGGCTCTGTGATGTGCAGTAAATGTACAATACCATAAGACTGAATTTTCTGACAAGCTGTTTACCACAGGAGTCCCACTATGTCCTCATGGCTCCCTAACAGCACAATGGAGTTTTTCAATTTGAGCTATTCAACAGTTGCTACTCTAGAATCAACTTTGTGACCCCTTGAAGATACATGACCAGTTGAGGGATAAGGCTCAGGCAGCAAACATGAATTTCCAGCTGCTTACTCCACAGGAAATGAAGCCCCAGCGCAGGCACAGAGAATGACAAGACCAGACTCACCTTTGAGAAGGAATGCAGCGGCCACTATGGTGAGAAGTGTGAGGACCTGTCTGGAAGCTACTGCAATATTTCTGTCTGGGGGTGCTTCAGTCTGAAGAAGGCCTTGGTTGGAGGAGGCCCAAGTATTAGAGCTTCCTAGACCTACTTGAACACAAGCTCCCTCCTGTTGATGAGCCTTCACACATGCTGTGCCCTGAACTACTTGCTAAAAATCAACCCTTCCATAAAACCAAGATGTATGATTATATGTCTTTAACAGAGGAGAGGAGGGAGAGCAGCTCAGACCCTGGTTGTTTCAACACAGGACCAGCAGGACCTCCTGCAGAGTGTGGAGTAACAGCCTAAAGATGACTCCAAGCGATGTGGCCTGAGCAACTGGAAAGACTGGAGGTGCAACCAAATGAGATGGCATAGCTGTGTGTTACAGTTTGGGAAGAAATATTGTGGACTTCAGACATGTTTGTGTTTGAGATTTCTCAGACACCCAACTGAAAACTGTTCAGGAGAGATGATCTGGGCTGAAAATATTCATTTTAGAGACATCAGCATAGAAATGGGATTTTAAAGCCATGAACCAGGGTTGATGCTCAGGGAATGTCCTTGGCTTAAAGACTAGGCCCTGGGGCCTTGTGCAAAAGGTGGAGGTGGAAGAGGCACCATCACACACATAGAATAGCTGAATGACTGTTCACTTTCACAATCTATGTTACATCTCAAGAAAAGTGTTTACAAGGAAAGGGAAAATCAAAAGAGAACTAAAAATTGAAGCCAGGGAACTCTTTCAAGGAATTTTTTGACAAAAAATAAAAGGAAGGGGGAGTTTGGAAGTAGGATTAAAAGAAAGATGATAAAAATAACAGCATGTTTGTATGATCTGGAGATGACTGAGTGGAAGAATTGATTTGGGCAAGGAAAAAATGCATGGAGCAATAGAGGGACAGAATTCACTGTCCAATTAGGGGATTCTACTTAGAGATGACTGGGGATAGCACATCTTCAAGAGCAAATGGACGAGGGACTCAAACACTACCATTTGGAAGTGCTGAGGTGCCTCTGGAAGCAAGGGGTCATGAAAGCAAGACCAGCCCAGGAGGCCAATGGTCTCCAGCTCTCTGCAGTTGCCCACCATGAGGAAGAACCCACATCAGGGGATAGCTATTTTTTAAATCTTCTCCAGTATTTAAATAATCCCATCATTTATCTTCCCCATTTTAAAGCATTCAGGGGTTTCCTAACCAAAGTTGAAACTCTAAAAGCTGCCCAAAAAAGACTTCCCAAGCTAGCCACACCCTTCCTTCTATCCCAATCCTAACAAAACTCCAAGCCAAAACTTGTCCTTGCTAATCTTTGCAAGATCAAGTTTCTAACACATACAAGAATACTATTAAACCTGCAAAAGTCAGAAGCAAATATTAGACTACTCCTCCTTTACATTTTACAAATATTTTAACTTTACAAACCACAGACATTGATGAACAAAATTATTCACAGAGATACACGTACCCTTATTCCCATTTACTTGACATTATGTAACACCCATCTAACAGATAAGACAATCCCAAAGAATACTCAAAGTACTGCACAATTGAACTCTTCTCACAGGCTAGAAAAGTAATGCTCAAAATTTTCCAAGCCAGGCTTTAGCAATATGTGAACTGTGAACTTTCAGATGTTCAACCTGGTTTTGGAAAAGGCAGAGAAACCAGAGATCAAATTGCCAATATTCGCTGGATCATTGAAAAAAGTAAGAGAATTCCAGAAAAACATCTATTTCTGCTTTATTGACTATGCCAGGGTCTTTGACTGTGTGAATCACAATAAACTGTGGAAAATTCTGAAAGAGATGGGAATACAAGACCACCTGACCTGCCTCTTGAGAAACCTGTATGCAGGTCAGGAAGCAACAGTTAGAACTGGACATGGAACAACAGACTGGTTACAAATAGGAAAAGGAGTACATTAAGGCTGTATATTGTCACCCTGCTTATTTAACTTATCTGCAGAGTACATCATGAGAAACACTGGGCTGGAAGAAGCACAAGCTGGAATCAAGATTGCTGGGAGAAATATCAATAACCTCAGTTATGCAGATGACACCACCCTTATAGCAGAAAGTGAAGAGGAACTAAAAAGCCTCTTGATGAAAGCAAAAGAGGAGAGTGAAAAAGTTGGCTTAAAGCTCAACATTCAGAAAACGAAGATCATGGCATATAGTCCCATCACTTCGCGGGAAATAGATGCAGAAACAGTGGAAACAGTGGCTAACTTTATTTTGGGGGGCTCCAAAATCACTGCAGATGGTGATTGCAGCTGTGAAATGAAAAGTAACTTACTCCTTGAAAGGAAAGTTATGACCAACCTAGATAGCATATAAAAAGCAGAGACATTACCTTGTCAACAAAGGTCCATCTAGTCAAGGGTATGGTTTTTCCAGTGGTCATGTATGGATGTGAGAGTTGGACTGTGAAGAAAGCTGAGCGCCGAAAAATTGATGTTTTTGAACTATGGTGTTGGAGAAGACTTTTGAGAGTCCCTTGGACTGCAAGGATATCCGACCAGTCCATCCTAAAGGAGATCCGTCCTGGGTGTTCATTGGAAGGACTGATGTTGAAGCTGAAACTCCAGTACTTTGGCCACCTGATGAGAAGAGTTAACTCGTTATAAAAGACCCTGATGCTAGGAGGAACTGGGGGCAGGAGGAGAAGGGGACGTCAGAGGATGAGATGGCTGGATAGCATCACTGACTGATGGACATGAGTTTGAATAAACTCCAGGAGTTGGTGATAGACATGGAGGCCTGGTGTGCTGCGATTCATAAGGTCGCAAAGAGTCAGACAGGACTGAGTGACTGAACTGAACAGATAAGGAGCGACTCAGCAAAGGGATGTATTGACTCTAACTCACACAGCTTCTGTTGGTTGGTTTGTTCCCCTTGCCTGCCTTGTGGGATTTCAGTTTCCCATTCACAGATTGAATCCACGGCCCTGCAGTGGAAGCTCTGAGTCCTACCACTAAACCCTCATGGAATTTCCCACACAGCATTCAAGTGAGCCTCAACGAGTATTCCTTCCTCCAAAGGTACCACACATTTCTGCTCAGGTTTCTTTTCCTCTCTCTTTCCCTCACTGATGTTGTCCAGGAAAAGTTTAAACAATTCCAATGTGTAAGTCCATGATTCTATTTAAATGAGGATTCCTCTCTCAAGAGATACAAATCCATTTTATATGAACTACCCAATTTCTACTGGTTCATTCATCATTGTATTAAGATTCTATATTTTACTGAGAAAGTTCAAGCAGCAAAGTTCCAGCTTTCTCTTCAGCGTAAGACAGAATTGTACTTAAAGGTGGATGTAAATACATCCATCGATGAACTTGGATTCGATCTGTGATTGGGAAATCCCACAAGCCATGCAGGGGGACCAAAAAAGCAAACAAAAGCTGTGTGACTCAGTCAATACACCCCTTTGCTGAGTGAAGAGAAGTATAGTACTTTCCAGAGGATTGTACTTACAGGTGAGTTAGGAGGTAGCTTTCCAGCTTCTCTGGTGGTCTGTCACTGATTCTGTCTCTTTTCTCCTTATCGATAAAGGTGGAATTCTAGTTAGTCCTAATCTCCTTGCCACACCTTTCCAGAGAATGTTGGGAAGTATCTTCAGAAGTTGAACTTCTCTAGTCTGCCAGTCTTTTTGCTGGATTTGATCCAGTCACTAAATAGATTACCAGGAGATTTTAGTGACCTGGAACAGCATTTGCTCTCTGGACAGGGAGGCCTGGCGTGCTGCGATTCATGGGGTCGCAAGGAGTCAGACATGACTGAGCGACTGAACTGAGGCTGCTTTTATTTTTTAATTGAGGTAGAGTGGATGTACAATATTCTATAAGTTACAGGTGTATAATGTAGTGATTCATTACAGCTATCCATTTGCAGCTGTTATAAAGCATTGGCTGCTGTACAATATGTGTTGTACAATATATCCTTGTAGCTTGTTTTATACCTAATGTTTTAATACCTTTTAACCCCCTACTGTTGTTTCCTCTCCCCCATTCCCTCTCCCACTGGTAACCACTAGTTTGTTCTCTATATTTGTGAGTCTGTTTCCTCTTCAATTATATTGACTAGTCTGTTTATCTTTTAGATTCCACATGTAAGTTATTTCAGTAATACAGTATTTGTCTTTCTCTGACTTGTTTCACTAAGCATAATACCCTCCAAATCCACCCAAGCTGTTGCAAATGGCAACATTGTGCATGTATATATACACACTGTAACTTCTTTATCCATTCATGTTTATGGACAATTAGGTTGCTTTTGTATCTTGGCAACTGTAAACAAGGCTGCTATGAATATTGGGGTGCATATATCTTTTTGAATTATTGCTTTTTTGGGGGGATATATAACCAGGGGTGGAATTGCTGGGTCATAACATAGTCCCATTATTAGTTTTCTTATAAACCTCCATATTGTTTTCCACTAGGGATGTACTAATTTACATTCCCAACAACAGTATACAAGGGTTCTCTTTTCTCCCTATCCTTGCCAACATTTGTTTTTGTGTTCTTTTTTATGAAAGCCATTCTGACAGGTGTGACTGATACCTCATTGTGATTTTGACATTTTGATTTATATTTCCCTGAAGAATAATAATGTCAAACATGTGCCTCTTGGCCATCTGCATGATCCCTTTGGAAAAATGCCTACTCAGGTCTTCTGTCCATCTTTTAACTTGGTTGTTTTTTTGACATTGAGTTGTATGAACTGTTTATATATTTTGGATGTTAGCCCTTTATTAGTCATATCATTTGCAAATAATTTCTACCTTTCATTATATTGCCTTTTTGTTTTGATGGTTTCCTTTGCTGTGCAAAACCTTTTAAGTTTAATTAGTCCTCATTTATTTTTGGTTTTGTTTCTCTTGCTTTAAAAGGAGCAGATGAAAGAAAACATAGCTTTTTTTTTTTTTTTTAATGCACAGGTTTTCTAATTCAACATGTATTCTCTTGCTTGCTGACTGCAACATGGGGAAGACCCAAACTCCAGACCCTCTGGTCACAGCATCCTGCTGCCAACCAGGCCATTGGGTGTGACCTGAGACCTCAACACTCCCAGCTGCCTGAGCAACATTAGCAGGAGTCCATTGTTCCCCTAAAACATGAGCAACGGCCCCCAGATGGCCCCTTGCTCCAAGGGGTCAGCATGCTGTTGGGAGCCAGACTGAAGCCTCTGAAAGGTTGGTGGCGGGTCAGGGAGTGGGGAAGAGGGTGGCCATGACTGCTCCTGGGACCTCTACAGCTGAGAGCTCAGCTTGAGGCAGGGTGTGGGGGATGCAGGACATGGTGAGGGGGAATAAATGAGAAAAACATACACTCATGACCAGGAGCTCCAGGCCCCAATAGCTCCAACGTGAGATATGCACTGTTATCCAGGTAGCTGATGGCAGGCCATCCTAGTGATGTTGGCATAGTAAATCTCCACCTAGCTCTTGTAGCTAAGGATGTCCCTGGTGTAGAGCAGCTTCTGGGAGGGCAAGTCCTTGCCCAGCTTGTGTTCAGATGTGGAGCAGGAGTCCACAAAGGCCTAGGCCACCACTGACAGGCAGGCGTCAGTGCTGCTCTTGTAGATGTTGAATAGCACCTGTCGGTTCTTGATCATGTTCAACCAGAAGCACAGGAGCAGGCAGTTTTTCTTCCAGGTGTGATGCGTATCTGCATCAGGTATCTCGTGCCGATCGCTCTGCTTATCCAGGAAATCAAGCACATACTTGATGGCCAGCAGCAGGTCTGAGCCCCAGTGCATGCTGAAGATGGTTGGGAAGAGGGCATCCATGCACTTCTGTAGCATGCCCTTGATGGCCAGAAGCTGCATCAGGAAAACCTCGAAGACCGTCTTGCTGTCTCAGGTGCCACTGAGCTGTTCCAGGTGGTCATGGTTCTTGACAAGGAACACTGCTACTTTTTATACCAAAGAGTGCTCTGCCCATGTTTTACTCTGGGAGTTCAATGGTTTCTGGTCTGTTTATGTCTTTAACCCATTATATATTTTTATGTGATATTAAAGATGTTCTAATTTCATTCTTCTACCTGTACCTGTCCAGTTTTCCCAGCACCAATTTTTGAAGGCTGTCTTTTCTCCATTGTCTATTCTTGCCTCTTTTGTCATTGATTAATTGACCAGAAGTATATGATTCTGAATTCTCCATCCTCTTCCATTGATCTGTGGGTCTATTGAGCCAATAGCAGGTTTTGATCACCATAGCTTTGTAATATAGTATGAAGTTGGGGAGTGTGATTTCTCCAACTCTGTTCTCTTTCTCAATAGTGTTTTGGCCTTTTAGGGTCTTTTGTATTTCCATATAAATTTTAAAATTGTTCCTAATACTTTGAAAGACACCACTGGTATTTTGGTAGGGATTGTATTGAATCTATAAATTGCCTTGGGTAATTTTAAAATATTAATTAGTGTTAAATATTAAATATATTGTTATTATTGATAATTTAGTAAACTAAATTTTATGATATATTTATATATTATATTTATATAATAAATAACATATAAAATGTATAAATATTTATATATTTATATGAATTTTTATGTGTATTAAATATTATAATTAATATGTAACAATATTAATTATTTTAACAATCATTTTAACAATATTAATGCTTCCAATCCAAGAACAGGTTATAACCTTCCATCTGTATTATCTTCAGTAGTTTTCCAAGTACAGGTCTTTCACCTCCTTAGGCAGTTTTATACTAGGAATTTTATTCTTTTTGAAGTAGGCTGTTTTTAAGATTCAGTACAGGTCTTGATTTAGGGTCAGACTTTAGGCCTGAGAAGTCATATGAACTTTGAGACTGTTTATACAAGAAGGGACTTTAACTACGTGGGGCCAAACCTCTTGATTCGTATGTGAATAAACTGAGGACAAGAGAGAAATAGAGGAGAGCACCCACAGAAATCACTCGGGACCAATGCAGAAGTGAAAGCCAGGTTCACCTACCCCTACTCCACTGTTTCTCTTCCTCAACAAACATTATTTCACCAATGTTTTCTGTTGTTGTTGTTCGCACCACTCAGCTTGTAGGATCTTAATTCCCCAACCAGGGATAAAAACCCACAGCCTCTGCAATCAAAGTTCTGAGTCCTAACCAGCGAATTGCCAGGGAATTCCTATTTATTTCACCAAATATTCATCAAGCATCCCATACTAACCAATGGAACATTTTAAGTAGATAAAGCAAACCCACAATCTCCACCCTCATAAGTTTAGGAAAACAAGCCACCACTTTCAGTATGAATGAAGTCATCATAGGTAACAAGCTTATGGTTACCAAAGGGGAAGCTAGGAGTTACAGTAGGAGTATACAGTTAACAGATACACACTACTATACATAAAATAGACAAGCAACAAAGATTTACTGTATAGCATAGGAAACTGGTGACTCAGATGGTAAAGAATTCGCCTGCAAGCAAGAGAGCCAGGTTAGATCCCTGGGTTGGGAAGATTCCCTGGAGAAGGGAATGACTACCCACTCCCAGTATTCTTCCCATGGACAGAAGAGCCTGGCAAGCCACAGCCTATGGAGCTGCAAAGAGTCAGACATGACTGAGTGACTTACATTTCACACTATAGGGAAATATATTCATTGTCTTGCAATAAACTATAATGGAAAAGAATCTGAAATACATCCACACACATACATGTGAGTCATTTTGCTATAAACCTGAAACTAACATAATACTGTAAATCAACTGTACTTCAATTTAAAATAAAGGAATCAAGTTACACTGTGCCCCAATACAATTTATATGCCTCTCTCACATATTAATACCATGCCCACTGATGTCCCAGGCTTTGAAGTTGTGAGTGAGAGGACATCAGAAAATGGAATGTGAGCTGAGTGAGCTCCTGCTCACACAGCTAGAGGCACTGCCTAGTGTGAAACAGAACATCTCCCCAAATTATGAGATGACAGGTCCTTTTTCTTCGTCCCCAAAACCCAAACAATCTTTTCTACTTAAAAACACTCACATCAGAGATTTGTTTGGGGGTGAAAACTTTCACTTTTAGCTATGTGCCTTCCTGCATTATCACATGATTGCAAGTCATTTCCTCTGCATCCATTTTAGGGAAGATGGGTAGGTCAAAAAAAAAAAAAAAACACATATGATAGCACTAGGCTGTCATCAGATAAGGTTAAGGGAATTTTCTGAAGGACTCAGTACTCTTCCAAACCAAGCCCACTGCAAGACTTTGGCACCAGATGAACTCCTGTGCTAGTAGAATTTATTCAAAATGTATGCTGAGCTTTGTCAAAAGTTTTGTCAAGGCACTACAATTGTAGTGAACATTGGGACTTACCACACTGACAACAGAACCCTCTGTTAACCAGCTATGTTCGAAAGAATGTCAACATTTTAAAATTTCAAAACCTCAAACGTCAAAAATCAAAAATGAATTATTTCGAGTGAAAGGAACACTATTGAAATAAATTGCTTTCAAAAATGACTGCCTTCTGAAAAAAACATACATTTAGTAATATACTGAATGGTGTATTTCTTTAAAAATATACTATGTTCTATTGTCAGGATACTTCAAATACAATCACATCCTTTGACACAACAATTCCATGTCCAGAATCATAAATATTGGAAGTGTACAAATGCACATAGGTTTTTGTATATCTGAAATGGGGGGGGGGGGGAACTAAACATCTATGTGTGGAGAAGTGATTTAATAGATTAAGCACATTTTTTCTACTTAATACTACATAGCTGTCTAAGTAAAGGCTGTTGTCCCATTCTCACAGGGAATGATGAGCTTCTGTAAGTACTGGAAAAAATCAGGTTACTGTGTTTGTGTATGAGTGAAAGAGAGAGAGAAAATAAGAGAATAGCCCAGAACTTTCCTAAATCTAGAGCCACTAGCCACATGTGCCTGTTGAGCACTTAAAAAGTGACTAGTCAGAATGGAGGTGTCCTCTAAATGGAAAATACTCACTGAAGTATTTGTGAAGACTTAAAATGAAGAAAAAAAAACAAAACAACAACAATAAGAAAGAAAACAAAAACACTGCATTTCTACTGGACAGTACTGACCTAGGACTGTTCCTGGGGAGTAGGACTGGGGAAAAATTTTGATGGAGAGGCCAGGGAATAGGGATTTCCACCTTTAATTATTTTTCAGAAAGCATTTAACTTAAAATTTTAAAAATCAGAGTAGGAATCCAAGCAAAATTTATACTTTAGTTAATATTATGTGTCAGTCTTAATTTCTTAGTTTTGACAAATGGCACCACGGTTATCTAAGCTGTTAACCAAAAAACAAACAAACAAACAAAAAAACCTGCTGAAAACAGGAACTCTGTACTATCATTGCAATTTTTCTGCAAATCTCAAATTATTTCAAAATAAAAATCCAAAAAAAAACAACGAGGGATATAAGCACTCTAACAAGATGTATCTTCTCCTTAGAGGTTCTTCCTTGGAGTCTCAAAGTACTTACTGTAAAGTAACTCACCTACCCACAGTTCCTTGTAAACACATTTCCTTGAAACAAGATAGCTAGGATTACAAAATATCATATTTCTTAGCTCCCACCTGAAATTCCATCAATTCAGAAAACTCCTTTCTCCCTTGGTGATTAGAAGCTGTCTGGCTGCTGCTTAGGTACCAGGAATTTTTGCTGCAGTAGGAGGTTTGCTCAGAGAACAGGAATGGTGCCACCTCTCCAAGGACTTCACTGAGGCCTGGGCAGCTAGAAGTTTTCAAAGCCCCTTCATTTGCTACTTGCTGCCTCATTGGCTCCTTGCTTCAGCCCTCAGACTAAACCAACACTGTCAAGAGACTTTTGCAAAGATCTCATCGTGAACTTTGAGATAAAAAGAAATGAATCAAAAATCAATATTATTACCATAACAACCTTCACCTATATTTATACAGGTGTTACTTTTTACTTAAAGGTTTCCAGAACAAGAACTAAACTCAAAATGCAAATGAGTAGGAATGGCAGGTAAAACTGGATAACAAAATTTAAAACAGATTTGATATAGTTTTCATTCCAATCCCAAAGAAAGGCAATGCCAAAGAATGCTCAAAATACCACACAATTCCACTTATCTCACACGTTAGTAAAGTCATACTCAAAATTCTTCAAGTCGGCTTCAGCAATATGTGAACTATGAACTTTCAGACGTTCAAGCTGGTTTTAGAAAAGGCAGAGGAAACAGAGATCAAATTGCCAACATCCACTGGATCATCGCAAAAGCAAGAGAGGTCCAGAAAAACATCTATTTCTGCTTTATTGACTATGCCAAAGCCTTTGACTCTGTGAATGACAATAAACTGTGGAAAATTCTGAAAGAGATGGGAATACCAGACCACCTGACCTACCTCTTGAGAAACCTATAAGCAGGTCAGGAAGCAACAGTTAGAACAGGACATGGAACAACCAACTGGTTCCAATAGGAAAAGGAGTACATCAAGGCTGTATATTGTCACCCTGCTTATTTAACTTATATGCAGAGTACATCATGAGAAACGCTGGGCTGGAAGAAGCACAAGCTGGAATTAAGATTGCTGGGAGAAATATCAATAACCTCAGATGTGCAGATGACACCACCCTTATGGCAGAAAGTGAAGAGGAACTAAAAAGCCTCTTGATGAAAGTGAAAGAGGAGAGTGAAAAAGTTGGCTTAAAGCTCAACATTCAGAAAACTAAATTCATGGCATCTGGTCCCACCACTTCATGGGAAATAGATGGGGAAACGGTGGAAACAGTGGCTGACTTTATTTTTTGGAGCTCCAAAATCACTGCAGATGGTGACTGCAACTGTGAAGTTAAAAGACACTTATTCCTTGGAAGGAAAGTTACAACCAAACAAGATAGCATATTAAAAAGCAGAGACAATACTTGCCAACAAAGGTCCGTCTAGTCAAGGCTATGGTTTCTCCAGTGGTCATGTACGGATGTGAGAGTTGGACTGTGAAGAAAGCTGAGCATGAAGAATTGATGCTTTAGAACTGTCTTGTTGGAGAAGACTCTCGAGAGTCCCTTGGACTGCAAGGATATCCGACCAGTCTATCCTAAAGATCAGTCCTGGGTGTTCATTGGAAGGACTGATGCTGAAGCAGAAACTCCAATACTTTGGCCATCTCATGCGAAGACTTGACTCATTGGAAAAGATCCTGATGCTAGGATCGATTGGGGGCAGGAGGAGCGGGGACAACAGAAGATGAGATGGTTGGATGGCATCACCAACTCGACGGACATGGGTTTGAGTAAACTCTGGGAGTGGATGATGGACAGGAAGGCCTGGCTTGCTGTGATTCATGGGGTCACAAAAGAGTCGGACACGACTAAACGACTGAACTGAACTGAACTGATAGATATATGGTTATTTCAGAACGGGCCAAATGAAGATAAATTTAAACACTGCATTGCAGTGTAAAATACTTTTATTTTACATGAAGTAGGGTTAAAAGGCATTAAATGTAGAAATTACAAAGGACAACATGTCAGATTATCATGAGGCATGTTGTTAAGTATATACTATAAAGCTCTAACAAAATATTTTCCAAAGGTGACCCACCCACAAAACAATTATATTAAAAATAATGTGGGTATTTAAACAGACATTCTACCACCACAACCACACCTGCATGACTTAAATAATTTTTTTAAACATCACTACTTTCTCTAGAAAAAGAGTCACACCATAAGCAGAAGATGCTTGACTAAGAATTATGAAAAAAAAACCTGCTACTATGTAAATGAATGACCTTTATAATTACAGGCAATACAACTGAAAAAAAGATGTAGAGCATCTAGAATCTTGAAGGTCACATTTCTGACTCATTCTCTACTGCACAGCTTTTCCACTGAAAACTGGTTAAAATCTTGAGCTCCCCTTAAGCTTGAGAACACTCCAAAAAAGTGCCCCAGCTCCCTCTCTCCTTTTCCCCTCTTTCCAGCTGAGTTCCAGAAAAGAAGGATGAAAATCTTTAAACTTACAAATCTAGGGCATTTCTACTTACCTCTGGAAAGACTTTCTCAGTAGAAATCTGGAGATAAAATTAATTTGTATTCAGTTAAAAAAAAATTCAAACTTAAGTGAAAATTAAATTTAAATGGAAATAAACATAAGGGGATGTTCCCAAATAAATGAATGACAAAACCACTTGGAATTTCTGCTTTGGGAATTCTAACACTAAAAGTGATAGGCAGATAAAGCATGGCACTATCTTAAATTTTTAGTCTGAAAAGATCAGGGAACCTCTTCAGGCCCTGTGGGTGTCTATGGCAGAGATCTAGGAGAAAAATTTCAAAGGCACTTCTAAAAGAAAAACCACACATTCTATCTTTTTATGTTGTTTCTAATTAAGTTACCACTTGTCGTCACCCAGACCCTTTGGGGGTTCCATGATAGCTTGTTATCCTTCTGCCATCTTTCTAATTACAAATCACTGATACACAGTTGATCCTACCCTGAAAACCAGAGTCCCAATCCCTGCTGGAACCACTCTTGACACATCTAGAATGATGCTACACACTACTGCTGGCTGTGACCCTGAACTTATCCAAAGTCTTCATTTCTTTCTATGAGGGGAAGGGTGGACAGGAAAACACTGCAATCATACTTAAACCAAATTTTTTATTACAAAAAAATGGAGAAAATTATTCAAACAATTATAGAAGCACATAAAAGGAAAAAGTGAAACTCTTGACTATTTGCCCCTGTGGAATAACCATATTAACTTTGGAATATGCTTCGGGAATATTTTACAGTAAAATAAAAAAATAGAATTAACTATTCTAGAACCTTTTTCTTTTTATTAGCAATATAGATTTCTCCTTTGACTAGTAACACAAGCTCTGTGAAACTAGGCATTTTGTCTGTTTCCTTCACTGCTATATTTCTAGGAACTAAAACACTGTCTGGCACAAAGTAGGTGCCAAAACATTTTCACTGCATGAATGAATGAAATCCTCCTTCCTATCAGATCAGTCACAAATTTCATGGGGTCAGGGATGTGTCTGTTTGGTCTCTGTGATCCCAGCACCAGAGAACCTGGCACAAGGTAAGCACTTAGTATCTGTTGAACTAGCAAAACAACTCAATGATGAAACCACCTAAATTTTTTTTAACTGTTCCAGTGTGTTGACAATACCACAATAATCAGCTATTCCCCAATTCATGGAAAAAGTCTCTCACAAACACTGTTGCAATAGTTGTTCTTATATATATATATGCTTGTTTAAAGACATTTTTAGGATAAGAATTACTTTTGAAAAAAAAAAAAAACCTTTTGTGAGGCAATCGCTGACCTGGTTTAAATGTGTTCTAAAACCTCTTGCCTCTAGAATTTCATAAATTAAAAACACTTAAGATTAATTTTTCAGTTTGTTTGAAAGTCACTGCCTGGAACTTTGAAAAATGATCTCCCTTTCAAATCTCCAGTAGAAAAACGAATGCTTCCCAATCCTGTCTAGATGCAACCTGGACACTGTAACAAACAGGCTGCCTGCATCCTTGGTGACCAACATCTCTTGTATGCAACACAGTAGCAGTTTAGTCATCACCTGGAGAAGGCCATTTTCAGGCAGGTCTCTATTGTTGATTCATCCAGCAGAAAGGAGAAAGGAGACAGGAGAGTAACAGACTTCCAGGGCCTGAGCTGGAAGAAGATGCTGAGAAACTAAGAGCTGGACAAGACCAGAAACAGAAGCTTAAGAGTATTTTTGAGTTCCCCAACAAGTGAACATACAGAGCTCTATCTGAACTCTCCAATGGAAAAGTTTTTCCAGAAATTTACCTTTCTGCTTATTTAATTTTCTCACTCCAAAGATATTAAGTAAATTTCTATTGTGTGTCAGAGTTGTGCCATAACTGGGAAGGAAAAAAACAGGCAAGATGGACCTACTATCCACCATCCTGGCACTGAAGCTTAAGGACCACTGTCGAAGCACAAAGGGATCTAACTGAAAAATTAAGACGGCTCGAGACCTTTACCTACTTTGCAACAGGGAACAGAATTTCTGTCTTAGTCACTGCTTCTTCTTTTATGAAAAACCCTGCTGCGTTTCTCTCCGTGAATGGAGAAGTCGGTCAGAGATCTTTCCCTTTGAGTACACCCCAAGCAAAACTGGTCAACACACACTGAGCGTACTTCCCTTTTCTCCAGGAGCATCTGCCACACCACAGGCCTTGCTGGGCCATCTTCTTAACTGAGGCCAAGAAGAACTGTGCTTTGGCACTTACTGTTGCAGAGTCAACATTAAAGAAATATAAAACGTGAGGCTTTTAGGGAATCAAGACAATCTAGTCCTACTCCAGTAGTTTCCTAACCCGCTCTGTGGATCACAGAGCTCTTTGAGAATCAGTGACCCATTTAGACTTCCTGTATGGAAAAAGACACACATATATCTCAGCACGTAATTTCCCCTGTATTTTCAGGAGTTTCAGGGACACACAATGTAATCAAATATCTAGAATTCCAGAGATCCCATATTAGGAATTCTTACTCTCTGTAAAAGCCCACTTGAGCGCTAATGTCCCAGTTAGCAGTCTCTGAGTTGGGGGGGTGGAACACAGAGGCAATGTAGTGCCTGGGTATTACCACACAGGTCCCAGCTCAATCCTCGAGTGAGCTAGTTATCTTTAAAATGTGGAAAAGCTCTGCTTGGTGGCCAAGGACAGAATTTCTAAAATCAGTCAGCTGAGCCATCTCATGGTTTCAAAGAAGACAACACCAAGCCCCAAAGTAAACTGGCTGAATCTGGTGGCGTTGAAAGGTGACAGCGTCTCAGAGGCTGTTAGGATTGCTGCCCACTCTTGACGGAGCAGCAATACTCGTATGGATCCTCCACTTCATATACATTTTCCTCAATGATATAGATGTTTTCCTCTGGGTGCATCCCCTCTGCTGCTGCATTTGCCAACCCTGAAGGAGCAAGGTTGGCCAAAGTGATGAGGCTGTGGAAATAAAGTATTGTAGTTGAGTTAAGCATTTTCTGGACAACATGTAATAGAATGGAGAGAACGGGCTTTGCTGAAGAGTTAGCAACCAAGGCAGTATACGATCCTTGATCAGGTCCTGACTAGGAAGGGAAAATATAAAATAGCAATGAAATAGTCTGGGGAATAGTCTGTACAAATTCAAACTACTCTGGATTTTCTTAGGTATAAAAGTGAAATTGTGTTACCTTAGAGAATATACTTATTCTGAGAGAATATATTTATTTACAGACTAAAGTGTTTATAGGAAGTGTCAAGATGTCTAAAACACCTGGTTCAGAAAAGAACATAATTGTATACATAAAAAGAGAAACAAAGTAAATGTGACAAAATATCATATAACATGCTCAAATTGCTTTGTTATTTCAATTATTATGTGGGTTTAAACAATTCCAAAAAGAAAAAGGAATGTGTTATGGATCCAGTGAGAGTTGAGTTTGAATTCTACCTCTGTTGCTTACCATCCATATGATCTAGGCTAAGTCAGATTTGCCTTTTCCATCTATTCATTCAAGAACTATTTAGTGTGTTACACACTGAGCCTATGCATCAAGAGATACAACAGTGAACAAAACACAAAAAGCTCCTGGAGGCTGTATATCAGTAAACTTAGGGTGTTAGGGTCCTCATCTATACAATGGGAATAAGTACTCTTTTCTCACAGGGCTGCTGTAAGGAACATTTATCCATTCAATCCTCAAATACTTATGAAGTGTGTACTAAGAATCAGGTGTGCACTAGGGGATATAGTTGTTAATGTGGCTGATAAGTTCCTAATTTTCTATGGAGTTTACATTTATAGGTAGACATAAAACATTAACCCAATAATTTCATAAAGAATGAACTAGTAGTACATGTAAATGTAAATATTACCTATGATATTATACCATTTCAGGTTTCAGCTCTAATAAATACTGGTTAGAGATCATATAAAGCCACTGATGATTAAATGTTCTATTTGGTCTTATTTGACTTTTTTACTGCAGACTATTTTGTCTTCATAACTACACCATCTCCTGTGTGTGAATGCTAAGTCATTTCAGTCGTGTCCAACTCTTTATGATCCTAGGGACTGTAGCCTTCCAGGCTCCTCTGTCCATGGGATTCTCCAGGCAAGAGTGGGTTGCCATGCCCTCTTCCAGGGGATCATCCCGACCCATGGAGTGAACCTGCATCTCTTATGTCTCCTGCACTGGCAGGCAGGTTCTTCACCACTAGCATCACTTAGATTTAGTCTAAAATTACTAGTGGTTCAGACAGTATTCAGTGGACAGAATCTTTTTTTTCTTAATAATATTTCATTCTGCCAACGTACCAAATGTCACAGAAACGCAGTAAAAGCTATATAAGCTTGTGCATGTGTAGTGTAGTGTAGTTAGGAATGGAGACTAATTCTGCAATATGATAGACAAGCAGTTTCCAACTCTGTTTCTACATCACAATTACCTAGAAAGTGTTTAGAACACTAAGGGCTTCCCTGGTGGGTCAGATAGTAAAGAATCCGCCTGCAATGCAAGAGACCCAAGTTTGATCCCTGAGTTGGGAAGATCCCCTGGAGAAGGGAATGGCTACCCACTCCAGTATTCATTCCTGGAGAATTCCATGAACAGAGGAGCCTGGTGGGCTACAGTTCATGGGGTCACAAAGAGTCAGACACAACAGAGCAACTAACTCTCACTTTTTCACTATGATGAGACCTCATCCCCAAAGATTCTGATTCATTTGCTCTGGGGTAGACAAATATGTTTAAGTGCCCTAGGTGATTCTGATAGGCAATCAGAGTTAAGAAGAACCAGGCTGGGTTATAAAAAGCTCTGAGAGTAGATTCTGAGCTTCTTGTTCACTTCTGGAAACAATGGCCACCTAGAACCTGGGTGCAGTAGGTGCTCAATCAGCTGAAGTGTCATCCAAGATTCCCACCTTCTCCTCCCCTACACATTATTCTTACCTTGAATTTTGTATCTTCTCTTTTCTATCAGAATACCCTAAGCAGAAAGGCAAAGAAAAGTTAATTTAAAATGCTTTAATAAAATCAATGAGATAAAAAACAAAACGGGCTAACTGGAGGCAGATTGTTTAGGGAAATCTGGTCTACCAGTTAAGATTGAATTCCATCAAACCACTGATATGTATCTTGGTTTATTACATAAACTGTGGTAGAAAGTAATAAAGATGTGTTTTCATATTTAACAAATGTAGGGAATGCCTACTACATACTTGGTAGTATGCTAAGCACCAGGGACACAGAAAATGAATTATGAGCCCTGACATCATTAAGCTTGTCTTCCAGTGGGGAGGCATTTCAGAAAAAAAAAGTATAGAGAAAAAATACTTTCAAACTGTGATGTGACAGAAAGAAAAGTACTGCAGCAAAATGAATTAACCCAGAGATTATCATACTGAGTGAAATAAGACAGAGAAAGGCAGATACTGTATCATTTATATGTGAAAACTAAAAACATTGCAAATAGTTTTATTTACAAAACAGAAGAGACTCACAGACACAGAAGACAAACTTATGGTTGCCAAAGGGAAAAGGGGAGGAGAGATAAATTAGGAGTATGGAATGAACAGATACATACCACTAAGATGACCTTTAAGCTCAGTTCTGAAAGAAGAGAGTGAGTCAGCCAAATGAAGAACCAGGGTGAGCATCTGGATTAAGTAAAGCCCTGGTAAAGATGGTGATAAGTGGCTGAAACTGAAAGCATGACTGGAATAAAAGAGTGGCACAAGATGAGGTCTGAAATGGAGGCTGGGCTAGACTATTGACCCTAGAAGTCATAATCAGGAGCTTGAGTTTTATCCTAAGACATAAGAAATAACTGAAGGCCAGAAATGTGATATAACTGGGTTTCAAGAAAATCACTTTGGTTGCTATGTGGAGAATGAACTAAAAGGAGGTGTGATAAAAAGAGCAGTCAGTCATAGTCATGAACTGCCTCAGAGTAAGGCAGTGACAGAGAGGCACAGAATCATGAACAGATTTTAGATATGTTTTGGGAAAAGTGCAGGAAGTGAATGTGGATTGTGTGTAGTTGGGACTGTGTGTTAGGAGTGAAGAAGTGGAGAATTCAAGGATGGCTTCTAGCTCAGGCAACCAGTTGGATGGTAGTGAAACACTATGATGAAAACCCAGCGAAGGGGGGTAGGGTTTTAAAAAGATGGAATATAGACCCTAGAGCTCATTTTTGGACACATTAAGGTGAGAGACAAATAAGTGGAGATGACACCTGAACAGCTGGACAATCAGTACCAACATCCTTGAGTGCTGAAGACAGAAACTAAGGATGACATTTAAGTTTATAGAAATATAGGTTATCATCAACCAAAGGGTATGGAGAGAGAAAAAACACCAGCTCTGGGGAATCTCAACACCTAAAAATCATGCTGAAGAAGAGAAAATAATAAAAATGACTGAAAAAGAGTGGCCAAACTGAGAGTGTTCTTTCAGAAGTCAAGAGAAGGAAGACTTCTTTGGAGTGAGTAAGGGTCAACTGAGTTGAATATTACTGAAAGCTGGATGTACTGCATTGAAGACAGAGGTATTTACTGGGTTTATCAAAATGGAGATCACTGAGCTTGAACTAAAATTACTTCCATGGCAATTCAGGTGTAGAAGCTAAATGGGGGGTGGGGATGTTTGAAGAGTACAGAGGAATGAAATGTAGGAATAACTCATCTGAGAAACATGCCTGTGAAGGAGAGGAGAGAAATGGGAGTAGCTGGAGAGGAATGTGTGAACTAGATCTTATTTTTACACTAATAAAAAAAAAAGCATAAATAGGAATGGAGAGAGAGATGACTCTGGAGAAAGTGATCAAAGGGAGAAGGAAATCATAGCTATGGCAAAGTAGTTGAAACAGGCTTTTAATACTTCATCAGCGCAGTGAGAAGGCAGGGAGGTTTGAGCAGCAGTGAAATATGTGATGCTCATCTCAGACACTGCACTAAGAAGATACAAGATTGCTGCACATTTCTTAGTGCCAATTTATGGCTTTGATGTCATGATTAAAAACCTGTCACTCTGGCTGTGTGATTTTCTCTAGCAGCTTATAGGGAAAAGACTGCAAATTGTACACAACTTTCTCATCTATTCTTCTAAGTAGCCATGTTTTGAGTTTTGGCAGTAATCACACGTGTGTACAAAACATGACTTCTCCTACTCCTCATCAACCTCTTTCTACACTCTTTTACACAAACCATAACAGTCTCCAATATCCAGGCCTTGGCAGAACTGAAAAAGTGGGTGTTATCAATGCTCCTTATCAACCTGTAGACTCCATATTCATGTGGTCAATTCCCAAACTCCACTGCTACCTCTCCATAAACTCAGGTAAGTGGGAGTGAGTAGCTTCTTCCTCTAAACAATTCATTTACCATTAACAGCAGAATAACAAAAAGGTAGGATAGCCCTTTTCAGGATAGCTCTGGTTTCAAATCCTTTAACAATTAACAGTGCCATGTTGGACTAAATGTTACTTAACCTTTCAACACAGTGGCTCTCCAACTGGTAAATGAGAATATTAGTACCTTTTTCAACAGGGTAATTATGAGGATTTCATGCACATAAAGCATTTGGAAGCTTTAAGCCACACAGGATGAGGAGCTCATCCCAGTTTTCCCTGGACTGTCCCAGTTTTAGCACTGAAAACCCACATATTCAGACCCCCTCTTCAGTCCTGGGAAGTTTCGGAATCATTTGTAATCCTACACACAGTTGATGCTTACGAATGAGTAAGAAAGGCTACTAAAATAATAGAGGTATAAGGCCTTGGCCTCTGCCCCAAAGAGAAGAGAATATATCACAATTATTAAAGTCTGTGAGACTTTCGGAGTGATGGAAGTGTTTGGTCATTGACTGTGGTGATGGTTTCCTGAGTGAAATCATCTACAAAAGTTCATTAAGTGACACATTTTAAATATACAGTTTATCGCATATAAATTATATTTATTTTTTTAAAATAAACATAAGTAACTGAGAAGTAAAATGTTTGCTGAGTGCCACAATGGAGGAAAATAACAAATGCTGCAACCTTGACCATGACGCAGTGTTAAAGGAACCTGCTGCCCCTCTTTAAAGAACCACACCTGAGATAAATAAGATAGAAAGCGCATAGAAGGAAGTGATTGCTGATTCATGAATTAAAAGATTTATGTTCTTTACAAAATAAGAAAACAGGTACTAGAATCAACCTGCCTGAATCTGAATTCCAGCTTTGCCACTTACTGATTCTGAAACCTTGAGAAAACCTTGAAAGTTTACCATCTCTAAGTGTTACTCTCCTCTGATGTAAAAAATGGGGATAACAGTACTACCTACCTTATAAGATGGTGACAATGATAAATAAAAACATGCTTGTGACATGGTAAGCACTGATTAAAATCGGGCTATTATTAATCCTGTGGTTTGAAAGGACTAAAGAGTATTCATTCTAATCAATATAACCTAATAATTATAATATCTAGGTTTGGGTTGGCTCCTATATTAACAGTTCCTTATCAGAGGGAGAGAGAAGCACCATCAAGTGACTTACATTTGAGAATGAAACCACCAGAGATAAGAATCAGAGCCAGCCCAGCAGAGACTCCTGCTCCTATGTAGAGGCCTGTGGTGGTGGTGGCACCCATGTCTTGTAACTCAGTAGCCAGTGTGGATATTTCCTACGGAAATGCAAACAGAATTACAGCAAATGGCCAGAAACCCATTGTCTGCCCAGGTAATCTCACAATTTATGCATCAGACCAGCCCTTTCACAGTGTCCCAAGAATGCAGGGACCTTGAAATGACTCAGGATCTGTCCCCTTTTAGACAAGCTTCAAACCACCCAAAGTGATTAACTGAAGTTTTGGAGTTAGCAAGAGAATAAGATAAGCTTGTCTGTGCTGTGGGTGGAGAAGTAGCCTTAGTAAAAAAACACGCTCCTAATTTCCCCCAAAAAAATGAACATTAAAGTGGAACACTATTTATCTAAGACTCCCTCGTGTTTCCAAGGAGTTTCAGAGAGGTCTAAATTTGATGTTGTGCCATAAAATTCCAATTTCCACAGAAAGATAGTGATTTAAAAGCTAGGAATTTGCAGCCTGACAGTCTTGGGTTCAAATCCCAGTTCCGTCACCAAAGAGCAGAGCCATCTTGTAAAGTTATCAGGAAAATTAAGTGACAAGAAACAGAAAACGCTTGGCACAGAGCCTGGTACAGGATAAATGTTCAGTCAATGGTAGCTTTTATTGCTATTGCTCTACATCCTGCTTCTAAAAGCTCAGTTCATGTTCCCCCTTTAAAAAGAGTAACAGCAAACTCTTTTAAAACAACATCAAGCAATTAAGTCCTCCATTTATTCAACACACATATACTGCAAGTGCACTATGCAAACGTGTCCTAAGCAGTGAGGCACAAAGAGGTATTTAAAAGGCAGTCCTGGATTGCAAAGACTGCAGGACAAACACAAAATACTTGAGAGTGAGTCAGACTGAGACAAATGAATGCAGACTCCCGGGTATATCCTCAAACAATTTCCCAGTCACTGCTATCAGATTGTTTTCTAGTGGTTTTCCCTTTCACTCTGAGAAGGTGGGAGACATTAAAATGGTGGTTGACTGAAATACTGCTTTGTTTTTAGTTAGATATGTAAGTTCTTACCTTAGAATATTCCTGACTGGTGCCTTGTCATAAATAAATAAATTTAAACAAACAATCTTTCTCATTAGGGTAGAAATGTTAACAAGGAAAAACACTACTCTCAGGAGATGCAGGGTGTCTGAACCCTCCACAGTAGTATACAGTTGTGAAATTTCAGGATAAGAACAAAATGCTAGTGCTTCTTCCTTTTGGTTTTCCAGCACCTACTATGTGCCAGGCACTTTTATATGCATCATATCATTCCATCCTTACAACAGGCCTCTGCAGTTACAATTGTCATCAGCAACATGTTATATCAGCAACAGCTTCAAGGAACCCAAAGCCAAGGGAGATTAGGCAATTTTCCCCAAGAAAAGAGTGGACAGGAAGGAAGTCTAAAGTCATACTTTTTTCTTTGAGTTGAGCATGAGCTCAGCTCACACACAGTTACTTACTGTCTGATTTTTATTATGGAGGGTCTCCAGTGTCTGTGTCTCTACCACAAAGAAGAAAAATAGCCAAAACAGTTAGAAACAATCTTTTATATGCAGTTTGTTGGGTTTTTTTAAGCTGACTATAATTCTATTTGAAATTAATTCTACTTCATACTCTTCACAATAATTAACTGAGAAACCAACAGAATTTATTGAACACTTACAAATCAACTCTAAGATGACCACATTTTTTCACCCAGATAACAAACCAAACTACCTATGTTCTATGAAATGGAGACTTCTTCTGGGAAGACATATTTTGAATATGTGATTTGTTGTGTCCATAGGACCTAAAAGGGTCTGCAAAATTCTAACAACATTGACAAAAAACAAGCAGGCATTATAATTAGACTTCTTTTTTAGATCAAATGACTGCTCTTTAATATTTATTTTGTTCATTTTTTAACTGACATATTCTTGATTTACAATGTCGTGTTAGTTTCAGGTATACAGTAAAGTGATTCAGAATATATATATTCTTTTTCAGATTTTTTTTCCCTTACAGGCTATTACAACTTATTGAGTATAGTTTCCTGTGCTATACAGCAGATCTTTGGTGGTTATCTATTTCATATATCTGTGTGCTCATTCACTCAGTCATGATCAACTCTTCAAGACCTCATGGACTGTAGCCTGCCAGGCTTCTCTGTTTATGGAACTTTTCCAGCCAAGAATACCAGAGTGGGTTGTCATTTCTTACTCCAGGGGATCTTCCTGATCCAGGGATTGAACCCCATCTCTTGCATCTCATGCATTAGCACGTGGATTCTTTACCACTAGGGCCAACTGGGATGCCTCTTATACATTAATCCCGAACTGCTAATTTATCCCTCCTTCACCCTTTTCCCTTTTGGTAGCCATCAGTTTATTTCCTATGTCTATGAGTCTATTTCTGTTTTCTAAGTAAGTTCATATGTAGAATCTTTTTTAGATTCCATATATAAGCAATATGATATGACATCTGCCTTTCTCTGTCTGGCTTACTTCACTTAGTATGATAATCTCAAAGTCCACCCATGTTGCTGCAAATGGCATTATTTCATTTTTATAACTAAGTAATATTCCATTGTATAGATGTCCATCAACAAATGAATGGATAAAGCTGTGGCATGATTAGACTCTGAAAGGTAAGGAAAGTTAATTTTCTCAAAACCATTTAACATCTACTCATTAGGAGAGGGGGTATTTTGTTCCCTAAAAAATGAAAATAATAATAACTGTAACTATAATTTACTATGAATAGGCATTGTGTTAAATTCTTCAAGTGAAGAATTTAGCACTCATTTAGCACTCAAAACAACTATCTTAAAGTAGGGACTATCTGTCCCACTATCCAGAGGAAGAAGCTGAGAATTAGGAAGCTAGATGACTTACCCAAGGTCATACAGCTTAGCGAATAACAGAAATGGCCTTCCAATTTAGGTCTGCATGGCCTTAAGTACACACTCTTAACTATGCTGCCTCCAACAATGCTCACCTCGGCACTGTGATTACTAAGCTCATCATGTTGCCCAGATCCCAGCTCACTTTCTTTCCTTTTTAGGCATTTATTTATTTATCTGCCTATCCATTCAATGAACATATATTACATCCCCACTCTATGCCAGGCACAGAGGACAGAACAGTGAACAAGATGGGCATAGGCCCTTATCTCATAAACAATGCATTTTAAAAACCAATTAATCATCAGCCTTGGGAAGATTAAGCATGCAAACTCATTTTTGGTTGAGTCAGAGGCTCTGAAACTGCCTAAATGTCACGGTCACTTGCTGGAGGCTTCAAAGTCTAAGCCTTTTAATGCAAAACTCCTGGCATACAGGCTCTGATTTTAATATTATAAAAGCATATTCTCAGCCTAAAGTTTTGTTTGTTTATTTTTTAAGAAAAGGAAAGACATTATCTGCCATTTACTTTTGCTCCTATTACAAAAAGGAATTTAAGAACCACACTTGTGGAACTACTAAGTAAACTACACATACAATATTTTCTAGTGTAAATCTAGTTTCTGCTTCCCTACAATTACTTTTCTTGGCTTAAATGGTAAGACTGTCTGGCTTCTAGCTTTTTTTTTTTAAACTTCATTTTACAGTGAAAATGATCAATAAACTAGAGCACTATTGGGTTATCACAGCTTATTTTCACATAGATTGTTATCAACCAAGATGGGTGGGACAGATGAAGGAAGTTACAGTGTGTTTCCTAGAGGACCCAAGACTGGGGGAGCAGGTTGATGATCTTAAAAGTACACAAGCTTAATATTTACCATCTAGCATGCTTTAGGTGCCTGACACAGTGCTTAGTACTTTACATGCACAATATCTTTTCATCTTCACCACAACGTTGTTCTTGTTCAATCACTAAGTCATGTCCGACTCTGCAACCCCATGAACTGCAGCACATCAGGCTTCCCTGTCCTATACTATCTCCATGAGATTGCTCAGATTCATGTCCATTGAGTAAGTGATGCCATCCAACCATCTCATCCTCTGTAACCCCTCCTCTTGTCCTCAATATTTTCCAAAATCAGGGTCTTCCCAATGAGTCAGCTCTTCACTTCAGGTGACCAAAGTATTGGAGCTTCAGCACCAGTCTTTCCAAAGAATATGCAGGGTTGATTTCCTTTAGGATTGACTGGTTTGATTTCCTTGCTGTCCAAGGGACTCTCAAGAGTCTTCTCCAACACTACATTTCAAAAGCATCAGTTCTTCAGCGCTCAGCCTTCTGCATGGTCCAACTCTCACATCCATACATGACTACTGGAAAAACCATTTTGACTATACAGTCCTTTGTCAGCAAAGTCATGTCTCTGCTTTTTAGAACACTGTCGAGAGCTGTCATTGCTTTTCTTCAAAGAAGCAAGCATCTTTTAATTCCATGGCTGCAGTCACTGTGCACAAAGTACTATTACTTTCTCAGTTTTCAAATGAAGAAGTCTCAGAGAGGTATTTTGTCCAAGATCGCATAGCTATTAACTGGCTACGAGATTTAAATCAAGTCTACTTACAGAGCTAAGGATTCATCTGTGATCCAGTCCTGCTTTCTTCAGGTGGAAGAGATATTTCATTTGTCCAATATTCAAAGTAGGTTTAGGAACTTCAAAGACCCTTGGAACCCTTACTTTGTAAAGGATCCTCTCCACTTTATAGCAAGTATATTATATGTACCCACATTCCACATTAAAGAAAGGGTGTGTACAACTACACACAAGTTGACTTGCAGGTAATTAACTGGTATAATGTCACATACTATAGTCATACCATTAAATACTAATTAATTTCAACTTTTCATTTTATTTCCGAAGTTTGGAGCCATTGCCTTTTTGTGTTTAAGTATTTTCTCAGGCCTTTGAAAAGCTCAGAGATTGTAGGCACTCTGCCTATATTCCCAGGTGCAAAAGATGGACCCATTCTGTTGCCCTAAAGGGAAGGAACACACAAGTAAAACCTGAAGTGAAGGCCACTTCTGGTTATGATACAGACACCTCAAAAAATGTGCACTGCCTTGTGAGAAAGTTACTTCTCTATCTGGGAAGGTGTGTGGGTCACACAGCAAATGTCTACTTGGGCGTGACATTCTAAAGAGCACTGAAACTCATGATGGGTAAGTGGGATTCCCACCATCCCCTTCAAGGTCTACAACCATGGAATTCTTTAAAATATAACAATGACATATGATAAACACTTGGTATGATTTAATTAGCTCACTATTTGG
This sequence comes from Muntiacus reevesi, assembly GCF_963930625.1. Taxonomy (NCBI): domain Eukaryota; kingdom Metazoa; phylum Chordata; class Mammalia; order Artiodactyla; family Cervidae; genus Muntiacus; species Muntiacus reevesi. The sequence continues at coordinate 246,107,926 of NC_089249.1, forward strand.
GTGATCATCTGTTTCCACCATATTTAATTTCCTTACTAATTGCATGAGAGATGTTGGTATCCAGTGACTAAAGAACCAACAAAAAGATTCAACCTCTAGAGAACTGACATTAATATTTAAAATAACTAATATTTGAGTGCTTTCTCTGGGCAGGGTATTATGCATTATGCTTAGTGCTTTTCATATGTCATCACATCAATCTTTACAATAGTCTTATGACAGGCACTGGAAATTAACCTCATTATAGAGGTAAGGAAATTGAGCCTCACAGAGTTTGAGCAACAAAACTGAGTTTATAAAACTAACGCAAAGAGCTGAGATTAGAACCCATTCCGCCTATCACTGAAGTGCTGTGCTGCGCTGTGTTTTTTCAGTCGTGTCCAACTCTCTGCAACCGTATGGACCTTGGCCTGCCAGGCTCCTCTGTCCATGGGATTCTCCAGGCAAAAATACTGAGTGGGTTGCCATGTCCTTCTCCAGTGAATCTTCCTGACCCAGGGATTGAACCGTCATCTCTTGTGTCTCCTGCATTTCAGGCAGGTTCTTTACCCACTGAGTCGCCTGGGAAGCCCATCACTGGAGTAGTACTTAACTGCAATCTCATTCTGCCTCTAGATCTTACTGAAAACGACAATAACTAATATGTACTGAGTATGTACCATGATCAGACTCTGGGCTAAGCACTTAAGACACACTTCCTTATTTAAATCTGAGAGATTTAACAGATTAGGATTTGGAATTTACCTATTATTAAATTTTAGGGCTTTCCTGGTTGCTCAGCATAAAGAATCCACCTGCCAATTCAGAATACATGAGTTCAATTCCTGGGTCTGGAAGATCCCCTGGAGAAGGAAACGGCAACCCACTCTAGTATTCTTGCTTGGGAAATTTCATGGACAGGAGCTTGATGGGCTACAGTCCATGTCGTCACAAAAGAGCCAAACATGACTTAGCAACTAGACAACAACAACAACAACCTCACTTTACAGAATCAAAGACTATGCTTTGGAGAGTTTAGAGAGACCAGGACTCCTCCCTGATCAATGTGACTTGAGGTCTGCTCTGTCAACCCTATCTTCTTTCTAGAGCACTGTGGAAAATACTTGTTGAAATACCTGAAGGATTTTGCTGCTCCTTCTGAGGTCAGAATCTGAGGAAGATGATGGACTTTATTCCAGTTACAAGTAACTCTTGGAATAGCCTAATCCAAATTATCCCAAACATGAACTGAGGCCAATACATGACAAAACATCATCCATACAGGAGTAAATCAGAAAATAATAAGGAAACATAATGAGTTTTTCATTAAACTTATATAAGAGTATCCTCTTTCTTTTTTTAAACAGGGGGATATCAATAGTAGAAAGTAGAAATCTTTTTTTCCCTTGTTTGGCAAAATACAAAGCTCATCAAAAATCTTTTTCAGGAATCAGGTGAATTACTAGGTGGTGAAATCCAAGTCTCTGAACTCATTCCTCAGACAGAAGAGGAAGCTGCTATCCAGAGAAGTGAAAGGCTTTAGCTCAGGTAGAGGGCTGTTCATGACTAATTCAGAATCCCAGCCTGGGGCTCTTTCTTCCCAGCATAAATTTACTTTCACCCCGTCCTTACCTCTGTCACTATCTTGGATGCACAGAAATATTCGTGCCTCCACTCAAACTATTTTCTCGTATTTTCCCCGTATTCTAAATCCTCTGAACTCAGAAACCAACTAAAGGTTTCCTCCTAAACACCATGTGTAATTACCTGAGACAGGTCCCTTTGTGGTGAGCATCCTTGGAAAGGCTGTAGTGATGTCCCTCCATGGAGTCCAAGCTGGAGTGACCTTGGCTAAAGTCAGAAACCAACGTAAGGATGAGGCTTCTCTGAGAGCAGAAAAGCGGCAACAGAAAAAAATTGTAAACACAACAATAGAAGAGATACACATGCTAAACTTCCAAACCTACCTGAACACCTTCGTTGAGAGTATATGACACTCAGAATGTCTGACAGAGGTGTGTTACATCATTATTATCACAGTCTAATTGTTAATAATAAAACTTACAGTCATAGTAAATGCTTTCCACAAAACATGTCATAAAATCCTCCCAGTGGCCTCTAGGGTAGATAGTATTATATTTTAGAGAGGAAGAGGTCACAGAGTTTAAATAACTTGACCAAGATTACACAGCTGGAAAGAAGCAGTATTAAATTTGAACTTAGCTCCATCAACCACTAAGTACACGTTCTACAAGCATTAAAACATGAAAGCATATGTACCCCCTCTCGCCCACACAGGCAGAGTCCGGTGCTTCTCAATCCTGGCTGCACATGGGGGAGAATCTCTGGGGGGAGACTTTGTAAAACTCCCATGCTCAGGCTCCATCCACCTCCAGAAATGCTGATTTCCCTGGTTTAGGGGTGGCGCCCTAGCATCTGTGGAAGTCAAAAGGCTCCCCAGGTGATTCCAATGACCAGTCAGGTACTCAGACCACTAATCTAGCACTTTCCTTCATTCTATGGCCATGAGGTTCAAAACAGATAGAGGGAATTAAACACGGTTGGATCTGTTAAACTTTAGGTCTTAGGGACCCAACTGGAGGGCTGTAATTGGGAAGACCAAAGGTGAGATCAGTCAGCATATTTAATATGATCCACAGGCAAATCTCATTCAGAAAGAAGGTATGCAAAAGTCTACTCACCTGGTTTGATGATCAAATCCAGGTTTGATTTTCGATCATTCATCGGCCCTGGGAATTGGATCCGGCAGCAATAGGTCCCACTGTCAGCTAAAGTCACATTCTTTATGGTTAAGGTCACGTCTCCTTTGTGCAAATCCCTCTTTAGTAGGTATCTGCTGGATGTCTGAAAGGTCACATTCCTTCCATCAGTCCTGAGCACCAAACTGTAACATTCAAACACAGGGCAGGGTCCCCTGCCCCAGCACACAGGCACGAGATTCTCAGTGGTAGCTGGAGAGTAGGTGCAGGGCAGATCAGCATTCTGACCCACCTGAGACACATATGCCCCTTTCAAAGAACCTGCATAAAGAGGGAAAGAGAGCAGTGAGAGAGGCTGGTCCATTTCAAGAAAACTGCAAGCAATGCTTTGCAGAATAAAGAGGAAACCACTGCTGCTATCCTGCTTGGAGAACAGTTCACTATTGCAATGATTCTCAGACTTAAGGGGCACCAGAATCACCAGAAAGCCTTGTTCAAACAGAGATAGCTGGGCTCAACTGCTATTGAGTTCCCCATTCAATAGTTCTCGGGTGGGGCCCAAGAATTGTATTTCTAACAAGTTCCCAGGACACGCTCAGGATATGGTTCATCTTAGAACCTCACTTTGAGAACCAGTGCCCCAGGAGAGGATCGTGGCCTGGTCCTGTGAACATCGAAGGGCACTGCTGGTGGAAACAGATAATCAGCAGTGGGTCACTGTCAGCCAGGAAAAGAGCTCACCCATTTAGGTTAGTCGTCTATTCACAAACTCAGGGCAGTTATCCTAACACAAAACTCTCTCTTCTTTTTTCCTTTTTTTAATCAAACACCAGTCACATAATGAATAAAAACCCTTGGCTGAATAAGAAGTTAATGTATGGCTGTTCTTAGGTTTAAAATTTATATAAACTACACATTAATATACACACATATTCAAGCAGTATAAAAAGTATATGAAAACTCTCCCATACCCTGCTGTTTTCCATTTCCCAGCTCCCTTTCCCAGAGAAGCATTCATGTATTTCCATTCCCCTGTGACACACACAAAAACAAGTCCAATATATCCATTTTTCTGTTCCTTGCTTTCTTCAATTAACATTATGATTTAAAGATATCTCATATCATTATGTTTCATCAGCTTTGCTATTTGTATCATGGATATATCACAATTTCTTTACCCACTACTCTGCTGGTGGACATTTAGGTTGCTTCCAAACTTTTGCTTATTACAATGACCATCCTTGCATCTTTATCTTGCACTATCCAACTGCAAAAATCCAGACTTACTTGTAAGCAGTAGCAGCATGAGCAGGACCCAGTCAAAAAACAGATGTGAAAACATGGGTTCTGAAGAAGAAAGTCAAACAATGGCTCTGTTTAGGTTCCGTTTTAATTCTCCTATCCAACTGAGTATTTCCTGGAACTGTCTCTCCTCCCAAGTCACAGGAGCAGTGGCCACTCTCCAGACTGCTGGCCCAGCACAGTAGGCATTTGACTACCAATCACTTCTCTCAACACTGTCATCTACAATGACAGCAAAGGAAATGCTAGTTCTCCCTCATGCTAGACCACACACATCCTGTGAAGACTGACATTTACCCTGTCCTCATCAAGGAAGAGGAAGCAATACTCAGAGGAAGAAAAGTGTTACTCTGTCAAGTGTCTCTTGGCAAGCAGAGTGAGCCCTCTACTATCTCCAGTGAAATAATAGTCCTCTGTCTGAAATGGACAGTGTTCACTGGGAACACAGGTAGAAATACATCACTCGTACAGTCATCAATCAAGTCAGTCAGCTGGTGAGTCCTGTGACCAATGTTTATGAAGCATCTACTATTTGTCAAGAACTGGAGGAGGAACTGGGAAATACCACCATGAATGAATGGCCAGATTCTTTCTTTATTCTTTTGGCCATGCCATGTGACTTGTAGGATCTTAGTTCCCCAACCAGGGATCGAACCCATGCCCCCTGCATTGGAAGTGTGCATTCTTAACCACTGAACTGCCAGGGAAATCCCTGGCCTGTTCCTTATCCTCACATTTAGGTGCCCTTTCTATTCCAATCATGAAACTAATTCTTAGCCTTGCTCTAATACAAATTGAGCTATGTCATATAAGCTTACCAGGTTGGCCTCCCCATTTATAAAATTTATAACATGAGGAAACTGTGTTAGGTGATATATGCATAGCTGCTCTAATATTCTGACTTTGACCTGAACTTTCAAAACTCTTCCACCAAGGAAAAATGCATTCCTTCCTGCAATGATTCTTTCCCCCTCCTGCTGGGGGAACTGAGGGCACCTCGATATTCTATTTCCTCTCATATACACTAGATGTCCCCTCTCCTTCCATCCCAGGGGTTTTGGGCATCGTCAGAAAGTGTTGAACCACACTCTCCATTACTGAGGTTAACATCACAGACTCAAACAGTCTCAACTCTGGGAGAGTGATTTTTGTCTGGAAATCTTAAAAGCAAACATCTATTTATAAAAGGGAAGTGAGCTCTCAGATGGAATAGTTTCTGAAAACCCTGTGGTCTTCCTCTGTCTTCTGTGCCTGAATTTCCTTGTCACTCACTTTAAATGTTACTCAATGCATTTATTATAAATATCCAGCTTATTCTGTGTGTGTACCTTTATAGTGCCACAAAGTTAGTGGTGACTCAAGAGATCACGTTCAATTTTTTCATGGTATAGACAAGGAAACTGAGACCTGAAAAGACCGATTTGCCCAAAGGTGTATGACTGTTCATTTCAAGCAAGAACACGAATTTCCCTAAGAACCAGATTGTTTTCCCACTGTAAACTATGTTTCATAAATTTCATATTTGCCCTTACTATGTCTGCCCACATACTTAATAACAACAAGCAAATGTATATATTCAAGTGTAAGGTAGATTTGATTAAACATGGGGTCAGAGGTTAGATTTACTAACAGCATGCATGAGTCCAAGCAAAACTCTTAAAAGTTTCAGGCCTCACATTTTGTGTTCTGATTTTGGTTTGTTTTGTTTCTTATTATTATTACTGTGTCCTCTATCCATCTCTAGAATTACTACTGGATCCAACTTAATAAAAGTTTAACAACTGAAACTTTCCTGGGAATCCACCTGCCAATGAAGGGAACACAGGTTCAATCCCCATAGCCCAGGAAGATCTCACATGCTGTGGAACAACTAAGCCCACATATAGCAGCAAAGACCCAGGACAGCCTAAATAAATAAAATTATTTTTAAAATGAAATTACTTACTAGTGAGGCTTTAGGAAAAAATTAACAATGTATTAATTCATTGAAGTCTAGACATGAAGGTGCCTAGAAAACTACTCTAGCCCCTTTCTTTTTCTCTGTGTATGCAGGACTTTTTCTGAATATTGTCATTTTCACTTAACTTTTATTTCTTGATTTTTTAACTGTTTAGGCAACATATACAAATGGCTAAAGTTTAAAGCAATATAAAAAACTTACATTGAAAAGCTTCATTCTCACCCCTTCAAGTTCACCAGTTTTCCCCACCCACCCAATAGGTTTCTATTTTCATAAATCTTTTGTGTATCCTCCCAATGCAAACAAAAGCAAATAGAGTATATATTCTTATTTCTCCCTTTTTCAGAGTATATATTCTTATTTCTCCCTTTTTCAGACAAAAAAGCATAACACATTTTGCAATTTGCATTTTCCATTTACTATTTTATATAAATTTTCTGACATATCAAAAGCAGAGAGAATAGTACACACTCTCAATACACAAATTCAAAATTATCAAACTTTTCTTTTAAAACAAATCCCATATGTCATGTTATTTCACCCTTATAGACGTCAATGTGCATCTTGTTTTTTAAAAATTGACACTCTGCTAATTACCATTATCACATAAGACAAAATTAATAATGATGTCTTCAGTTCAGTTGAGTCGCTCAGTCGTGTCCGACTTTTTGCGACCCCATGAATCGCAGCACGCCAGGCCTCCCTGTCCATAACCAACTCCCGAAGCTCACTCAAACTCATGTCCATCGAGTCAGTGATACCATCCAGCCATCTCATCCTCTGTCGGCCCCTTCTCCTCCTGCCCCCAATTCCTCCCAGCATCAGGGTCTTTTCCAGTAAGCCAACTCTTCGCATGAGGTGGCCAAAGTACTGGATTTTCAGCTTCAGCATCAGTCCTTCCAATGAACACCCAGGACTGATCTCCTTTAGGATGGACTGGTCGGATATCCTTGCAGTCCAAGGGACTCTCAAAAGTCTTCTCCAACACCATAGTTCAAAAACATCAATTTTTCGGCGCTCAGTTTTCTTCACAGTCCAACTCTCACATCCATATCTGACCAGTGGAAAAACCATAGCCTTGACCAGATGGACCTTTGTTGGCAAAGTATTGTCTCTGCTTTTTAATATGCTATCTAGGTTGGTCACAACTTTCCTTCCAAGGAGTAAGTGTCTTTTAATTTCATGGCTGCAGTCACCATCTGCAGTGATTTTGGAGCCCCCAAAAATAAAGTCTGTCACTGTTTCCCCACCTATTTGCCATGAAACCATGGGACAAGATCGCCATGATCTTAGTTTTCTGAATGTTAAGCTTTAAGCCAACTTTTTCACTCTCCTCTTTCACTTTCATCAAGAGGTTCTTTAGTTCTTCTTCACTTTCTGCCATAAGGGTGGTGTCATCTGCATATCTGAGGTTATTGATATTTCTCCTGGCAATCTTGATTCCAGTTTGTGCTTCCTCCAGCCCAGCGTTTCTCATGATGTACTCTGCATGTAAGTTAAATAAGCACGGTGACAATATACAGCCTTGACGTACTCTTTTCTCTATTTGGAACCAGTCTGTTGTTCTGTGTCCAGTTATAACTGTTGCTTCCTGACCTGCATACAGATTTCTCAACAGGCAGGTCAGGTGGTCGGGTAATTCCACCTCTTCAAGAATTTTCCAGAGATTGTTGCGGTCCACACAGTCATGAAGATGAATAAAATTGCTTCCAAACTCTATGTGAGATGTAGAACAAGCAAGACCAGATGGGACCAGAGGGGTGAGTGAAAAGGAGGAGTGGATAATGACATTCAAGTTTTGGGCTTCAGTAACAATGTGAATGAGGGTGTCATTCACCAAGATAAAAATAACTCAGCAATTGTATGTACTAGCCCCAAAATATGCTTAAATAAATCCTGAGAACCTTCAAAAAAAAAAAAAAAAAAAGAATACTGGAGTGGGTTGCCATTTCCTCCTCCACAGGTTATAACCCTTAAGTGTCTTTTAATCAAGGCCAGTCTTCCCTCCTTGCCTCCCTGCCTGTCATTGACAAGTTGTACCCAATAATGGTGGGTTTGTTTTCTTGTGTCTTTTCATTTAAACTATTCCTCTTTTCTTTGTATTTCCTATAAATGTAACTTAGCTCTAGAGATTTGGTTAGATTCAGGCTTAATTCTTTGGCAAGAACACACAGCTGGTGCTAACTCCATCACAATTGTCTGGTTGTGCCACATCTAGAGATGCTAAGATCTATCAGCTTGCATCTTTCTTTTTCAACTTCATATTCTACTCTGAGCATTTCTCCATTTCAGTTCATATAGAATGTTCTTGTTCTTTATTATGGCTACACAGATCTTACTGGGTGAAAACACTGGTGGAAATAATAGTGATTATTCTTTTGAAAGGAATATATCACATCTCAATTTATTATAAAGATGACCATAAAAGACCCATGAAGGTCTGTGATTCTTTAATAATGTACAAGAAAAGCTTACTTTTTAAAAGGAGCCATTGAATGTATTTTTGGTAAAGAAGTCTTCCATATTGTAATATTTTCTATATTCTGTTTATTAACAGAAACTCATATCATGAATTTTCTTAAGGGCTTGTTGAAAGTTGTCTATAATTATGTGGAGGGATAACTACAAAATAAAACTACTACATATGATACTACTATATAAGTTAAATGTTTTGTTTTCTCCCTCTGTCAGCAGGAAAAGTGGCAGAAAATCTCAGACTCCTTAAAGATAGCCTCCAAACACTAAACGGAAACATTAGAATTATGTGTAATTAGACTTCACATTTGTAGATAACTAAGGGGCCACTTGATGGGCTTCCCAGATGGCTCAGTGGTAAAGAATCCACCTGTCAAAGCAGAAGACATGGATTTGATCCCTGAATCAGGAAGATCCCTTAGAGAAGGAAATGGCAACCCACTCCAGTATTCTTGCCTGGGAAATCCCATGAACAGAGAAGCCTGGTGCGCTACAATTCGTGGAGTTGCAAGAGAGTCAGACATATGACAAGAGACAAGGGGCCACTTGACAAAATTTATAAAACAAAAGTGAGAGAATTTTACTCAGATCAGAAGACAGGAAAACATGGGTGAGACAGATAAGATCACCTGGAAAACTCAGTTCACTTACATCTACCCTATACAATGGGAGAACTGCAATTGACTAGATAATGGGGAGATAGATAGTAATGCCCACTAGAGCTGGAATCCTACACATACTTAATTTGAATCGAAAATTCTCTCATTTAAATCACAGCATTTCAGTTAGGTTCCATGTACCATTAGCGCCAAAATTTTGCAAAGGCAGACACTGAGGTTGGATATAAAGGGTAAGAAGTTAAGCAACTCTGAGCCTGATCTTGACCTACTGATTACAGCTAGCCATGTGACTTCCCTTTAAAGGGACTGTAACCTTATGTGTCTGTACAATACTTGAAAAACTTTTATTATATAAGTCATAGTCACTGTAGAAAACTGTGAAAAATAAGAATAAATAAATAAAATAAAGGCCAGACCCCGGTACCTTGAAATATCCACTATCACCAAAACAGTAATATTTTTCTCCTTTCAGATATTTTTTATAAATTTCTCTCTATATGTGTTAACGCCATACCTCTGGTATGTCTATCACCACTCAGAAAGTCTTACTCATGGACAATTGTGAATATCCTGAATTCACTGGGACCCAGGAAAAGGTACAAAACATTTCTTTACACTCCCTATTAAATTACCTATCAGTTTGTAGACTGCATCTCAGATGATGCAGTCTACAAACTGCATCGATGCAAGCCTTTTTATTTTAATTTGTGTGGTCTTAGTGCTTTCATTGGAGAAGGCAATGGCACCCCACTCCAGTGCTCTTGCCTGGAAAATCCCATGGACGGTGGAGCCTGGTAGGCTGCAGTCCAGGGGGTCGCGAAGAGTTGGACACGACTGAGCAACTTCACTTTCACTTTTCACTTGCCTTCATCGGAGAAGGCAATGGCAACCCACTCCAGTGTTCTTGCCTGGAGAATCCCAGGGATGGGGGAGCCTGGTGGGCGCCGTCTATGGGGTCGCACAGTCGGACACGACTGAAGCAACTTCGCAGCAGTGCTTTCATTTGCATCAAAGTTCAACATTGCCTTCTGCACCTGGTCCCAGCACTGACAAAGCTACTTCATCTCTCTCATCCAGGTCTCTTAGGGTTAGCTACAAAACAAATACATTTCTTCCTTGCTACTGCCCACCTCTCAAAGCATGACTTGGTGTTCTTTTGCCAACAAAGACTTCTTTCACCAAAGACCCTATACTTTACTTATGTTGCAGATGCCTGAAAATGCAACTCAAATTAGCTTAAACTATGGATTTATTGACTGATGTTATTGAAAAGTGTAGCTTCAAGCAAAGCTTGGCTCAATGGCCCCAGTGAAAACATCAGGGACCTGATTTCTAGCTGTCCTGGCATTGGTGCCTTCAGCAGATCCTAGTGTCCCTCTCCCATCCCTTCAGAGCACATATCTGCATACCAAGAACATCTCTTGGCCACTCTCCCACAAGCCCATGGATGCACATTCCCTGAAACACCCAAATTGGGTTACAGACTCATTCTTGAACAATCTGTGTCTATAGGGTCAAAAGGGACTAATTAGGTAAGGCCTGGGTCACCAAATCTCATGCTCTGAAAGTGAGAGAAGGGTGGTTACCCTAAAGAAAAAAGTGTGGTGCATTTTAACAGGAGAAATGGATGCTGGGCAGCAGAAGCAAATATCCACTACAGAAGAAGCAAATGTCTCCCAGAAAGGGATGGGGTGGTGGGGAGATGGGGAAAGAAACCTTGATCCTCCAAATGTGGATGGCTCTTTTTCTTACAAAAAGGGTATTTTACTAACATAGTGCTTTTTTAAGGACTTCCCTGGTGGCTCAGGCGGTAAAGCATCTGCCTGCAATGCGGGAGACCTGGGTTTGATCCTTGGGTCGGGAAGATCCCCTGGAGAAGGAAATGGCAACCCACTCCAGTACTCTTGCCTGGAAAATCCCATGGACTGAGGAGCGTGGTAGGCTACAGTTCATGGGGTTGCAAAGAGTTGGACATGACTGAGCGACTTCACTTTCTAGTGCTTTTTAACTTAAAAAGGACATATTCTTCACAACCCCAGGGAGATGCTAAAGAGCTCTCTTGTCTCTAGAGTTTTTATATTTAGTAACTCTGGATGAGTGTCAGAGAGATTTTGCAGTCACACTCAAACCAACATCAGAGTCAGCTCAGCGCTTCTCCTGCTCAGGTAATCAAACCTCTTCAGAGGGGAAGATATGGGAGGGGTGTGAAATAATTAACCGTTGATAACTCATCGAGGCTCCCAGTAACGAAACTGAAAAGCATGAAAACCATCAAGAAAATTCTATTGCACTATATGTGAGTCACTGTGGGAACTCCTACCTGAGGTTTCAACTTGAAATGCCAGTCCCAGTCTCCTCCAGCGTGATGCTGCTGCGGGAGTGGTGAGTGGTTACTCACCACGAGCATGTTCTCCAATACGGCAATTCTTTGTGTTCATTATTTTTTTGCTCCAGGTTCAGACAGTAAAGCTAATCATCCTTCTCAGTTTAACAGACATACTCCTCATCAGTCCCAGTGAGGATTCTCTCTTATTTTATTTCATTTTACTATTTCCCCACTTTGTCTCTGACTCACAGTCTCATTTCTTTCATCTCATGGGCATCCACTTCACACAAGAATGCTGAAGTTTTCTAAAGTGTTTATTCCAGCTTATACTCTTACTGGCAGTGAGAACTCTTAACACCCTACATCTCTGACAATATCAGGACTGTCACACTTTTTAATTTTTTCCTATGAGTGTATGATGATGTCACAGTATGGCCTTAAGGTTAAACTACTCTGTTTAATGGGAAACGGTAAAGATGTACAGAACACTGCATAAACTTAAATTTATAGTTTACCAATACTTAGAAAGCAAACAAACAAGTAACCAGGACCCAAAACAAAAAATAAAACATAGCCAATCTCCTAAAGTCCCTCTGACCTCTACTTCTTTCCCAAACACAAAACCTTCCTCCTGTCCTATAGGCAATCGCTACTCGAAATTTTTCAGTAATTGCTTGTTTTTAATAGCTTTACCATTGAGGTAATGCATCCTAAAATTATATGTATAATTTTGCTTGTTTTTGAACATCATATAGTGAAATCAAATTGTCTATAGGCTTTTGCATCTTGCTTCTTTAACAGTGTACTTGTGAGATCCATTCATGCAGCTTTGTATCTCTGTGGGGTGTATTTATTACTGAATAGTTTTCCTGGGACTGGATATGTCTCAAATTGTTTATTAATTTCAAAATGAATATTTCATCTTGTTTCAGTTTTCAGGAACAATGTCACCCTGGGCATTCTCATTTATGAATTCATGGTAGACACATAGGAGCTTCTCTGGAGCATACTTCTGACAGTGGAATTAGTAGGTCAGAGGGTATATATGTTTTGAGCCTTATTAGATAAGGCCTGTTTCCAAGACATCTACCAGTAGGGTATGAGTTTCTCTTATTCCACATCCTTCTCAACAGTTGGTATTGCGAGATTTTTTTTTTTTTTAGCCAAACTGGTAAAGGATATGATGATGGCTTCTCACTGTTGTGAGTAAAAAGTGAAGTTGCTTAGTTGGGTCCATCTCTTTGCGACCCCATGGACTATAACCTATCAGGCTCCTCCAACCACAGGATTTTCCAGGCAAGAATACTGGAGTGGGTTGCCATTGCCTTCTCCAGGGGATCTTCCAGACGCAGGGATCAAACCTGGGTATCCTGCATTGCAGGCAGACGCTTTACCATCTGAGCCACCAGGGAAATAGTCACTAACAAGGTTAATGAGCATCTTTTCTTTGGTTTATGAACCACATGGATCTAGGGAGTGGAGGGGTACAAATGCTTATATGAGTCTTTTGCTTATTTTTTCTGTTGGGTTTCTCAGTTTTTTATTGATGCATATGAGTAATTTATATACTCAGGATACCACTCCTCTGCTGGCTTAATCTGTTATTAATATGTTCTCCCATTTTGTGGCTTTTCACTTATTAATTGTATGCTTTTTTAATACAATATCTTAATTCAAATGTAGTAAAATTTACTAGCTTTTTCTTTGGTGGGTTATATTTCCCGTATTTTATTTAAGAAGACTTCTCTTATCCAGAGATGATGAAAATGTTCACCGAACATTACTTTATAATTTTGTTTTTTACTGTCAGGACTTTAATTTTGCCAGTATTGATTTATATATATTTTTGTCCTAGCCCCATTTATTGAAAATTCCAGCATTTTCCCACTACTTTGCATGCCATCTCTGCTATATTTGAAAAATCATACAGGGATGAATCTGGTTTTTGGTTTTCAAGTCTGTTCCAACAGTATATCTGTCTTTCCTTCTGTCAGTATAAAACATTAACTATTGCAGCCTTATGGGACATGTTGATGTCCCCAAAGGCAAATCCTCCACTTAGTTTTTTTATCAATAGTATCTTGGCTGTATGGGTCTCTTGTACTTCCCTCCTACACATTTTAGAACCATTGCATCAAATTAAAACAAAACCAAAAAAAAAGATAGTAAAACTTTGACTAGCTTGCATTGAATCTGCAGATCAATGTGGATGAAATTTGATCTCTTTACATTGAGTGTTCCATTCCATAAACACGCTTTATCTCTGCTTACATTTAGATTTTCTTTAATGCCTCAATAAAAATTTAAAATATTCTCCCTAGTGGTCTTCAGCTTATTTCTTAATGTTTTTTCCTGGGCATTTCTTATCAATAGATGCTATTTTTCATAGAACCTTCTTTTTTTCTATGTTAATTTTCTAATTTTATTGACACATAGTGAACTTACAATGTTGTGTTAATTTAAAACTTTTGTTTGTTGCTGGTATTCTGAAATGCACTTTATTTTTGAATGCTGATTTTTTCCTCCAACCAATGAACTTTTTTATTAATAACTAGTTCAGTTCAGTCACCCAGTTGTGTCCAACTCTTTGTGACCCCATGGACTGCAGCATGCGAGGCTTCCCTGTCCACCAACTCTCAAGTTTGAGCTTACTCAAACTCATGTCCATTGAGTCGGTGATGCCATCCAACCATCTCATCTTCTGTCATCCCCTTCTCCGCCTGCCTTCAATCTTTCCCAGCATCAGGGTCTTTTCCAATGAGTCAGTTCTTTGCATCAGGTGGCCAAAGTATTGGAGTTTGAGCTTCAACATCAGTCCTTCCAATGAATATTCAGGACTGATTTTCTTTAGGATTGACTGGTTTGATCTCCTTGCAGGCCAAGGGACTCTCAAGAGTCTTCTCCAACACCACAGTTCAAAAGCATCAATTCTTCAGCACTCAGATTTCTTTATAGTCCAACTCTCACATCCATACATGACTACTGGAAAAACCATAGCTTTGACTTGACGGACCTTTGTTGGCAATTAATAAATTACATGTAGATAATTTATTAATAAAACCATAGTCAAAGTTATGTGAGATGGACCACACAGAAGGCTGAGTGCCAAAGAACTGATGCTTTCGAACTGTGGTTCTGGAGAAGACTTCTGAGAATCCCTTGGACAAGGAGATCAAACCAGTCAATCCTAAAGGAAATCAGTCCTGAATGTTCATTGGAGGACTGATGCTGAAGCTGAAGCTCCAGTACTTTGGCCACCTGATGCAAAGAACTGACTCACTGGAAAAGACGCTGATGATGGGAAAGACTGAAGGCAGGAAGAGAAGGGAACAACAGAGGATGAGATGGTTGGATGGCATCACCGACTCAATGGACATGAGTTTGAGCAAGCTCCAGGAGATGGTGAAGGACAGAGAAGCCTGGTGTGCTGTAGTCCATGGGGTCACAAAAAGTCAGACACGACTGAGTGACTGAAGAGCTATCTGTAGATTACACTGAATTCTCTATGTAGTCAACCATATTTTCTGCAAATAATGACAGTTCAGTTTTTTCTTCTTCTTCAACCCTACATTTTTCTTACCCCATGTTAGGCAATGTGTACATATTTAATGGAAGTTTTGATAGCAAGCATCCTTGTTTCATTACAGCTCTTAAAGGTTTCACCTTTCACCTTGGGTATGATACACACTGTAGATTTTATACAGCTACTATTTATTACATTAAGAAAGCTCTCTTCTATTCCTAAACATTCTAAATTTTTCCTTTTTCATGAATGGATACTAAATTTTATATATGTTTTGCTACAGACTACATCTTCTATTCTACATTTTTAAAATAAACACAGATTGACCATAAAGATCACATTTTATCTTTACTTGTTTATTATGGTCTCATAAAAACAACTGGGGTATCTTCCGTTTCCCCTTTTTCTATTCCGAGTCTGTATTTTTTTTTTCTAAGTGTTTGATAGGACTTGTCAGCAAAACTATTTGAACTTAAAAGTTTTCTGAGATTTTGAAAACTTTCTTCTTAATCATTAGAAAGCTATTAAAGTTTCCTACTCTTAAGCCTGTATAGTTTTATAAGAATTTATCCATTTTACCCAAATTATCAAATTTTTTGGTATAAAGTTATCCATATTTTATTATCTTATTGTCTATCAAATCTATAGTGATGTCCCTTTTTCATTTCTGCTGATTATTTATGGCTTCCTCTTTTTTTTTTAACCACTCTTCCCTTTAGGTAGTAATGAGTCAGAGCCCCAGGCTCATGCACCACTGAAGCCTTTCAGACACCGACTCAGCCCTTCCAGATCAGATGCTTCTTCACAGATGATTAGCAAGCCTAAAACCTGAGTATGTTGCTTGGGGACAAATAAGTTTCAGAAAGAATTAGCATGGGCCTTCATTTTTGACACTAGATGGTAAATACCCTGTGTGCTGTATTGTGCTATCATATCCAACTCTTTACAACCCCACAGACTGTAGCCCATCAGGCTCCTCTGTCCACAGAATTTTCCAGGCAGGAATACTGGAGTGGGTTGCCATCTTCTACTCCAAGGCATCTTCCCAACCCAAGGGTCGAACCCACGTCTCTTGTGTCTCCTGCATTGGCAGGCAGATTCTTTACCACTGTACCACCTGGGCTTCCCAACTACTCTATGAGATGGCTCTATAATCATAGCTAAGGAAACTGAATGTCATGGTGGTTAGTATTTCAAACCGGGGTTACAGTGCTAGTACACACAAGAGCTCAAATTCTACCATGTCTTATTCTTTTTCTCTTCTCTTTTAAACCTTATTTTTAACTCAGTCATTTACTAGCCAAAGTATCTTCAATGTGTAGCAAGTTACATCTTCATTCATAAAATTGTTTTTAACATTTTTCCAATCTGAGTATGGAGAGACAGACAGACAAACATATACCAACTCAGACTATACTCAGCAACTTGCTGTTACTATATATGGAATATACTTTCACAACAGTACTCCCATTCTTAACGGCTCTTAACGAGTGCATGGTATTCATAGTATACCTTCATGCTTGTTGAATGACTGAAAAATTGTGAAAATAAAGACCCAAAGGCACCTTTCCTTGTAGTTATGATACAGTGTATTCCAAACCAGCCATGTCTCCCCCTCCCAATCCCCGACTCCCGTCCTTTCAATGTCCTCCCTTATTCCCAACCTACAGAATGGCAGGGAGCCAGCAGCTTCACAGATGGTGCTTCACAGCTTGATGCTCAGCAGATGTGAGAAGCATTTTTCTGTCATCATCTATTCAGAACTAACCAACAGTGTCTGAGGTCTTCCTCAGGTCTTGTACAGGCAGCCCTGAGAGAAAACCTCTAATCAAAAAAAAAAAAAGAGAACTCTTATTCACAACATAGTAGTGATTATTTTGAAACACCTATACCCTTTTCTCTCCATGAGAAAAAAAATTGTAGGCCACAGCAGATACAGCATCTCACTCATTAAATACAAAGTTCAGTATTACAATCAGCATCTATGGAGTTTCTCCATCTGAGTCCCCTCTTCCGCCACCCAGCTACAGCTCCTAAACAAGAGGTAACAGTGCCACTTACTGTTGGACTCATCACATTACAGTCTGAAACCAGTTCCTCAATTTTGGATTCTAAATGCCAAATGCAATCAGCAGGAAAAGTAACAGTTGACCTTTGAGAGCTTACTAAGTACCAGAAATTACGCTGAGTGCTCTGTAGCCATAATCTTACTTCAGCCCTAGAACAAATCTATAATTTTTATTTTGCAGTTATTAAGTGGTTTTATGAAAACATCCCAGGGTTAAGAATCCAATCACCTAGATCAGACCCTCTGGCCAAATTCATTCGGCTGCCTGTTTTGTACATTCCACAAGATAGGAATTATTTCTAACACGTTTAAATGCTTTGGAAAAAAATCAAAAGAATATTTCATAACATGTAAAAATTATTTAAACTCAAGTTTCAATCTCCATATCTAAAGTTGGAACACAGCATTCTCATTTGTGTACATATTTTCTATGGCTGCATTTGTACCGCAGTAGAGGAGCAATTACAATGGCTAAAAAAATGTTAACTCCGGACCTAGATTCTAATCTGTATACACCACCTGAGCAAACCACAAAACAGATCCCCACTTTCATAAAGTGGGGGTGATACCTACTTAGAGGGAGTTTTAGGAAGGTTAGTGCTTAAGCGCACAGTATCTCAAGACAGCAGCAGAATTCAACATAAATGCTTTAAAATGTTCAAAAGGAGCTCATAATTTCCATCTGCAAACTTCCTTCCTCAGTCTAAATACCATGTGATGTATAAAATAAGAATTTTGGGGTTAAAATATCAGATTCCACTCTTGACTCTGCTACTTACTACCTAGGATTTATTAAATACATGATGCCACAGTAGCAGCAGCAGAAAGATAATAAAGTATGAAGGCAGGCTTTGAAAGTAGAACATTTCAACCCTGGCTTTGCCACTCACTGCTTGGTGACCTTGGATAAATGACACCCCTCTGAGTCTCCACTCCTTCATCTGAAATATGGTGTAAAAATCATGATTTTAATGGGCTGTTTTAAGGATAAACAGCTTTTCGTATATTAAGTGATTAGAACAGTGCCAACTAAGTGCTTTATATGCATGCTATTATATGTTACAACTTAGGGCAGGGTGCCCCAAAATATTTCCAATGGCATACTGAACTAAGAAATGGCCAATACAAGAGCAACACTCTGACCCTCTCCCAACCCCAATTTCCCCCACCCCCCAACCCCGCACCGTTTCCCCTGAAGCAAAAAACAAACCTCTCCCATGAAAGGTGCACTCACCACAGTGAAGGGAAAAGGACACCCTTATCACCAGAGATAAGGAATTTGAGCTGAAAAGTCTATATAAATAAACCTTGTTACCTCTTTATTACTCCAAGCCCAAATTGTTTAGATTCTTCATTGAGCACATGCCAATTCCTCACAAATTCAGTGTTTGTCTAAAGAATATAAGTGCTCTGGCTACTTCTTAGGTCCCATTGCTGAGACCTCTGTGTACAGGAATTAAAATTTTCTCCTATTAATTTGTCTTGTGTCAGTTTTATTATTAGTCCAATCACAAGAACTCAAGAGGGGTAAAGGGGGAAATTCCCCTCTCTCCCCAACACTTCCCGTCAGATTTAGGATAGAACAAACTCCCTTCCTTGGCATTCTAAGTCCTGTAACCTGCCACCATCTTCTTCTCTAGCTCCAACCTTCTCCCTCCCTATGGTGTGGCCCTAACAGCCTTTTCCTTCAAAATTATGCCAACTCTTGTCTCAAGAGATACTTGTACTTGCTGTTTCCTGTGACCTCAGGACAGGTCTTTTCTCTCAAATACAACACAGCACAGTGGAAATGGTCTTCCACAACCCTTAACAATTTCAAACACAGAAACAACTTGAGAAAATAATGTGGACAAGGCATTTTGAGTAGGAAATAGAAATGTATTGGAAGCAAGATTCTTGTTATAATGGCTGAATGGTTAATCCAAGAATTTATGCCTTCAAAAATTAACCTATTTGTGTTCCTGTTTCTTTCATTTTCCTTCCCACTCTTCATACCCCCAGGAACTAAACCACTGTCAGGAATAAAGAGGACCATGATATCCACTAAATGAATAGAGCAAATAAATGGACTTAAACAGAGGGGTGGACCACCTCCTTCCATACATTAACATGTTGGGATCTATCATATTCTTACAGAATCTTCCCCCTGCCCCCCGCCAGCTGAATGGCCCAGCTGATATCAGGAATGCCACCCTTAACTTCTCCCTCCCACCTTTTTTTTTTTTGGGAGACAACTCCCAGACACTAGTACAGAAAGACTTAACACTCAGGAACTGTTAGCACACATGTTCTCCACTCATACCATCAAAGAAGTTGGTTTGTATAGAATGACATTAACAGAAAAGTCAAAGGAGGGACAAAGGGTTCTGGACCAGGTTTGAGTCTCAGTTGCCCTAAAGAACCTCCAAGTCCTCTTCATGGTTTGGATGTTTAACTTTCCCCTCAATCATGTAACACATGATTTCATGTGTTAGGGATCTCATAAATCTTTAATTTCATAAATTTAAAAGGATTTCATAATCCTTTCAGTAAATTCATCTTTTGCTTAAACTACTAGTAGAGAGTACTGAGTAATGCAATCCTTTATCCTATGGCACAGCAATCACCTACAAACTTCTTAAAACCAATTTCAGGGCCCCACTCTAGAACAAGGAAACCAGAATCCTTATAGTCTGGGTCCCAGCACTGGTAATACCCTGGTAATACCTTCAGATATTCCACTGCAAGGTATCAATCTAAGGAATATTCATTATGATCAGGTGTACAAAGATGTATTTTAATCTTCACAGAGTCTTTACATACACTTTGAAATTTGTAACAACTATCAGACCACTGGTGTTCTTTCATCCCATTATAACAGCAGGAGTTCACATCAGAATTCTTTAGTTTATGTCAAGTTCCACCCTGACAGATCTACAAGATCATATCCCCTCAAAGTCAGAATTTAAGATTTCACATGAAATTTTAATCTCTTACTCTTTCTCAACAAACAAACATACACAAATAATGTTGTGACTCTCTTAAGGATGTGATAGTGATAATGTGATTCAGTTAGTTTTTTCCATGCAAGGATTTGCAAAGTTGGTTTTGTACCTCAGTGTTATAAGACGGTTGTGGTCAAAGGAGATTCCTTCAGAGAGCTGCTAAAGTGTTATGTTATGTCTACCTTATTCTGCCACAGGGAGATGAGGGGGTTTCCTTCCCCCTTCAATTTAAACTTAATACAGCCCAGACTGTGTCTCCTAGAGTCTATGGAGCCCAAAAATCAATACCAAACACATATCAGGAAAAAACAAATGAGACTTGCCAACT
The DNA here is from genome assembly GCF_963930625.1 of Muntiacus reevesi. Taxonomy (NCBI): domain Eukaryota; kingdom Metazoa; phylum Chordata; class Mammalia; order Artiodactyla; family Cervidae; genus Muntiacus; species Muntiacus reevesi. Next base: position 246,128,211 of record NC_089249.1, read on the forward strand.
ATCTGCTTAACAGAAAGGTTGTCTACTTGAAAGTTACACAGTCATGTCTGACTCTTTGTGATCCCATGGACTGTAGCCTGCCTGGCTCCTCTGTCCATGGAATTCTCCAGGCAAGAGTACTAGAGTGGGTTGCCATTTCCTTTTCCAGGGCATCCTCCTGACCCAAGGATCAAATCCAGCACTGCAGGCAGATTCTTTAGCAACTGAGCCACTAGGGAAGCCAAATTTTTTTTTTAAGACAGGCAAGAGGCCCATGGACAGAGAGGGGTGGCCCCACTTGCCAAGAACGTCTGTCCCTCGTCTGGCACAGCTTAGGCCCAGTCCAGGAGAGTTTGCAGAACAGGCTATCTACTTGGGAACAGCCTAAACACCCCAAAATTTTAAAGAAAAGGATAAATGAGTGTCTCACACACAGAACTAACCCATGGCCACTTTAAACCGGACTTTGCCAGTTTACTTGGGAAAAGGCCTTACCATTAGTAGGGATTCTTAGGCTTGAGCCTGCACGGGAATCACCTGAGAGCTCTTTAACACAGTTTGTTGAGTCCCACTTCTAGAATTCACTTTAGCATGGCTGGGGTGGACCTGAGAATTTGCATAACCAGTCCCCAAGTGATGCCAATGCTGCTGGTCTAGCATTATGCTATGAGAATCACTCAAAGCATATTTCTAAATGTGCTTTATTAAGAGGAAGGCTGGTAGAAACCCTGAAATACAAGGGGGACTCTCCATCAAGATTTCAGTGGAAGAGGGGTTGGAGAACAGAAAAGAGAAGTGCTGAAATGAAATCTCAGTGCTCAAAACAACAATACAACAAAATAACAACAGTAAGTTGACTTCTTATTCGCATGGTGAAGTTAAATCAGCAGGGGTGAGGAGAGGGGTGGGACAGGGGGTGGGGGGGAGGGTGGAGTTAAAATGAAAGGAGGTCCTAGTCTTCAGGCGTTCAAGGATCCAAAATGACCAAACTTTTGCCATCTTCAAGGGGCTTCCAAAGTTTTCCTGGGTGTGACCATCAAACCAGCAGATGAGAAGAGAATGGTGGGTGATATAGGAAACTTTTATGGGGCAGGCCTGGATTTTTATATCATATTCCACTGCTAAGAACTCAGTTGCGTGGCCTCACAGAGATGCACAGGGAATGGAGAACCATAGTTTCTGGCAAGGCATGTCTCAGGGGAGTAAGAATCTCTGGTGGAGATCCAGCGATCTCTGCCACCAAACCCCCTTTCCATTGCAGGCTTCCAGCTTAAAGCAAGTCTGAATCTAGGAAATGTAGTACAGATAATTTACATGGACATTTTAATGATTAAAGTGAATGTTTATAACTAAAAGTGATCAAAGGGCTTCTTAGGGACTGGATAAAAGTTCCTGGATCCATCCAGGATAGGGGTAAGAGGCTGAGACAGTGTTTGTAAGAACAGCCAACAGAAAAAAATGAAACTGCTATATAACTCTGGGGTTCCTCTCTTTAAACATGTTACACTATTCTTTTTTAGAGATTGAGCAAGTTTTTAAGTGAAACAAAGATTTCATAATTTCACATTTATAAAGTCTGATATCCTTTATTATCTATCACTTTTAAAGCAAATGACAAATCTACTTTCCAGGGTTGAAAACCTGCTATCACTGAAGATATCTTCAAAATTCACTGCAACTCTGGAAACAAGGATATTCCACAAATACCTGCACTCTGCTTTTTAAGGTGATCACTCTTAATTAATGTAGGCACACTCATTTACCTATGCTTGCCATAAGGTGAAATTACTGCTGTGACTTCTCACAATTGAGAAAGTTGGAGAATCAAGCTGCTTGCAAGATTTCTAGTTATATCTCTTTTGAGACTCTCTAAAAGTGAATTAACTATGTGTATACCATTCACTGAAGGGGAAAGGAAAAGAAACATCCTTCACGGCCTTTCATTCATTTCATCAATCAGGACACACAAGGCAGCATCTTTCTCTATAATCTGATCTCTCCTATGACCTGAATTTTCTCTTTGTTGTTCATTCTGTCCAGTACAATTGTTGCTGTCATCAGCGTCCATTGGTTCAGTTTTTACTCTCATCCCTGCTTCCGAATGAGGCAAATCATCAGGCAGAGAAGCCAAGCAATTCTGAATCATCTCAATGACTCGTTCGAGATGCTTTTGAAACCTTTCGGCTGTCTCAAGACGTTGACGTTTCTGCACCTCCATCATGACTCTCAAGGTCTCTCTTGCTTGGTGGGGTCGATATTCATTTATGAGATGATGTACATGTACAAAAAGTAGCTTAAGATCTTCTAGCTTCTCTTCTCGTTTTATACTCCCAGGGCTCCTTATCAAGATATCTAAGAGGTCTAAGAAATTAATAAGGATAGACATATTGAGTTTTCTCAGTTCTTTCTTGTGATCAAACTGCATAGGATGAAGTCGTTCAATACCCTGACTTTCTAAAGGGCGGATGATAAGATCATCACACTGGAACTGGTTGCCAAACATCATGTAACTGTCCTTTATTGGAGGTGGAGGCTTGGGAGCGAGGCCTTCCTGAATATTTTCATCTGTATACTCCTTGATGTACTGCATCGGAGGGGGTGGGAGGGCACTCACTTGCTGTGGCTCACCCATTGTGGAAGATCAAGAACCTACAGAAATAAACCATCAAACAAAAAATAAGAGGAAAACAAAACATAACAAACACACACACACACACACACACACACACACACACACACACCAAGAGACCGAAGATTGAGAGTGGAGCTACAAAACAAACCTGTCACATTCGGGGATTAATGACAGAATATTTTCCTTCTTCTCCCATGGCCGTTTGGTGCCCAGGACAAAATGATCTCCCTCATCTCTAAAATTAACATTTACAACAGGGAAAAGCTGCTATCCTTTTCTAATTTGCATTACATACTCAATCATTCAAGTATTTTTCCAGCTCTACTTAACATTTTCATCAGCACAAAAAAGTACCGTAGTATACACAGCTGACCTTCAAAGCTATGGCTTTCCAGTGGTCATGTATGGATGTGAGAGTTGGACTATAAAGAAAGCTGAGCACCGAAGAATTGATGCTTTTGAACTGTGGTGCTGGAGAAGACTCTTGAGAGTCACTTGGACTGCAAGAAGATCCAACCAGATCCAATCCTAAAGGAAATTAGTCCTGAATATTCATTGGAAGGATTGGTGCTGAAGCTGAAACTCCAATACTTTGGCCACCTGATGTGAAGAACTGACTCACTGGAAAAGACCCTGATGCTGGAAAAGATTGAAGATGGGAGGAGAAGGGGACGACAGAGGATGAAATGGTTGGATGGCATCACTGACTTGATGGACATGAGTTTGAGTAAGCTCCGGGAGTTGGTGATGGACTGGGAAGCCTGGCATGCTGCAGTCCACGGGGTCGCAGGGTCAGACACAACTGAGCGACTGAACTGAACTGATAAAGTGGATCACTGGACAACACAGGTTTGAACTTGCAAAGGTCCACTTATATGTGCATTTTTTTCAATAGTAAATACTAGAGTACTACAAGATTTATGGGGCTTCCCTTGTGACTCAGTGATAAAGAATCCACCTGCCAATGCAGGAAATGTGGATTTGATCCCTGGGTCAGGAAGATCTCCTAGGGAGGGAAATGGCAACCCACTCCAATATTCCTGCCTGGGAAATCCCAGAGGAGCATGGCGGGCTAGTCCATGGAGTTGCAAGAGTCAGACATGACTTAGTAAATAACTAAAAACAAGATCCATATGTGGTTAAATCCTCGGATGCAGAACCACAAACATGAAGGAACGGCAGATAAAAATGGTCAATTCTAAGTTATACTCAGATTTTCAACTGTGCAGAGACTGGGCATCCCTAACCTCCCAGTTGTTCATGGGTCAACTATATTTTCATCTATAAGTGAAATAGTCTGGATTCCACACCCCTCACCAGTTATGCCTCATTTCTCTATCCCCTCTGCAGCCAAACTACACATGCTGTCTCTCCATCTCATGTTATAATCACTTTTGTTTTATATTACAGATTGATTTCCAAAAGCAAACACCTGTAACTCTAGGGAACACTGACAAAATTAACACTGCTCTAGTCTAAACAAACTCACATCATCTGAGCTTCTGCGATCCAATTCCACTTCCTTTTTTTCTACAATACACTTTACAATTGTTTATAGATTCACTAACTTTTCTACATCCACTACAGAAGTTTCAAACTCAAATATATTTTCAATAGCCACAAATACCTCTATCTATTCCATTTTAAGCTTAGGTATACGATAAAATGAGAAGATCCTGAGTGCTCATTTAGACTGATCTTACCAGATTTTCAAGATATAATTAGCAATCCAACATCAAAGATAGCAAGTCATATACTGGAGGCAGATTCATACTTGGAATTTCTGAGGTACTAAGGGCAGCTGAGGGACAGTTCTGAGTTTCCACCAACCCACGGTGGTGAACTGGATACTACTGAGAGTCAATAAGGCAGTGGCCATGGGCATGATGAGTTACTCTAACTATATCAAACTACACTTCACTGCTCTACTAGCTTTCTGCTTATCCATTTTTATCACTATCCAATCTGGAATCAACCTCCTTCCTCCACAAATACTCATCACAGTAATCAACAATCACCACATGACCAAATTCAATGGACATTTTTCTAAAGTGATCTTAATATCTCAGCAGCATTTTCTTCCTTTTCAACCCAGTCCCCTTCTACCTCAGCTCCTGTGATCTTACATTTATGTTTTCCTCCTACCTTACTGGAGGCTCCCTCTCAGTCTCCTTTACTGCCCCTCCTTCTCTATCCAAATTTTAATGTTGGCATGCATCAGAGGAGTGCCCTATAGAGTCACAAACTCAAAGGTCAAAGGAAAAAGGCAGGGAACATAAAGAATTACACGTGCAGGTGCAGGGATTAGAGAGAACAGAGCATCTCCAAGCCAGACCTCAAAGCCTCCAGCCTCTAGCATTCACTCATGAATGAAGATTCACTGCACCTTGGTCTTGATTTTTCAAGAAAGGAAAGAAAAATTCAGATTTTTATGGGGAATTTCTCAGTTTTTAAAAATACTAGCAATTAATTCTGGAAACTGTCAAGTACTGTGAGCCAAAAAGAATTTATCTCTAACAACCTCTGTGGTTTGTGTGCCACTAGTTTTAGGCCTCTGTTTTATGCTCTCCCTGGGATGACCTCAGTCAACGGCATAGCTTTTATTAGCATTTCTATCAGTGGTTCTCAACGAGGTGTGATTTTTGCCAGTTCAGTTCAGTCACTCATACGTGTCCGACTCTTTGAGACCCCATGAACCACAGCACACCAGGCCTCCCTGTCCATCACCAGCTCCAGGAGTCCACCCAAACCCGTGTTCATTGAGTCAGTGATGCCATGCAACCATTTCATCCTCTGCATCCTCTTCTGCTCCTGCCCTCAATCTTTCCCAGCATCAGGGTTTTTTCAAATGAGTCAGCTCTTCGCATCAGGTGGCTAAAGTACAGTAGTTTCAGCTTCAACATCAGTCCTTCCCAAGAACACCCAGGACTGATCTCCTTTAGGATGGACTGGTTGGATCTCCTTGCTGTCCAAGGGGCTCTCAAACGTCTTCTCCAACACTACAGTTCAAAAGCATCAATTATTCTGCACTCAGCTTTCTTTACAGTCCAACTCTCACATCCATACCTGACCAGTGGAAAAACCATAGCCTTGACTAGATGGACCTTTGTTGCCAAAGTATTGTCTCTGCTTTTTAATATGCTATCTAGGTTGAACATAACTTTCCTTCCAAGGAGTAAGCGTCTTTTAATTTCATGGCTGCAATCACCATCTGCAGTGATTTTGGAGCCCAGAAAAATAAAGTCAACCACTCTTTCCAATGTTTCTCCATCTATTTCCCATGAAGTGATGGGACCAGATGCCATGATCTTAGCTTTCTGAATGTTAAGTTTTAAGCCAACTTTTTCAGTCTCCTCTTTCACTTTCATCAAGAGGTTTTTTAGTTCCTCTTCACTTTCTGCCATAAGGGTGGTGTCATCTGCACATCTGAGCTTATTGATAGTTCTCCCAGCAATCTTAATTCCAGCTTGTGCTTCTTCCAGCCCAGCGTTTCTCATGATGTACTCTGCATATAAGTTAAATAAGCAGGGTGACAATATACAGCCTTGACGTACTCCTTTTCCTATTTGGAACCAGTCTGTTGTTCCACGTCCAGTTCTAACTGTTGCTTTCTGACCTGCATACAGGTTTCTCAAGAGGCAGGTCAGGTGGTCTGGTATTCCCATCTCTTTAAGAATTTTCCAGTTTTTGTGATCCACAGAGTCAAAGGCTTTGGCATAGCCAATAAAGCAGAAATAGATGTTTTTCTGGAACTCTCTTGTTTTTTCAATGATACAGTGGATGTTGGCAATATGTCTCTGGTTCCTCTGCCTTTTCTAAAGCCAGCTTGAACATCTGGAAGTTCGCAGTTCACATATTGCTGAAGCCTGGCTTGGAGAATTTTGAGCATTACTTTAATGGTGTGTGAGATGAGTGCAACTGTGCAGTAGTTTGAGCATGCTTTTTGGCATTGCCTTTCTTTGGGACTGGAATGAAAACTGACCTTTTCCAGTCCTGTGGCCACTGCTGAGTTTTCCAAATTCGCTGGCATATTGAGTGCAACACTTTCACAGCATCATCTTCCAGGATTTGAAAGAGTTCACCTGGAATTCCATCACCTCCACCAGCTTTGTTCATAGTGATGCTTCCTAAGGCCCATTTGACTTCACATTCCAGGATGCCTGGCTCTAGGTGAGGGATCACACCATCGTGAATACCTGGGTCATGAAATCTTTCTGAACAGTTCTTCTGTGTATTCTTGCCACCTCTTCTTCATATCTTCTGCTTCTGTTAGGTCCATACCATTTCTGTCCTTTATGGAGCCCATCTTTGCATGAAATGTTCCCTTGGTATGTCTAATTTTCTTGAAGAGACCTCTAGTCTTTCCCATTCTATTGTTTTCCTCTATTTCTTTGCCTTGATCACTGAGGAAGGCTTTCTTATCTCTCCTTGCTATTCTTTGGAACTCTGCATTCAAATGGGTATATCTTTCCTTTTCTCCTTTGCTTTTCACTTCTCTTCACAGCTATTTGTAAGGCCTCCTCAGACAGCCATTTTGCTTTTTTGCATTTCTTTGTCTTGGGGATGGTCTGAATTCCTATCTCTTGTACAATGTCACGAACCTCTGTCCACAGTTCATCAGGCATTCTGGCTATCAGATCTAGTCCCTTAAAACTATTTCTCACTTCTACTTTATAATCACAAGGGATTTGATTTAGGTCATACCTGAATGGTCTAGTGGTTTTCCCCACTTTCTTCAATTTCAATCTGAATTTAGCAATAAGGAGTTCATGATCTGAGCCACAGTCAGCTCCAACCAGAAGGCATATAGCAAGGTCTGGAGACACTTAGTTGTCACAACTTGGAAAAGGGGTGTTACTGGCTTCTAATGGGGAGAGGATGGGAATGCTGTAAACATATGATGCACCAGCCAGTCCCCCACCACAAACAATTATCCTGTCTGAAGTGTCAATATATTTTGCCAAAGTGGAGAAATCTTGTTCTGTATTTTCAGTCTTGGGTTTATTTTTTTTTAACTTAAGTATACTTGATTTACAATATTGTGTTAGTTTCAAGTATACAGCAAAGTTATTCATTTTTTTTCAGATTATATCCCATTATATGTTATTATAAGATGATGAATATAACTTGCTGTGCTTTACACCAAATCCTTGCTGCTTATTTATTGTATGTATAAGACTTTGTTAATCTCATACTCCTAATTTACCCCTCTTTCTCCCTCTCCCCTTTGGCAACCAAAAGTTTGTTTTCTATGTCTGTGAGTCTATTTCTATTTTTTTTAATATATTCATTTGTATTATTTTTAGATTTCACATATAAGTGGTATCATATAATATTTGTCTTTCTCTTGATTCATGAGTTTCTATCTCCAGTCCAGACTGCCTCTGGGCTCTCTGTGGATACTTCATAGGGCATTCAAACCAAAAAAAAAAAAATTTTGATTTCATCTACAATACATACTCTAAATCTGCTCCTCTCATAGCTTCTAAAGCTTCTAATCTTTCCTATCTCAGTAAAATGTCCCCATTTTCCACCTAGTATTCCAGGCCAGAAACCTAAAGTTTATCTTAATGCTCCTTTTTTAACAACCTCCTCTCCTCACCATCACTGCCAAGTCCTGAGATCCCCCAGAGAAGGAAACGGCAACCTACTCCAGTATTCTTGCCTGGAAAATTCATGGACAGAGGAACCTGGCAGGCTGCAGTTCATGGGGTTGCAAAAGAGCTGGACTCAACCGAGCATGCACACAGGCACCCTGATTCCAAACCCTTGCTATCTCAAATTCATCAGTTCTGACCAAGACACCACTCCCTCTTACCTGGAACACAATGGCTTCGCAGGGATCTTTTTGTTTCCACTACAGTTCATCTATATAATAGCCAGCCTAATTCTCACACCACATTCCCTTTTACTTATATCCTAGCAATACTGTCTTCAAGTATTCTCATATAATTCTTTATACCAACCTCTTCTGTCTCTGGGTCTTTTCATGTGATTTTCTTCCTGCTTCAGGCACTAGCTTAAAAATGTCACTTCTAAAGATACAACTTATCTGATTATTCATCAAAAGCAGACCCTGTCTTCCCCCTTTTATTCTCTTCATCAGATCTGATTTGTGTCCCCAACCAGACTATAAACTCTATGAAGGGAAGGACTATGACTATCACAGTTCTGACTGGGTTCAAAACCATGCACATAAGCTTCATAAGTATTTGTTGGTAGCTCCCTTCATTTCACAAGAGCTTCAAATCAAAGGGAATTTGAAAGCAGGTACAAACATCTTTAATGTGTATTTACTCCTTCAAGTATTTAGTGTTTGTCTAAAATATGACAACAATGATTATGATGACAGGTAATACTTGAGTGCATACTATGTGCCAGGGGCTGTTCTAAACTTCTCTCATGGTTGTGAGAAATCTGAGAAAAGAAAGGTGAGCTTTCCATTTCAGGGATGAGATCACTATGGCTCAGAAAGGTTGATCCACTTGTGTAAAGGAAGTAGCCAGAGCCAAAAAATCTTAAACACTACACCATACTATCTTTCCAAGATAAATAAAAAACCACTGCTTCCATCCGAGTGTTCCTTACAATCTATCAAGGAAAACAGACAAAAAATAACTAACTGTACGTTTTAAAGGTACTACAAAAGACCAACAGATCTGACTACCAAAAATAAATCTAAAAATTCCATATGGGAAAATACATCAGAAGCAAAATTAAAAGATAATCCTATTTTTCTAGAAAAAGAATGTTTGCAAGCTAACAGGGGTAAATACTAGAAATTTAATTACGATTTTTTTAAAACATATTTTCTGATTCCATCCCTATGAGAAGAAAAGCACTATGACTTCATATTGCCTTTTATTCATAACTCTACCTCTAGCACCTTAAGCAATGGCTAGAAGGTGCTAAATCCTCAATAAGGATCCACTGAGGTTTTTTTTTAAACCTGTATCTTAAAAAAAAAAAAATAGAAAAATAGGCAAAAGATAAAGAAAATGCAAATGCTGAATAAAACCAGGAAAATAATCAGAATAATACACTGCTAAAAGCAAATTTTTAAAAGAATCCTTTTTGAAATAATCCCATTCACCACTGCAACAAAAAGAGTAAAATATCTAGGAATAAACTTACCTAAGGAGACTAAAAGATCTTTATACAGAAAACTATAAGACAATGATGAAAGAAATTAAAGATGACATAAATAGATGAAGAGCTATATCATGTTCTTTGATTGGAACAATCAATATTGTGAACATGACTATATTACGCAAAGCAATCTACAGATTCAACACAATCCCTATCAAATTACCAACATTTTTCACAGAACCAGAACAAAAAATTTTACAGTTTGTGTATGGAAACACAGAAGACCCTGACTAGTCAGAGCAATCTTGAGGAAAAAAAAAAATGGAGGAATCAACCCTCCTGAATTCAGACTATACCACAAAGCTATAGTATTCAACAGTATGGTACTGGCACAAAAACAGAAATACAGATCAAAGAAACAAGAAAAAAAGCTCAGAGATAAACCCTCGCACCTTATTTGGTGCCTTATCTTTGACAAAGGAGGCAAGAAAACGTAAGAGAAAAGACGGCCTCTTCCATAGGTGGTGCTGGGGAAACCGGACAGTTAGCTACATGTAAAAGAATGAAGTTAGAACACTTCCTAACACCATACACAAAAATAAATTCAAAATGGATTAAAGACCTACACATAAAGTCAGAAACTGTAAAACTATTAGAGTAAAACATAGGCAAAACACCCACTGACTTGAATTACAGCAAGATCCTCTTTGACCCACCTCCCAGAGTAATGAAAATTAAAAAAAAAAAAAAAAAAGTAAACAAATGGGACCTAATTAAACTTAAAAGCTTTTGCATAGCAAAGGAAACTATATACAAGGTGAAAAGACAACCCTCAGAATGGGAGAAAATAATTCAAATGAAACAACTGACAAAGGATTAATTTCCAAAATATACAGGCAGCTCATGCAGCTCAACACCAGAAAAACAAACAACCCAAAGAGTGGGCAGAAGACCTAAACAGACATTTCTCCAAAGAAGACATACAGATGGCCAACAAACACATAAAAAGATGCTCAACATCACTCATTATTAGAAATGCAAATCAAAACTATAATGAGGTATCACCTCATACCAATTAGAATGGCCATCATTTAAAAATCAACTAACAATAAATGCTGGAAAGCCTGTGAAGAAAAGGGAATCCTCCTGCACTGTTGGTGGGAATACAAACTGATACAGACACTCTACATAACAGTATGATTCCTTAAAAAAATTCCTTAAAAAAACTAGGAACAGAACAGCCATATAACCCAACAATCCCACTACTGGGCAAATATCCTGAGAAAACCATAACTGAAAGAGACACAAGTACCCCAATGTTCATTGCAGCACTTTTTACAATAGCTAGGACAATGAAACAACCTAGATGTCCACTGGACAGAGGACTGGATAAGGAAGGTGTGGTACATATACAAAATGGAATATTACTCAGCTATAAAAAGGAACACATATGAGTCAGTTCTAATGAGATGGATAAACCTAAAATCTATTATTGGAGAAGGAAATGGCAACCCACTCCAGTACTCTTGCCTGGAAAATCCCATGGATAGAAAAGCCTAGTAGGCTACAGTCCATGGGGTCGCAAAGAGTCGGACACTACTGTATTTATAGCAGCAGGAAAGCCTATTATACAGTGAAGTCAGAAAGTCAAATATTGTATATTAATGCATGCGTATGGAATATAGAAAGATGGTACTGATGAACCTATTTGCAGGGCAGCAATGGAGACAAAGGCATAGAGATCAGACTTGTGGACACAGTGGGGGAAGGAGAGGGAGGGACAAACTGAGATAACAGCATGGAAACATGTACATTACAATATGTAAATGCACCATATAGATAGCAAGTGGGAATCTGCTGTGTGACACAGGGAGCTCAACCTAGTGACAACCTACAGGGGTCGGATGGGGTGGGAGATGGGAGGGGACTTCTGGAGGGAAGGGACTTATACATACCTGTGACTGATTCATGTTGATATATGGCAGAGGTCAACACAATATTATAAAGCAATTATCTTCCAATTAAAAAAAGAGAAAAAAAGGCAAAAAATCCCCACATATATGTAAAATAGCTAATGAGAAGTTGCTGTATAACATGGGGAGCTCAAATCTGATACTCTGTGACAACCTAGAAGTGTGAGATGGGGTGGGGGTGGGGTGGGGGGAAGGTTCAAGGGAAAGGGGATATATGTATACTTACGGCTGATTCACAGTTGCCAATAAAGCAATTATCCTTCAATTAAAAATAAATTTTAAAAGAGGATCCTTTCCATCTAAGATTATCAAGATTTCAAATAGTCCATCACTTAACAAATAGAACACTTTCTATGTGGCAGGTGCTGAATTCCAGCACAGGTCACACTCTATCTTTCAGCTTCTTCAGAGTGGTTATGCCAATTTTACAAGCAAGCTCTTAGCTACTCTGGCCCTGCAGGGAAGTCTTCTGCGGTGGAAAACATCCATTCCCCTGAGGTCCCACAAAACACCATCACAGCCACGATAATAACACTCTAAGGTGGCAAGCCAGTATCACCAAGAGAATATAGAGAATTCTCATACACAACTGATAAGAAACAAATATGCTTACTTGGAATTTAATGTGACAGTATCAAACACTGTAATGCTGATATTCTTTGACCCAACAATCCTTTTCATTATTTTATTTTATATTGGAGTATATCTGATTAACAACACTGTTGTTGTTGTTCAGTCGCTAAGTTGTGTCCAGCTCTTTGCGATCCCACGAACTGCAGCACCTCAGGCCTCCCTGTCCTTCACTATCTCCCGGAGTTGGCTCAAATTCATTTCCATTCAATCAGTGATGCTATTTAATCATCTCATCTTCTGCCACCCCCTTCTCCTCTTGCCCTCAATCTTTCCCAGCATCAGGGTCTTTTCCAATAAGTCAACTCTTTGCATCAAGTAGCCAAAGTATTGGAGCTTCAGCATCAGTCCTTCCAATGAATATTTAGTGTTGATTTCCTTCAGGACTGACTAGTGAACCCACAATTCTATTTCTACAAATTTATCCTACAAAAATATTGGTACAAGTACACAAATCTGTGTATCAGGATATTTAATGCAGTACTGTTTGAAAAGAGCACAAAAAGCTGGAAATAGTCCCTACCTTCATCCATACCTTCACCCATATGAGGGCTGGGATAAAATATCTATATATACACAATATGGCCACTAAGAAAAAAGGCGTGAAAGTACATGAAATGGAGGGTTATAAATACTGTGTACTGTTTCATTTGTTTACAACACACTTATGATAGTTGCAAATAGTTATAACCAATGTTTTAAAATTTTCAAAAATTCACACTTTTCAGCTTATGAATAATATTCCATATTCTTCAGATTCTCCAAATATTAACATTTTCCCTCATCTGCCTTATTGGTCTCTCATCTCTATCTAAAATACTTCAGTGGGTATCTCCCAAAAAAGAATGTGTCCTCGTGTAACCACATGATTACCAAAATCGGAGAATTAGCAATCTGGTACTTCAAAATAAATTTCATACTGCCTAGATTTCACCCCTTCAAGCCTTTTCAGATGGGAATTCCTGTTTTGTGCTTCCCAGCACCTTGTGTAATCCTCTACTTAAACTGCCAATCCCCAAAGGGCAACTAAGTGACAGATATCATTGTTTTATACCCTCTTTTACTTAAGCTTCAAATTAATTCTATGAGTTAAATACTACTATCAATTTCATTTTAGAGATGAGGGTCCCAAGTCTGTCTCACCAAGAAGTGTCTGCAACCAGATCAAAGGGCCAGGAAATGGCACAGCAGGAATTCTCAACCTTGGTTGTTATGGTTGCACAGCACAAGCTCCTTTAAATCAGTAAACAATGAAGCATCTGACAGAACAAAAGGAAACTGATATACAGCAGAAATCATGTTTATTTATACCACTTCTCCAGGCTAAACTTGTCAAAAGGCAACGGAGGTTTTTCATAAGACACGCGCCAGGCATCATAGCTGATTATCAGACTCAAGATCCACCTTCTAGTGTTTGTTCCATTCTGACGGATTTAACCAAAAAAAGAAAGGTATTCTAGGGTCTTATCTCCAGACGTTCGACTCGTTTGTCAACTGTGAATGGAGCTGCTGGAATGTTGTTTTTAAAACCTCCCAGAAGATCTAATGAATGACGCGTGGGACAAGGCCGGAGAGAGGCCAGAAGAGGTGGCGAGGCCACACAGCTCGGCAAACCAGCGGTGCGGGCCTAGAACTCAGGTGTGCCAAGCTCCGGCCGGGCGCGGCCTCCCCACCGGAGGAAGCCTAGAGCCCGCCGCGCAAAGGTACCTTCCCACGGGAGGCCAACCACCCCACCCACCCCTGACCCCGGCTCCGCGAGCTGCGGGGAAGGTCGCGCTCTCTGAGGGACGCCGGAGAGGAAAGCAGGCGAACGTACTCGGCACCAGGCCTCCACGGACTCCCAGCCCTCCCAAAGGAAGCCGCGGGGTCCGGGAAAAAAAAATGTACGAGAAACTGAGGCCCAAGCCGTCGCCGCCCACTTACTTCAGCTCTGGGCTTACACCAGCAGACGCCTTCTCCACCTCAAGCCGAAATCCAACTTCCGGCCTCCACTTCCAGGAAGAAGCCACTGATGCTGTCCTTTGATTGGCTGGAAAGAGCTGTCCTTTAACTGAGGCTCTAGTCCCGCCTCCGTGACGGTTGGCTCACCATTTCGGCGGCGCATACTCCCTTTCCGCAGCCACCCCTCTACCCCTACCTTCCCTCTGGCACCTCCCACCCTTCCGTGATTCGGCAGCAGCCACAGGGTTTGGGGTCGCTGAGGATGTGTGTTATGAATAAAAGCAACTACTCTTTGCTTTCTTTTTCTGTTTTCCTGAATATTCACTGGAAAGACAAATGCTGAAGCTGGAGCTCCAATACTTTGGCCACCTGATGTGAAGAACTGACGCATTGGAAAAAAGCCTGATGCTGGGAAAGATTGAATGCAGGAGGAGAAGGGGGTAGCAGAGGAGGAGATGGTTGGATGACATCACCGACTCAAAGGACATGAGTTTAAGCAAGCTCCTGGAGTTGGTGAAGGACAGGAAGGCCTGGCTTGTTGCAACCCATGGGGTCGCAAAGAGACACAACTGAGCGACTGAACAACAACTATTTAATGTCAAAATCAAGTCAGTATTTGGATACTAATTATCTGAGGATCCAGTAAAGTCCACCCCTTTGTGACTGGCTGTTTCAGTCAGTCTGATATTGGATGTTTCTATTAATCATCTTTTAATCTATAGTTTCCTTCCTCTACCTCAATCTCCCCCACCCACAATGAATTTTATCTGTTGAAGAAGTCTGTTCACTTTTGAGCATACCCCAGTCGGGCTTTTCTCCTTTCATTGAGACCAATGTGACATTAACTGTGACCTCCAGTGGGTATTCTTAGTCCTCATCTTAGACTACTCTCAGCAGCATTTGGCACACTTGATCATTTGAATTGCCCCAGGACTGAGTTCTCTGTTCTTAGTGGGGTGTCATCCAGGTAATAATACTCAAGTGGTATCTAGATCCTGGCAACACCCTGTCCCTTGCACTCAGACCCTCTTATCCAACAGTATTATACATCTTTATTCGACTGCAAAGTCTCAAACATAAGAGTTCATCTTTACTCCTCTTTCTCCCATACTCTATTCAAAACTAGGGTATCAGTCTTTTGTATCAGTTCTATCCAAGGCCTATAGAAAGTGCCACAAAAATCTACTCCTTGGCTACTTGCCCAATAATATTTCCTACCATTTTTTTCCATGCTCAATCTTCTCCACATACAGGATTTCTTTCTTTCCCTTGAAATTTTCAAGTCTACTTCTGCCTAAAGGCCCTTGCATTTGCCTAGGACTCTCTTTCCACAGATATTCACATGCCTTACCTCCTCACTTCATACAGGTTTCTGGTCAAATGTGACCTTGTTGGATTGGTCTTCCCTGGATACTCTGAAGTGGCATGCCCCAATCATTTTCTTGGGGAATGTCCCTAATTCCCTTACTATGCATTATCTGTCCTTCATAGAATGTGTTATCATCTGATATCATATTATGTAGTATATGATTTGTTAATATTTATTGTCTTTTTTCCCCCATCAAAATAAAAGATTCATCATCATAGGGTCTTTGTTTCATTCACTGCTGCATCATCAATACCTGGAAGAGTACCTGGAATTGGCCAGTACTCAATGAACATCCACTGAATAAGTAACAAAATGAATATAATCATTTTCAAATGAATTCACAGTGTGACATCAATGGATAAACCAGGGTCTATATAGCCAAAGCCTGTTATGTGAAATTATTTTCATTCCAACCTTTGCTATTGTGAATGTACCAGATGAGTATCCTAGTTCCTGGTGCACATGTATATGTTAGCGCAACTGTTCAATGTTTTCCTTAAGATAAATTTCTAGAAATGAAATTTTGGACCCAAAGGTTCAATGTCTTACAGTTAGGGGGAGAATCAAGGCTAGAATCTGGGACTCTTGACTGTTAGTCTAATGTTCTTTACAATAAACTACAAATGAATAATGGTGTGAAATTCACATCATGAGAGGAACTAGTGAAAATATGGTGTATAATAGACATTCGCTTATATGGCTACACTTCTGGAATCTGAATGGAAAGTTTCTCTCTTAAAGGTGACTTTTCTAGCTTAACAAGGGTTGTGAAAGTCGCTCAGTTGTATCCGACTCTTTGCGACTCCATGGACTATACAATCCATGGAATTCTCAAGGCCAGAATACTGGAGTTGGGTAGCCAATCCAAGGATCAAACCTAGGTCATCCACACTGCAGGCAAATTTTTTACCAGTTGAGCCACCAGGGAAGCCCAAGAATACTGTGGTGGGTAGCCTGTCCCTTCTCCAGCAGATCTTCCTGACCTAGGAATTGAACCAGGGTCTCCTGCATTGCAGGCAGATTCTTTTCCACCTGAGCTACCAGGGAAGCCCAATAAGGGCTACACCCGTTCAGCAAATCTTTATTGCATCTATCGTGCCAAGCACTGTTCTGTATGGTAAAAATGGCAAACAAAAGCTTTGCCTTCTCATGGAGAGATACAGACAACAGCATACAAGAAAAAAAAAAAAAAACTCTAATAGTGATAAGCACTATGGAGAGAAAAATAATACAAAATAAAGTGATAGCTATGTGGGTTGATGGGTAGCTACTTTCTAGAAGGTGATTGGGGTAGCTTCTGCTAAGAGGTACTTTGGAGCTAAGACGAGTGATGAGAAGGAGTCAACCGTGCAAATATTTGTAGACAGCAAGTGCAGAGAGCCCGAGGCTGCCGTGATCCTCTGAGTTAGACGGGAAGGGAGCCCATGTGTTTCACAACTAACAGCAAAAGAGTGGGAGGAGATGAAGGGGCAGTAACAGTCAGGAGTCCATGGTAACTAGCATCTTGGCTGTTTTTAGGAGTGTGGAACATTATAAAGAATATCATTTTTGTCACTTGATCCTAAGTGGCAAGCAGAAATAGTCACGCTCTTTCTACACCCTGTCAACCTTTTTAAGGTTGGTTGTTCTTCAGTCGCTCAGTCATGTCTGACTATTTGTGACTCCATGGACTGCAGCACCCCAAGCTTCCCTGTCCTCACTATCTCCCAGAGTTTGCTCAAATTCATGTCCATTGAGTTGATAGGTTTATTGACTCATAATGTACATACAGTAAAATTAACTTCAGATGGACAGTTTAATGAGTTTTGATTAATATATTCTGCCTTCTAAACACTGTCACCAGAATCAAGATAAAGAATATTTGCATCATCCTAAGCAATTCCTTTTGCACCCCTTCAGTATTCATTCTCCTCCCTCATCCCTGCTGCTACTGCTGCTGCTGAGTCACTTCAGTCGTGTCCAACTCTGTGTGACACCATAGATGGCAGCCCACCAGGCTCCCCCATCCCTGGGATTCTCCAGGCAAAAATACTGGAGTGGGTTGCCATTTCCTTCTCCAATGCGTGAAAGTGAAAGTGAAGTCGCTCAGTCGTGTCTGACTCCTAGCGACCCCATGGACTGCAGCCCACCAGGCTCCTCCATCCATGGGATTTTCCAGGAAAGAGTACTGGAGTGGGGTGCCATTGCCTTCTCTGCCCTCATCCCTAGCCCCTGGTAATTGCTGATTTGATTTCCGTTCACATAGGTTTGTCTTTTCCAGAATATCATATAAATGGAATCCTGTAGTATATAGACTTTTGTGTCTGACTTCTTTCACTTAGCTTAAAACTTCTGAAGTCCATCAGGATTGTTGTATGTATTAATAGTTTGTTCTATTTTACAGAGGAGTATTCTATTGTATGGATGTACCATAATTCATTCATCAGTTGATGGGTATTGGGGTTATTTCCAATCCTATGTATCACATACACATCTTTGTATGGACATAAAGTTTTCTTTTTTGTTTTCTTTGAATAACTACTAAGGGACGGCAAGGCCTTATAATATAGGTATATATTTAACTATATAAGAAAGTGCCAAGCAGTTTTCTATAAAAGATATATCATTTTTCATTTCTACCAGCAAACTATAAGAATTTCAGTTGCTCTGTACCCTGCTCTGCTATTTTCCTTTTTGCAATGCTACTGGCTGAGTAGTGGTTTTAATTTGCATTTCTCCAGTGCTGATTTATCTTTCTGGTACTTATTTGCCATACATATCTTTTCTTTGGGGAATGCTCTGTTAAAAGTTTTGGCCCATTTTTTTTAATTCAGTTCAGTTCATTAGCTCAGTCATATTCATCTCTGTGACCCCATGGACTGCAGGACGCCAGGCTTCCCTGTGCTTCACCAACTCGCAGAGCTTACTCAAACTCAGGTCCATTGAGTCGGTGATGCCATCCAACTCTCTTAGCCTCTGTCATCACCTTCTCCTGCCTTCAATCTTTCCCAGCATCAGGGTCTTTTCCATTGAGTCAGTTCTTCATATCAGGTGACCAAAGTATTGGAGTTTCAGCTTCAGCATCAGTCATTCAAGTGAATATTCAGGACTGATTTCCTTTAGGATTGACTGGCTGGATCTTCTTGCAGCCCAAGGGACCCTCAGGAGTCTTCTCCAACACTACAATTCAAAAGCATCAATTCTTCAGTGCTCAGCTTTGTTTATAGTCCAACTCTCACATCCATACATGGAAAAACAATAGCTTTCGCTAGACAGACCTTAGTTGGCAAAGTAGTGTCTCTGCTTTTTAATATGTGGTCTAGGTTGGTCATAGCTTTTCTTTCAAGGAGCAAGCGTCTTTTCATTTCATGGCTGCAGTCACCATCTGCAGTGATTTTGGAGCCCAGAAAAATAAAGTCAGCCACTGTTTCCTTTGTTTCCCCATCTATTGCCCTGAAATGATGGGACCAGATGCCATGATCTTAAGTTTTCTGAATGTTGAGTTTTAAGCCAACTTTTTCACTCTCCTCTTTCACTTTCATCAAGAAGCTCTTTAGTTCTTCACTTTATGCCATAAGGGTGGTGTCATCTGCGTACCTGAGGTTATTGATATTTCTCCCAGCAATCTTGATTCCAGCTTGTGCTTCATCCAGCCTGGCATTTCTCATGATGTACTCTGCATATTAAGTTAAACAAGTAGGGTGACAATATCCAGCCTTAGCATACTCCTTTCCCAGTTTGTAACCAGTCTGTTGTTCCATATCCAGTTCTAACTGTTGCTTCTTAACCTGCTGTGCGGCACAGGAGAGGAGGCTGCATGGCACAAGAGCGGTGAGAGGAGATACCCCACATTCAAGGTCAGGAGCCATGGCCATGGGGAAATACCCCACATCAAAGGTAAGGAGCAGCAGCTGTGCTTTACTGGAGCAGCTGTGAAGAGATACCCCATGTCCAAGGTAAGAGAAACCCAAGTAAGACAGTAGGCCCTGAGAGAGGGCATCAGAGGGCAGACAGACTGAAACCACAATCACAAACAACTAACCAATCTGATCACATGAACCATGACCTTGTCTAACTCAATGAAACGAAGCCATGCCGTGTAGGACCACCCAAGATGGTCAGGTCATGGTGGAGAGGTCTGACAGAATGTGCTGTACTGGAGAAGGGAATGGCAAACCATTCTTGCCTTGAGAATCCCATGAACAGTATGAAAAGGCAAAAAGATAGGACACTGAAAGATGAACTCCCCAGGTTGGTAGGTGCCCAATGTGATACTGGAGATCAGTGGAGAAATAACTCCAAAAAGAATGAAGCAATGGAGTCAAAGCAAAAACAACACCCAGTTGTGGATCGGACTAGTGATAGAAGCAAGGTCCGATGCTGTAAAGAGCATAGGAACCTGGAACCTGGAATGTTAGGTCCATGAACCAAGGTAAATTGGAAGTGCTCAAACAGGAGATGGCAAGAGTGAACAGTGACATTTTAGGAATCAGCGAACTTACATGGACTGGAATGGGTGATTTTAACTCAGATAACCATTGTATCTACTACTATGGGCAGGAATTCCTTAGAAGAAATGGAATAGCCATCATAGTCAACAAAAGAGTCCAAAACGCAGTACTTGGATGCAATCTGAAAAATGACAGAATGATCTCTGTTCGTTTCCAAGGCAAACCATTCAATATCATGTAATCCAAGTCTATGCCCCGACGAGTAACGTTGAAGAAACTGAAGTTGAATGGTTCTATGAAGACCTACAAGACTTTTAGAACTAACACCCAAAAAAGATGTCCTTTTCATTATAGGGGACTGGAATGCAAAAGTAGGAAGTCAAGAAACAGCTAGAATAACAGGCAAATTTGGCCTTGGAGTACAGAATGAAGCAGGGCAAAGGCTAATAGAGTTTTGCCAAGAGAAGACACTGATCATAGCGAACACCCTCTTCCAACAACACAAGAGAAGACTCTACACATGGACATTATCAGATAGTCAACACCAAAATTAGATTGATTATATTCCTTGCAGCCAAAGATGAATAAGCTCTATATAGTCAGCAAAAACAAGACCAGGAGCTGACTGTGGCTCAGATCATGAACTCCTTATTGCTAAATTCAGGCTGAAATTGAAGAAAACCACGAGATCATTCAGTTATGACCTAAATCAAATCCCTTATTATAGAGTGGAAGTGAGAAATAGATTAAAGGGACTAGATCTGATAGACAGAGTGCCTGATGAACTATGGACAGAGGTTCCTGACATTGTATAGGAGACAGGAATCAAGACCATCCCCAAGAAAAAGAAATGCAAAAAAGCAAAACGGCTGTCTGAGGAGGCCTTACAAATAGCTGTGAAAAGAAAAGAAGTGAAAAGCAAAGGAGAAAAGGAAAGATATACCCATTTGAATGCAGAGTTCCAAAGAATAGCAAGGAGAGATAAGAAAGCCTTCCTCAGTGAGAAATGCAAAGAAATAGAGGAAAACAATAGAATGGGAAAGACTAGAGATCTCTTCAAGAAAATTAGACATACCAAGGGAACATTTCATAAAGATGAGCTCCATAAAGGACAGAAATGGTATGGACCTAACAGAAGCAGAAGATATGAAGAAGAGGTGGCAAGAATACACAGGAGAACTGTTCAAAAAGATCTTCATGACCCAGGTATTCACGATGGTGTGATCCCTCACCTAGAGCCAGGCATCCTGGAATGTGAAGTCAAATGGGCCTTAGGAAGCATCACTATGAACAAAGCTAGTGGAGGTGATGGAATTCCAGTTGAGCTCTTTCAAATCTGGAAGATGATGCTGTGAAAGTGCTGCACTCAATATGCCAGCAAATTTGGAAAACTCAGCAGTGGCCACAGGACTGGAAAAGGTCAGTTTTCATTCCAGTCCCAAAGAAAGGCAATGCCAAAAAGCATGCTCAAACTACTGCACAATTGCACTCATCTCACACACCATTAAAGTAATGCTCAAAATTCTCCAAGCCAGGCTTCAGCAATATGTGAACTGCGAACTTCCAGATGTTCAAGCTCGTTTTAGAAAAGGCAGAGGAACCAGAGATTAAATTGCCAACATCTGCTGGATCATCGCAAAAGCAAGAGAGTTCCAGAAAAACATCTATTTCTGCTTTATTGGCTATGCCAAAGCCTTTGACTCTGTGGATCACAAAAACTGTGGAAAATTCTTAAAGAGATGGGAATACCAGACCACCTGACCTGCCTCTTGAGAAACCTGTATGCAGGTCAGGAAGCAACAGTTAGAACTGGACATGGAACAACAGACTGGTTCCAAATAGGAAAAGGGGTACATCAAGGCTGTATATTGTCACCATGCTTATTAATTTATATGCAGAGTACATCATGAGAAACGCTGGGCTGGAAGAAGCACAAGCTGGAATCAAGATTGCTGGGAGAACTATCAATAAGCTCAGATGTGCAGATGACACCACCCTTATGGCAGAAAGTGAAGAGGAACTAAAAAGCCTCTTGATGAAAGTGAAAGAGGAGAGTGAAAAAGTTGGCTTAAAGCTTAACGTTCAGAAAGCTAAGATCATGGCATCTGGTCCCATCACTTCATGGGAAATAGATGGAGAAACATTGGAAAGAGTGGCTGACTTTATTTTTCTGGGCTCCAAAAATCACTGCAGATGGTGATTGCAGCCATGAAATTAAAAGACGCTTACTCCTTGTAAGGAAAGTTATGTTCAACCTAGATAGCATATTGAAAAGCAGAGACGTTACTTTGCCAACAAAGGTCCATCTAGTCAAGGCTATGGTTTTTCCAGTGGTCAGGTATGGATGTAAGAGTTGGACTATAAAGAAAGCTGAGTGCAGAAGAATTGATGATTTTGAACTGTGGTGTTGGACAAGACTCTTGAGAGTCCCTTGGATAGCAAGGAGATCCAACCAGTCCCTTGGACTAAAGGAGATCAGTCTTGGGTGTTTACTGGAAGGACTGATGTTGAAGCTGAAACCCCAATACTCTGACCACCTGATATGAAGAGCTGACTCATTGGAAAAGACCCTGATTTGGGGAAAGATTGAAGGCAGAAGGAGAAGGAGACGACAGAGGATGAGATGGTTGGATGGCATCACCAACTCAATGGGCATGAGTTTGGGTACACTCTGGAATTGGTGATGGACAGAGAGGCCTGGCAACCCCCATGGGGTCACAAAGAGTCAGAAATGACTGAGCGACTGAACTGAAGTGAACTGAACCTGCATACAGATTTCTCAGGAGACAGGTCAGGTGGTCTGGTATTCCCATCTCTTGAAGAATTTTCCACAGTTTGTTGTGATCCACATAGTCAAAGACTTTGGCATAGTCAATAAAGCAGATTTTTTCTGTAACTGTTTTGCTTTTTCTATGATTCAACAGATGTTGGCAATTTGATCTCTGGTTCCTCTGGCTTTTCCAAATATAGCTTGAACATCTCCAAGTTCACAGTTCACATACTTTTGAAGCCTGGCTTGGAGAATTTTGAGCATTACTTTGCTAGCATGTGAGATGAGTGCCATCATGCAGTAGTTTGAACACTCTTTGGCATTGCCTTTCTTCAGGATTAGAATGGAAACTTTTTGCAGTCCTGTGGCCACTGCTGAGTTTTCCAAATTTGCTGGCATATTGAGTGCAGCACTTTCACAGCATCATCTTCTAGGATTTGAAATTTTTTAATTAACCTATTTTTTTTTACTATTGAGTTGTAAGAGCACACACATATGCATGTGTATGCACACACACACACACAGAGCATAAAAGACCTTTGTCAGAAATGTATTTTGTTATTTTTGTTTATTTTCTCCTGTAGCTAATCTTTTCACTTTCTTAATAGTGCCTTTCAAAGAGCAGAGGCTTTTAGTTTTGATGATATCCTAGTTACCAATTGTTTTATTTTATGGGTCATGCATTTTATGCATGAATTATGCATTTTGCCTAATTCAAAGTCACAGAGATTTTTTTACCCTGTGTTTTCTTTTAGAAGATTTTTTTAGTATGTGGAAGTCCAAATATTCCAGAAAATTTACCCTATTGATTATGTTGGTCTTGCTATGTTTGTCATTGGAAGACAGGTTCATAAACAGTAATCTCTGAACTCTTATTAATTAATTACATTGTGTTTCTACTTGTTAATAAGTCCATATAGAAAAAATGGAAGCTAGCAAGCCCCTGCTTATTCCTGTCAAAAGATTTTTATCAGCTTGTCTATACTGTTTAAACAATGCACTTTGGGTGAGAATCATCGCTAATACATTGTTCTCTGCAGTCTGCTGTGTAGTTTTAATTCCTAATCACTGTTTTCACTCTTGCTGTTGTCTCATGGGTACTAATAACCTTATCACTAATAATAGTCTCAACAACCCAGACCTGTGTGCCCAGATAGGCCAGAAGGAGGTCTGTAGTTCGCTCTGCCTGCTACACCTCTCTGTTGCAGCAGAGGGCAGCATTAACCCTGGCGTTGGGGAACTAACCCCAGTTTATGCTTGTTTTGTAACAGAAAGATTAATGTGCCACATATGACGTCCCACTGGGAAACAATGTCAGTTATCACTTGCAGGCTAAAGAGCTTTAAAAGGATGTAGAATCCTGTACAAAAAGGCAGGTACACTCTTTTAATTTATTTGTTGTACTTACTGATGAAATATTAATAAAATTTATATTTTAAGGCAGGACAAAAACTTAAACATAGCATTCCTTTGTGTGTTTCTTTGGGCCTTCCTAATGAGCAGTGTGCATTTCCAATGCACAATAACCAGAGTTCCTCAAAGACCAGAATGCCTGCTCAGAGTGCCTGCTCAACAGTAAGCATCTTTTTTTCTTTCTTCTGATGCTAACAATATAACTTCTTAAAAGAATAGTATTCTTTCCCAGCTCCATAGGGGGTCGTGGTGATTTGATGTTCGCATTTTATGTGTTTACCTGGACCGTGTATCCTTGATGAATTTTATGTAAAATATCAGTACATGATTTTGATGTATGAGCCTTTGTCTCAAAAATGTATATGACAATGCCTTTGACTTCTAACAGAACAGTTCTCAGAGCTTTCTGAGAATATGCTTCCCTGGGTTATAATCTTCAGTTTGGCTCAAATAAAATTTCTTTATTTTCTTCTTAACTTTACAGTTAACTGAATTTTTTTTGACACTATTACTGTTCTTGCAATGTAAAATCTACATTTACATTGCTGTGTGAAATTTCACCAAGGAAAAGGTAGCTATGCCATCAGTGTGGGCTTTCCAGGTGATGCTAGTGGTAAAGGACCAACCTGCCAACACAGGAGACATAAGAGATGAGGGTTCCATCCCTGGGTCGGAAGATCCCCTGGAGGAGGGCATGGCAACCTACTCCAGTATTCTTGCCTGGAGAATCCCACGGACAGAGGAGCCTGGGCTATAGTCTACAAGGTTGCAAGAGTCAGACACGACTAAAGTGAGTTAGTATGTGCAAATGCCATTATCATATCTGTTTTGGAATCATCGCAGAATCTACCGATTTTATAGGCTATTTGATTTATTTTCTAAACACTCCCCAGAAGATCTGGCCTGTATCCAATCCTTTTAAAGTCCACTCAAACAAGATTTTCTTCAAATGTTTTCTCTGTGTTCACCAAAATAAAAATTACCCCTATACACACTCACAACCTCTTTTCTATACTTACAGCACTTCTCTGCCTTAAGTTGCATTTTTTTTCTTTTTGGGGGGTGGAGGTAAGGAAGGATTTATTACTTGTAGCAAGTAAGGAGAACATGGGTATCTTCCCCAAAGCAGTGTCTCTTGAGTTGTCATTATGCACCTGCTTTCTTTCTGTGGCTGTAGCTAAGTCCCCAACTTATCTGTGCATTAGCTCTGACAACTTCTAGTATTGCCCCACATAAAACCAGTGCTGAATATATTTTTTGTTGAAAGATGAGGAGTTCCTTGATTGCCCAGTGATTAGGATTCTGGATTTTCACTGATGTGGCCCGGGTTCAATCCCTGGTCAGGGAACTAAGATCCTCACAAACTTTGCCATGTGGCCAAAAAGAAAAAAAAAAAGTGGAAAGATGAGTATTGAACAAAATTAAAAGAAATGAGAAAAATTCCATGTTTCCTAAATGACAGTTGTGTACATATATGAGCTTCCAGCTTTCAGAATCACTTTAGGACTGTAACCAAGGTAAGCCTCAGTTTCAAAATTAAGGAAGAGGAGAAAAACTCAGTAAACAAGATAAATAACTACAGTATTTTAAAAACAACTATTAAAGGAAAATATCCATCATGGATAAAACACTCCAATTTTAAATAGTTAGGATCAGCAGCTTATATTCCACCATTTGTTTTTGTTTTAATTTGTTTTTTTTTTAAGCTTTTGACTGTGTGTATCACAATAAACTGTGGAAAATTCTTAAAGAGATGGGAATACCAGACCACCTGACCTGCCCCTTGAGAGACCTATATGCAGGTCAGGAAGCAACAGTTAGAACTAGTCGTGGAACAACAGACTGGTTCCAAATAGGAAAAGGAGTACGTCAAGGCTGTATATTGTCACCCTGCTTATTTAACGTATATGCAGAGTATATCATGAGAAACGCTGGGCTGGAGGAAGCACAAGCTGGAATCAAGATTGCTGGGAGAACTATCAATAACCTCAGATGTGCAGATGACACCACCCTTATGGCAGAAAGTGAAGAGGAACTAAAGAGCCTCTTGATGAAAGTGAAAGAGGAGACTGAAAAAGTTGGCTTAAAGCTTAACATTCAGAAAAGTAAGATCATGGCATCTGGTCCCATCACTTCATGGCAAATAGATGGGGAAACAGTGGAAAGAGTGGCTGACTTTATTTTTCTGGGCTCCAAAATCACTGCAGATGGTGATTGCAGCCATGAAATTAAAAGATGCTTACTCCTTGGAAGGAAAGTTATGACCAACCTAGACAGCATATTAAAAAGCAGAGACATCACTTTGCCAACAAAGGTCCGTCTAGTCAAGGCTATGGTTTTTCCAGTGGTCATATAAGGCTGAGAGTTGGACTGTGAAGAAAACTGAGTGCATAAGAATTGATGCTTTTGAACTGTGGTGTTGGAAAAGACTCTTGAGAGTCCCTTGGACAGCAGGAGATCCAACCAGTCCATCCTAAAGGAGATTAGTCCTGGGTGTTCATTGGAAGGACTGATGCTGAAGCTGAAACTCCAATACTTTGGCCTCCTGATGTGAAGAGCTGACTCATTGGAAAAGACCCTGATGCTGGGAAAGATTGAGGAGGGCAGGAGGAAAAGGGGACGACAGAGGATGAGATGATTGGATGGCATCACTGACTCAAGGGACATAGGTTTGGGTGAACTCCGGGAGATGGTGATGGACAGGGAGGCCTGGCATGCTGTGGTCTTGGGGTCGCCAAGAGTCGGACATGACTGAGCGACTGAACTGAACTGAACTGAATTTGTTTTTATTAAGTTTTGGCCTTACCTTGCAACACATGGGATCCTAGTTTCCTGACCAGAGATCAAACCTGTGCCCCTTGCAGTGGAAGCACAGAGTCTTTTTTTATATATATAAATTTATTCATTTTAATTGGAGGCTAATTACTTTACAATATTGTAGTAGTTTTCCATACATTGACATGAATCAGCCATGGGTGTATATGTGTTCCCCATCCTGAACCACGTTTTGAAGCACAGAGTCTTAACCACTGGACTGCTAGGGAAGTCCCCACATTTAAACAGGAGAGGTCCTTTCGTGAAACTATGTCATTCAAAGACTGGAATTATTTTCCTGAAGGCATCCGGGACAATACACTCTCAAGCAGATTTTTAGAGCTTAATGATGAATTCCTTTTCTAATTATTTAATTTGTTTATTCATCCATTTTTTATTGTTCATCTACTAAATGTCAATTACTGCTCTCGAAGCTGCAAATAGTATGGTCCAATCCATTGTAAACCCAGATGTTGCTCCTCTGCAGTTATCTGAGACAGTCTTTACCCACTTGTTTCATGCCTCAGGTCCAAAATAAACTTCTCTTAGAACCTTGGGCCTCCAAAGGACAGAGGCAACTTGTATGTGTTTAAATCACTATGGCCTCCTTTATCCCATGTAGACTCCAGTCTCTGTGACTTGCCCAGGACTTCAGTATCTTTCTGCTGAGTCTACTTTCCTTTGTCTCCTTATTATCTTCTCTAGAGGAGGTGGCCACAGCACATTACACTAACATAGTGTCACAGATTGTATTCTCCAATGAGCAGATTTTGAGATAGAGTTTTGAGGAATAAGGAGAACTCCTAGGAGCAACACCTCAGGAAGAAGCAAGAATCCACAGAAGGAGAAAGTGAGCTGTGATACAGGTCCCACCAGCAGCTCCTGAACCAGAGTGACCTTGGGCCATGACACCCAGACATTTACCTCCTTCAGTTCTTCCTATGCACCTTGGATGAGGAACCTAGGCAACTTCCAAACTCACTGCTAGCTGAAGGCTTTCTGTGGGCCGCACCCCCACCAGGTGGGGCCATGGGTCCTTCACGGAAGGAATGTCCACCTCATGTGGATATTTCAAATGGAAAGCCATCTTTCAAAACATACCCTTCAGTCTCCTCATTTTATAGATTGTGGCCAACATAGAAAGTTACATAAAGTCACATATTAACGATCTCCTCACCAAATATTTCTTTTCACAGAAACCACAGTGCCCTCCACAAAGTGCACACCTGATCAGGCTCAGTTGAGTTCAGTTCAGTCGCTCAGTCGTGTCTGACTCTTTGCGACCCCATGAATCACAGCACGCCAGGCCTCCCTGTCCATCACCAACTCCCAGAGTGTACTCAAATTCATGCCCATCGAGTTGGTGATGCCATCCAGCCATCTCATCCTCTGTCGTCCCCTTCTCCTCCTACCCCCAATCCCTCCCAGCATTAGGGTCTTTTCCAGTAAGCCAACTCTGTGCATGAGGTGGCCAAAGTACTGGAGTTTCAGCTTCAGCATCAGTCCTTCCAATGAACACCCAGGACGGATCTCCTTAGGATGGACTGGTTGGATCTCCTTGCAGTCCAAGGGACTCTCTAGAGTCTTCTCCAGCACCACAGTTCAAAAGCATCAATTCTTCGGGGCTCAGCTTTCTTCACAGTCCAACTCTCACATCCATACCTGACCAGTGGAAAAACCATAGCCTTGACTAGATGGACCTTTGTTGGCAAAGTAATGTCCCTGCTTTTTAATATGCTATCTAGGTTGGTCATAACTTTCCTTCCAAGGAATAAGCATCTTTTAATTTCATGGCTGCAATCACCATCTGCAGTGATTTTGGAGCCCCCAAAAATAAAGTCTGACACTGTTTCCACTGTCTCCCCATCTATTTCCCATGAAGTGATGGGACCAGATGCCATGATCTTAGCTTTCTGAATGTTAAGCTTTAAGTCAACTTTTTCACTCTCCTCTTGCACTTTCATCAGGAGGCTTTTTAGTTCATCTTCACTTTCTGCAATAAGGGTGGTGTCATCTGCATACCTGCTACTCCCCTATTTAAAACATTTCATGGCTTTCCATCACTCCAAGGTCAGAAATCAAAATCCTTTAAATGGACCACAAAACTTTGTATGGCCTGGCCCCTGCTGTGTTCCCCATCATCTCATCACACTCGCTCTGCCAGCCATGACACTTCTTTCAATATTTTGAGGCATCTTGGTTCTTCCCACTATCATACATCTTTCTTCTGTCTGAAAGATTCTACTTGATTACAACAATCCTGTGAATGACCTTATTTTGATGTAGGCAAAAAACTCTAGTATGTATGTGTGTTGCTAGACTTGAAGTTTGGGAAGCCAGTTAGTTAGTAACCAACCATCCATTGCCTAATTGCACCTGCAGCAGCCAAATTATTACTATGGAGATGAATATTGCTGTCAAAAATATTGACCTTTATCTGATAGGGTTTATTGACTTGATTGCCCCAATTGATAGCTCACTCCAGAGGAAGATGCCTGTTGCATTGAAATACATATGTATCTGAACATACATCTCTTGATGAACTGTCAAAATAGAAAAGGAAATGCAGAGAAAGTGCCAGGCAGGGCATATTGTGGTGGCAAGTCCTCACCTGCACTTTCTTAGATGGCATTTGTGTACATTCTGTGTCTGCTCAATTAACGTCCTGCATAATGGACAAACTAGGTTGACATTAGAGAAGCCGTTTGGAGTGAGACAGTGAGAATGCATAAAACAGGATAAGAAGGACAAAAGGTAAAGCCAGGGGATACAGGATCACGAGGCTGAATTTTAACTAGGCTGATCTGGCCTCTGGCATAGTGAAAATTTGGGGCTCTGAGTCAAAGGCTTTGGAAAGAGTTCTCCTTTATCACTCTCCTCTAGCACATTACCCTTCACATTTCCAGAAGGCCTCCCCCAAATCCCTCTCAGGTCTTAGAGAACAGTCCTCTTGGTTTCTCCCTCCCAAGACCCACTGTTTCAAGAGTTAACTCCAAGGACACATTGATCCCCAGAATTGATTGATCTTGTTTATCGGAAATCACAAGGTAGGATTTTCCAGCCGCCCACCAGAGCAACTGAGAAGGGCTTCCCCTCATCCTCCCAAGCCACCACTGCTCCCTATCTTATTTCTCACCTCCTCCACCTCTATCACATACATGTGCTTTGCAGAGAAAGTCCCTAAGTTTTACTGGAAACCCAGCTTCCGTCCTAGTAGACTGTTGTCACACAGGAGAATGAACAGAGAACTGCAAGGCTAGCAGATGACTCCCAGGTTCATACAAACACACATGGTTCTCAGAATCATTTTTCTCAAATGCCACTTTATCATCTGTTGTTAACAATTTAATGATTTTCATAGACACATGAAATTTATTTACAACTTCTTAAAATTAAAACAATTCGTTTTTATAATGGACACTTGAAAATTGCATAATCTAACTTCTCATATATGACTTTTTATTTTTAGAATCATTTTCCACATGCATACATCACTTACATCGTTCATTAGTATAGAGCATTTTGAATTATTCTATTATTTCTTACCAAAATATCAAACCTTTCCTGTGTTCCTGGATAATGAGTATGTCACTTAGATTTTTTAAATTTTATACTTATGGAAAGATATTTTCCAGACTTAGATATTTTGTTATCTCTTGCACATATATTAAAAAGGAAACATACGTGAAATACATTGGTTAAGATATTTTTAAGGTAGTGACTGCCACCTGGCTGACAGCAATATAAAAACCATCCTGATATCAGAGACACTAAAATAGAATACACACAGGGGTTCCCTGGTATCTCAGTGGTGAAGAATTCACCTGCCAATGCAGGAGACATGGGTTTGATCCCTGATCTGGGAAGATCCCACATGCCAAGGAGTAGCTAGGTCTGTGTACCACAACTACTGAGACTGTGCTCTAGGACCTTGGAGCCGCAAATACTGAGCCCTCGTACCGCAAATGCTGAAGCCTGCTGAAGTCGACACCCAAGAGCCCATGCTCCTCAACTGGAGAAGCCACTGCAATGAGAAGCCCGCACACTGCAACTAGAGAGCAGCCCCTGCCCACAGCAACTAGAGAAAAGCCTGTGCAACAACAAAGACCCAGCATAGCCAGAAATAATTAATGGAATTATTTTTAAAATAAAATATACACAATAATACATCTCCATGGACACCCCTTCTTTGCATAATAGAATAATCCCCACTCTGTTGAAGCTTTCATATGTACCTCCCAGGCCATCCCTCCATTCTTTTCACCTTATAGAAATCCACTGTTGTGAATTTGTATTTATCATGTCCTTGTTTTTCCTTTACACATTTATTGAACATGTGTTCCCACACTTATTATTTGTTCTTTTCTACAAATGGAGCTATATTGCATGTATTTTTATGATGCTTTGTTAATCAACGTTACAGGAGACTCACCCATGCTAACCTCTTCAACTGTTTTTCATCTTCACTGCTGTATAATGTGTACTGTAGGCATACACCACATTTGATCAGTTATCCTGTTTGATGACATGTAGACAGTTTCCAGGGTTTTGCTATTACAGATTGTTTTACTGTAAACATTTTCCTAGTTGTCTCCTGGAAAGCATTTGTGAGAGTTTCTCCAGAGTATATACCCAGAAGGAAGAAGAATTTTAAGATTACATCCAGGTGAGCAAACTTTTCTGCCAAACTCCAGAGAATAAACATTTTAGACTTTGCGGGTCATGTGGTTTTGGACACAGCTACTCAGATCTGTCTTTTTAATATGGAAGCAGCCTTGTGTTGCGTTAGTCGCTCAGTTGTGTCTGACTCTTTGCGACCCCATGAACTGTACAGCCCAGCAGGTTCCTCTGTCCATGGAATTCTCCAGACAAGAATACTGGAGTGGGTTGCCATTTCCTCCTCCAGGGGAAGCAGCCTTAGACAATATATAAGTGAATGGATGTAGCTACATTCCAATAAAACTGTACTTATAAAACCAGGTAGTTGGCAAGATTTGACCCTCAGGCTGCCAGTCCCTGATCAAGATGATAAACTTCACTATTCTGATTGCCCACAAGCGCTGAAGCACCCTTTCTTTTCTCACCTGATTACACCCAGAGGAGACACGCGTCCTGTCTTGTTCTATGAACTGGACTGAATGACCTTATTCAGGAATCTTCAGGGAGAAGACAAAGGGCATGGGGACGTCGTGGTGGTGGTGGTGCTTCCCAACCCATAGTCTGTGACTTACAGCCATAGTCTTGGGGAAACCAAAGGCAGAAAGGGGTTGAGGCAAGGCAGGGTATTAATGCTGGCTCTGCTGGACATGGGTGGGAGGTGGGGTTCTGCTTGACTGGAGACGGGTCTCAGCAAATTTCACATCACAGAAACCACTGTGAAGTCACTACCAGGCAAGGGGACATAGAAATTCAAACAGAACAGAGCATTTCTTTTGGAGTTGTATGGTTTCCTTTATTAAAGAAAGCTGGAATTGACTCTCTAGGGATTCTTTCCTGAAGTTGGGTCTCCATGGAAGCTTCCTGCCCTTGCTCCTATTTAAACAGATTTTCTTTCAATGATGATGGTCTCCATCGTCTCTGATGTCACAGTTCTATGGATCTCCACGTCCTCACCAACCGGGGCTTTCTCCACCTTGGCCTCTATGTTGCGTTTCTCTACCGTCTTAGCCACAAAGCCTACCTCTCTGTCATGTTCGACCGTTGGTTTTGAACCAGGAATGACTCTGAAGCTTCTGAAGAAAGTGCTGATCTTACTGGATCTCTTATTTAAAGTCCCTGAACTGGTGCTGGACCTGCTCTTCCCCGGCTTGCGAGCTGTCCTCCCCTCCTTGGCAGATGAGCTACGGCTGCCACTCTTGTGAGGGCTGTGTCCTTTGCCCCTGGTGCTGCTCTGCCCTTTTTCTTTTTTGTCATCTCTCTTGTTTCCATGGCCTGATATGGACCGGTGGGAGGATGACTTCCGGGTCTTGTCCCCTCCTGTCCTGTGATGACCTTCCCCTGTTCTGCGGTGACGGGAACTTTTCCTAGATGAAGACTTGTCCTTCTTTTCCCTTCTTTCCTTTTTTTCTTTCCGAGTTTCATCCCTGGGGTGGGTGACCTTCTGGCTTCCATCTCTTTCAGACATGTAGCCTTCACTCTGCAAGGTAGAGACCAGGGGGGCTACAACCTGGCCTTTAGCACTTGCAGCAGCAGCCTTGCCAGTTGTCGCTGCACCTGCAAACACCATGCTCATGCTGCTGTCTGCAGTGTCCACCCCTGTCGAGGATGTGCTGGCAGCACCTGCCAAGACCAGGTTTGTGCCCTCTGAGGATATGCTGGCAGCACCTACAATGGCCTTGCCGGATCCGCTTTCTCCTGGACCCTTGGCGGCAGCTCCTGCCAAGGTGGCGCTCATCTGGCTGCTGCTGGTGCTCCTAGTTGCGGCCAAGCTCACAGCACCTCCTACAGAGCCTGCTCCCACCCCTGCAACTGCCACGCCTCCTCCAGGGCTTGTTGTTGTCCCTGCTATGGCCAGGCCCGAGGTTGTCCCTGCCGCTCCTCCTTCAGTACTTTTCGAGGATGTAGTTGAGCCATGGGGGGCATGATAGACTCCCTCTCCACCAACATAAGCACAAGACGAGGCTCCCGACACATCACCAAGCTTGTGAAGCCCCACAGCGTCATGATCCCTTTCTCTATGGAGCTCTGTGGTCTGTGCCAAGGGAGGAGAAACAGGTAAGATAGAGACCACAGAAAGTGAGATCAGAGCTGTCCACTCCTCTCCCATCCTGAAGCTGAGCAGTTCAAGGGTTTATCTTTAGAATAACCTTTGAAATCATTGAGTCTAAGCTCCCACTGGATGGAAGATTCTGTCTACAGCATCTCTGTCAAACAGCCACTCCGTTTGCTTGAACAATCCCAGGGCCAGGGAAAGCATTGATATTAATACAGTTCTCCATGGTTTAATTTTATACCCTTGTGCTTCTATCTCTGCAGGACAGATTCCTAGAAGTGGGGTTGCTTGGTCAAGGGATGCATGTATTCTATGTTTTGGAGACTATTAGAATGAATTGTGCATGAGTAGATGCACAATCGAGTTGGGCTGATTTTAATCAGCAAATGAGAGTCACGGGGAGACAATGAAGAACTTCCTCATTATGAATAATATTCCACCACTGATGAGATTACCTGGCCTTGGGTAAGTGTTCAAGAAAAGATTAGACTATCAGGATTGCTGTAGAAGGGATTACAACCCTGGAATGAGACCAGTGCTGCTGATACAATTCCTAAGGGCTCTCTGAAACTTGGCCTGGTGGGACAATGTAGAGAAGTGCTTGGAACCTCTCCAGTGTGAGTCCCATAGTGATGGCTCATTTGGTTCCGAGATACTTTGACAGAGGAAGGCATTTCCCAGGTGTGTCTCAGAGAGCATAAAACCCCTTTGAAGGACCAGCTTTACTCTGCTCTCCCAAAACACTCTGCCCCATGTTCTCGAGTCTCTGTAGGTACTTACCAATAGGCTTTTGTCACCCTCCAGAATTGTTGCGTCTCCAGCTTGGAGCGTCGGGGTACTGCAGCTACTCTCCACTGGTGGTCTCAGGAGATAGACAAGCTTTTCCCAATAGCAAAAGAGGTCTTCTCGTGCATCAGAAGAGGGGCACAGCTGCAAATAAAAAGTACGGCCAGTGGCAAGCTTCAGGCGCAATTGCTGTT
This sequence comes from Muntiacus reevesi, assembly GCF_963930625.1. Classification (NCBI taxonomy): domain Eukaryota; kingdom Metazoa; phylum Chordata; class Mammalia; order Artiodactyla; family Cervidae; genus Muntiacus; species Muntiacus reevesi. The sequence continues at coordinate 246,162,943 of NC_089249.1, forward strand.
TCTCACGGTCGTGGATGGAGATCTTGACAAACTTCAAGGGAAGCAACCTGGTGAGCTCTAGGATCTTCGTGGGCTTGCGACCTCTCCCCTTGGTTGTCCAGGCATGTCTGACATGCTCTTCACAGACTTTAGTTGGTCGGGCCAGGAGCATGACATCAGGTAGTGGGAGGATGGGGCTGGTGGATGCGATGCCCACAGTCACCATTCGGACGCGGTTGTGGACGTCAATCACCTCTCCTTTCTTGCTAATCTGGATAAAGTCGCTTTCAAACATGGGTGCGTACTTGAAAATGTCATACTCTCCTCCCTTGTACAGTTGTCGTTGCAGGTCCCCCATGGAGGTGTTGAACACGCCCATTGAACGGTAGCTGTTGGCCGTGTAATAAGGTAACAAACACTCACTGCTCATGGTTCTCTTCTTTCAAGACAGTGCCACCAGCCACAAATCGAGTCGCTGACAGAGAGAGGGAGGGAAGGCAACTGCCCATCTCCCTGCAAGGCTCTGCCTAAGTCTCTTGGCATCGCCACATTTATCCTGCACAGTCCTTTGTGACCTGTCACCATCACACACCCCTTTATTCAGCCTCCAAGCAGCCACCCCCTCAGGGCAGGCTCACTAGCCCTCCCCAACACCATCACCAACAAAAAACCGTCTTCTCCAATAGGAAGAGGCTGACCCTGATGGGATATAAGCGTGGGTAGGCTGGATATTCTTCCTGATCAAATGTTAAGATGCATAATTAATAAAAACCATTCAGCTTCTATATTTGGGTGACTTCCAGTTTTGTTGTTGTTACAAATCTCCCTGCAATGATCATTTTCCTGCTTCTGCTGAATAATGTGCTGGGGATAGACTCCTGGAAGGGGGCAGTGTGCTTGTTAAGGGCAGGCATCCTGTGGGGATGGTTATTCTTTGACAGGAACTTAACAAAGAGTGCTATCTGTCAGAACCAGAGTCCCACTTATACAGCGGTTTCCAGGGTATGGAGAATCTTCTCACTGATGTAATCATTTCAAAGAGGCTGGTTTTTATTTTTATTTATTTACTTTATAGTTTTAAAAACAGTTTTCATTGTAAAATATAACACACACTCATAAAAGTGCACAAACATAAATATATAGCTTAAGGAGTAATAAGAAAGTGAACATCCTTGTAGCTGCTGCCCAGAGCAAGAAATAGAAGACTACCAGCCCTTCTTCAGCATATTCCCTCCCAAGCACAGCTCTCTCCCTCCCCACAAAGGTGCCTCAAGTTTGGCTTTCCTTTTTCCTTCTTTCTTTTTAAATTGAAGTTTAGCTGATTTACAGTGTTGGGTTAATTTCTGTTGTACAGCAAAGTGATTCATTTTCCATTATGGTTTATCACAGGATATTGAATATAGTTCCCTGTGCTATACAGTAGGACCTTGTTGTTTATCCATTCTATACATAATAGTTTGCATCTGCTAACCCCAGACTCCCAACTCATCCCTCCCCCATCCCACTCCCTTGGCAACTGTAAGTCTGCTGTCTTTATCTGCAAATCTTTTCTGCTTCATAGATAAGTTCATTTGTGTCATACTTTAGATTCCACATATAGGTGATATCATATGATATTTATCTTCCTCTTTCTGACTTACTTTACTTAGTGTGATAATCTCTAAATCCGTCCCCATTGCTGCAAGTGACATTGGTTCATTTTTTATGGCTGAGTAGTATTCCATTGTATATATGTACTGCAACCTCTTTGCCCATTTATCTGTTGATGGACATTAAGGTTATCTCCATATCTTAGTTGAAAAGTGAATAGTGCAACTACCAACATAGGAGTGCATGTATCTTTTTGAGTTACAGTTTTGTTCAGATAAGCCTAGGAGCTGGATTCTTGGATCACATGGCAACTCTATTTTTAGTTTAGTTTTTTTTTTTTTTTTTTTTTTTTGAGGAACCTCCATACTGTTTTCCATAGTGGCTGCACAAATTTACACTTTCACCAACAGTGTAGGAGGGTTTCCCTTTATCCATACCCTCTCAAGCATTTGTTATTTACAAACCTTTTAAAATGTTTTTTATGTATGTACTCATTTAGTTGTCTTGGATCTTAATTGCAGCACATAGGATCTTTAGTTGCTGGAGTGTGGATTCCCTAGTTGTGGCGTGCAAGCTCAGTAGCTGCAGAATGTAGGATTAGTTGCTCCATTGCATGTGGGATCTTAGTTCCCGGAACAGGGATCAAATCTGTATCCCCACTGGACCACCAGGAAAGTCCCCAAACTTTTTAATGATGGCCATTCTGACAGGTGTAGTCTTCATTGCCATTTTGATTTGTATTTCTCTAATAACTAATGATGTTGAGCATCTTTTCATGTGCCTCTTGGTCATCTATATGTCTTCTTTGGAGGAATGTCTATTTAGATCTTCCACCCATTTTTTGACTGAGTTGTTTTTAATTGTTGTTGAGTTGTATGAGCTATTTGTATATTTTGGAAATTGAGCTCTTGTTGGTCACATCATTTGAAAACATTTTCCCCCATTCCATAGGCTGTCTTTTTGCTTTGTTTATGGCTTCCTTTGCTGTGCAAAAGCTTATAAGTTTGATTAGGTCCCATTGGTTTATTTTTGCTTTTATTTCTATTTCCTTGGGAAATGATATAAGAAAACATTGGTAGGATATATGTCAGAGAATGTTTTGCCTATGTTCTCTTCTAGGAGTTTTACAGTATCATGTCTTATACTTAAGTGCTGAAGCTATTTTGAGTTTATTTTTCTGCATGGTGAGAGGGTGTGTTCTAAGTTCACTGATTTACATGAGGCTGTCCAGCTTTCTCAGCACCGCTTGCTGAAGAAACTATCTTTTTTCCATTGTATATTCTTATAAAGGAGGCAAATTTTTAAAACCATAATTTTCTGGTGAAGAACTGAGGTTCAGGATTATCTTACTCAGGGTCAGAACATGGAGCAGGATGGAATCTGCCCCTATCTTGCAACTCAGATCAGGCATTTTCTCTGTCTCAAGCTGCATGGCTCACGATCATGCTCTCATTCTGTATCAAATATGGAATCATTCATGGTTAGCAATATGTGTGGGGACCCCAGGAATTCACTGACGTCTTGAATTACCATAGGATTTCCCATATTGGTCTGCCTGCTTCCTCACTCTTGATGTCTACCTGATAAACCACTGATGTTTCGTTTCTTTGAAAAGCTCTTCGGAGAAATTATGGCAAAGACATCTCTCTGGAGTTTTTGTACTTTGCACAGGGTGATGAATCCAAATTCCCCCTCCCTCAGTTAGAAGACTATGTTTGAGATAAAAATACATCCACAAAACTCAGTGATTACTATGTAAAGGTCTTGAAATAAACTTCATCCCCTAAATGTTCCTTTTTATATCCCTACTGCCTGCTTAAATACCTGGAAAATTGTAGCTTATTAATAACTATGAACTTGCTTATGCCCACTGAGATTTATTCTTCCATTTGTTTAGTCAACAAAATTTATTGAGCAGGCTCTATTTCCAGGACCAGCTAGAAAACCGAAATGCAGAGATAAAGGTCCTTACCTCTGAAGAGATTAAAAAAAAATTTTCTGAAGATGTTAAATGACTTCTCCAAAAAAAACCAAAGTGGCTTATAAGGAGATAATCACTAAAAGGTAACACTATTAGATTTTAAAATAAGTTTCTATATTCTCAGTCACCTATTCATTTCATAAATCCATTTTCGATGAATGATTAATAAAGAATGATTAAAAGAGAAGTCATAACTGCATTATTAACAACTTACTAAAAACCAGGCATAGTACTAAACACTTTATGTTCTTTTCAAAACGTAATCCTATAAAACGTAAGCACAGCTACTATTCCTATTTTATAAAAAGGGAAATCAAGACTCAGAGAAGTTAAGCAACTTTATCGGGGTCACAAGGCACTAAAAGCATAAGTCCCCAAATATGGCAATGGTTAAACTATACTACATTGTGTCACACAGATAGAACACAAATATACACGTACTATTCTGCACAAATTCATCAGCTCTTCTAATTAATATTATTAGGTGCCTACTTTTTGCCAGGCCCTGTTTGAGTTGCTAGGCATGCAGCAGTGGACAAAACAGAAAAATATCCTCAATTTCACAGAGCTTGTATGTAGACAATAAGTGACAGTAAAATATATGATATGTCCAATGCTATGGAAAAAGATAAAGTAGGCAAGTGGGATGGGAGTCTGTGCATGGGAGAGGGAGCTGGAGGTGGTGGTCAAGGAAGGCTCAATGAGAAGCAACCTCTGAGCAAAGACCTCAAGGAGGAAGTCAGGGAGGAAGGCACACAGATGATTGGGGAGTAACCTCTTGTCAGAGGGAATAGCAAGGACCATGATCCTGATGTGGGAGTGTGCCAGGGGTGTTAGAGGAACACCATAGGGGCCACAGTGGCGAGAGTGGAGTGAGGGAAAGTGGTTGGAGATGAGACCTCAAAACAACTGTGCTGGTAGTGGGAAAGCAGACCATACGCGAAGGACCTTGGAGGACATCGTGAGGTCTGTAGATCTGCTCTGGATGGGAGATGATCTGTCCTACATATATGGAGGATCATTTCTGGCTGCCATGTTGCAGAGATTGTAAAGGTGTAAGGGGGCAGAAATGGAGACGAGGTAGGTCCTGCAAAAGATGATGATGGGTAAGATGTATGTGGGAGCCGTGGAAATAGTGATCAGCTACTAGACATGCTTTGACTGAGGTACCCATATGTACACTGTGTTGAACAATTTTCAAGAAATATTAATAAGTAAAAAAAACCAAGTTGCAAAAGAGCATATATAATATGCCACATACTGTTTAATTAAAAAGTTTTAAAGTGTGTGTGTGTGTGTGTGTGTGTGTGTGTGTGTGTGTGTGTGTGAACAGATGCACAGGAAACTGGTACCAGGTATCTTGGAGTAGTTTGTTGATTGAGGAAAATGGTGGGACAGAGACTTATCTATTTTATTCTATCAATTTTATTCTATCAATTCTTATCAATTTTATTCTATTGCATACACTACTTGCACAAAAATAAATAATACTTTATATGTTTATAAAAATATTATGCTAGTAAAATTATATTCTTAGACTATTTGTCAATTCAAACCTTAATATAGAAAAGAAGTAGATAAACAATTTCATTCAAATTTAACTCTTTCTGGCACAAAATTTTAGAATTTGAGAACCAAAATACAAAATATCATTCAAAATTCATTTTCTGATTTTTCTAAAAGTTCTGTAAAGTTATTCTCTTTCCAAAGTTTGGAAGTCTGCTGTATCCCCATCAAAAAAAAAAATGGAGATCAATAAGTCAAGATGTATTTATTGATTGCCAGCTATGTGCCTACCATTAAACTAAGAGCATTCAGGTTGTCAAACTGTAAGTTTCAAAAATCTGAAAACATAATTCTCACACAAATATACAATGAAAACATGTCAAAGATTTAATTAACTCATCAGTGAGGAAATCAGCAGGATGATAAAGCTGATTCAGAGAGTTAGAAGACTAGGCATTGGCATTAGAGAAAGGATGTTGGACTAATATTGCCAGATTAGACACAAAACTGGTTAAATGTCTACAGGGCAATAAAAATCATAAACTTTGGGGCTATCTTTTTTGCTAAATGAGATCACTTTCATCACTTCTGGATGAAAATCTGTACCTTATTACAGAACTTCCCAGAGTCTGAGACTTCAATCAATAATAGATAGTCCTCTTGAAGTGCTGAAAATGTTCTAAAGTTACATTGTGATCGTTTCATAACTGTGAATATATGAAAAAAGCATTGAACTATACACTTTCAATGGATGAATGTTTTGGTATGTGAAATGTATCTCAATAAACCTATTAAAAATAATAGATAGCAATACTTCAGTCTTATTAATCCAATCTGATTGTCTGTCTTACTTTTCTTGGATAATCACATAATCCTCAGGAAGATGTGTAAACCATGCTCTAATATGACATTGAAAGTACACATTACCTATCTTATAATTTTTCTATTTATACATTTTTGGTAATTCTTCTTAATAAGGAATATAATGAAGCATATATAAGCCACCACCCCAACTTTAGAAAGCTTATGAGTCAGGAGAACCCTGAAGAGGCAGAGAATAGTACAGTAGGGCAGTTAAATACATGATAGAGTAACAGTGAATGAGTTGAATGGATGGACTCAACAACACTTGCGTGCTTGCTCAGTCACTAAGTTGCGTCTGACTCTGCAATCACATGGAGTGGAGCCCGCCAGCCTCCTCTTTTCAAGGGATTTCCCAGGCAAGAATACTGGAGTGGGTTGTCCTTTCTTTCTCCAGATAATTTCCCAACCCAGGGATCGAACCCGCATCTCCTGGATTACAGGCAGATTCTTTACCACTGAGCCACCTGGGAAGCCATGATAACACTTATCTCAATATCTGAAACCAACAATGTTTTGTAGGAAGAGAAACTGTCAGAACCACAATTCTAAGGACAGTTTTGGGTACATTTTTAATTGCCCTAAGATTGAAGAGGTGTGAAGTATGGAAACACAAAATATTTTCTATGGTGTACTGAGTAAGGTAGACACACAAGTTTATAGATGGCTGAGGTCTACCTGTTTATCATGGGGAAAAGGTTTCAAGTCAATAACTTTTGTTCCCCAACTATCACTTTGAAAAGCAAGGCAAGCAGACAGCTATATATAGCCTTTACAAAGAGTATGCCACCTGAGAGGGCCTTGTGGGCTAGGCAGGATGTGAGGGTGGGGAGATTTCCATACTGTATAGAGTATGTATCTACTGGGTAAATCCCCTGGCCTAAAATACAATCCACAGTCCTTTGGTGTTGGCACTGCTAAACCGATGTGGCGTGGGATGAGCTGCGGTTAGCCTTGGGCACCTAGGACTTCAGGAAGTCAACCTGACTTCTGCCTTACCTTCTGATTGTCAAAAAAGACCACAGTCACCTAGACTCTTTCCCTGAGGGCCATTATGCAAATTCATTTGCTTCTGCCTTAGGTTTCAAAAGAAAATGAGCTGGTATAGATGAAAGAAGCCAGACAGGTGATCTGAAGAATTTTATTTCTCAACATTATGATCCAACAAGTGTCACCTCTCTTCTCCACCTACTTACTTTCTGTTCCCTTCTTGTTTCTGTCCTCAGACATATTTGGCCCCACTCAGAGCCAAAATTCCGCCCTGCTTTTCACCATCTTATGACAATTTCTCTCTCTTGGCTTTCAATTTTGCTACATTTATAAGCCATGAGAAGTTCCATCTCGGTCTACATATTTATTTCTTTGATGTTATGCTGAACAAACTTGCAATTAAATACACATACAAATAACAAAACAGTTAACATTTAAGACAAAAATAAAGATTAGAAACTGTATAGAGGTGAGAGGTGGTAAATGATCCAGGAACTGGGATGAAATGATTATTGCAATTAAATATTAGATTTAACTCCTGAAAAAATACTGGGAGAAAGTAAAATAAATCTTGAGATTAATTATTTCTGAGGGTTGAGGCTAGACGTGATTATTATTTTTGCCTATTTGATGATTGGCTCCTTCCAGCAAAAATACATTTTAGTTTTGTAACCAGAAACTATGAATTATGGATGGAGAACTATAGACTGAGGAACTGTGAATGGAGGTTCATAACATTGTACAGAAGGTGGTGATCAAAACCATCCCAAAGAAAAAGAAATGCAAAAAGGCAAAATGGTTGTCTGAGGAGGCCTTACAAACAGCTGAGAAAAGAGAAGTGAAAGGCAAAGGAGAAAAAGAAGTATATATCCATTTGAATCAGAGTTCTAAAGAATAGCAAGGAGAGATAAGAGAGCCTTCCTGAGTAATATTCCATGGTGTATTTCTAATGAGATGGATGAAACTGGAGCCCATTATACAGAGTGAAGTAAGCCAGAAAGATAAAGAACATTACAGCATACTAACACATATATATGGAATTTAGAAAGATGGAAACGATAACCCTATATGCAAAACAGAAAAAGAGACACAGAAGTACAGAACAGACTTTTGAACTCTGTGGGAGAAGGTGAGGGTGGGATGTTTCAAAAGAACAGCACGTATATTATCTATGGTGAAACAGATCACCAGCCCAGGTGAGATGCATGAGTCAAGTGCTCGGGCCTGGTGCACTGGGAGGACCCAGAGGAGTCGGGTGGAGAGGGAGGTGGGAGGGGGGATCGGGATGGGGAATACGTGTAACTCTATGGGTGATTCATGTCATTGTATGACAAAACCCACTGAAATGTTGTGAAGTAATTAGCCTCCAACTAATAAAATAAAATTTAAAAAAAATTTTAAAAATTTAAAAAAAAAAAAAGAGAGAGAGAGAGCCTTCCTACGTGATCAATGCGAAGAAATAGAGGAAAACAATAGAATGGGAAAGACTAGAGAGCTCTTCAAGAAAATTAGAGATACCAAGGAAACATTTCATGCAAAGATGGGCACAGTAAAGGACAAAAATGGTGTGAACCTAGCAGAAACAGAAGATATTAAGAAGAGGTGGCAAGAATACACAGAAGAACTACACAAAAAATATCTTAATGTCTCAGATAACCACAATGGTGTGGTCTACTCACCTAGAGTTAGACATCCTGGAATGTAAGTCAAGTGGGCCTTAGGAAGTATCACTACGAGCAAAGCTAGTGGAGGTGATGGAATTTCAGCTGAGCTATTTCCAATCCTAAAAAGATAATACTGTTACAGTGCTGCACTCAATATGCCACCAAATTTGGAAAACTCAGCAATGGCCACAGGACTAGAGAAGTTCAGTTTTTATTCTAATCCTAAGGAAGTTCAGTTCAGTTTAGTTGCTCAGTCACATGCCAGGCTTCCCTGTCCATCACCAACTCCTGAAGCTTGCTCAAACTCATCTCCATTGAGTCGGTGATACCATCCAGTCATCTCATCCTCTGTCATCCCTGTCTCCTCCTGCCTTCAATCTTCCCCAGCATGAGAGTCTTTTCTAATCAGTCAATTCTTTGTATCAGGCGGTCAAAGTAATAGAGCTTCAGCTGCAGCATCTGTTCTTCCAAAGGATATTCAGGGTTGATTTCCATTAGGATTGACTGATTTGAACTCCTTGCAGTCCAAGGGATTGTAAAGAGTCTTCTCCAACACCACAGTTCAAAAGCATCAATTCTGCTGCTCACCAATTTGGTGCTCAGCTTTCTTTATGATCCAACTCTCAGATCCATAACTACTAGAAAAAAACATAGCTTTGACTAGATGGACCTTTGTTGCTAATGTCTCTTATATTTAATATGCTGTCTAAGTTGGTCATAGCTTTTCTTCCAAGGAACAAGCGTCTTTTAATTTCATGGCTATAGTCACAATCTGCAGTGATTTTGAAGCCCAAGAAAATAAAGCCTGTCAGTTTCCAATGTTTCCCCATCTAATTGCCATGAAGTGATGTGACCAGATGGCATGATCCTCATTTTTTGAATGCTGAGTTTTAAGCTAGCTTTTTCACTCTCCTATTTCACTTTCATCCAGAGATTCTTTAGTTCCTCTTCACATTCAGCCATAAGGGTGGTGTCAACTGCATAGCTGAGGTTATTGATATTTCTCCCAGCAATCTTGATTCCAACTTGAGATTCATAAAGCCTGGCATTTTTCATGATGTACTCTGCATATAACTTAAATAAGCAGGTGACAATATACAGCCTTGATGTACTCCTTTCCTGATTTGGAACCAGTCTGTTGTTGCATGTTCAATTCCCAAAGAAGGGCAATGCCAAAGAATGTTCAAACTGTTGCACAACTGTACCCATTTCACATACTAGGAAAGTAATGCTCAAATCCTTCAACCTAGGCTTCAACAGCATGTAAACTGAGAATTTCTAGAGGTACAAGACGGATTTAGAAAAGGCAGAGGAATAAGAGATCAAATTACAAACATCCATTGGATCATAGAAAATGCAAGAGAATTCCAGAAAAACATCTACTTCTGCTTCATTGACTACACTAAAGCCTTTGACTATGTGGATCACAACACACTGTGAAAAATTCTTCAAGAGATAGGGATACCAGACCACTTCCCCTGCCTTCTAAGAAACCTGCATGCAGGTCAAGAAGCAACAGTAAGAACTGGACATGGAACAGCAGACTGGTTCCAAATCAGGAAGGAGTACGTCAAGGCTGTATATTGTCACCCTGCTTATTTAACTTATATGCAGAGCACATCATGAGAAATGCCAGGCTGGAAGAAGCACAAGCTGGAATCAAGATTGATGGGAGAAATGTCAATAACTTCAGGTATGCAGATGACACCATCCTAATGGCAGAAAGCAAAGATAAATTAAAGAGCCTCTTGATTAAGGTGAAAGAGGAGAGTGAAAAAGCTGGCTTAAAACTCAGCATTCAAAAAATGAAGATCATGGAATCCAGGCCCATCATTTCATGGCAAATAGATGGGGAAACAGTGGAAGCAGAGACAGGCTTTATTTTCTTGGGCTCTAAAATCACTGCAGATTGTAACTAAACCCACAAAATTAAGACACTTGCTTCTTGGAAGAAAAGCTATGACCAACCTAGATAGCATATTAAAAAGCAGGAACATTCCTTTGCCGACAAAGGTCAGTCTAATCAATGGTTTTTCCAGTAGTCATGTATGGACGTGAGATTTGGACCATGAAGAAAACTGAGCACTGAAGAATTAATGCCTTCAAACTGTGGTGTTGGAGAAGACTCCTCAGAGTCCCTTGGACAGCAAGAGATCCAACCAGTCGATCCTAAAGGAAATCAACCCTGAATATCCATTGGAAGGACTGATGCTGATGCTGAAGTTTCAATACTTTGGCCTGATGTGAAGAGTCGACTCATTTGAAAAGACCCTGATGCTGGGAAAGATTGAAGGCAGGAAGACAAGGGGACAACAGAGGACGAGATGGTTGGATGGCATCACCAACTCAATGGACATGAATTTGAGCAAACTCCGGGAGACTGTGGGAGACAAAGAAGCCTGATGTGCTGCAGTCCATGAGGTCATAAACAGTCAGACACAACTGAGTGACTGAACAGCAACAACCACCAGAAATATAAATATTTAAATATAATTAAATATATGTTTATATATATATATTTCAAAAGTTGTCTAAGCTCCACAGTTTAACTGTACCCTATCTTCTATGAATCAAGCCAATTATTTCTGATACAGGACATATTTTTATTTTAAATTGGAAAGTAAAGGCAGAGTGAACAAAAGAGGAATAAATGAAATTAGAGTAAAAGAAATAAATAACAAAGTAAAAAATTCTCCCACAATATTTTCTTTTTAATTATAAATGAAAAGCAAAATTCCAATTCCTTGCTGGAAGTTTGATATGGAAGCTTTCTGACACTGCCCTAAACATAGACATACGTATTAATATAGACACAAAATATTTTTATGTAAAAACGGGATCATGCCATACATATTAGTCTGTACCTTTTCTATCTTAACAATGTATCTTGTGCTTTTTTCAGAGTGATACCTTATATAAATTCTTCATTCATTTTCATGATCTCGTAGTGTTGCTTTGAATGGATGCACCATAGATTAATCAGTTTCTCACTGACGCATATATAGATTGTTTCTGTTATAGACACCAATACAGTGAATATTTAGTACAAATGTTTTAAATGTGCTAATGTTATTTGTTTTGTCTAGGATTAGTAGTTATAGAAGGAATTTTTTTTTCCCAGAAGAAAGAGGTTATATAATTACTGAAATATTCTGGTAGTACTCTTAAACAGATACAAATAAACCTGATCAAGTTTGGATGAGAATCACTGGAAAATAAAGGCCATAGAAGCCACCCCCTAAAAGCACAGTTGAAGGATCTCTTTGTCTTGGACACAGGAGGGCTCTAGAGTTATCCAAGAAGCATCTTCACGTATCTAAAAGGCCATTCCTGGGACCAGAGAAGAGAATTGGAATTGCAGGGCCTCAAGTGATAGAACCATGAAGATGGGCTTTAGGTCAGGGTAAAGGTGAGGTCACTAGTGATGAACTGACATCCATGCCACTTTCTCTGGTGGCAACACTCTGGTGTTTCTTTGGAGGAAAACTGCTCTCTAGTCTCGGCCCATGTGGTGGATAAGGCAGACTCTATCCCAACCTCAAATCCAGGAGAGGGTGCAGACCTGAAATAATAGACAACAGAATATTCTATTGCCTTGCTGTAATGACTGAGCTACATATTAGCACATCATCCAAACCAGGGCAATGATTCACAGTTCTGAGGCTTTTGCTGGAGCTATTAGGAAAAAAAGAGTCCAGTTCCAGGGGTAAAATGTCAGTCTTTTCTTCCACAGAAGAAAGCCTGCCAAAGTGTGAAGCTGACATAAAACTAAGAAATGAAAATCAAAATTTCTGATGTCATTGACTAAGTAGCTAGATCCATAGTGCCAGGCTGAATTGTTTTTTCTTTATAAGAGAATGATAAACTTTTCCAATTGAGTTTCAGTTGAGGCCTCAAAGGCCTAAAATAATACCATTAAAGGAATCAAGTTCCTTTCTCTCCTAAAATAGAGTACTTTATCATCCATGCCTGATATACTAGGAGGCAACACAAGTTCTGCCAGTAATAGTTTTGGCCACCTCCAGTCTTTAGAAAACAAAGCTCGAAAGACAGTTTTTGGTGCACTGTGCATTTCCTCTCACAACCCAGCCGGGGGTGTGGGCGGGGAGAGGAGGCAGGTGTTTGCATCCACCAGAAACCAAGTGGCAGGACCTCTGAAGGGCTACTCACTAGCTTGACAGAAGTCTTGTAGGTTTGTGAAGACTGTTGTCTAAATCCCATTTGGAGAAAGATAATGGTGAAAGCCTGTGGAAGAGCTGCTTGTTGGGTGTCACTGGGAGAAGAGATTACACCTGGGGCAAATGGTGCATCCATTGGTGGATGCCTGAGTCTTCCACTAGAGCCATGGAGGGAATAGGTGGCATGTAGTTCATTTGCAAAGAACACTTACCCAACAGGACAATCAAATGAGCAAGGGGATCCCAACAGAGTTGGAAACAGTAGGAGGCATGCTAAAGATGGACCAGCAGAAGTTTGCAAGCTGAAGGTTGGGTTCACTGGGAGTCAGACAGGCATCTCCAACACCAAGAGAACTGCTGTCAGAGCCCTCTGAAAATAATAATAACAACAAACATGACAAACCTTTGCACAAAAGAAAAGAAAGTGAAGTCACTCAGTCGTGTCTGACTCTTTGGGACCCCATGAACTGTAGCCCACCAGGCTCCTCTGTCCATGGGATTCTCCAGGCAAGAATACTGGAGTGGGTTGCCATTTGGGAAATCTTCCCAACCCAGGGATTGAACCCAGGTTTCCCAAATTGCAGGCAGGCGCTTTAACCTCTGAGTCACCAGGGAAGCCCAAAGAAAAAGCAACAACTGTGTATCTACCACATTCCGAGGGCATCAAAACCCAGATTACACCTGTGACCTTGTTGAATTCAATGCCTGTTTCCCTTCTTGCCCCTGAGCCTGAACCTGAAGGGGAGAGTCAGAAGCAAGGCTATTGTACAAGGAAGGAGGAAGAGTTATGATGTAGCAGAAAAGGCAACATGCTTCAAACCCTGTACCAGACTTCTGCTTCAGTTGAAGAAAAGCATTAAACGGAATATGTATTTGGAGTTTTGGTTATTAGATTGAACTGAAAAGGCCTTTTTCTTAACTTTTTATTATGAAAAAATTCAATGTATATAGCAATGTTAGAAGAATAAAACACTACCAACCTACCCATCACCCAGTTTCAATTATCAGCTCAGCCAAACATTTGTCATCTCTTGCCCTACCTATTTCTCCCCCTCTACTGGATTATAACAAAGCAAATCTTATCAATAATTATTTCAGTATGCTTCTGTGCAAAATAAAACTTTTATCATCACAATCATGCCATTATCACACATTAAAATTAAAAATAATTAGTTATCAAATATGTAATCAATATTCTGTTTTCCCAGTTGTTTCATAATGTCTTGATACAATTGATTTGTTTGAATTTAAATCCAAACAAAATTAGCACATGCTTGATATGGTTCTTAAAGTCTCTTTTAATCTATGGGTTCTTCCTCTAACTTACTTGTTACAGACATGAGGTCATCCATCTTTAATGATTTGGGTACTGTAGTCCCAAGGTGTCCACAGTGGATAAGTTCCAGGACCCCTCAAATACAAAAAATCCAAGGGTGCTCAAGTCCTTAAATAAAATGGCATAGAATTTGCATATAATCTACACATATTCTCCTGTATACTTTAAATCATCTCTAGATTTCTTATGATACCTAATATAATATAAATGCTATATTGACTGAACTGAACTGAACTGAGTTGTAAATATATTGTAAATGCTATGTAAATAGTTGCTGGTACACAATAAATTCAAATTTGCTTCTTGGAACTTTCTGGAATTTTTCTGGCCCACAGTTGGTTGACTCCACAAATGCAAAACCCACAGATACAGAGGGTCTATATTCTGAACTGGTCCAACTGCATCTCTATGCTTTTTTCACACTGCTTTATCTCTGTATTTCCTGCAAACTTGAATTTAGATCTAGAGGCTTGATGAGATTAATGTTTGATTTTCTTTTTTAGCAAGACTTCTGTGTAGGTGGTTTTGTGTACTTCCTATTGCATCACATAAGGAAATACATAATGTCTAGTTGACTCTTTTCCTGCTGTTAAGATTGATCACTGTGTTACAATGTTATCAGTCTATAGACTTTTCATGTGATTTCAGCAGCCATCGATGATCAATACATAGGTCCATTTTGTCATTAGGATTGCAAAATGATGATATTCTATCACTCCTTAATTTATTCATTGTAATTCTTCTGTAAAGAAGGACTTTTCCTTATTAAATATTTGATTACTAAACTGAGATACAGTTCTTCGAGAGAAACAGGAAATACATTTTATTTTTTTCCCTTTGTTTTCCAGTTTACAGGATAATAAATTTGCTCTCCAGAACCCTCCAAAAGTGACTGATAGGTTGGAAGTTTTTTCAAGTATTTTATGAACTCATGATTTGGACATTTTGACTGTTTTTCAATTCATCATAATGGATGAATTTGATCCCCAAATTGTTCTGTCTTTAGCAAGTAGGAGTTTCTTGAATTCGGGTCCTGCAAATTGGACTTTTCAAACCAAACAAAGGGATTATTTTTAGGTACGTTTTCCTGAGAGTGATGGGGGAAATACTGAGCTTCTTAAGGTTATGTTTAGGTGAAGACAAAGGTTATGTTTAGGTGAAGCCAAGCGCCATTGAAGGTGCTATGGGAGAGAGGATAAAATTACTTACCATTACACTCCGTGGAGCCTAGGCAAAGGAAAAACTACTATTACAACAGCGATTGATGACATTTTGCTTTCCCACATGGCAACACTTTGTGAAGTCTGTAAATCTTTCAACCCGAACAAACTAGGTATAAATCTACCCTTCTCAAAGGACTTTTCAGTCTAGTTCAGAATTTGCACTGTATTAGTTAAAATTAGGTTTGCTGTTTGTGACAGAATCTCAAACTGACAAAGGCTTAGAAAAGAAAATTTTTTTTCTTTTTATGTTAAAGAAAAATTGCTCCCATGCTGCAAGGAGGACCCAAGATCATCAGGAACCGAGAATCTTTCTATTTTACATTCCATTGACCTCCTGGTGGCTCAGCAATTAAGAATTCACCTGCCAATGCAAGAGACTCAGGTTTGATCTCTGGGTCGGGAAAATCACCTGGAGAAGGGAATGGTGACCCACTCCAGTATTCTTGCCTGGAAAACCCCATAGACAAAGGAGCCTGGTGGACTGCAGTCCATGGGGTTGCAAAGAGTCAGACACGGCTTAGCTACTAAACAATAACAACAACAAAACGACCTCAACACGCAATTTCTACTTCACGGTCTAAGATGGTCTAAGATAGCTGCTACAGCTCCAACCATCACATTCACATTCTAGTGAGGGGGAAGGAAGAAAAAGAGAATGAAAAGGATATGATGATTGCCATTAAGGATTTTCCTTGAAGTTGTGCTCATAACTTTTGCTCTATTTTAACTGTTTTAGCTATAAAACAGTTAACATGACTAAAAAATGCCATCTTTATTGTGGTTGACTAGATGCCCAGATAATCTTCAGGGAGTCAGTTAGCTGGAAAGGAGGGGAGAATAGATATTTGGAGAAAATAGCAATCCTTGTGTGAAGCCCATATTCAGGAGAGAAAAGAAATGCTACCTCTTTGGGGCAATGTATTTCCACATATATGTCTTAAAACCTCAGAACAAAGGAGTAGAAACCATTTAAAGTATCCCCTTTCCCAAAATCTAATCTTGATTATGCTGGGGCAGTTCACTCTTTGGGGTTCTCAAAGAGTTAGACACAACCAAGCAACTAAACAACAACAAATCCAGTATATGAGACAAAATTAAGCTATAGTGTGGTAATCTACATGGAAAATAATTCTTAGATCACTGCACTCCTCTATAGCAATAATGGTTGTTCTGTTTCATTATTTATTATTTGTCTTGTATATGCCATCTCTGCTTGCACTGAGACTTCTTGGTTATTTATGACTTGCTAGAAGTAGGACTCGTGATACCTTATATGCTAATTCTAAGGCCAGATGCCTGACTGGCACCCACCACTTAACAGAGTTTATGGGATTCAGTTCTCAAAGGGACCGTCACAAAGAGACTAAAGATCAGTGAGGATAAGCCAATTTCTCAAAGAGAAACAGATCAGTAAGTGACAGAGCTGGGATTTCAGCATAATTCTGTCTGCCTCCAGAGCCTGTGTATGCTTTGTTTAGTATGCCATTCTGAAGGATTTACTTATTTTCAGCATTTCCACTAAATTTTGCAATGGAAAAGCAATCATTTCACTGTAGCATAGATAAACCACTACAAGCTTTCATTTAAATTTAACAAATTAATAAACTTTAATATTTCTCTTAAGGGTTTTATGCCCATTGTCTCTCATAATTGTCCAACCCAGTTTTCTGATTACTCACTCAATATTTTTCTAAACATCCTTTTAATGTGCCAGGCACCAAGATAGCCGCTAAATATATAATGGTGAGCAAAACCACACACCATCCTTACCATTAGGGAGCTTCTAGACTGATATTCAAGCTGGAACTCCAATACTTTGGCCACCTGATGCGAACAGCTAACTCATTGGAAAAGACCCTGATGCTGGGAAAGATTGAGGGCATGAGGAGAAGGGGACGACAGAGGATGAGATGGTTGGATGGCATCACCAACTCAATGGACATGAGTTTGGGTAAACTCTGGGAGTTGGTGATGGACAGGGAGGCCTGGCGTGCTGCAGTTCATGGGGTCACAAAGAGTCTGACATGACTGAGCGACTGAACTGAACTGACCTGAGACTAGTAGGGAAGACAAACACTAATCCAAAAATCACCCTCCAAAAAGTACAATGACGACTGTCATGAAGAATATGTCATAAGGTGTCTTCTACATATAATTGGTGGAAATGACGTAGTAAAGCCAGGAAGGCTTCCCTGAGGAAGTGACATGTAGGCCGACACTAGTAGTATAACTTAGAGCAGGTGAAGCAGGGGAGAGGAGATGTTTTCAGGCAATGGGAGTAGATATTCAAAGCAGCCTGAGAAGCATGCATGAGGGCTGAAGTGAAAACATGTGAGCAAGGTATGAGATGAGACTGGCAAGGAAGCCAGAGAGCAGTCCCACATGTAGGAGCACCATTACCCCCCTTCACAGGTAGAAACACTGAGGCTCCAAACCCTCAAGTGATTTGCCTGTATTCTCACAGTTAGTAAGCTGGTGGAGCCAGAAGTCAATCTCTGATAGGTAAAGACATCCCTAGAACCCGTGCCTATGTTAACTTACAAGACAAAGGGGGAATTAAGGTGCAATGTGGGATTAAGCTTACTAATAAACAGATCCTAAAATTGGGAGATTATTTTAGATTATCCACACAAACCCAGGAAGGCAGAAGAAGAGGTTACAGTTGTATGAGACTGGAGCAATTGACTGCTGCTGTAGGCTTTGAAGATGGGGGAAGAGGGCTGAGAGTAAAGGCACGTGGGTGGCTCTATAGCTGGGAAGGGTAAGGAGACAGATTCTACCTGAGGTCTTCCAGACGGGATCGCACCCTGCTGAACATCTTGATTTTAGCCCAGTGAGACCCATTTGGCATTTCTGAACCACAGAACAATAAATTCAAGAAGCACTAAATTTGTTGTAATTTAAAAAGCCAACAGAAAACTAATATACAACCCATGTCCCTCGACTCCAAAGCACATGTTCCTACCCCCTTGTGCTATGGGGCTTAATTGTTAGATGGGATAAACCAGGAACTATAAAGATTGAACTCTAATCAGTCATATCATTTTGAGTCTAAGGTTTTTCAAATATTTCTAAACCATACAGCAAAGGGTATGCATAATTTTTACATATGCCTCATAGTTTTGTGAATTTCGAAAGGATGTGGTTATGGGCTTTGACATCAGAAGAGAAGCTCCGCGATGTTGACTGAACGTTGATAGAGAGATAATATTGGAGGCAAGTTGCCTTTGAACAGCTCTCTGAAGATCAACTGCCTCCCCATCGCATTCCTTGCCCTGAAGCTGTTTCCTCTGGTTGTGCTGAGGGGTGATGCACAAGGTGCATCACTTTTCAAGAATTGGATCATGAACAACTTTATCCTCCTGGAAGAGCAGCTCATCAAGAAATCCCAACAAAAGAGAAGAACTTCTCCTTCAAACTTTAAAGTCCGATTCTTTGTTTTAACCAAAACCAGCCTGGCATACTTTGAGGACCGTCATGGGGTATGTGATCACTCTGTTTTGTCTATTTTTAAAAGAGCATTTTATAGTTAGATTGGGCTGAATCATGAAGATATACATAGAATAAAATAAGAACACGGACAACACAGATGTACTTATTATAACAACCTAAAAAGTATAGTAAGAGTATTTGGGAGAGAACATGGAGAGTAGTCAAGAAAGGGTAATTGTATTAGGTGATTTCAGTAAAAGGGTAAGTTTATTGCTCATTAGCTTGTCTTTCCTCTATAAGGTTAAGTTTAACTTTTAAATTTTATTTTATTTGGCAAATGAAATGGTTAAGTGATGGGGGGTCCCCTTCAACATTTTTATGGATTCAATTTTATTTGTCTCAAAGTCATCACTCACCTGACATTTGGAATAATAGTCTCTGGGCATTTAATTGTCTAAAATTTACAAAGCCCAGTGGTAAACCTCTTCAACCCTTGGAGAACTTCCCAGGAGACTAGGGTTATCACACACAAAATATAATGCAGTACAGACCAGCAGTTCTTACCAGAAGATTGCAGCTGCTTAGCTAAGTCAATCTTTATATTTCTAAAGATATTCTTATATACCATAACATTATTAATAATAAGAGTAACACAAATAATCATAACAATGCAGTTTGGTACAAAAAGCACTGGAAGAGGGGTCAGGGGACCAAACTCCACTTTTCTCTAGGTGAGTTAGCCTCAGCAAATGTCTCTGCATCAAGTTCTTTCTTGATAAAATGAAAGGACTGGAAACACCACCTACAACATTCTTTTCTTCTTTAAAATCCTTTGTTTCTATGAAGTAGCACTTGTACAGCCCATCTCAGCAATTTTTCGAAGCATGTTTGCCTTCTTGCTATATCACTGTATTATTTTTCTGTCATGAAGGAGGTAGCAAAAACAACATTAGGTGCTTGATGATCACTTAGAGACAAAGGCACTTTGATTCTCGGCAGGACCGAACTTAGTAGGTGTAGGCATGAGTTTGGGTCTTTTGAGAGCTGGGATTTGAAGTGTTCAAAGATACAGGGTCTTGAAAGAGGCCAGGCCAGGTATGGAGCCTACAAATGCCTGAACTTCCAAGCTGCTGGTGAAATAATACCGCCTGTTTTTTAGAGGTTAAAAGACACGCTTGTCCTAAGTAGATTCTTACTGATAATAATCCACCAATCAGTCAGGAAGAATATGGAATTACTTATGTGCCAGGCCCCTTTAGTAGGTATTCAATATGTATTCTTTGATTAAATTAACAGAGGGCCAACAGCCAAGTTTTCAACTTGGAGGATTCATCATTTAGAGCTGATTAATCATATGACCGTGGTCATTTTTTTTTCCAATTGTGAATGGGACATTAGAAGCTCTTGTTTCATGTTTAAAGAGTTTTCATTTACATTTAAATATTTTTTCAAAATCCATTTTGTAGTTTTCACCAATTGTTTTTCCTGACTCAACATTCAACATAGTATCATCTCATGTAGTTAGTACTGATTGTTTCTGAGCATAATTATTGCTTGTGAACTGTTTGATTGTGAGTTCTGTACAATGGTATCTGCAGATAGTCATACAAAAAATAATTTTGATTTAGAATTTTGTTGGTTATAATTTGTATGTAGACAAAGTTGTAAAAATAACTCAGTTTCTTCATTTGAGCATTATGAAAATTCTAGGACAATTAATTCATCCTGGGGAGCCCTGTGCTATAGTTTCTAACATTTTCATGTGGGATACAGCAAATATCTGTTTCACAAACATCAAATTTCTTATTTTCTAATGCCTTTGCTTTATATTCATAAATAACATTTTAAAAAGCATTTCTTTAAATATTATAGGAATTCACTGATTATAAAAATTTTCAAAATTACTGAAAAAGACAAGGTATATTAGTTATTATTATTTATTCTCTATGTGACATTCCATTGCTTAGAGCCATCAATTTGCACACAAGAGTGCATTGTTCATTACCCATAAACGAGAATAGTATTACACCTGTGGGAAGAAAATGTTTTAAGCAATTTTTTTAATTTATTTTTTAAATTATTTTAAATTAATTTTTAAAAATTTTTTAATTTAAAATTTTTTAAAAAATTTTTTAAAAGTGAAAACTGAGTTTTGCCATTTGTAAAATGGGTGTGATAATAGTATTCACTTCATGGGGGAAAAATGGTAAAACTTAAGAGAGAATGTATTAAATAGACCTATCTGAAAATTACCATTTTGGTAGATCAAAAAAAAAGGTCATATATTGGCAATTTCATATAGTTCAACTTAATATATAAAGAACTGAGCATAAGTCCTATCACCTAGTAAACACCTAATAAAATTTAGCTACTATTTTTATCATCATTATGTAAAGGAGAATGCAGGGTGGTATAATATAATCATTTCAAATGAAGGGAAGTATTAAGGATTCTTCAAAGTCAGGTTGACATCAGAGTCTTGAGTTCTCTCTCTTCCATGGCTAAATACATGAGTGTGGGGCAAGATATACGTGCATCATGAGATGTATGATGTTGGGTCATCATTTCCCGTCTGTGGGTCTCAGCTTCTTTTTCTTTTTTCTTATTTATAACATTCTGTTCATTGCGGCTCTAAAATTCTGTGGATTTATGACATATGAAAACAATTCTTCCACATATTCAGGAACAAATACTGTAGTTCTGCAAAATAAGTATATTTTTTCCTAACTTTGAATTGCTTCGCCCATTGTCATTATACTACATTCTGATTGAGCATTTTGTTTTAATATGGATTTAGATATTTTATCATATGCCTGTTTGCCACATTGAGATGCACAAGTGTTTTCAGTGGGGCCAGGAAGCCCCTTCATCATGCTGGAGTAGTGGGCCAAAAAGAAGCAGAGTTGGCAGGTGGTGGCTTGCTGGCAACCATGATTTCAGACACTCCCCTGTGTCTGCCAATGTCTTAGCAAAGTGGTCCCTGTTGTTGGACACTCTTTTTTTTTTTTTTTTTAATTTGTTGGACACTCTTTAACAGAGGACAAGGAAAAATAAGAGTCCATCTGCTAAATGCCAAACAACCATTGTAATGGCAGTGGCAGTAGAGAATATGCGAGAGATTTTGTTTGTAGTGTTTGCCAATTTCTGTAGCGTAAATACTCCCATCAAGATCAATTTCAAACTACTAATGTAAAGTCTACTAGCTGACAGAATTCCTGAAAATTTAGCAATCAGCTCTCATGGGCCAACACAAGCAGGCTCCAGCACAACACAGGCAGGCTAAAATAAAAATAAACTTCTGGGAGGTAGCTACCTGAACAGTGTATTTAGTTGCACAGGACTGATATCAGATCCTTTTTAGGGGTAAAAGAGAGAAATGGTGGGCTTCAGGCACTCTGAGTTAGCACAGGATGGGAGGCGTAACACAGATAGGAGACGAGAGTGGTGAGGCTAAATAGTCAGCTAGTGGTGGGTTCAAATGGTGCTTCTTTCACTTTCTAGATGTGGGATCTCAGGCAACACATTTAACCTCTTTAAGTCTCTGTTTCCTATTTGTAAAGTAATGACCCCAGCACCACCTACTTCAACCAGTGTTGAGTATTTAGTGAGAAAAGTATGCTGTAAGCTTGGTACTAATAGGACCATCTTGATATTCTGAAAGGCCCTCGGGAGAAAAGCAAAGGTTTCCCTATTTTAATGACTCACTGCGCCTTAGGAATCAAGTTTGCCATGGTCAGCGTGGCACAGGAGCCATTACCATTTACATAAGACAGGAAAAACAGTCAAAATCACCATTCTAGTCAGTGGGTGGATAGGCTGACTACTCCTCAAGGATACTTCCCTTTAGCCTACTGACCTAGTGGCAGAAACATCTCTGTAACATGTGTCCGTCCTAAATTAAAGATGGCAGGTGGGGAGAGTGTCCACTTTCCTTGCTTCTGGCAGCAGTATTGCACAGTGGTCAAAAACACAGCTTCTGGTGTCAGATTTGGGTCAAAGAGCAGCTTTTCCACTTAAGAGCTGTGTGGCTTTGCAAAGGTTGCTTAATGCTCTGTGACCCTCTTTAAGGCTGTTTACCTGTTATAAAATGATCACTCCTCAATTTTTTTAAGTGAGATGAATGTCATCATTATTTTAATAATAACAGCAACTAATATTTACTATTTACTATTGTCAGTCACTATGCTAAATGAATTATTTCACCTAATCCTTATACCTACCTTGTAAGTTAGGAACTACTATTACCCCCAATTAACGGAGCATTTAACTGAGGCAAAGAGAATTTAAATAACTCCCTTATGTCTCCAGAGGCAACACAGCCTCCTTGACGAACAGTTCTTATCACTATGAACAGTTGTTTCTCTTAGGTAATTGGGGTCTCCACTGGGTTATTACAAAGTATGTAATGCCTTCTTGCTCTAGAGTCCTCCATGTAAAGACAGTCTTGAAAATCAGCAACCACACCACATAGGTCTTCTGCAATGAAATATGTGATGAGCTCTATCATTTCCACATACAGTCCAGGACAAATCTTTGTCTTCTTCCACTTCTGGGAGCTTCCACCCTGTGTCCAAACTTTGGTGCTGAAAGTTCCTCTAGGATCTGTCCATTTCTCTCCATTTCCTAGAGTCACCTTCTTTATGGAAGCTGCCAGCATCTCTCACCTGGGATTGTTGCCACCTCCTAATGGCCTCCATGCACCCACTATACTTTCTCCCTGCACCCATGTTCCCTATCCCTACACCCATTATACCCTTCCCACCACCACTCCATTCCCCACAAGGAAGCCAGGGTAAGCTTTTCACATGGTGGCTGTGGACTGTGATCATGTCCTGATGACCCTCATCAGAGGCTGGCATGTCCCTTCAGTGGTTCTTCCTTTACCCTGAGAGTGGACACAAGAATCTACCACACTGTCTCCTCCATCCCAGTTCATGCTCCTTTGATCCCCTCTCACTGAGTGCCAACCACGTGAAATTTTCTTCAACTTTAAGACCTCCATTTTCAGTGTCGCTTGCTTGGAGAAGCCTTCCTTCATTTCCCCAGCCTAGGTCATCTCTTCTTATGCTCTGCCACAACAGCAAACACCTTTCTTTCAGCATGCATGCCAAAGTTATAATTATCTATTTATTAATGTGATCATTGTGCTAATGTCATTCCCCGACCCTACCCTCCATTAGACTATAACCTTTACAAGAGTTGGTGCCCAATTTGCTAAAGATGGCATCACCAGTGTCTATCACAGTGCCTGGTACATACAATTCACTCATTCAAAATTTGTGAAAGAAAGAAAGGAAGGTGGGAACCAAGGAGGAAGAAAGGGTACGAGGTATAGATACAGTGGCAGAGATTAAAGTTATACACATGGTCCCTTAACAGAACAAGGCTCAGCACCAAAAGAGTTGAGAACAAAACTAGCGATACAAGACTTCAAACAGGCAATTCCTAGGTGCAGGGGTAAATAAACAGAACTCCCTGGAGATAGCAGTTCGTGGCCTAGTCTTGAAAGATGAAGAGGAGGATTCGGGAGGTTGGAGTTTTAAGATTTGGGTCAGAGACACAAGTAAAAACCAATAAGTGGGCCAGTCATCCCTCCCACCTCCTTTTAGGAGAATCAAGCAATTCTGCTCTCTTTCACCCTCCACCCTGTCTTACCCTTCCATCCTTCCCTTTTACAAATAAACCTTTTGTAGATAATATTCTCAGAGGTACCCCAGGATTTTTGCTTGAGACATTCACCACTCATGGACTCTCTTCACTTCATTCCTATGTGACTGAGTTGCCTTCTGGCTCAGCTCCCACTGACACTCAAGACTCCATACAATCTACTATCCACACAACTAGAGTAGACTTTTAAAATGAGAAATCAGATACCTTGCCCTGCTTTAAATCCTACTGTGACTGTTTAGACTATTTAAATTAATTCTCAACCATGGCCTACAAGATTCTTCATCCATGGCCCCTACCAGCCTCTCAGATTCATTTCTTCTGGTCCCTCCATCCATCATGCTTCTATCATATCTGTCATCTTTCTACACCTTGAGCACCCCAAGCTGTGCCTCCTGATAGGGCCTTTGTACTGAAGCAGGACTAGGGTGAGATACACTCAAGGGGGTGCTAACTTTTAGGTCCTTCAAAGGCAGAGTCATTGCACTAGCTACTCTCACTGTCTGGAACACTCAAGATTTTTGTAGGATTGGTTCTTTATTATTTTTCATCTCTTCAAATATTTTCCCAGAATCTTGTTTCTTTTTTTCTTTTCTTTTACAATCCATGAATACTTCAATACCTCAGTATCTGTACTTTTGATTGGGTTTCTTGACCTGCTGCCCTGTTTATTTTCTGTCTCTGCGTCCACTGGAAAGTCATTTTCATAACCGACTGCCTCACTCATCCCTGTATCACCAGCATCTAGTAAAGTGCTGAACACGTAGTAGGTGGTCAATAAATATCCAGGGAATGAATGAAGGTCACATAACTCACACTGATTTCAGAAGAGCATCTGGGAGTTAGAAATGTGGGCTTGGCCAAGTCAGGCAAAGAAAAGTTAAGAATCCAAAGCAAAGTACTTTGCAATTCAGGCCACTCAAAGCGAAATGTGTGGTTTTGATCTCTGCATTAACACAGTTTCTTTGGGAATTGATTTTTGTGTGTGATGGGATGTTGATGTCTTATGGAGATAGCCATTGGATAGGGAATTCTTGTTTTAGAGTCAGATACTCACAGGTTAAAATAAGATTCGATTCTGACTGCTCAGAGACTGGTGCATCTATTTAATCAGTTTTTGCAGTAAAAATAGGGCACAGGGCAAGACTATACACATGAGGGCTTTGTTCCTGACTCAGTCTGGAAGAAAGACTTAGTTGGTAAGCCCAAGAGTTAAGTTTCTTGAACCATGAGATCTGTGTAATGATGTGAAGTCTTTATCTCAAACTCAGAAATGGACCCTACAGAAAACCATTTTAAAGTTTTTCTCAAATTTTAAGGGTCAAATAAAATAGTAATCTATAGGTGGCAATAAATTCTTCCACTCATCAATGAGTTTTAGGCCTACTGAAAAAAGCAGATCTTCCAGAACCTAATTTTCAACCGGAGATTAGTTTGAATTTGCCTTCAAATATTTGTGGGTCTCACTTCAAATGATCCAGAGGAAGAAACAGAAACTCTGACATGGTGACAAGGTGTCCCATACATATAAAATTCAGCTCTGTGAAACTCAGTAAAGTTGTTGGTATTTAATAAAGTAAGAATCTGATCCAAACTCTTATTTTGCCACATAATTCCCACTAACCTAAAGTCATTTGTAAGTAGGCTTCTCAATATAGTTTCCTTTTTTTACATTTAAAAGTCACAGAAATTATACCTGCCTATTACAAAATATTCAAATTTGAGACCTTCCTCTCTAAAATGACATATATTTGTGCCAAAGTTTTATTATTATTATTAACTTAAACCTGGCTCAAGGAAATGTTTCTATTTCGATATACGTAGATTTATTCATTTGTTCAGCAAACATTTTCGGTGTGCCTGCTATGTGCTGGGTGCCTTGCTAGAGACTAGGAATACAGTGGTCAGTAAAAGAGACAAGGTGCTTGACTGCATGCTTAGACCCTCGTGGAGGAGACAGACAACAAGCAAGTATACATTGACCTCATGTTTAGACCCTCATGGAGGAAACAGACAACAAGCAAGTATACATTGACCTCATGCTTAGACCCTCGTGGAGGAAACAGACAACAAGCAAGTATACATTGACCTCGTGCTTAAACCCTCGTGGAGGAGACAGACAACAAGTGAGTATACACACATGGAGAGCATATATAGACTGTTTTAGATTCTATGGAAGGATTAAGTGGTTGCTGGGACCAAGTGGGAAGAGTGGTCAAAGAAGAAACTTCTGTCTAGACTGAAGCTTGAAGAATGAGAAAGAGTCAACCAAGGGAAGAAATGGAGAACAGCATTCCAGGCAGGGTGAAGTCTCATGGTAGAAAAAAACCTGGCCCATTGAACACATAGAGTTCAAGAGCCCCTTTCTTATATCTTACAGCAGCCTTCTTCCAGGGATACTCAGTCTAGAATCACCCTACTCCATGTTTTGGTGGAAAAGTGCCTGATGTACCAACACCTCAGACTAACACTCAGCTTGGGTGGTGTTTAACAGCAAAGACTAAAAACAAGTTAGAATCAGGTTAAATCCACTTCAGCTAATCTCCTGAGACAGAGCAGCAAAACTTCACATCTCTATACTGTCAAAAAAAAAATTGATGAAGCAATTATACCCCATCGTTCGCCAAAACTCTTTTGTCTAAAGACATGAATTTACTGTCTCTGTGAGGATGATTTTTATTCTCATGCAGATGTAAATTTCATGTAGTTATAATGCATGAAAATATTTATTCTTCCATTTTTTCTTTTTATACTATCCTTTTTAGATACATCTCCATTTGTGGACTCCAAAGTAATCATTTTTCTCAAATATATGTTTTTTAAAATAATCAAGTTGCTCATGTCAGAGATATACTCATCTATTTTCTGTACTGAACACATTGACAAACTTATCTATCATCTGCTAGGTGACTTTAAGATTGTTTTCAGATGCAGTGAAAATGTTTAAAAATAATAGTATACCTAATATAGAACAGTCTGCTTTTTAAAATGCCTCCATATGATAGAGTTATATGGGATGCATCACAGGATAGCATTTTCTGATCTCTACCTTTCATTGTTACATAATCTTCCAAAGAGACTGAAGCAATGCTTGGGACTACCAATAGTTACCAGTACCACTGCAGAAGATTATGTTCTAAGAAGAAACTAATAAAAACACAAGAATCCCACTGTTGTGGTGATCTTCAAATACACTATTTTTATAGGTTTTGAATGTTATAGTGAGAGGGGAAAATATAATATTCTATGCATGGATAAGTTTATTTGATTTAAAGTAAGTCTATGTATATGTAGATGAACCCACTCCCTACATAGTAGGAATGAAGGAGTAGCCAAAACCTCCTACTCTGCAAGATATTAGTTTCCCTAGATGATGATCTTAGGGTGTCTGAAAGGTTTACATGAATGAGCTCTTTGGGTTAGATCATCAAGCGTCTTTATCAAGAAGCAAATGAAATACAGGGGCGTATCACATAAGCCATTTCTGACTGCTCTGTAGAGGTCAACTCTAATTTTAGATAGGGCCTGAGGAACTGAAGCTCTCAAGCAGACCATAATTCTGGAATTCTAGAAAAGTGGAATGAAGTGAGAAAGCAACAACACACCAGCTTAATGGGGATCTGATTCTGATTAACCTGGGTTACTTTGTTCAGTTGCTTCTTCTATCTGGGATTTGGTTATCTTGCCCATATTGCCAAGGGATTGGCCTAGATCAAAGTTTTAAAACTTTTCTAAGCATGGAGCCCCCTTTTCGTACAGAATGATATGTGCTATTCCCATTCATGTACGTGAAGCAGAAGAGGAAGTATGCTAGTTGAAGCAAGAACAAGGTAGGCTGTCCCTACCCTCTTGGCCTTACCCTTGACCAGCAAATATCACCTAGGTGCTTCCAATTCTATGATTTCAGTCTCCAGAGGCTGTAAATTGAATAGCAGAAATGAGAAGATAAAAGCTAGTTGAGAAAGTCATTTCACCTTGAAGCCTCATCTCTAACATAAAAAGTTGGACTGAATGATATCTAAAGACCCTTCCAACTCAAAAGAAGTGGAAACTATGTGATAGTATCTCACTGCCAGTGATATTAGGAATTCACAAATAGACATGGAGATTAGTTAAATATGGAAATCTTTCCAGGAAGTAATACATCTAAGAGATGATTAATAACTGTATGACTGATAAAAAGGCATGTTATCAAAATCCAAGCATGAACCCAAGAATGCATCCTAAAAAAGAAAGCCATAATTTCAAATGTAACCAATGTAAAATTCAGAACAATATGAGCCAATATCTAATGAGTCCTTGCTGAGTGCCAGGGCACCAAATTAAGTGCTTTAAATGTATCATATCAGAAATATTCACAACAACCTTATGCAGTAGGTCCAGTTTTTATCCCCATTGTATTGAAGAGGAAACAAAGACTTGAAGAAGCTAAGTATCTTTTCTTAGGTCAGACATCTGGGACAAATATTAAAATTGGATAAAGAGTTCTACAATAGGTATTCTCAGATGTAGACTGGTTTGGGTCTGAGAAGTCGTGTAATAGAAGCTATGGTGGCAGAGAAGGGAGAGTTGGGACAAGGACTCCCTGGTGAGTTTCCAGCAGTGTTTAATGGAGTTCCTGAGCAGGGGCCAGTAGGACCGCTCCTGTCATCCCAGCAGACCTGCATGAATAACAACACAACAGCACATCAACAGCAGCAGCCTGCAACAATAACCAAAGGAGAGGACTGAACTTGCTCCTCTGGATTGTTCTCGTTTATCTTCACAATTCTTTGAAGGAGATAAAAGCCAAGGTCTGTTTTAGAGAGGAAGCAATCAAGACACAGGGAAGTGAAGCCATTTGCCCAAGGTCACAATAGTGGCCATGAGAACAAAAGCAACAGCTTCCCTTGGGAACAGTGATTCCTAGTAGTTTGATCCCACACTGCTTTCTTGCTGAAAACAACTATCAGAATCAACTTATCAGTTCTTTCAATGATACTTTACTTTTAATTTAATTGACTTATTTTTGGCTGCACTGGGTCTTTGTTGCTTTGTATGGGCTTTCTCTAGTTGAGGCGAGCAGGAGTTACTCTCTAGATGCAGTGCACAGATTTCTCATTGAAGTGGCTTTCTGTGGGGGAGTCCAGGCTCTGGAGCGCAGGCTCCAGTAGGGTCGTGTGTGGTCTCCAGCAGTGTGGTGTGTGGGATTAGGTGCTCCACGGCATGTGGAATCTTCCTGGACCAAGGATCGAACCTGTGTCCCCTACTCTGGGAGGTGGATTCTTATCCACTGTGTCACCAGGGAAGTCCTACAATGATACTTTATGTATACATATGTAAATACAAATAAACTTTCTTTCCCACCCCTCCCCCCGCACCGCCCCACCACTTCTCATACAATATGGTAGCATATTCTACCTGGGCTTCCTTGGTGGCTCAGACGGTAAAGAATCTGTCTGCAGTGCAGGAGACCCAGGTTCAATCCCTGGGTTGGGAAGATTCTCTGGAGAAGGGAATGGCTACCCAATTCAGTATTCTTGCCTGGAGAATTCTGTGGACAGAGGAGCCTGGCGGACTCTACATATGCCTCCTAGCTTTTCTTTTGGTTGATTAGCAATACTTCTTAAAGATCAATCTATACTGTATGCAAGGGGCTTCTTTGTTCTTTTTTTCCCTTTGATTGCATAATTTTTTTTGTACAGATAAAAAAATCATCTTGATGAAGTTTTAGTCCATTTCCATTTTTTTTGTCATTACAAACAGTGAGGAATGAATAACCTCATAGGTATCTCACTTTCTACATGCGTAAGTATGTCTACATAGGGGTTCTTAACCAGGGGCGATTTTGCCCATCATTGGCAATGTCTGGAGAAAGTTTTGGTTGTCATGCCTGGGGAAGGAAGTGCCACTGGCTTTGGTGAGAGGAGCTAGGGATGCTAAGAAGACAAATAACAAACTCACAGCAAAGAATAATTCAGCCCAAAATGTTATTAAATGACAATGCCAAGATTGAGTAGCCCTGGTCTATAGAAAACATTTCTAAAAATGGGACTGCTGTGTCAAAAGATATTTGCATCTCTTGTTTTGCTGAACATAATCAAGTTAATCTCCAAGGAAGTTGTACTAGCCAACATTCTTCAGGGTCATGTGTGAAATGCTTGCTTTCTCAAAAACCTCACCAACAGTATTATCATGTGTTTTGATCTTTGCAAGTCTAATAGTCTTAAAAATGGTATCTCAGTAAAATTTATTTGCACTTCCATTACTATAGTGAATGAGCATCTTTTCATATATTTAAGAGTAATTTATATCCCTTTTACCCATTTTTCTATAATTTGTTAGTGTCTTCCATAATAATTTGGAGGAGCTCATTATTAGCTAAAACCTTTGGGCAGACTAGTTTTCACTTTCCTTTTCATTGTCAAGAAATTGTTATCCACTTGCCAATCATTCTAGATAACTTATTCAAATCATTTCTGTTAAGAGTTTGTCATAGGGTCCACAAATATTACTTTCTGCTGCACATTTAATCTTACCTGCTGTTCCCTCCATCAACCAAGTAACAAATGTTAATTGAACATATCTTTTTAGATTTCCTAAAATCTAATGACATTGTTATCCATCTATATACTTTTGCTACTAACTCTCCAGTGCTTGAAAAAGATACAGAAATATATTCTTTAAAGCTCTTTAAAAAGCTGACATACCCTATTCTGGAAAGAAAGAAGGCTTTGAAAGAGCATTCAAAGACCAGAGGTGCTGAGAGACAAAATGTGCAGGACATCGTCAGGATCTACTCTGTACCACTTAGTTCTTGCTCTTAATTGCTACATTAAGTCCTTTTCTCTCTACCCACTTGTTTCAAGAATTTAAACAAACCTGCTTTTTTAAGACTAAGATCACTGCTATCATTGCTAAGAAGAATGAGGTTCAGAATCAATCTTGAATTATTCTAGAATTCTCAAAGATAGATATACCATATAAAAGCACACAGAGCTGCTTTATTAATTTATGAAGAAAGTGGCTATCACTCAAGGAGAACATGAGAGGCAATGTCATGAACTTGAACCTGTATGGATAGAAATGATCCATGTGGCCATCCATCTGGATGCTGCTGACTGTTAATGGGGACATGAAGTTACAAGCATGAAGAGCTTCATCATTTTGCACACCCAGCATGTGATGTGTACCTCTTGGCCTTCTCCCATAGTCATCTGCCAAAATTGTATTACAGTGTAGTGTTTGTAAAATCTGTGACTGCTTTAAAATAGTACTTTTATTTTCCTGCTTAATAAATTTGTACACTCACTGCAAAAACTTTAAATATAGTAATATATAACTTACACTGCAAAAATCTGCCTTGATGTCATCCACAAAGGAGAACCAGGATAGCAGCATTCCTACCTGTAATATTTCTTTGATTATTGGACATATTATTATATATTTTATCTCTTTTCCTAAAAATGAGATGCTGTTCCATCTACTGCTCTAAACCTGATTTTTACATTTTAATATATATATTTTCCCTTCTGTATAGACTAACTTTACTCTTTGTTGATAGCTACAGAATGGCCACAAGATAGATGAACCATGACTAACGTGACCATTTGTCTATTGGTAGATATTTAGGTTTCTCTAGACTTTTTAGTGTAATAAATAATGCCATGAGGAACATCCTTTTTCCTGTGTCTTTATGTATCTTGAATAAATGTTTCCTTAGGATAGATCCTATAAGGCAAATGTATTCACTTATTTTAGATAACTGCTTTTAAATACAATAAAAAAAATACATGTTTATGGTAAACCAGTGAAACTGTATAGAAGGACAAGAGGTGAAAAGAAAGGCTCTCATTCTACTTTCTACTCGCAAACCCCAGAGCCCCTCCCAGGAGTATCTGCTTTTAATAGTTTCTTGTGAGAAAATGCATTCATAATTTTAATAGAGGATCTCAAAAGCATCTGGAAACTGTACGAGAGTGTTGTTCTGTTTCTTTTTTCTTCTTCTTCTTTTCTTTTTTTGACGGGGGCAGGGAGGAGGTGGGGGAGGGGGTAGGCAAAATCCTTTTATTTTCAGGTAGTCAGGGTGCTACTGCTAACAAGATGGCGGACTTTAAGGGAAGCTTGAGAATTTTCCCCACAGCACAACCAGCCTCATCATAAACCACAGTGTGAAAAGCCGAGTTGAGGAAAGCCACGACTAAAAGGTCTTGTGGAAAAAAGGAAAGACAAGAGGGCAGGTGTGGGATGGATCATAGTTTCCTGGCTTTAAGTCAGTCCAGAAGCCTACATTAGCTCCAGACCCTCCCAGAACTTTGAAGGTTAGTGAGAGTAGGGAGGTAGGTCCAAGGGAAGATAGGCTGGGAGAGGAGAAGAACCAGCAACAGTTAGTTACAAATTACACTGGTATTCTAGAAGATGCTGCTGTTTCCAATGAGATGATAAAGATTCCCATCTTTATCAGGTACCAAGTAGCTCAGGTTGTTATATGCCTGAGTTGCAGCTGTCAGCATCTCCGTGACTCCCCAAGAACTAAATGATTTAGAAGACCTAAGAGAACTAAGCCCAGAGAACTCAGACAACTTGCCCAATATTACTTGTTCTTACAGGGATTCAAACCATGACTTTTCCAAGTTCCGAATCTCTTCTTTTCTTTCCTGCAATGTGAGGGTTCCATTTGTTGTGAAAGACCAAAAGCTGCATTGGGAGACTGGGAGTGAACGCATGGGTTACCTTCAGCATGCTTTGCAGAGATGAAACTAGAATCCAGGAAAGCCCCTAACACCAATCTTAGAACTGATAGCCTGCATTCTGGTTGAGGTAGGGGACAGCAACCCCCAAGTTTCACCTCACATGACATCAGTTTCCATTTCAGTTGCATCATTGTGCCATTTCAGATAGGCGCAATGGCTGTACCACACCCCAGAAGCAGCAATGAGTGAAATATTCAAAATGCCTGGTTAACATCATCATCAGAAAGACTTCCTCATTTCAAACTGTGTTAGTCGCTCAGTTGTGTCCAACTTTTTGTGATCCCATGGACTCTAGCCCGCCAGGCTCCTCTGTCCATAGAATTCTTCTCCAGGCAAGAATACTGGAGTAGATTGCTATTTCCTTCTCTGAGATCATTTCAAGGAAATTCTGATAAAGATACCATGTGGCTTCTTTTACAGTGTGATCCAAGAAAGTCTTAAAACCATCCCTCCCCTTTGAAAAATAGTGGTTCCTTTTGAACAACACTTTTTCAGATGCCTGAAATTTTACTGTCAAATCTCCCTCTGGGCTTAAGTCTCTAATATCTGTCCTAATCCAAACTTCTGTGATACAAGCCACGCCTTAAACTATCAGGAAGTTGAACATTAGGTGAATGACTATTTGAGGAAGGTTTTGACAGCCCAGGGAAAGGGGAAGAAGAGAACTAAAGTCATCACATTTGCTGACATGTGAGCAAATGTGACACAGCGGGGAGGATCAAGCAACAGGCCCCTTTTAAAGTTTTGTCCTGATTTTACAAATAATTGGCAAGCAAATAACTCCAGAATGTCAAAATCACCAGGATCATCAGTTAAATATTAATATCATTCTCCCAAATGGTGGTTCCCAGTACATATTTGCCTGAAAGAAAATCCCCAAAGAAAAGGTGAACACATAACGACAAGAGGGTGAAATCTTGTTCTATGGGCACCATTTGGAGAAGGAAAGGAGAGGAAGTAATACTTTAGTGGTTGATTTATCTTTTGAATGATTTTTTTTTTTTTTTGATAGTAGGTTTACATGGCTCTTTCAAATCCTCTAGTTTAACCCAATGATTCAAGGACTGTTATTATTTCCACTTTAAAAAAAAAAAAAACAGCAAAGCAACCAAAAAATTGAGACACTTGCCTGAGGTTGCACAGATAATCTGGCAGAAAGGGTCTGCCTGATGTGAAAGTTCTGCTTCTGTCCCACTCAGCCTCATCAGAGGAGAAAGTTGAAGTTCTGCTGTTTTCAGAAGGGTGGAGATGTCTTTTCATGGATGATAGATACACAGCTTCTTACTGATGTATCTGCTGGACTAGCTGAGCAGCTAAGGAGCCAATATTACACCAGCAAAGAGGGAGTTCTGTGCTCCCACTTTGAAATCCAACATAAGCACTGCACTACAAAACGGCAGAAACAAATCTCTGCTGGGTCACAGCTTGGAGGAATCAACCACACAACTGATTGTTCAGCATTAGGTTCAGGGAATAAAAGTCTCCTACATTAAATCAGGGCAGGTACTAAGCCATGAAGCAGTCACTAACCACTCAGGTTCTGCAGTCATAGAATTGCGCTTGTATGCTCACTTATAAAAAGACTTGGCCCCTCTGAACCTCAATGTCCTCACCTAAAAAATGGGGGAATAATATACCTCATGAGATCATGACCAAATAAGATGCCCTTTGAGTGCCTGAAGTACAGGAAATGCTCCCAAAATCTTTTGCTTTTTCCTGCCTCTCTTTGAAAGAAAGTCACAATTCAAAATTCCATTTCATATGGTAATATAAAAATAAAGGAGATATAAAAGACATTTGCACCAGCTGGACTTTGTACAACTAGGTGGGCATCAAGCATCTTCTTGGATAGTGTTTGATACACGTCAGACGTCTGGGGTGAAACTCTGGAATGGGCGGACGGCTTTGAACGTGGCCAAGAAAAGAGACAAGGTCAAGAGGAGTTCTGCGATCTCTCACCCGGAGGGGTGCCTGCTTTACTTTCTGTCTCTCTTTCTCCGGTGGCTTTTGTGTGGTTTCCTTGGAAGGTTTGAGGCTGGCCTTTTTCAGAAATAGCGCAGTTGTTTGGGATGATTACAGGCCATCACCATTTCCCAGAGATGAAGTTGTGTTTAGTTTGCTGACTGACTGTCCCCTGTGCCCGGCTCAGGAAGGCACAGATTACCCTGCTGCTTACCACTTAGCAGATCTGAGGAGGCCTCAGGAATTGGAGAGACTGACCAAGCAGGAGAGACTGTGAGGGGGGAGCCTGATCATTCCTCTGGGAATGAGACTGAGCTTTGATGATGGAACATGACATCCATTTCAACAGAAGGCTCACCTGACAGTTTCTAAATATCTATGTTGGAACTCAACAAACATTAAGAAGTCAAAGGAGATCGTCTGAGTTTGGAGAAAGCTTCCTTGGAAACCTTGAAGCCACACTGTCCAATAAAGGTAGCTTCCAGGCTTGTGTGGCAACTGATCACTTGTTGTGTGGAGAATCCACATTGAGATGTGTTGTGAAATACATGATTTCAAAGACTTAGTCCTTAAATGTAATAAGTCTCAATTTTTCATGTCAATGATGTGTAGAAATGATAATACTTAGAAACACAGGGTTAAATAAAATACTGTGTTCTTAAAATTAATTATACTTTTTCTTTTTGCAATTTTTAGTGTGGCTAATAGAAAATTTTAAATTCCCTATGTAGCTCTCAATATGTTTCTGTGGCTTAACACTTCTTTAGAACTTCACATAGAATTTGGATCCCAATTTATCACTCCAGTTACTACTAATGTCTACTTGATGCCTTGACTATGATGATCCCAGGCTATTGACAACTCAAACTTATCCAGAAGGTTTCTACCCCAGGGCTTTTTGCTCTTGCTGTTTATTCTACTTTGTGCTCAGTCTCCTATATCTTCTCACATCTGGCTCCTTTTTCGATTTTTCTGGTCTCTTTTCAAATGCCTTCTCTCCAGTAAGGCCTGTGTGACTACCAACTGATCATATCAACCTATCCTATTCTCCATAGAGCACTTTATATTGTCTACCTTCCTGACTAGACTAGAACTCCATGAGAAAGTCTACTCTTTTCGTCTCTCTGCTTCCTGCACTCAGAATAGCCCTGGTTCAGCGCTGGCAAGAAATATTCCTGAATAGCTAAAAGTGCAAGCCTTAAGTCTGATTGAGACTATTTAAGCTGTGTTCCAACATGGCGCCCTTTGTTCATATCATCCTAATGGTGCACCTGTTGTGTACTAGCCACTGTGACAGACTTGAGGGATATCATAACGGATGTCTTGGTCTCTGCCCTCAGGAATGCAGGACTCGGAAGTTTCCAGGGAGCAGCTCTGTAGACAGAGTTGTCATGTTACTGCCATGAGCCTTCTGCTGCATTTCGCTATGTACACTACTAAGGAAGTAACCCAACAGAGGTTAAAAACCAAGATAACCTCAAAGCTCAGACTCCTTGTTTACCACCTGTAGCTGCAGATGGTTGTTGAAAAAGCAGCTCTCTTGTGCTCTTCTGCTTTTGAAAACAGACTAACCATTCTGAAGACTATAATTATGGGCAGGATCAGGACATGTATTTAGCTGTGGAAGACTCTAAAGTTTGGAAAGTTTGAGAAGATAGCTTGGCTCCAAAGGGCATATGTTTTCAGAGGTTTTTAAGGGAAGACTGATCTCTTAATACATCCTGAGATTACTAAAGCATGTTGAAGACCATTATGTGGAGAAGATGTCATTTTTGTTTATTTATATTCCACAAATATGTGTGGGAAAGACATGTACATCCCAAATGGTTAACCTTGGCTACCTCAGAGTTGTAGAGAAGGACAGAATGCTAAGATACTAGAAATAATTTTATCACATGCCTCCACATTGCTTTATTTGTTACAATGAACATGGGTAGATTTTGTACTTTCAAAAATAAAGTTTCCAGAGAGAAAACTTTTTAGAAAGAAATTCCATAAAACTTCCCTGTATTTGATAGGGGGTACTTCTCACACCTTGACTTTTTTCATCTTAGTTCTGTGCCTCAGCTACTAAAGCAAAGGCCAGTCACCAAGCTTCATATCAAAAAGTGGTAAGTAAAGTCTGAGCTCATTTCTGGAGAATCTGATGGTGTCCTAGCTCCCCAAATACCCAGCAAGTGCCCTCATATATCACTGCTCTTTTGCCATAGTTAGGACTTCTTTAGCCTCTTTCACTGGGAGGGTATCCTTTATTGAGAGCATCCATCATAAGCCAGGTAATTAGTTTACCTGTTCCTATTTTAGTCTGCAATCATTACTTCAAGGGTAGGCATAATTATCTTCACATCTGAGAACAGATGTGGAAACTGAAGTTCAGGAAAGTTTGATGCTTGTTCCAAGGTCACAGAGATGGTTGGAGGCAGAGCCTAACTTTGTCCCTAGCCCTTTCCAATCTTGTCCCCAATTCACCACCATTTGTGCTACCTCTTTCTTAAGGATAAGCTAGAATGAAGTGCTTTACAACTTGTTCCATAACTGAACTAAATTCTATTCTCAACAGAAGCCTAATTCCAGGCACCTGTGAAGGGCTCCTGGCTCTTCAGGAGCTTTCCCCTAACTAGCCTTCCATGGAGCCTGCTGGTCTACCAATCTAACATCTCCTGGGATCCAAGGACAAGGACCTTTAGAAATCGGTAACATATAACATCATTACAAGTCACAAAGACCATTATGTGAATTAATTATCAAGGAATACATCCAGTAAACTTCCAAGGAGATGAAACCTGGGGCCAGTATAACTGGATGGGATAGTAACAGAGCAGAGTCAGGAATGTCCTACAGGGTGCCACTGTGGGACCATGGATAACCAAGGGACACAGAGAAGGCAGATGTAGAAGAGAAAAGTGCCACTAAAAGTATTTGTCACCAAGCAGGTCAGGCCAGAGCTCACTTGCTATGCTAATAAGGCCATGGATAGGCACAAAACAGAAAAAACTGGCACATGTGAGGTCTGCACTACCCATTCTAGCCAACAGTTCTGCAAATGCTGCTATTTGTCACAAGTTCAGAGATATAAGACCCAGCAGTTCAATAAACAGAGGTCCGTCACTTCATCAAGAAGATGATTCAAATAACATGTTCTCCCAGGAGTCTGCTTCAGAGTGTCTTTCTAAGGCACCAAGGGCCAAGAAGGAGCATCTGGATATTTGCAGGGTTGGTTTACAATGGATCTTATCTAATAATGGATTTCTAGAAGCCACCTGTCTTCCTTCTTCCTCAAATGGAATGTGTTTTTCCTCCCCACAGAAAAAGCGCACTTTGAAGGGTTCCATCGAGCTCTCCCGAATCAAGTGTGTCGAGATTGTGAAAAGTGACATTATCATCCCATGTCACTACAAATATCCATTTCAGGTAAGCCCATCAGGCCAGGGGTCTAGTTCTCCATTCCTTGGATGATGGCTGAAATGCTCAGTCACTGAGCGAGAAGGTGGCCCAGAGATGACTTAGACCATACCCAGAAGAAATCTGCTGTGCTCTTTCAATGACACATTCATTCAACAAAGATTAATTACAAAATTCTGAAAAAGTTGTCATCCCTCATTTCCCTTTCCCTCATGTCTTCCCTACCTCAAGGAAAGTCCTAATTACTCTATTCCTGGGGGAGGAAAAAAAATAATCAAGAGCCCCAAGCCTAACATTCTGTAACCGCATCTCACTTATAATTTTGGACAATAGATTACACTCCTTGGTTATAAATTGATTGGAAGTTCTGGAATAAAAAGACTCAGATTTTAAAATCTGAGAATTATCTGACAGAATTGTGCTGTCCAAAACACTAGCCACTAACCACATGTGAATGCTTACATTTAAATGTAAATTAATTCAAATTGCACAAGATTAATCAGCTCTGAGTCACACTAAGCCACAGTGAATGAATAAACATTTCACATCTTCAATAGCCATGGGTTAGTGGCTAATTTATTGGACAGTCAAGATTTTAAATTTCCATCACTGCAGAAGGTTCTATTGAGCAGAGCTGATGGAGAGTATCTTTAGTCTTTAGGTCATGACATTGTCTAAATCTTGTTACCACTCTTGATATTTATGGTTCTAAAAGAGTGGATATCTTCTTGCACATCCTGGGGTATCATTCATATTTGTCAATCTGAGGAGTTAATATTTCATTTTTAATGTGGCATAGGAAAGAAATTTTTTCCTACTAGAAAAGTGACCTCCACAAGTTGGAATTTTTAGTACTGAAAGTAAAAGGAGTAACACGTATTTTTCTCATCATTGAAACTCCAATTACTAATGCATGCATGAAAAACAACCTGGTGAAATCCAAAGATCTGTTGTATAGTTAATAGTACTGGACCAATGTCAATTTCCTGGTTTTAAAGACGTATTTTGTTACGTTAAGATATATCATTGAATCTTCCCAGTGCACCAGGCCCAAGCACTTGGGTGGAGAGGGAGGTAGGAGGGGGGATTGGGATGGGGAATACATGTAAATCCATGGCTGATTCATGTCAATGTATGACAAAACCCACTACAATATTGGAAAGCAATTAGCCTCCAACTAATAAAAATAAATGGAAAAAATAAATAAATTAAAAAAAAGGACAATGAAATGAAAAAAAAAAAAGATATATCATTGAAGAAATGTGGATGAAAAGTATATAGGAACTCTGTACCATCTTTGGAAATTCCTAAATCACTTATTTCAAAATAAGTTTAAAGAAATCTCAGTTATATATTTATCATCTAATATCTTACTCTTTCATATACCAGAATTTTTTAAGCACTGAAAAATTAATGCAAGAAATATCTGCCTAGTTATGTGGGGAACTCTTTTCTCCAGCCATTTTAATGTAGCGATGGCTTATCTGCACAGCATTCAAACATCTAGCTAAAAGGGCACCAGTCCTCAGATCACCCAGATGTTTGCCTTTTTGACGACAGCCTGAGACCCCAGTCTCAGCCCAGTAACCCAGAGGGGCCTCTGTCAGTCATCCAGCTCCGACTTCACAGCTCACCCTGAACTCTCTGTGTCTCCAGGTTGTTCACGACAACTACCTCCTGTATGTGTTTGCTCCAGACCGCGAGAGCCGGCAGCGTTGGGTGCTGGCCCTCAAAGAAGGTAATTAACCTCCTGTGCGACTGAATCTCTGAGGCCTCTAGATCCTCGAGAAGGCTTGAGTTCCATGATCAAATAAAGGGCAGCTGATGATCAAATATTTCTTCCTTTTGGTGTTGGTGGGGACTCCCAAAGTTTCAACTTGGGCAACAACCAGTACAGTACAGGATCAGGCAAATCCTGCTAGCCACCTATTTTTGTAAGGCTCTTAGATAAGCTTGTTTTTAATATTTTTTAATGGTTCTATTTTAAAGGGTTATGAAAGTACCTCCACAATGTATCAGTTGGGTCTTCTGGTAAGCAAAATCCAAACTATTTACTACTGGGCCCTTTAAGAAAATGTCTACTGGCTCCTTGTATTGAATGAAGAACAAGAGCATAGGCCCTCGAGTTAGAGGATTTGGGCTTGAATCCTGGCTCTGCCACTCACTAGCCACGTGTGTTCAGGCAACTCAACTGCTCTGTGCTTCAGTTTCCCCATCTATTTTTAACAAGGAGAGGAGGAGGGAATAATAATAATAATATCTCCTTCCCTGTATTATGCAAAGTAAAATCAGTCAGACAGAGAAAGAAAAATGCTGTATGTTCTCATTTACATGAGTAATCTAAAACATAAAACAAATGAATATCACAAAACAGAAACAGACTCACAGACACAGAGAGCAAACTAGCAGGTTCCAAAGGAGAGAGGGGTGGGAGGAGGGGCAAAATAAATGAAGGGGATGAAAAGGTACAAAAGACCAGTCATAAAATAAGTCAGTCACAGGAATGTAATGTACAGCACAAGGAATATAGTCACTATTTTATAATAAGCTTGTATGTACATCATCTATAAAAATATTGAATCACTATGTTGTGTGTCTGAAACTAATACTGTAAGTCAGCTATATTTTAATAAATAATTGTTTTTAAAAAGCACCTGCCTCCAGAGCTGCTAAGAGTAAGTCTCTTGGAACTGGCCAGGTCCATAGTCAGCACCCAAGAAATGTCAACTAGTTTTAAAGGTTTTCAGATCATTGTAAGTGTACTTCTTAGGGCTCACCTTCTCGACCGCATAATCAGAACCAGCACAGTATTTACGTACATGAGATGTGGAATCAGGCTGCTAAGGAAAAAGCTCTAGCTCTGCCAATAATTAGTGTGTGACCTTGGGCAAATTCCTTGACTTTTCAGTATCTCCATTTCCTTACCTGACTAGTAACAGATAGTCATAGAGTTATTGTGAGAATTAAAAGAGTTTGTTGTTGTCCAGTTGCTAAGCTGTCTCCGACTCTTTGCGACCCCATGGACTGCACCTCCCCAGTTTCCTCTGTCCTCCACTGTCTCCTGGAGTTTGCTCAAATTCATGTCCATTGAGTCACTGATGCTAGAACGTGGCAGACACTTGGAATTATACCCAAAGAAAGCATTCAGTCTGTATTACTATCATTGTCATTTAGCCTGAAGGCCCGGATTTGCAGGAAAAATGGGTTCAAATATTAATCTAAGTAGCTACAGAGACTGACGGTAGGCAAGCCATCTGAAATCATGGGACCCAAGATGCCCTTATCTGAAAAATGAGAATAAATATACAAGTCTTATCTTCTTCCAAGGTTGTTGTGAGTCTCAAATGGAAAGTGCCAGATAAACTGAGAAGTGCTCTCAAGTTTAACATTCCCGGGCACAGAACAAACACTAACATACAAGTAATCAAAAGGGCCCCAGTTACTCTCACTGGCCGCTCTCCCTCAGTGAAGGGATTTTACTTACAGGATGTTAGAGCTGAAAGAGGCATTTGAGATAACCTGTCAGTTTTTTATACTTTTTTTTTCCATCAGGAAAGCCTCTTTTCTCCTGTACCAAAATTTGACTTTAAAGCCACAAATCTAGAAAGGATAAAAGCAAAGTTGCTATGGGTAGAGAGATGAGAGAGATGGAGTGGTGAGAATCACACCCACTGTCTTCCCTGAGTTCCCTAAGGCATTTTTGTGGGGCCCAGACACCCCACCTAACAATCCCATGGCACAGTGGGAACTGGGAATCAAATGAGGATCTTGCTCAACCCAAAGACACGCAACTGACAAAAGGCACAGCTGGATAAGAATCCAGATCTGCTGATGCCTAAATTCAATACTGGAGAAGGAAATGGCAACCCACTCCAGTATTCTTGCCTGGAAAATCCCACAGACAGAGGAACCTGGTGGGCTACAGTCCCTGGGGTTGCAAAGAGTCGGATACGACTGAGCGACTTCACTTTCAAATTTAATATACATGCTTCTATGTGCTCAGGAAAAAAGGCCATTTTTTCTGACTACTCTAGGTAATACACATGCAAGTTCACACAGCAGGGTCCAATCTCAAGGAATTGTAAAGTTGGTGGCTTTTGAGTGACTGACCTGGAAATAACTCTTCTGCTGGTGCTAACTCCTTTCAGAAACCAGGAATAACAACAGTTTGGTGCCCAAGTATCACCCCAATTTCTGGATGGATGGGAGATGGCGGTGCTGTGCTCAGATGGAGAAGCTTGCAGTGGGCTGTGCCCAGTACGATCCCACCAAAAATGGTAAGCGGTTATGAATTCCCTTTCTTCTTTGTATAATGACTGACCACTCTGCTAGTAGGAAGTATAGGTTCTTTGCTTCCCATCACCAGGGGTGTCCAGGATTGAATGCAAAATTTCACATTTTCAAAATTTTCAGAAGACAGTCATCTGCATCTAACACCAGTCTTTTGGTGTTTTTTCATCTCGAGTGTGTGTGTATGTGTGTGTGTGCACTCAGACATGTCCAACTCCTCGCAACCCCAAGAACTCTAGCCCACCAGGCTCCTCTGTCCATGGGATTTTCCAGGCAAGAATACTGGAGGGAGTTTCCATTTCCTTCTCCAGGGGATCTTCCTGACCCAGGGAGCAAACCTGTGTCTCCTACTAACCTGCATTGGCAGGCAGATATTTTATCACTGAGCCACTGGGGAAGCCTACATCTTGAGGCTGATGTCTTTATAACTCCTTGCTACTCAAAGTGTGGTTCTTAGACCAGCGGCATCATCAGCACCTGGAAGCTGGTTAGAATGCAAATTCTAGGTCTGTTGGATCAGAATTTGTATTTTAACAATATCTGGGTGCACGGTTCAGTTTGAGAAACATTGTTATACCTTCAAGTTAGGAAATTTGAAAGGCACAGTCTCCTTAAATCTGAAGTTGTAGAGACAGCCTTATAGATATACAGAGATACACAATATTATCTACTAGAGTGGCATCATATCACACATGTGTTTATAACACAAGTTGAATTCTACACACTTGGAGGGGAAAGAAAGTAAAACAAAAAACCTGCTTATTTTACAATGTGGCTTCTCCCTGGCTCTACTTACTTGCCCTTGAACTCCACGGTCTCAGAGAGAAGGAGGCCACAGCCTAAATGCAAAGCTGAAACAGAAGATGTTGCCCTTTGGCCTTTAAAGTCAAAGACCTAGGTCCTAGGGATTGGCATTTGAATCATTTTTAATTTATGTAATGAATTTGGAGGGGGCACATCCCAGATAGCTCAGTGGTAAAGAATCTGCTTGCCAATGCAGGAGACGCAGGTACAGTCCCTGGGTTGGAAAGATCCCAAGAAGACGGGAATAGCAACCCACTCCAGTATTCCTGCCTGGAATATCCCATGGATAGAGGAGCCTGGCGGGCTCCAGTCCATGGATCACAAAGAGTTGGACATGACTGAGTGAGTGAACATGCATGCACGATGACTTTGGGCCCTGAACCCCCAGTGAAGGGCAACTCCACTCTGATGCACATTTACGTACATTACCCTCCCACTTCTCACAACCATCTAGGGTAGATGGTATGATGTTGAAGAAAGAGGAGGCTTGAGCACTTCAGTACCCTCGAGGTTACGCAGTGAGGAAGCGCACTGCGGAGACATGGCTGACTAGGAATGACGGATCACACGGGTTGTTTTCTTCCAACACCCTTTCTTCTCAGCCTCTCTTACCCTACTTAACTCTTCTCATCTGTCAGTTTCTTTTTTGCACTAA
The DNA here is from genome assembly GCF_963930625.1 of Muntiacus reevesi. Lineage (NCBI taxonomy): Eukaryota > Metazoa > Chordata > Mammalia > Artiodactyla > Cervidae > Muntiacus > Muntiacus reevesi. The sequence continues at coordinate 246,207,195 of NC_089249.1, forward strand.
AACCCAGTACCTCAGATTGACAGCCCGAGGCGGATGTGCTAAATGTAACACGTGGCTGGCTTTTCTGCCGCTTCCTGAGTTGCAGCCCCTCTTAGTGCCACTTTAAAAACCACTACTTCTCACCCTCCACCTTGGGAGAGAAAGTTCAGAGTTACCAGTCCCTTGGCCCAGAAAAGCATTTGCCTAGTTTTAGAGGTCAATGATTCCCTACATTAGCTCTTTGGACCATACAAAAGCCCATATCTAATGAAAAAGAAATAGGTTTTATGTGGGTGGAATCAACCCCAAGGTCAGGATGGCATGGGCTTGCCAGTGAGTGAAAGCTCTTTCCAAAGTCAAAGTTGTCTCCAAATTCTTGCTGGAACCTTGCTGTAGGCCCTTGGATGGGTCACTTGGCTAACAAGGACCATGGTGTCCTCATCACTAAAATGGAAGGAGAAATTTTAGGGGTCTTAAGATGAAATATTCTCTAAACTCCTTTCCAATTCTGAAATCCTTTGACTCTGTTTCCATTTTGCAGTTTTCTCCATGCGTGTAGTGGCTATTCCTAGGGACACAGTATTCCCCTCCACTGGGTGGTATACACATGTTAGAGGTGTGCAGAACATCTGAATGACTCACCGGGTCAGGGTTGGTCATGCTAAGCTCCTCCTCAAATGAAGCCAGTGCCTAACCAATACACAGTCCCTCTGCTGATGGACCTACTGCCATCTCCTCATCTGAGTCTGTTCTTATTCTCCCTTCTTCTGGTTTGGTTTAAAAACCTCATGCACCATAGTTTTGACTGACTCGAGGGCAGTTTTCAAGAAGCAAGGCTTGTAGAATTCCCAGTGTTGGGCACAAATACAATGAGGGTCTAAGAGGACAGGGCTTTGGGATTAAAAAAAAAAAAAACCACAGCTGGTGTGAGTTCCAGCGCCTCAGTATCCTTGCTCTGTGGTTTCATATTTGTCAGTTAACTTTCTGAGTCTCTTGGCCAGCTTTCTCATCTGTAAAATGGGAATGATGATAGTAAGGGGTTACTTTCTGGGGCTGCTGGGAGAGTCAGTGGGGTTGGGGAAGCTCCTAGCACCATTGCTGGCACTTAGCTGGCTCTGTAAATGGAAACTGTGTCTGCTAGTCATTCCCTTTGTGGACAGAAGAATCTGAAGCTGAGAGAGTTCGTGTGTGTCTGCCTGGGAGGTAACAGAGGTCGCTGAATTTAAAATGGGCTCTGTTAAATCAACCCACAGGCTTCCCGGGTGGCTCAGTGGGTAAAGAATCTGCCTGCAATGAAAGAGATGCAGGAGATGCAGGTTTGATTGCTGGGTCAGGAAAAGCCCCTGGAGGAGGGAATGGCTACTCAGTCCAGTATTCTTGCCCGGAGAATCCCATGGACAGAGGAGCCTGGCGGGCTATAGTCCATGGGGTCTCAACAGAGTAGGACATGACTGAAGTGACTTAGCAAATATTCAACCAACAGCAGCACCCACTTATGCAGCCAGAACTAACCCCACGTACAAGTTTCACCGCACACAAACTTCACACAGAGGGGGAGGAAGAAAGGTAAGAGCAAGGCCAGAGGAAGAAGAGATCAGGCACAGAATACTCAGGGCTAGAAAGGGCTCAAGACCACCCAGCTTGTATATGGTGGAGTTGGGGTTAAGGTAACTGGCTCTTGGCACCAAGTTGAGTGCTGTAATGGAAACATGCTTCCCATTATGTATGTATGTTTCCTTTTTCTAAGTGAATTGCACACCTAATATCCCAGCCTGCCCTTGATTATGGAGAAGGCAATGGCAACCCACTCCAGTACTCTTGCCTGGTGAATCCCATGGACGGAGGAGCCTGGTAGGCTGCAGTCCATGGCGTCGCTAAGGGTTGGATATGACTGAGAGACTTCACTTTCACTTTTCACTTTCATGAATTGGAGAAGGAAATAGCAACCCACTCGTGTTCTTGCCTGGAGAATCCCAGGGACAGGGAGCCTGGTGGGCTGCCGTTTATGCGGTTGCACAGAGTCGGACACGATTGAATCGACTTAGCAGCAGCAGCAGCCCTTGATTAAGGTGTCAGCACAGGGTCTGGGCTCCAGAGTCAATGTATGATCTCTTCTCACCACATCCCAGACATGGCTGCTCAGTTCCAAGTCAACCCCCTGCAGAGATACGGTGCTCACCACCTGTGGATGCCACCCACCCTCTGCTTATCTCTAACTGTTCAAGAAGTCTTTGAACTGAGCAGAAGCCTAGACACTGCCTCCCCATACCACACAGACACACAGCTTCAGTCCACTGATTCCACACTGGGCCTTTTTAGTGCCTTAAACCAGGGGTTCCTAACCTCTGAGATCTAATGCCTGATGATCTGAGGTGGAGCTGATGCAATAATAGTAGAAATACAATGCACAATAAATATAATGTACTTGAATCATCTGGAAGCCACCCCTTCCTCCACCCCACTCCCTGGGTTTGTGGAAAAAATGTCTCCCACGAAACGAATCTCTGGTGCCAAAAAACCTGGGGACATCTGCCTTAAAGGAGAAATCCTGAGAAACACAGATGAAGAGATGAAAGGAAAGAGAGAGGGGAAGGGAGAGAAAGGAGAAAGGAGGAAAGAAGGAAGAGACTGCAAAGAAAGACATTGAGACATGGAGACACAAAGACATAAACAGAGAGAGGTGTTGCGGTGTTGCCTGGAGGAGTCGGCGAGAGCAAATACTCGGAGCCTTAAGATAACAGCCCTCTCACAAAGCAGCACGACAACCTCTCGCCTCATCCACCCTCTCTCCAAGCCCACAGGGGCATCAGGAAGCCAGTGAGTCACGGTCCCCCTGAGTCACCAATTCCAAATCAGGTGGGGGTGCCTTTGTGGAGGCTCCGTGCCTCTGGGAAAGGACACACACTGAGACCCGGGGAACCCCTCTGATCTAGGCTTTTCCTGGGGTACCGGAAGAGGGGCTTCTGGAAGTCTCTGGTATCTCCTGGAAAATGAGATCAGGAACATGCAGGCTGAAAGAGAGAAAACCCAGGCCCTGTGTCTCATCCTTTCTCCTGCTGTTCTCTTTGGGGCCCCTTTTCTCTGAAAAGCCCCCAGCCGTTCATCTCCAGCTGGGCACATTCGGTTTCATGCTCATTTTCTTTTTCTGTTTTTCTTGTTTCAGCTTCAAAGAAGCCTCTTCCTCCTACTCCTGAAGACAACAGGGTGAGTGAAAGCACAAGGTCTGGGCTTGGGGAGGTGGGGGCCCAGGGCACCTCAAGCTGCTGCCCTGGTGTCATCCTGCTTGGGTTTCCCATCTGCTCAGGTTTCTCAACCCTGACCTCGTTGTGATGCAGCTGAACTCAACACTATGGGTTTCTTGGGCCCAGCTTGTCTCCTGGGTGGGTCCAGGTAAAATGACCACTCAACTGCCAAAATCTTCACTCCACTGCCTTCACTCAACAAACACTTCTCAGTATCATACTGTGCATCCAAGTACCTTGACTAGGTTGGGGCCTAATAACAACTCACAGCCACATAAACTGGTGTATTTACTCCACCCTTTGACAGACAAGCATTTTGGAAGCATACACCTGAGAACACTTCAAATTCTTCAAAGCAGGTCCATGCTTTTACTAGTCATTTCAAAACTCACTATCTGTTCTGGCCACTTCAGAGGGTTATAATTTTATTCTCATGTGAAAGTTTGGAAAAGCAAGTCCCACGAGAGGTTATCTGAAGGCCATTCGGTAACTTGGTAGTCAAGATAGTAGGCTAGAGGGTTCCTGCTGTGGTGGTCTTTAACTTGAGTGGTCGTTCCCAAAAGTCTGGTCCCTGGACCAGCAGCATCAGCATCACTGGGGAACTGGTTAGAAATGCAAATTCTCAGAACCCCTTCCCCCGCTGCCCAAGCTCACCACACCCTAAGACCTCTGACACGCAAAACTTTAGGGAAAGGGACCAGTAATCTGCACTTTAATAAACCTCAAGATGATTCTAAGGCATGCTGGAGTTTGAGAAACACTGGTCTAATATACCAACTTGCAAGACTTAAGTGATATCAAGTCAATTCTCGGGAAGCTATTTAGTTGAAAAGACAAAATAAAACAAACCAAAAAACAGGAGAAAAAGCAATCTTAGCCCTCACTTTATGGTAATACCAATGCCAATATCCACGTTTGAGTAACTGGTCTTTAATCCAGAACATACTGATTCTGCTCCCTCATGCTTCTTCCTGAAGGATGAACCCTACTTTTTTTTCCAGCCAATATGGTGACATTTCAAACACTGGCAGCTTCCCCATAAGAGAAGTTCTACATCGCTCAAAACTGGGCTGACTTTTAGATTTGTTGTCAGCCCTCTCTCACTCAACAAGAAAGAAGTGTATTTAAATTGCAGCAGAAAATGGGCTCTTTTCCATTTTACTTCATTCATCTTCTAAAGACCATTTCACCATCACCCTTGAAAATATGGTTTGGAATCCCACTGCCCTGGCTTGCAGGTGGTTCCAACAGTTCCACCTAAACCCATACCTCTGCACCTTAGACTGGCTTGCTTCTATCTGGTTTTTCACTATTAGTGAAGGTAAAAGTCAGAAAAAAGGGCATATCCACCTCCCTTTGGACACCACCACTTGGCTTCTCAGACTTCTTGAAGGAACAGCTTTAGGACACCAACCGCAGGACTGTTGGAATCATGGTTGCAGTTTCGATTATACATCTAAATCTACAGCAATCTTGAATTACTTGAAATCACTTCTCCCATCACCTTCATGTTCTGTTCTAGACTAAGTGATGGCATCTTGAGTTGGCATCTATAGAGGCTATACTTTTAATCTGATCTGAGCAACAGGCCTGATGCTTAGTGTGAGAGAGTCTATGGACTGGGGACAGTTCTCCAGAAGGTGGAGGGTGGCTATTATTGGTCAGGATAGAAACCATTCATGATCAGAGTAATTGAGAACTCCAGGCCTCTCTAGTCTGTGGATGCAGATGAGGTTATGTTTCACTCTTGGTCCTCCCACGTACACAAGAACTCAGCCCTTCTTCGCGGCCTGTCCCCATCAACCCAGAAGGACTTCCTGAGGGGCCACCCAGACACACATCTGTGGCTTCCTTGTTAAGGCACACTACCCCTGCCACTCCCACCTGGGAGGGCCCAGTCTCAGCTGGGTGGAGCTCTCCCCTACTGGGGTCAGGAGCTCTCAGAAATCAGGGCCATTCTGAGACCAGCAGTAGAGTGGCCAGGAGACAGGACTATTCCCCCATCCCATGACTCATCTCATCTCCTGGGCTTCCATATAGCCCTTCTGGAGCCCAGAGTCTCAGTTTCTCCAAATGCCATCCCTTCGTTTTCTCAGTGGAATCTCATGGTTCTCAATCCTATCAGCCCCAGTACTCCCTTTTTCTGACAAATATTTTATAAAGCCCCTTTATTATAACAAAAAGAAATTAAACAGGTAATACCACTTATGTAAACACATACTTTCTAAAAGAACCAATAAATGTTCTAACCATAATGTTTAAAAAGGAAAATAAAATAACTTATACAAATCCATACATGTTTCTTTATATAAATATTGGGCATGACTATACTGGACCGAATAATAAAACGCACCTGTATTTGAATCCTGTTAAATTTGGCAGCTCAAATGCAACTGTTCCAGGAATGTAGTATCAGTGACTCAAAGACAGTATTACCATCTGTGATACACTTTCCAAAAGAACAAACAACTCTTGGTCAAGTTCTGAACTAAACAAAGTGTAATCCGCCCTCCACATAAAGGGTGGCTACCTCCTAGGAAAGCAAGCACTTCATGTAAGGTGGAGGCCTTCTCTGGAATATCTAACAGGACATTCAAAAGTTGTATAGGATGTGGGATGCTGCAGGGTGTTTTGCATCCTTGACCCTCTCCCATTCAATGCTAGTAGCCCACCTCAATCTTTGTGACATTCAAAACACCCCCATAGATGTCCAAAACACTCCCTATGGAAAGGTTTCACATGGTTTGAGAAATCCACTCTGATCTTTGTCTTAATAATAATCAATCAATCAGTTGGATCTATAATGAGATGAATACCTTACTATATTTTTCCTTTATCCTCCTGCCCTTGAACACAATTCCTTCCTCGATTAGCTCTTAGCGTGACAGCCTCAAGTCCAACAACTCTGTTCTGTAGTACTCAATATACCATCTCACAAGCTCCACAAATAATCGAGGCTTCAAATTCAAACTGTATCAGTGTGACAATATTTTATTTTTTAATCTCCAATATTTGTATGCCACCAAATACTTAAGTGCACTCAGAGAACTTCTGATTTCCCATCACTGAATCTCACTCTAGCCCCTGATCCAATCTCTTCCCACATTTGCTGTCTCACAAAGCCTGCTAGCCTGTAGCAGGTGTGCCCACCCTGAACACTTGTGACTCCTTACATGAGGACCTCTTCAGTCTTCAATATCTCATCCTAAGAAAGATACTGAAAAACAGTGATACAAGCAAGAGAGCCCATCAGAGGAACAAGAGATCCTATGGGATGTAGTAGAGAAAGCATAAGAATAATTCAATTGCTAAACTTGCCCCATCTGGGCCTCAGTTTCCTTATTCTAAACAAAAGAGTGAACTAAATGATCTCTCAGAGGCATTTCAGCTCCAACAGTCCATGATTCTATAGATCTGGACAAACCCAAAAATAAAAATAGGAAAGCATGAACTAAATGATGTAGTGTTGACTTCATCAGCTTTGCCAAGAATGTGATGCTTCTAACAGAGAAGCTGTGAATTATGACATGGCTTAAGTAGAGAAACAAGATATCTGTGACAGGCATAGCTGCCTGGAATTCACTGAGAGTCAGAGTTTACCACTTGGAATGGGAGAGGCGGTGAATTCCAGGTAATGCGTGTCTTTGTGTCCTATTCCATATCACGAGCCTGACAATAAGAAAGCCAACCAGAGGAAGGCAAATGGCCTCAGCGAGTACCTCCAGTGGATTTGAGGAACCGGTGTCTGAACTGGCATAGGTCCAAGAGCAAGTTACAGCCCAGGGACTTGCTGACCTTGCTTTCCACAGGCTACCTCCTTTCTCACATCTTTGCTTGATTTTGTTGTCTCCCTCCTCCAGCGGTCACTTCGGGAACTTGAAGAAACCGTGGTCATTGCCCTGTATGACTACCAAACGAATGATTCACAGGAACTCATGCTACAGCGCAATGAGGAGTACTACCTGCTCGACAGCTCTGAGATTCACTGGTGGAGGGTTCAGGACAGGAACGGGTGAGGCGCCTGGGCGGCTGCTGTCGCAGCTTTCCAGGGGCGGTGGGAACAAAGACTGTCCTGCCTCTCCCAGAGAGACCACGGCACTGAGTTAGGAGGGGAGGGCAGAGGCAGAAGGAGGAGGAAGGAAGAAGATGCTGAAAAGTGTCTTCCCCTTCTCAGAAGAGCCTGGGAGGCAGTCACTCACCATACTTACTCCCTGGACCTTATCAAGCCAGGTCCCAACCTCCAAACTCATCTAAAAATCTTCTGGGTTTTACCACTGATATCCACAGTTTGGGAGAACAGCAACTTGTCCCACAAAGCACCATTGTTTTTGAGTGCTTAAATGAGGCTGAAGGTGTATATCCCATTGTGAGGGTCTTATTGTTGGTGGAAACAAAGGGCATGTACAGATGGTGCAGATTGGTGGTTACATTAAGAAGCATCAGGGAAAAAATACTAAAGATTTAGTGAATCCAAGAGCCTGTGAACTAGCCATCCATGTGATTCATGGAGAAAATAAAATCATACAAATACAATTTACCCTCAATGGGACTTTCGAATGAAAAAAAATCTTATGACCCTTTATCTGAACTGAGCTATAAGAAAATTACTGTTACTGACCTTTAGAATGCTCTGTGATATAGATGAGTTTCATACTAGTGGTTAGTTTAAAGTTATCAGATTTACACTGCTTTATAAGGCTATATTTTCTCCTTTAAAGATCAGAGATATTTACCTATGTCGCAGGATATTCTCCAGAATCATCTCCAGGAGATGATTTCAATAACTGCATAAATTCAACATAAAAATGTACAATAATTTAGCAAATTTCCTTCTTGGGTGCTTAGACTGTTTCTAATATTCTGAAAATATTAATGCTACAATTACCATCTTTATATATTAAGGGTTTAAACATTTTCAAAGTATGAGATTATTATTAATTTTAACATATTTTTTAAAAGAAAATGAAAACACTCCATTATTGCAGTATCCGGATAGCCAATGTTGATGTTTTATATTACAAAAACTAACAATAGCTTAAATAAGTTAACTGTTTAACTGTTTAAATAACAGTTAAAAATAAGCCACCCTCCATTTGTCTGCACATCAGTTCTAAAAGTATTCTTTGTTAAGTTACTTGTGCATCCTAGGCAAAAGAGTTATACATATAGAAATGCATCCTATTTTTCATTTGCACTAAGGTGATTCATTCTGATCTTCACCTTGCTTTTAACTTTTAATGATATATCTTAAAGATATTTTCATATCAGTGCATACAAATCTACCTTATTTTTTAAGTAAATGTATAGTTTTAGAATGTATGCTTGTACTATAAATATTTAAACAATATTTTATAGTGGGATATTTAGTTTCCAGGTTGCTTTCTTTGTTGTTTGAAACAAGGCTGCAATGAAGATCTTGCATTGCCCATGCTCATGTAACTTAGAAATCTTTTGAAATACACATACTTTTGAAAACATATTTTTTCTTTGGGGAAAAATACATAACTCACATTTCTAACTATGGAACTGGTGAGTCAGACTATGTGACATCTTAATTTTAAAAGGTAAGTCCCTCAAAAAGCTTGCCAAATTTTACATTCCCCACCAACAGAGTATTGGAGTGCCAACACTGCAGTGAAAGTGTTAGTCGCTCAATCGTGTCCAACTCTTTGTGACCCCATGGACTGTAGCCCACCAGGCTCCTCTGTCCATAGAATTCTCCAAGGCAAGAATACAGGAGTGGGTAACCATTGCCTTCTCCAGGGGATCTTCTGGACCCAGGGATCAAACCTGGGTCTCCCGCACTGCAGGCAGATTCTTTTCCATCTAAACCACCAGCAAAGCCCAACATTGGGTATCATTAAACTTTAAAAGGCCAGGGGTGGGGGCGGCAATCTGATGAGCAGAAAAAAAAGGTACACAAACATTTTTAGGGTAAAGACTTTACTTTTTACATATATCATAACTTACATTTTCAAGGCACCTTCTCTTTAAGTAGTCTTATCAATTCCATTGCAAGGGAAGTAAAGGGGGGTTAGATCAAAACCTGTGGTCTCAGAAGCAGGGTCACTTGCTTGCTGAGAACAGACCCAAAAGCTCCCTCACCTGGAACCTCCCTCTCTAGTTAACACGGGGAAACAAACAAGATCAGTCACATCACCTTCTCTTTGCCTATTATGGGGAGGCTCATTTCAGAAACAGATTCAAGACTGCCTGGCTCCACAAACACCAGAGGAACTTACTAAGAAATTCATCCCTTCAACCAACTGACATTTCTTTAGTACAACTTATGTGCCAGGAAATTCCTTCTCCTAGGTTTCACTTCCCCAAATGACAGTTTACCCTTTGTTCAATGGCCCGTGGAAAGGCTCAGCTCTGTACTTCAAAAGGCATCACAGAAGACACCCCACAGGCCAATCAGGGTGGATGGGAATTTCCCTCATGTGCTTTGTAATCGTGTGGTACAGCGGAAAGTACACAAGATGTGGAGACAGAAGACTCGGACTTGAATATCAGCTGCTTTTGTTATACAGGGCCTTTGGAAAAGTCACTTAACTTCTGTGAATCTATTTTCTTACCTGTAAAATGCAGATGGTAATATCAGCTTTTCATCTCAGAGTGTTGAGAAAATCATTGAGATAAAGAAAGTGAAAGGGCTTTATAAATTCTATATCCACACACGAGAATTATCATCATTTTGTAGATAATCCAGTTTTGGTTGGTATATTAAAACTGTCATTTTATATGAAAGCAAAATAGTATTTGACCTAGTAATATAATTGTAAACATATGGTGTGGCAAAAACAGACATAATTAAAAGGAAATCCAAAAGAAAGACATAAAAGACAGCATATTTGAGAACAAATGGACTCCTATTAGTTGGAATTGACTACCTCGGGTGCTGACTTAAGAAGGATTCTGAGGCTGGATGTTCAGTTCTCCAAAGAAAGCATAATACCATGACTGACTAGCCATGGGTATAAGATATAAGATATCCTGTATTTGGCATCACCATTCTTCATTTCTTCACTCCTCAAAACAATTCTGTGAAATAGATTACACATTTCCCATTAAACATAAATCACTAGATTGAAAAAAATTCAAACACTTGATGGAGTAAAGAGCAAGAAGTTATGAGACATCTTTTCACAGAAGGCACAGAAGGAGGGATTTTATGTGTGATCCAGTTTAGGTCCTTCATTTTACAGGTACAGAATTAGAGGCCTTGAAAGTGGAGGAGACCCTGCTTTCACCTTGTAGTATTAAATGTGACAGTGAATGTGAGAGTGTTTTGAAAAGTACTAACACAAGTGTAAAGTATTTTGATGTTCTTACCAGTCTCTTGATCCATATGTCTTTGTTTATACACAATTTATTCCTGCTCAAAAGAAACTCCTAACCCCAAATCCAGCATAGTTTTATTTCATTTTTCTCATGTTTTATCATTTATGTTTGAAGGAGCACAAATAACAAAAAACAGTAGGGAGGCCTTGAATTTAAAGTTTACATGGTTGACTGGCAGTATGTTTTGGACCTGTGGTTGGAAAGTAATTCTTTATATTTTAATTAATTTGGTTTCTTAACTATAAAATGCTAGCACTAAAGTGGAAAAATACTGATTATAACACACACACACACATACACACACACACAGATGTTTCCTATTAGAAAATAAAGACTGAACATTGATATTTTTTCCAATAGAGGAAATTTCACAATGAAGAGACTAGCAAGCAGAGCTAATAAAGTAAAGTAACTATTTCTTATTTATTATGGCTCAAATTTTAGTAATAAGATCTATATAGCCTTTAGCAGATAGCAGGTTGTTATTTTTAGGAATTTTTTATTTGAAAATTTTAAAATGCTTATCCTGAATGCTAAACAAGACTTCATCTTTAAATGACATCTAGTTGATTATATCTATGAAATGGAGATGTAAAAATTAGCTTTATATTAATATAAACACTAATTTCCCTTTAAACAGGCATGAAGGATACGTTCCAAGCAGTTATCTGGTGGAAAAGTCTCCAAATAACCTGGAAACCTATGAGTAAGATTTTTTTTTTTTTTTTTTTCAAAAAATTGGTGCTAATTGATCTTCTTAGATTAGGGGTGAATCATTGGCTAATTATTAAGATACCAGGCATTTTCTCTTTTTGACTTGCTTCCATACTCAGGACCCTAAATAAACGGCTAGGGACCACTTTAAATAGAAGGAGAAGGATATGTATTCTCATCTTCCCTTTTACCAAAGTAATGTTTTCAGATGCCTGCACACATTGTAGTCAAAGGAAAAGTTTCTCCTGGGAATTCCAGGAATCTTGATCTTACACTATGAACAGTAGATCTAATACAGACTGATTTAAAATATGGTTTAACGCAATACTTCCAATACCAAGATAGCAGACAAACAGATAGGCATTAAACATCTGCTTAGTTTGTGTTGTTTATTTCAAACTGTTATTTAAAAGGAGAGTTGACAAACAGTTTTAGTGGAATTATTCAATGTTTAATAAAATCCAAGTGTAGAGAACAACATACTTACCATGAGCATATATTTCCCAGCTCAGTTGCTAGAAGGCCCAGAAGCAATAATACTAGAGTAGCAATGTGCATGCTCAGATTCTGGTTTTTAAATAACACTTCCCACTAAAAACAACTAGGACATCCTGGAGAAATGGCTTGGAGACTCTGAGATAGGGCAAGGAAAGAACAAAGACGAAATTGGAACATTTTGATACACCAAAAAATTAAAGAAGTTGTTGTTAAGTAAAGTGAACACATTGAGTGAGCACAGAAGTCAGATTTAAAATGCCTCTTCTGACAAAATTTGGATAATCTGAGTATCAAAATAAATAATGACAGTAATGAACTACAATCACTGAATAAAACAAGAATCCATCATAAATAAATACTTTGATAACTAAATAAATAAAGGGACAAGAAGAAAAAAACTCCTTCTCACCATGAAATGCCAAGTAATGAATGCAGAAGGAATTTTAAAGTGAAAAATCATCTTTTTATAGTTTGAAGTATCAACTGATTTGGGCAAGAATCATCATTACAAGTAGGTGGTAAAAGTTTGATATTTACATAGTTTCAAAGTATCTTCTTACAAATCACTTATTAAAAAGAGGAGATACCTGGCAGACCCCATCTTAACCAAACAGTCCAAGTTCACATCAATAAGGGGGCAAGCAGACATCGTGCATCTCCTGACATGATACACGAAGAAGGACACAGCATCACTTCTGTGATAGTCCCACCCAAACATGCGTAACCTGAATTAGTCACGAGGAAATAACAGACAAATCCCAACTGAGGCATAGTCTGCAAATAACTGCCTGGGCTCTTCAAAAATGTTCATGTCATGAAAGACATGAAAGACTAAGAAATTGGTCCACATTAAAGGAAACAGAAGAGAGGTAGTAACTAAATGCACCAGTAATCCTGAGTCAATCTTGAACCATACAAAAGCAAACAAAAAAAAAAATAGTAATACGAAGCATATTATTGGGACAACCGATGAAATCTGAATAAAGTCTAAAATTAGATAACAGCATTGTGTCAGTGTTAAATGTCATGATTTTGGTACTTGTACTATGGTTATATAAGTGTATATCTTATTTCTTAGAAATACATACTGAAGTACCTATTAGAATAATGTTCCAGTTTGGACACACTGCAGTTTGAAGAACTCTATTTCAGAAGATGCGGGGGGTGAGAGTAGTTAAAGAATATTAATTATTTTGGTCCATTTCATTTCTCCTTCAAGCTTATACATATTTCATTTTTATGTTAAAACATAGATAAGGAAAGAAGGAGCCATGTGAGAACATGCACATGACAAAATGCCATGATTATGTTCCTTAGGAGTTAACAGATTGTAAGAACTGTATCTGGCAGGTGTAACTCCTGAAAGTTGTGAAGTTGGGGGATACAGCATAGCAAACTAGGCTTTTCTGGGGGGAGACAGGGAGCCTTTAATGCTTTTTCCTTAAGTCCCTGGTACATGATAGTTACAGGCTCTATATGGTGGTGATAAGAGCATAGGTTCCGGAGCCCCAGTGCCTGGGTTCAAATGCTGGCTACTCCAGACGAGCTCACTGACCTTGGGCAAGTCTCAAAACCTGCAGATAACACTTCTTGACAATGATAGATGAGCTCTACATTAGCTAATTATTCTTTGCAGTCCTGAAGTTCTCACCAGGATATGGCTGGAGCTTCCCCCCAGCAAACTTTGATGGAGTCCACTCTGACTCAGTTGGACATGAGCTTGAGCAAGCTCCGAGAGTTGATGATTGGCAGGGGGGCCTGGTGTGCTGCAGTCCAGGGGGTCGCAAAGAGTCAGACATAACTGAGCAGCTGAACTGAACTGAACTGAACTAGTCAGAGATGTGATTTCAACCTAGTTAAGGGCCAATGCAAAAGAGAGTAATCAGGGCATACCCAGGAAGCCAACATTCATACTGAGGCTATTTTAATGGAAACTTATAAAAAGTCAGTTAGTGCCCTTTTATAAACCTGTATAATACTAGCTTAGAGTCATCAGTCATGAAACTTCCAAAGATGATAGCACATTGCATTTATCTGTTACATGTTATCTGTTGTTGCTTGCTTGAGTAGTGTTTCACACACCCAAATTACTGGCCAGCCAGGCACAGAGCTGGGCTACTAGTTTCAAATGCTCTGAGATGTTTGAAGAGCTTTTAGCGCTATGTATGTTGATGAACCCAAACTATAAAAGTGACATTGAATCCATAGTGTACTTAGATTTGCTTTTCCCCACTGTACAAATCATTCCATCACAGTGCATTGGTTCATAAAACTGTCTGACATGAATTATTTCATGGTAAGATCTATTCTTTGGTAGCAATAAATCTAGAAGTTATCTTTTTTTTCCATTTATATATTTAATCTATTATTCAAGTTGATCATAGAAAATTTGATTTTAAAACTTCTTCAGAGAAGAGATGAGCCACTTATCCTGAGAAAATTAGCCTGAAATCTTAAGAAATTAAAACAGTTGTATGATAAAATCAGAAACACAAAATTAAGCAATATTGTGTTACTACATGAACCCCATGACACATTTTCCTTTTAAACTAACTTTGAAGTTCAATCTCAGGCCAGTAAACTTCGTAAAAGTAGAAAATATGTGAATGTTTACCTTATTTTTAGCAGAATACATCCATTAAAAATTTTTAGTTTATTCAACAAATAAATTTGGCACTCATTTCACAAGGAATGTAGCAATACCTAAGGTTTTTCTATATTTGCATTTTTAACAAAGATTAACTAGCCTTATGGGACACTGTCAGTGTTATTTGTACAGGAACTTTTCTGCAGCTGGGAAAAATATAATTATTTTGCAGAAGATCTTGGAAACCAGTCTTATAGAAGAAAATGCTACAATCATTTTTAAAAGATATTTGCTACACTTTCAAATTTATGTTCAACTTTTTTTTTAATGTTCAACTTTTATAGCTGTCCTAGCATCATTCTACTTATAACCATCCATTGACTTACAAAATAGAGCAGAAGATAAATGTTTTCTAAAATTTTAATAAGGAAAATTTCCAACATGCACAAAAGTGGAGAGAAAAATATAATGAAACTCCATGTACTCAAAACCCCACAGCTTCAACAATTATCAACATTTTACCACTTCTGATTCATTTGTTCCCTTCCAATTAAACATTGTATTACCTGGAAATGGTTCATACTTTTGCTTTTGAGTTTGAAAGTATTGGTAGAAACAAAAAGAACAAAAAATTCTCTGTTATTAATTATCTTTCATAAGTAAATAATTAAATTTTTTAAATATCATTTTTCTATGACTTGTTCCTGCTTTCAGGTGGTACAATAAGAATATCAGCCGAGACAAAGCTGAAAAACTTCTTTTGGACACAGTAAGTCTCTTTAACCTATCTTGTGGCTTCAAATAAAATGAATTGTGCTACTTTTTTTCAGCCAGGTTGTGGTTTGTGCTAATGTAGTGAGATGATGTGTTGGATTAAAGTGATGTCTGGTACAAGTATAAAAGTATTTTGGGGGTTTACAGGCTTAGCATACATCAGTATAAGAAACCTGGAGAGGATCAAAGGTCTTGGTATTAACACGTGAACGTGGCCACCGCTTCAGTGGGTGGTCTTTGCCGCCATGATGGCTGGCCCTGGAGAGCTTGGGGCTGGTCTTCCCTGCCTTCCCCTCTGGTTAGGTCAGGGCTGGCTGTGATTCAGATTCCTCCTGGCTGAGCTGTGTGTGGAACTAGAGGAAATACATCACTTGTTTTTAACTTATTTTTCAAACAACTGTTCTTCTCCAGAGCCATATAGTGTGAGGACCAGGACTGATCTTACCTAGGGGTGTCAGGATTGAGGGAGAGAGGGAAGTGAAGAAAGAAGGCATGGTGTGGTGGGGAAAGTCTTGGCCCCCGCTCTGGCTCCAACTCAGTGTGTGACTTTGGGACATCTCCTCTTCCTTCTGGATCACAGTTTCTCAATGAGTTCAAGGGAGGCACTGGACTAAGTCAGAGATGACACGACCTAGGCTCATACTGCCACTCTCTAGTCTTGGTCCTGTGGCCGACCCTGTTGATCAGAGGTCATGGCTTTGGGATCCTTCTCAAAACAGCACTCAAGAAAGCTGCCATCAACTGACTGGCATGCAAGGGAACCCCTCTCTACCTGGATCAGAAGATCATTTGTTACTCTAAAGCTGTGCCTCTCAAAGTATCTGTGGTAATGGATTACTTTCTGTGGTTGGTTCTTAATTTCCACTTGTCACAGACTTATGCAAATTCAATGAAAAATGAATTCATAGGGGGAAAAAGCAAAAATAAGAAGCAAAGACATAAAAAATAATGCAAGTCCCATTTTTTATTAGTATTAGGTCGCTATAAAAAGATTCTAAATGATTCCTCTCAATTTCTTTTTTTGTCTGGTGGTAGAGCAGTAACAGTTTGCCAGCTGGCACCCATCCACACACCACATTTAGAGTAACCCTGAAAATTGCACATTGGGGGCTTTTGCAGAGAAACCAAATGCATGGAGTACTGAGAGAAAGCTTTCTACAGAGAAATCAATTTATCAGCTTATTTGCTTAGAGCAGTGGTTCACAAGCCTGTCTGCACATTAAAATCACCTGGGAAACATTTTAGAAATACCAATGACAAGGTCCCACCTCAGACTCATGAAATCATCATCTCTAGTGGATAGGGTACAGGCATTAGTAGTTCAGAGAAAAATATCTTTGAGTGAGTCTAAATTCAGATCATGTTAATAACCCAGGCTCAACATAGCCTCACCAGTGAGATCAGTAAACAGTAGGCAGGGGTTGATGGAGGGACTAGTCTCCCTATGCTGAAATGTCAACTGTGATTCTGCCATTTCACCACATACTATTTTCCGGTTATAGTTTGGAGGTATTTCATATCTTTAAGAATCTTAAACTACAAACCTCTCTTGGATGGAATGAAGCTGGAGTGACCAATGTATCCTGGTTTGCCTGGAACAGTTCCAGTTTTAAAACTGAGAGTCTGATGGCCCCAGAACCACCCCAACCACCAACCTCAGTCCCGGACAAACCAGGACAGTTGATCACCCCAACAGGCAACCATTACTGGTTTGGAGAGTGACTAGGGCTGAGCTTAGAGAAAGGGA
Source organism: Muntiacus reevesi (assembly GCF_963930625.1). Lineage (NCBI taxonomy): Eukaryota > Metazoa > Chordata > Mammalia > Artiodactyla > Cervidae > Muntiacus > Muntiacus reevesi. The sequence continues at coordinate 246,224,080 of NC_089249.1, forward strand.
CCTGGGAAGATTTCAAGCAGAGAATGAAGGGCTGTGATGAGAAGGTGGAAAGATGATGAATACCATCAAAGAATAAAGGTATAGAGTTGATTATTAATGTACTATTACTTTTGCACAAGGGAAACTTGAAAATGATAATAAATTCATCCTATCAAAGGCAAAAGTAAAATTTCTATATGAGGAAATTGGGAAGGGAGAAGGCGAGCCCACAGTCATATTTTGAAGCAGTGAACTTCTCCCTTGATTAAGTTGCCGGTAAGCAGGCAAAGAGGACAAGGTGCCCGTGGGCAGCTCATTCACATCAAAGAGGGCAAGTTCAGTTGTTTGTGTGTTTACCAGTGACGGGTGTATAACAGGCAGTCTGTATGATGTTGGCTGTCTCAGTTAGCACCTGTCATGATTATGACATGTCTGTGCCATTTCCTTTATTAGGATTTCTCAGTATAAACTCACACACCTTACCATTTTGCTGAGCACAGAACTAAGCACATAAAAGACACTTGAGATAGGATCTTTGACCTCAATACGACTCTCATAGACACTATCGGGAAACAAGAAAAACTCTGAGGAGAGAGAGAAGAATCTAAGATACACTGAGCATATGCAGGAGGCTTTCAGTACTCTCGGAATTTTGAGCAGAGTCTAGAAGGAATTAGAAAGATTTCATGGAGTAAGAGGAATTAAGGTGAATCATTACTAAACTCTGGTTTCCCCTTGGTTCCACCCCAACTCAGCACTTAACTATTCCCTGTGCTTCCCAATAGAGTACCCATTAGAACCACTAGGGAATTTTCAAAAATAAAGATTCCCAGGCCCCAGCCCAGACCTACAGAATCAGACTCTCCAGGGTTAATTTCTGGGAACCTGTATTTTTTCAAGTCACCTTGTGATATATATATGGCCTACTCAGCACCTATGTTGTTGGATAATATAATAAATTGTTAAATTAACCAATAAGAACCTATAATAAGAGTTATACTGAATTTAAACAAGTACACTTTTGTTATTTTTAATCACACACTGATTAATGAAGTATGCCCACGGGGCACCTAAAAAAGCTCACATTAATGATTAGCAAAAGATGATTTCTATTTTACAGCAGTTCTTTGGAGGCATTTAAATATACTCTGCTTGCTAGACCAGTTGAGACTTTCTTCTTTATTAATATTCTAAACTACTTAGCCATATCCTCTCTGCTTCCTTAGGTCATATACAGGCAAACTTCAGTGGGTCCTTGTATTGTATGATGTTTAAAATGTCAACAGAACTTTTTCAGGGGTGTATTTAGTGTCTCCTTTTCTAACAATTATAGGACCCTTAAAAGATGGATTGGTTTACTTTTATTGACCAAAAATGGATTTATTTCATTTTTGTTAACTAAATCTCTCAAGGTACTGTCCCAAACATATTTCACCATTAGAATATAAACCCTTTATCTTGTTCCTGCTATACACAGGACCTCAGAACTCTACCTATGACATAGTGGCTGCTCATTGAATATTTGTTGAGTGAATGAATACAGCAAATGCTTAAGAAATGTTTTTGAAATTAATAACTATGTTTTGGGAGAAGCTGGCCAGTCATGAGCACTGGGTGGAGCTTTTAAAAAATACAAATTCTAGGATGTCATCCTGCACCAGTCAGAACCTTGGAACTTGGTACTCAGGTGATTCTGGGACTTAGCCAAATTTCAGAACCACAGAAAACAACTCTTAGTGTGTATTATCAGTTCTTCAGACAGCACCTCCTCTAAGAACTTCCTCATGCTTTCCCTCTCACGAACGGTGGAATGTGGTTTTTCCCACCTTTGAACTCTTATGCTGCAGTGTCCTGACATCTCCAGGAGCTCTCTTTTCACCCAGCTGTGGACCTCAGCAGTCTCTCTTCTGTGTAACCCATTTAGGTAGAGGGTGAATTCCTGGCAAGCAGGTACTTGATATCTTACAGCGTTGCACATATTGAGTGACCTGAATTTTGGGCAGGAGCCTTTTCTAAGACATTGTTTATGATATTTCCATGATTCTAAGGTGTTATTAGTTAAAGATGCAATATTGAGTCCACAGAAGAATTCTTTTAAGGGAAGAAATGAACCACCTCCAGAATGAAGAGTAGTTATATGTCAGAGACACTCAGATTGTAACGCAGCATAACAAAGATATAAGTTATCAGCCTGTATTTTTCACAATAACCTACCCCGTGTGTCAAGATTATCTTCTGTAAGGTTCCCTTCAAACCATATGGACAGAAAGAAAGAAGGACATTCCTAACACAGTCAACATATCTCAGAAGAAAGCAGACAATGGCATTAATACTTCTAACGGATGGCATACCATGACATGTGATAATAATGGCTGATGATAGTCCTAATAGTCCTTGTTCTGGTATTATACTCCAGGAAATTTTCTATGCACTTTAATTCTTTCGACCATCTTGCGAAAGTCATTTAATGACTGAGAAAACTGAAGCTCATACACTGAATCTGGAAACATCTGTGATTCACAGAATTATAAATTATTAGAGCTAGAATTCCTTTTAAAGAATATCTGACCAATCCCCTTTGTGCCACAGGGGAGTAAACTGGACCAAATCTAGACAGTAAATTAGTGTCAGTCTGGACTAAAGCAGGGATGCTTCTTCATACACACACACACACACACACACACACACATACACACACACTCATGTACACACATGCACATACATAGTTAATAAGGGAATATGTGAGTTAAAGTCTATTTTCCTATCTATACATTTCCCATCCTTGGCACACTTTTTCCTATTGTTTCACCTTTATTTTCTAGATAAAATAGTAAAAGATGACCTGAGACCTCGACTATATCCCATAGGAACAAGCCCACTCCCAAACCCACTCTGGCTACACTGCACAGATCAGTGCCCCATGCATGGCAGTGATAGGAGCAAAAACCCTTGTTCTTGGTGGTTGTAACTTCCTCTGAGCCCCTTACAGGAAGTAGATGATAAGGTACATGCCGGATGCCTCCTTTTCCCCACACCCTGGACTGCCTCAGCCCCAAACCAGAGTTTCCTGTTACCAGTGCTGAATGCCACCTGAGCAACTATGATGGAGGAAGAGCTCTACCAGCCTCCTGTCCTTGGCAGAGCTGACTGCAAACCTTACTTCTCTTTTGTCTGATATCTATGGATCAGTTTACTCTTAACAGTTAACCCCTCTCTCATCACAAATTTATAAAAAATAATAATGGTTTCTTTTAAAGAATAAAAATAATAAAAAAACATTCTTAATTAAATAGAAGAGATATTCCCACTCCTTTCTTCACAGATAGCTGATAAAATTCAGGCCTTTTTGGTCTTTGTTTCTTCCCTTTAGAATACATTACAAATGTAGATAATGTCTGCTTTGGCTAAAGCTTGATTTCTTCCTGCCCTGAATTTAATCCATCACATTTCAAAGGCAAGAGCAAAAGCTTCAATATTTAGTGAAGGGGGAAAACTTTTGAAGACAAGTGATGCTATGTAATTTATGGATGAATATCATAAACATGATGTTGAGTTGAAGAAAAAAATGGCAACCCACTCCAGTATTCTTGCCTGGAGAATCCTGTGGACAGAGGACCTGGTGGGCTGCTGTCCCTGGGGTTGCACAGAGTCGGACACAACTGAAGCGACTTAGCATGCATGCATGCATTGGAGAAGGAAATGGCAACCCGCTCCAGTGTTCTTGGCCTGGAGAATCCCAGGGATGGAGGAGTATGGTGGGCTGCCATCTATGGGGTTGCACAGAGTCAGACACGACTGAAGCAACTTAGCAGCAGCAGCAGAAGGCAGACATAGATTCACTATTCACAATATCAAAGGTTAAAACAGCCCAAATGCTCAGCAACTTATGCACAGATAAACAAAATGTGGTGTGATCCATGCAAAAGAATATTATGCAGCCATAAAAAGGAATGAAGTATTGATATATGTTACAAGTTGATGAACCTTATAAACAATATGCTAAGAGTAAGAATCCAGTCAATAGAGACCACATGTTATACAATTTCATTTATATGGAATTTCTAAACTAGGCAAGTCTATAAAGAAGGCAAATTAATGTGGCAGGGGTGCAAATGATTATGAGGTGTCTTTTGGGAGAGATTAAAATATTTTAAAGTTATATCATGGTGATGGTCGCATAACTCTTTGATTTTGATAAAAAGCATTAAATTGTACACTTAAACAAGGATCATTTCATGGTATCTAAATTAGGCTTCAAAAGCTATTTTAAATTCTAACGAACTAATCTGGGATTTTTTTTTTTTTTTTTTTTTTGGTGTTATATAGCTCAGCTTTACTTCAGAAATTGAATTCACTACTGATCCCAATGTGGGGGAAGTCAAGTTTTTTAAAAGAATGATTTGCAAGCAAGTTAGAAGGGTCTTTCCTATTGCACTGGATAAACAGTTTACATTCATATCTGAGAAAAAGAAACTAAGAATCTGGTTAGTTCTCTCTGGCCTAACATGTCCAAGGTCATGCACACAATACATTGTGGACAATGTGGAAGGCTATAAGAGGTGTATAAGGTTACTCTATTGGTCCAGAAAGATTTACAACTCATTTTCTTACATTTTAAAAAAATTCATGAAGTACAGAATCATTAAAGTAAATTCTGTGTGTACAAAGACAGAATACTAGGACTGTCCTCGAATACTATGACATCTCATAAAAAGAAATGTAGTAGCTTTCTATATTTTCATCAATTCTTCCCCTGCTTTTAGGCAATAGCTAGGGCAGCCCTACCTCACAACCTTGAGAAAGGAAGGTCAAGAGTAAAACAGAGACCTGAAGATTCAGGTGTCAGCTTCAAATTTCTTTCTTTTTCTAGTTTTAGTGAGATATAATTGACCAATGACATAAGTTGAAGGTGTACAACTTAATGATTTGATTTATGTATATATACTGCAAAATGATTAGTACGATAAATGTAGTTAACATTAATCTCCACACATAGCTACATTTTTTTTCTTGTGATGAGAACTTTTAAGGTCTTAAACAACTTTCAAATATACAATGCAGTATGGTTAACTACAGTCACCATATTGTACATGATGTTCCCCAAATTTATATTATAACTAGAAGTTTGTACCTTTTGACCACTTTCATCCAACTCCCCTACCCTCCACCACCCTCAAATTTCAAAATAGACTCTTGAAACTCCCAGCAGAGAGATGAAGAGTTTGGAGAAACTCAGAGAGCTTATGGGGTAAACTCTAGGTTTGGCAAGAATGCACAATGATGTAAGGGCCAGCTGTCCCCTACACATGCTGCTCTGCAGGTTTAGGGCCAAGTCAAAGGAAGCAGGTTACATTTCTGCGTGAGGATGAGCTTTCCAACTATGAGTGCCCTTTCAAAAGACAGAGACTGCCCATCAGGAAGGTTATAAGTAAGAAATGTATATTTGGTTGAGTCAGTAGAGACAAAATCTGAATGTCCATAAGCCTTTTAAAAGTTCAGGCCCCAGAGTCCCAGTCCTGGAGATTCTAAGTGTGTAGGTATCAAGGCGAGCGTGGTCAACTGCTTGTGGTCATTTTTTTGCTTTGTCTTGTTTTGTGCTTTAGATTCTTCACGTGATTTTGTGATCATCAATAAAGTTTGGGGCACAGGGGGTTAGGCCAGATCAGTGATTTTCAACCAAGGGTGACTTTGACCCCAAGGGAACATGTGACAATGTCTAGCATCCAGTTGATAGAGGCCAGGGATGCTGCTAAACATTCTATAATGCACAGGACAGTCCCCTCAACCAAAAAATACTAGGCCCCAAATGTCCATAGTACTGAGGTTGGGATAATTCTGGGGTAGAAAACCTTTCTGGGATCTTCTCTAACCCTGAGATTCTAGGATTCAAACAATTAGTATAACCACCTATGTGTATTATGTTTATGGGTAGATGACCCACCTTTGGGATTAGGGCCTTATGTTGTTCTAAATTGTACATACTTTGCTCCATGTATCTCAAGCCTGCCTCACAAGGCTTCTGTCCCTCTCTGGCCTTCACTTATGGCCCTCACTATGTCTAAGTTAAGTGAACCACAGAAATAAGTTTTGCAAATGTCACCAGCACAGATTGACAGCTAAGATAGGAACAGAGCATTGGACACAAAGTACTCAAAATCAGAGTTAAGGTTTTTAAAGGTCTTACTGGGAATGAATAAACTGGTGTCTCCATTTGTTTGTACTTATTTCATCAGCACTGGCAACATTGTCAGTGGGGTAGAGGGCATATTTTGGAGAATTCCCTCTTCTCTGCACTTCCCTCTTACAACCAGCAGCTTCATGTTCTTTCTCCTTTTGCCCTGCAGCAAAAACAGCACTTGAAAAAGGGTCTACAATATATATTCCCATTAAGGAACTGATGAATCTTCCTTGACAGAAATTTTGTGCCCTTATGGGGAAAGGACAAGTGGCTTCTAACATTTGTTGAATGGAGGCACCATGGATAAGTAGAATGATCAAAGATTTTGCTCACCCACCACATTCAAGGTTCAAACTCCTGGTCTGCTCCCTACATTTGTAGGTCATGAGAAAATCACTTCAGCTCTGCAGCACTCAGCATCTTCATCAGGAAATTGAGGATAACAACATCTAATTTGCAATGTTGTGGTCAGGGTTAGATAATATCTGTAATGAGCCCCAGGAAGGCAGAATTTGCGTCTGTTTGCCTCTGTTTACTGTTTATGTCATCACTAGAATAGTCTTGGACCCACAGTAGGAGCTCAAAAAACGTCTCTTGAATGAATATGTGAAAAGGTAGCCATTACTGCTGAGAGGCCACTTTGTGCCAAGCTGGCCTATGGTATTTCCTCCTTTCAAGGGCAAGAAAGTGGAGCTAGATACACAAGCCTGATTCCCTAATCACTGATTTTTCATTCTTATTAACTATTCCAGGGCAAAGAAGGAGCCTTTATGGTACGAGATTCCAGGACTCCAGGGACATACACCGTGTCTGTTTTCACCAAGGCCATCGTAAGGTATGGTGCTAAGTCAGCAAAGTGGGGAGGCATGGTACTGAGGTGGGTGATCAACAAGCCACACACAGCAATGTCAGACAGTGGATGAGGCAGAGGGGTCCTTAGAAACAGTGCATTGTCCCTGATCCCTCTGAGAAAACCAAGGCCAAGGAGATTAACAACATAACTGAACTCACTTAACTGGAAAATGACAGAGCTGGGCCTGTATGCCAGGTTCTTGCCCCAGTAAGCATCCCTGAGTCCAGAGCCCTAATGAAATAAAATATCTAGTCCTGTATTTAATACAAGTTTATAACCTAATCCAAAGAAAAACAAAAAGATACTTTGCAAGCAAGAAAAAATGAATTCTAGTTCTGGCTCTGCTGGTAAAACTACCCCCCATTTATTGAGTCCTTACTATGTGCAAGAACCTTATAGGTCATTTCCAACCATAATAAGCCCCAAAGGCAGGTACTACTATGCTCCTTCCACACACAGAGCTGACGGCCCTTTCTGAGGCAATAGAACACCAGAGGTCAAGCTGCCCTCATGTTCCAGCTGGCTGACTGCAAGACCCTCACCGCTGGTCTATGCTCCTCAGACCGCAGTCTCCTCTGTAAAACTGTCTAGAAGCCTAGCCAGGTCACAATTTTTTTTTCTATCTAGAAAGTCAGTAAGAACTAAGCAGTGTGGCAATGACCAAAGTCCAGTAAGAGAAAAGTAATTTCTAAGGAGTCCTCAGGGAACAAACACTTTGGAGAAGGAAATGGCAACCCATTCCAATATTCTTGCCTGGGAAATCTTATGGACAGAGGAGCCTGCTGGCTATAGACCATGGGGTTGCAAAGAGTCAGACATGATTGAGCATCACACACAATTCAGGGAATACTTGCTGGAGGATGGAGGACCTCAGTAAGACTTGAAGTAAGAGCAAGGTGTAGCCAGATGGTGAAGAGGAAGGGTCTGTCCAAGGTTGAGAAAAAAGGTAATGCCCATCACCAAGGGGCCATGCCTCTGCCATAGCTGGGGGACCGGGGGCTCCAAAAGGATGATGGAAAAAGAATGAGAAATAAAGTCTGTGTTGGGAGTCCCTAAGACCACCCCAGATTCGGCGATTCATTAGGAAGGCTCAAGGACTCAGGATATGGTGCAAGGTTAAGACTTTTTACAGTGAAAGCATACAAAGCAAAAGCAGCACGAGGGAAAGGCACGTGGGGCAAAACCCAAAGAGAGCCAAATGCACGCTTTCAGGAGTCCTCTCCTAGTGGACCACACAGGACGTGCTCAATTCCTCCAGCAACAAGTGCCATAACAGGGTGAAATGGTGTCACCAGGGAAGCTCACCAGAGACTCACACCCAAAGTTTTCACTGGCGGCTGGTCACGTAGGTACCCTCTGCCTGGCACGTAGCAAAATTCGAGACTCCCAGAAAAAAAGTAAATGTTGAGCATAAACCTCATTGTTTATGTAAACAATTTAGGTACATCCTTACCAGTTAGAGAATGGTGGAAGCCCTTTTGAAATCCAAGTTCTCAGAAGCCAACCAAGTACCAACCTGGCAAGCAGATCTTTTATGAATGGTAGTCAAGGCAGCTGTGTTAACTCTGCTATGCAAAGTCAAATAAGTACAACGGGGCTGAGATGCTTTCTGAACATGTACTGATGATTAGTTAAATCCACACAGCAGAGAAGGCAAACATGCCATCCCCTGGGGGATGGATACAAGACCTTTCCCCATTTTGTGGTTTGGGGAGAAACATCACCAGTCCATCATGGGACCAATCATAACTGGGTCCAGACACACCCTCAGAATCTTCCTTCATACACCACTCAGGGCCAACCTGACTGACATAAAAGTTAAAATATATCTGCCATGCTTGTGAGAGGTAAAGAGCAAAGCTACTAGGATACTGCTACCAGTAGATATTTCTGTGTCCAAACATTGCTTCTTAGTAATGACTGCATGTCTCATTTGTTTAAGTGAGAACAACCCCTGTATAAAGCATTATCACATCAAAGAAACAAATGACAACCCCAAGCGATATTACGTGGCTGAAAAGTATGTGTTTGATTCCATCCCTCTCCTCATCAATTATCACCAGCACAACGGAGGAGGTGAGTTCTCAGGACAAGGGCAGAGGGGGGCCCTTGCAGGGGAACATGGAGAAAAGTGACAAACACCCATCATTTCAGACAATTACTATATTACTATAAATAGTAATGATTTATACCAATACCAAAGGATGCCAAATATTTGATTACATACTTTCCATTAGCAGATTTTGTTGCTAGAATCATGATATTTCACCAACCACCTACCCACCTGCAATGTTACAGGTCCTCTCAGGGAAAGTGTAATATCAGTGATTGTGGCTTTGGAATTTGTTTTCCAGAGTAAAAACAGCTGTTGCATTGGATTACACTTTTTTTTTTTCCTGGTGATTTGACTCAAATGGTTGCTTCAGTAAAGCTCTAATGACTGTCTTTCACTTTTTAATCAACCCAGGCCTGGTCACTAGACTCCGGTATCCAGTTTGCTCCTGGAGGCAGAAAGCCCCAGTCACCGCAGGGCTGAGATATGGTAAGAGTGCATTTGGGAATGGTATTCATTTGCATTAACTCACATCCCTAAAGGTCTGGGGCAAATTGTGAATGGACTTCCCCAGACTTAAAATGATCATTAAACAAGTACACTATATATCTGGAGATGGTATACACAAATGACCATCTACAATGTGTGTAAGATAGATAGACAGATGCACATTTATCTAGGTCATATCAATGAAGTGTTTGCTGAGCACCTACTCTGTACAGAGCACTCCACTCAGTGCTATGAGAAACCAGTGCTATACCACTGTGTTCCTACCTATCTTCTAGAACATCTGTATCATCTAGTTTATTGACTATCAGTCCACTGCAGGTGCTATAAGCTAGCAGCATCTAGAAGTGTGTGTCCGCATAGCACTGTGTTAAAATTTTTTTAATGCTTTTAGGCAGGGCATACATCTCCAGGGCCATGGGCCTTACTTTTCCTTCCTCCCCTATGAAACCATTTCATCCCCTTGTACTTTCTGCCTGGAACCTGAAGGCATTTGGGGATGCAAACATACCCTGATCCAAACTGTGCTGGCTGAGAAGGCTGATGTAACTTTCATGTTGTATCTTTTAGATTGGTGGTCCTCAAACTTCGGTGGGCATTCAAGTTATCTAGGATGCTTATGAAAAGTATTGACTCCTGGCCCCAACCCAGCACTTACCAAAATGCAATCCCTGATGGTTGGGTCCTGGAGTTGCATTTTCAGCAAAGGCCCTGGGTGATTCTGACACCAGGGGTTAGAGGGTGATACTTTGGGAAATGTTGCCATGGGCTCCTCATCTGTAACCAGCACCATGTCTGCACACTGTGGGTGCTTGGTACTGTTTCTTGTTGAGTCTCTGACTCAGAGAGGTAGAAACTGAACTGTTTATGGTACTAGACCAAGCGTCAGCTAATACCTGTAGAATCCTAATGTGTTCATGCTGGGTGGAAGCCCAGGGAGTATTTTATGAACCCATTCATTTTTGTCAGCATGGAGGTTGAGATTCAGGTTCCTTTTATTCATTTATTGAGCATTTGTTGAGCACATACCTTGTTCTAGACTGTGTGCTGGCCTCCTCTTGGAATCCACTACCTTACCCTTACCTCTACTAAGGCCTAACAAGTGCTGTCTACAAAATGGATGCTCTTGGTGGATAAATGAATGAATGAATGACCAATTCAAATAAAATTTGCTCTACATGAAAAATGAAAATAACAATTTTCAATCACGTATAGGAAATGATTGGGACCTTATAACCCTTTGATTGACTTTAATATCTCAACTGATGCCATCCTCCTTCCTCTTTCCATGTAATCATCCCCACACACATTTTTTCGTGGTTTTCAGTGCATATTCTATGTTATTATTTGGGAAAGAAGATAATTTTACCTATCTATAGTTCTAAGTATGAGGGCTTATACCATTTGCCATCTTTGATGGCAAATTAACGATAGTCTAACACTCCGTATAGAGCAGTATAGTTTCCTGGTAGTCCTATACCTCGTATCTACTGCTTGCCAACTCTGGAAACCCCTCTCTTTCTCTTCCAGGGAAATGGGTGATTGATCCCTCGGAGCTCACTTTTGTGCAGGAGATTGGCAGTGGGCAGTTTGGGTTGGTGCATCTTGGCTACTGGCTCAACAAGGACAAGGTGGCCATCAAAACCATTCAAGAAGGGGCTATGTCAGAAGAGGATTTCATTGAGGAGGCTGAAGTCATGATGTGAGTGGCCTAAACAACAGCACACAGACAGCACTGTGATCTTTAAACACCATTCTAACGTCATCTTATGCCACCTCCCTGCCCAAGTCCAGCGATGGCTTCCTGTGGCATGGAGAATAACATCAAGCTCCTCACTGTGGTCTAGAAGGCCTTCCACAGTCTGGCCCTGCCCACTCCTTAATTTCATCTCCTACCCATCTCTCCTCTGGTTCCACACATGCCAGTCACACTGACCTTCGTTGTCCTCACACACACCAGCTGAGTCCATGCCATTCTTCAGTTCAATGAGACATTTTTGTTTGAGGGAGGAAGTGTATTGGGAAACTGAATTTTCAGTTGAGACCATCTCAACTCTTGCCATTTTTCTCCAGGAAACTCTCTCACCCCAAACTAGTCCAGCTCTATGGAGTATGCCTGGAGCAGGCCCCCATCTGCCTGGTGTTTGAGTTCATGGAACACGGCTGCCTGTCAGATTACCTGCGTAGCCAGAGGGGGCTTTTTGCCGCGGAGACCCTGCTGGGCATGTGTCTGGACGTGTGTGAGGGCATGGCCTACCTGGAAGAGGCGTGTGTCATCCACAGAGACTTGGTAAGAGGATGCAGGGCAAAACCCTACAAGTTCAGGGTGAAGGGGCATGTCCCACTGAAATGCAGAACTACCAAGACTGGGAACGCAAGAATCAATAAAAAGGCACAAGCTTTCTTCCTTCCCATTGCAACTTCTTCCTTCCTCCACCCACTGTGGGAGGTCCTCATGGGACTCAGTTCTGGGTTCTATTCCCAACCCCACTTCTAACTTTCACTCTCTGAGTTGGAGTTTACATTCTTCCAAAATGAAGCTAACAGCCGCTCCTCTTAACCTCTCTATGCCTCCACATCCTCTTGGTAAAATAAGAGAAGTTGACAAGTACATGCTTTCTTAAAATGCTATCCAAGGATCTATCAGGATCACATTGGGGTGATCCTAGAACCAACCTCAGAATTTCTGGCGGTTGAGGCTCAGGAATATTCATTTTAACATGTCCACCCCATGGAATTTGCAGGCACATTAGAACTTAAGACTCACAGGATCTTTTATCAGTAGTTCAGTTCAGTTCAGTTCAGTTCAGTCACTCGGTTGTATCCAATTCTTTGCAACCCCATGAATCACAGCACTCCAGGCCTCCCTGTCCATCACCAATTCCCGGAGTTTACTCAAACTCATGTCCATTGAGTTGGTGATGCCATCCAGCCATCTCATCCTCCGTCATCCCCTTCTCCTCCTGCCCCCAATCCCTCCCAGCATCAGGGTCTTTTCCAATGAGTCAACTCTTCACTTGAGGTGGCCAAAGTACTGGAGTTTCAGCTTCAGCATCAGTCCTTCCAATGAACACCCGGGACTGATCTTGTTTAGGATGGACTGGGTGGATCTCCTTGCAGTCCAAGGGATTCAGGAAGGGATCTTCAAATCCGACACTCTGTCACATGAATTAGGGACCATGTTATCTCCCTATTGAGGAATAGTTTTAAGAGAATTAGCAACCTCAATACATTCTTACTTTAGTCAGATGGATGACAGTTTCTTCATACTATCCCTAAGGTTAACATCAGGTTGCACTGGAGCTTATAATTGGTTACACAACACCATGGATTTCTCTTCTGATTAGGATCCCAGGAATGAAGATGAAAGATGAGATTTACTCACCCTGATAAAAAGACCTTACTCATTCAGTTTCCATCACACACTAGTGATGCTTAATTAACATTTGTGAAGCTCCTTATTGCTCCCATATAAGCAAAGCACTGTGATTATAGGAGACTCCTTAATTACTGATTACTCACCAAGTTTTCTTCATCCTTTTGTTTGCTTGTCTCTGCCCCAGGCTGCCCGGAATTGTTTAGTTGGGGAAAACCAAGTTATCAAGGTGTCCGACTTTGGGATGACAAGGTAACATGGGGATATGGTACCAGCAAAGTCTCAGGAATGGGACGCAGGGCCCCAGGACACTCGGACCATCTCTCTCCTCTCTCTTCCCAGGTTCGTCCTTGATGACCAATATACCAGTTCCACAGGCACCAAGTTCCCAGTGAAGTGGGCATCTCCGGAAGTCTTCTCTTTCAGTCGCTACAGCAGCAAGTCAGATGTGTGGTCATTTGGTAAGTATCATTCTGGCCCCACACCCACACAACCTGGGACTGTGCACCAGCTGTTTTATTTGTCCAATTGCTGGGATGGTGAAGGCATCCCAGTGAGAGTCTACAGACTCATTATTGTATTTATTCTTGGTTATTTTTGAAATGGAGGTAAAAATAAAAATGAAAAAAGGATACTTATGACAGCTGCTGTGAGATCAAAAGATGGAGGAGTCAGAAGATTACAATATGAGTTCCCGGAAGGCAGGGACCATGTTTTTTTCCAACATTATGCTTATTCCCACATTTAACCCTCAGTAAGTGTATTACCCATTCATTCAACAATGATTTTTTGAGCATCTACTACATGCCAGGGGCTAATTTGGGTGCTCACAAAGCATTGTTACATAGGATAGAAAAGACTCCTGTTCTCTTGGAGCCAAATTTTAAGGAGAGGTAAGAGTCATGTAAACAAGCTAACAAATATGTGTGTAAAGTCAAGTCAGGGAGTAGTAAGCAAGTGCTATGAATAAAACAAAGCAGTAATAGGGCAAAGAGTGACTACAATGGAGCGAGGGTCTGTATTAAATAGCAGGATCCATCCAGGAAGGCCTCTCTGAGACTCTCTGTGACTGTTGAGCAGAGAGCTGAATGATAAGAGGAAGATGTCTCCATTTGAAGATCCAGGAAACAGTGTCTCTAACAAAGGCAGCAGCAAGTGCCAACGTTTGGTGTGTCCAAAGAAAAGGGAGTACTGACTTAGCAGGAGAAATGCAGGCAATGAAATTGGCTGGCCATGGTAAGGAATTCGATTTCTCATAAGTGCAAATGGGCGTGAATGAAAGAATGAATGATGCCCATGGGACAAGAAGCACTAAATGTTCCTGCTAGAAGTGTCATGTCTTTGTAAATCATAACCTATGCATATTAAAGTGTGCACAAATCTATACTGGACAACCTCTTTGATCTGGAGTGTAAGAAGGATTCTACTTTGGACAGAAATGGTTTGGAGTTTGATCTTGTCATTCTGTATGAAGGGAAGATTTGCCAAGTATATTGACTAGTAGGAGAAACCAGGGAGAAGACTGAATAAATCCCTTAGGAAAAGAACTAATTAGTCTTCTTCAGTACTTTAGAATATCCATTTCCAACAGCCAAGTGGTATGTTTATTTTGAGTCCTTCTAAATTGTTCCTTGGACTTCTCAGGTGGCTCAGTGGTAAAGAATACACCTGTCAATGCAGAAGACCGAGGTTTGAGCCCTGGGTCAGCAAGATCTCCTGAAGAAGGGAATGGCAATCCACTACAGTATTCTTGCCTGGGAAATCCCATGGACAGAGGAGCCTGGCAGGCTACAGTCCACGGGGTCACAAAAGAGACAGATATGACTTAGCTACTAAACCACAACAACAACAAAAATTGTTCCTTAAAGTAGTTCCTCTGTTCAACAGGCCTAGTTATGACTTTGATAATCAAGCTGAAGGTACAGAATGAACTCAGAAGAAATAAAACTGCACTAGAGCAACCTCAGATCCTCTTTTCCCCAGTGCATACAACTAGGAAGGGTGTGGCCACTCTCCATGGGTACGGCTGGTCATGTTGCACCAAGCCAGTTGTTCCATAAAGAAACGTTGACAGCCATGGCCACTTTGTCACATTCACCCATGACTCAGGATGGTGTTTATTCTGCCACAGGTTGTTAGCCTAGGACTTTGCTGCTGCATCTTATAATTAGAGGATTGAGCTTAAAGTCTGTCCCTTCCTAGGACACGTCATCTGAAGTGTCCAAAGATGAGACTGACTGATGCAAGCAGAGTAGGAAGGGTGAGAAAACGGGAGACAACCCTGAGAAACAGAAATGTGGATGGAGGAGAGCTCGCTGCCTGCCTCAAGGCCATTGGGCTTTGTCGTGCATTTTAAGGTTTTTGCCCTAATGAACTACACTATTTTAAACAAGCCAACTCACCTCTTTGGGGCCTTACTCAGTTCCTCAATGTATCACAAGGTTTGCATAAAAGCAATTGTTTTCCAGCCAGCTTTGAGCAGCAAACCCCCATTTTCCAAAGAAATCTCACTAGAAATCCTGGTATCTTGGGGTGTTAAATAAACTTATTTACTGAATTTCCCCAAACTCCTGAGGCACCTCTGAGGCTCCCTCAGAAATTCTCATCCAGTTGTCTGGACTGGGCCCCAGGATCTGCCACTGGAACAAATTTCTGAGATGATTTTTCAAGACTTCAGATGCTTGAGGGATCATATTTTGCAAAATTCTTCCCTTGAGTTCTCTGGACTCTGTTTTGAAAACTACTGGATTAGGTGACCTGCAAGTTCTGTTCCCACTCTCACATCCGATGAATAGATATGAGTACATAGTAAAGTTGGGTGTAACATTTCTACTGAAGGCAGAAAAGGAAAAGTGATTAAATCAGAGATCAAAAATAGACAACCTGAAGAGTTTTGCTTGGTTAACACAGTATTTTTTTTAATCAAATTGAGTTTGTATTTTAAAACTACCAATTTATGATTTATCTTTTAAAATAAATCAGAAAAATGTGACAATCCTGAGCCCTCATTCCCAACTACCCTATTCTTGTTGGAGCCAAATCACAGCTCTCCCTTTGGGGACAGAAGTTTTGACTTCTGGTTTTCCACAGTCCTCACTAGTCCCTGTTATGCAGACTTCATTTGCTCTATTCATCTACATCATGTGTAGACATTTGAGTTTATATCCCCTGCAAGCTTTAGTTGTAGCATTTGAGATAGATATAACAAAGGGCTGAGCTTGAACATTCTTCAGTTGGGAAATCTCTGTTCTTTAGAAATAGTACGGGCCTAATAAGCTTTAGGTGGTTTGACATTATAATTTCTGGTGGTAGAGACTTGAATTTTAACGTCAAAGAGTTTGTGATTTCTAGCTGTGAGTTTGTTATCTATGAACTTTATCACTACATGTTTTGATTCACTATTTCTCATAGGTGTGCTGATGTGGGAAGTATTCAGTGAAGGTAAAATCCCATATGAAAACCGAAGCAACTCAGAGGTGGTAGAAGACATCACCACTGGATTTCGGTTATACAAGCCCCGACTGGCCTCCCAGCCTATCTACCAGATCATGAATCATTGTTGGAAAGAGGTCAGTAAAGGAAGTGGTTTCCCCTTCTCCCTCCTCCACATTATAATCTGTAACTTCAGGGTCTGCCCCCATCCTCAAAGAAAGGAACCCTCTCAGAGGATGAGGCAGTAGGGATGACAAAACAGATTAGCAAGAAGATGACATTGAGCACCTATTAAGTGAAGGAGTTCGCTATCTCTAGAAGAGCTGGCAGAGATCTTAGATATTTTATTTGCAATATAATGGTACAAGCCATCAACATACTGTCAGAGAGGAAAAGGGGTTAGATCTGATTACATTTGTGTGGGCCTGTTTCTGGGATCCTAACTCTACTCCATTTATCTGTCTATTCTTTCACCAACATCACAGCCTCTTGATTACTAAAGCTTTATAGTAAGTCTTAAAGTCAAGGAGTGTCAGTCCTTTAACCGTGTTCATCTTGCTCAGTATTGTGTTGGCTATTTTGAGTCTTTTACCTTTCCATGTAAACCTTAGGGGAAAAAAAAAACCTTAGGGGTTTCCCTGGTGGCTCAGACAGTAAAGAATCCACCTGCAATGCGGGAGACCTGGGTTCAATCCCTGGGTTGGGAAGATCCCCTGGAGGAGGGCAAGGCAACCCACTCCAGTATTCTTATCTGGAGAATCCCCATGGACAGAGAAGCCTGGTGGGCTATAGTCCATGGGGTCCCAAAGAGTCGGACATGACTGAGTAACTAAACACAGCACAGCACATAAACCTTAGAGTCATTTTGTCAGTTATCTACAAAATAAGTTGCTCGGTTCTTACTGTGATTGTGTTGAATCTACAGATCAAGTTGAAAACAAATGTAACCTTAACAATATAAAGTCTTCCTACACACAAACATGGAATATTTCTCCATTGACTTAGATCTTCTTTGATATCTTGTTTTAGAAGTTTGTATTTTTCCTAGCATAGATTCTATACACATTTTATGAGATTTATACCCAAATATTTACTTTTTTGATGTTATTTAGCATTTATTTATGTTACATTTTATATATGACTTTATTTCATTCTCTCAACAATCTTATCAGACAGATAATATTATTATCCTCATTTTACAGATAAAAAACTGAGGTTCAAAGATGTTAAGTAACCTGTTCAAGGTCACACAGCTAAGTGGAAAAGCTGAAATTCAAAAGCAGGCCATATTTTGATTCCAAAATGCCTGCTGTTAACAACTAAGACACAATGCCCTCAAATACAACATATACAGAAACATATTTAAAAACCAGTAAAAAAAGTATTGCTGTTTAATTCTGGTTTGCTTTGGAATTAGCTATGACACACAAGTACAAGGAAATCACAGAGTGACCTTTCTTTCTCTTCCTAGAAACCAGAAGACCGGCCACCCTTCTCCAGACTCTTGAGTCAACTGGCTGAAATGGCAGAATTGGGGCTTTAAAAGAGACTCAGTGCTAGGCCACGGGCTCCAGATCCTGAGTGGGGGAAGGAGGTCTTCCCTTCACAGAGCATTAAAAGCTGCCACCAGCCCAGGACTCCCCAGAGGCAGCTGGCCTATTGCACCAGTCCCTAAGCTGCCACGGAGGCAGCGGCCTGCTACAGGCTGGCGCCAGGCCACGGGCAAAGGACTCGGCCACTGCGCTGGGAGTGCGGCCAGAGCAGCAGTGATGTGCCTGCCCTTCCTCCGGCCTCTTCTCCTGCCTAATGCACAAACCTCAACCAACAGCTTTAAGGCAACACTTCTTGCACTTCTTAGAGAAAGGGAGAGATGGTGTAGGACCCTGGACTATTACCTTCATTATTATTTTAAACATGGACCTAAAGTTCATGGTCAAGGGAATCTTTATTTGACCCAGCAATACAGAATCCCAGAATATGGGGTGAGATGATCAAGAAGCATGACAATTTCTCAAGGAGAACTAGTGAGTTAATTAAAGTCACAAAGAGTAAGCTCTGCCTCTGTGATGCTGTCAGCCACAGCTTCCTGCCTCAGAGGATGATGGAACAACTGCTTACCTCAGAGACCGGATATGCGGAGAAGTAGCTTTGTGAGGTTTTACTCATAGAGCACACTGCCACCTCTCTCCTTGAAGAGAGCATGATGGACTGGGGTGAGCAATTCTGATCCCACTGCTGGAGCATTGGGTATCTGGCATCTGGGCAGAAAGAGGGCATCAGATGATGGAATCACCTGATACAGGGAAATGCCTTAGGCTGTTACCACTTGGATGCTCATCTTTAGTACCAAGTCAAGCAGGTGACTCTGCCTCCCCTTTCATGCCGAATCCTTCGGCAGGCATCCTGGGGGAGGGCGGGGGGAAACCATGACTTCTGTAAACAATCAGACCCCTCTCTGCATTCTTCCATCCTCATCAACAGAGTGCAGACTTGTGCCAGGCACTGTGGCCTGCCAGAGAAACTGAAGCTTGTTTCGGCCCTAGAGATTTGCAACTTCAAGGTTGAGACTTCAAGTCTCCCTAAATTCTAAGGGAGGAACAAGAGGTCTGTTCTTGCTCAAACCATCTGGAAGGAAACTGAGTCAGGTACTGAGTCAGGGGCTTCCAAGATGCACAAGGATGCCTCTTGTTATTGAGTACCTGAATATGCAAAGTGCAAATGTACGGAGCTACAGGCCTTTCTGCAGAATCTCAGTTCACCCTGAGTTCACACCAACACTCTGAGGTATTATCATCATTCCCATTTTACAGACAATGGAACTTCGGCTTTGAAAAGCTTGGACACCTGCCTGAAGCAACAGAGCTAGGAAGTATTAATATAGAGCCCACCTCTGTCTGACTCCAATGCAGTTTCTCTATTTTTATTCAATACCGCCTCCTATTGAGGGTCAAAGAGATTGCAGAAGAGATAAGTACAGCAGAGGGGAAGAACCAATAAAGAAGCCCACACAGCACCATCAGCAAGTAAAGTTGATCCTGTATGGAGCAGTGTGGTTGTCGACGTAGCCCTCCAACTTGGAATAGGATCTTTATTTCCTCATCTGTATCCTCACCTTCCTTAGAGTTAATGACTTTGGAGTTATTAAAGGAGTAATTAGCCCTTTGATTCACCCAACCCACCAGAGTAATACAGCAAGAAGCTGTTTATAGAAGGGCTTCAAAGTGGCTTTAAAAGATCCTCCTGCAGAAGTATAAAACTTCCTTTAATTATCACTTCAACTTTGAACTGGCCGAGGTCTTCTTGGACACTTTCTGAGGAGGGGTATTCCCTGATGTGAGAGAGATTTAATTTTCCTATGGTGTTCAGATAAAACTCTCAGAGCAATTACTGGATGGTGTTGAAGTCAACTCTTTCTAAATCATGTGATATTTTGACTGCCTGGTGATGCAGACGCACAACTTTTAACTATAACTATTGTGACACTGGTAGCTTCAAAATAAAACTATCATTTAAAAGATGACATTCCTCAACTTATCCAAAATCATCCCTGTTTACTTTTCTGGCATTTTTGTGCATTCTTTTTTGGACCCTTTAATTAGAGATGATTTCTGGAACATCAAGCCTAGAAGGAAAACATCAGAATTGACTGATTTTCTGTGGTATGGTTTAGAATGATTCTCCCCTGCATGGTATTATCTTGTTTAAACTCAGATTCATTGAGGCTTTAACTCAACACGTGTCAAGAGTTTAGCTCTCAGTGTCCTGGAAAATGAACTTCCTGCCTGTTTGACTTTTTCCCCCCTCTCACATTTTGAAAATGGTGCCATGTGTTACAGGGAATTCCCCTATGCAAAGTTTTGGTTCTAGATGCATTTGATAGATTCTGCATTGTGTCCTTTTGAGACTATATATTTATGTTTTACTAGAGTGAATATTTATTACTGTACAGTCATTCACAATTAAAATGTTACAAATATCTCCTATGCTTTGTAAAGCTCACCAAGTTAAAGGCTGGGTCTAGCAAATAAAGTTGTGCATTTTAGTGAATATCGTATCTATTGCCTGGGTCCATATTTAGCCAAATGTCAGACAACCAAAAGTTTTCCTTAAATAATAATGGTTACATAGTTTCACATTACACAGACAAGTAAAGACTATATATCACTTAACATTTTTTTCATCAAGTAAATATCAAATGATTCCTATGTTCCTTTGTTTGTTCCTTCCTATGTTTTGTCTTTGCAGAAACAAAAATGAAAAAGACATAGTCTTTACTTTTAAAAGACATTCCAGGTATGGTTGAGAAGACAAACATATACACAAGCAAAATTATAATACAGGAATTAGAGCAACAACAGAAATAAGGTCAAAGTAGAGAAGAGCTCAGAAAAAGTGACGGAATCTCTCAGACAAAGGGCAATGTCAGTAGAAACTTTCTAGAATCTTGCAACTCAAATCGTGGTCCCTGGACCAGCAACAGCAGAATTACTAGCCTGTGAGAAACCCAAATTCTCTGCCTCCACCCTGAGATCCACTGAATAAGAATCTACATTTTAACATGATCTACACGTGATCATACGTACATTAAAATTTTGGAAGCACTACCACAGAAGACATCACATCTGACTCAGTTTTGAAGATGAATTACGGGATTTTTAGGCAAGACAATGGGCAGAAATAAGAGAAGTATTTTCCAGGTAGAAGGATAGAGGAAACAAAACATATTGAGAAGCTATTATCTGTTTATCATTGCTGGAACATAAAGAGTGTGTGTGTGTGTGTGTGTGTGTGTGTGGTCTCAGCAAGGGGGAGGATAATAAAAGGAGTAGACAAATTGAAATTAAGGCTATAAATATATAGACAAGGACCTAGATTTTAAAACACACACACACACAAATACTGAAACTCTACTTGTAGAGAGAAAAAATGTCTTTGAACAAGGAGAGAAGGTCAAATTTGCATTTAAAAATATATTCTGGCACCAGTGTGGTGAGTGGATTTGAGAAAGGCAAAGCTGGTGGAAGAGAAACCAATCTGGAAAAGATTTCTGCCTTGTTCCTAGTACCAGATTATTGTTCATACTCATTCACTGTCATCTCCTGTGAGGGTGACATGTGGCAATGTAATTCAGAGTCTTTAAGCCACAGTTGGACAGCAAGGCACATCTATTCTCCTTCCTAAAATTCCAGTGGAATAAAAGCTGGGTTATTATAATTCTCCCTGTACCTTTCATTTCACCAAATGTCCACGTCTACCACAGGAACCAGCTCGTACACATGAGAACCATTAGGGACCAGTAAGAAAGCCTGTGGCTTCCACACTGTCCTTTGTGGAACTCACCTCTGGGCTTGACTCCCACTGGCAAATGACCCAGAAAGGAAACATACAGCAGGTTGGATGAGCAGATCTGCTTCTCAGAGAACATTTATCCTGCAGACTCTACCCTGCCTCGGATCTCCCAACACACAAAACCACCACACTCAGGAAAAAGGCAGAATATATGCCATTCAGCAAGAGGGGCAGGGTGTGTGTGTGTGTGTGTGTGTGTGTGTGTGCGCGCGCAGAAGGAGTCATAGATTTTTTTGAGGGGCTCAGAAAGGTGCTCTGATCAGGAAGAGGAGGATAGAGTTGAAGCTTCATTCAAACAGAGAGCACATATTTTCACTTAGAGTAAATATTTATTTGCAGTGACTTTGAGGAAAGTGCTAGAAATTTGGTGCACCAAACTCACTCCCCAGAACCACCCCTTGGTGGCAGTACTGTGTGTTGGGGGTGGGGGGTTATCTTCTATGACTGTGATTCTTCTCAAGTGACCATGAGCAACTGGCTTCTGGGATAACAGAATCATACAGATACTGTTAGAAGGAGTTTTAGAGATCATTTGTTACCATTCACCTGCTATTTCTTGGCACTGTGTCAGGCATATATGATGAATAAGATACCTTATCAGTTGAGGACCAGACACACCACAGTCAAATTAAGATAATTCAAGGAGGGCCTATAAAAGAACTACTTAACACAAGGTGGGTTTAAATGAACCACAGGAAGTAGCAAGGAGGAAAAGAACTGCCAAGGAGCAGTTACTATCCCCAGGCCCCCAAAAATGAGAAATTGGAGCAGTAATTTGACTGTGGAAGCAGAGAGTCACCTGGAGAAAGTTGCCTTGAGAGGACAGGACCTTTAGTGAGGGACAGAGGAAGCCCAGAACAACATCACAAGGAAGAAACTGCAGAATAAATACGCTGGCCCCACTCTCTTCCTTCCCCCATCAACTGCTGGGGCTGACTGCTGACCAATCCCTCTGTCCTCTGGAAGCCAGAGGACAAGGAAATTCTAGTGCGATTGTCTACAGGCCAGTCTCCAGGCAAGAAGGCAGGGTGAGAAGAGTGAGAAATAAGACTGGAGGAGCAAGAGAAGATATCCAGTACAGAGGCCAACCTTCCTGTAAGAAGCCTCAGCTAGTAAAAGAAAAAAAAAGTCCAACGCATAAATAAATGCAGTTGATCCTCCTTATTTGCAGAGTCTATACTTACAAACTGTCTACTCGCTAAGATTTATTTGTAACCCCAAATCAATTCTTGCAGCCTTTCCACACATGTCATTCAGGACAGGCCCATGCTCAGAACTGTGAAAAATTTGAGTCACTCTACAAGCACATTCCCAGGTGAGGTTGAACAAGGCAAGGCTCTGCCTTCTCGTTTCAGCTCATAACATAAACTAGTGTCTTTTTTTAGGTCTGTTTAGTGTCACACTTTTTGCACTTATGTACACTTTATTAGTCATTTTGCTGTTTAAAGTGACCCTGAAGCATAGAACTGAGGTATTACCTCACGTAAGTGAAAGAACACTATGATGTGTTACATGGTAAATGTGGGTTAGGTGAATTTCACTCAGCATGACTTATGATGCTGTTGACTGTGAATTCAATGTTAATACATCCACAATACATACTAAACAAGGCGTTTTTGAACAGAAATATGCATAAAACAAGATTATGTGTAAATCAGGTGACTTTATAAAACATAAACATAAAATAATGAAAATCAACTGTGATCACAAAGGGCTGCTGGAGGTCATATGATGGAACAGAGGTCACAGTACAGTGAGTACAGAGAAAGAGTGAAAACATGCGAGGGATCAGGGAGGGCTTCACAGAGGAAGTGATATTTGAGCTGTGTCCTAAAGGGTCAATGGGAGTTCCTAAGAGAGGGAGGACCTAGAAGAACATGTCAGACCAGAGAAACCAACATGCATAAAAACACACCTTATTCCACCTTCTTCCCCAGTTTTATTTCTATGTTAGCACTAGGAACCTTGGGCCCAAAGCCAGCAGGTGCTGGAGAATTAGTTAAAGGAACTTAGAGGATTCTGGTTCCTCACCATCTAGATTCACATCTACTCATTCCCCTCTCCACCCATCTACAGCTACCAAGGAGTTCCTGGTCCCTTTTCATTTTCTCAGGTTCATTTTGAGTACAAATGTCTATAAGCTGAGACAAGCTACACATTTATTTGCTTTTCTGGTGTGTATATCTCAAAGCACTTTCCCATCTAAGATGATGCTTCATCTCTCCAGCAGCATTGAGATGAAAGAGTGGGTGAAGAGGGGGTCTCACTTGACAGAAAAGGGAAGTGACACACAGCATGCGTGATGTTGTAGAGCTACTCAACACAAGTGAGATTAGAACTCAGATCTTATTCCAAATCCTGCATTCTTCCTAGAGATCATGTCAAAATTTGAACCATGGTGACATTAAAAAAAAAAAAAAAAAAACCCACAACAACAAAAGCTCCCATTTTTGAGCACATGTGATGGCTCTGCTGAGTGTGACACTGATTGCTTCATTTAACCTTCCAAGAACCTAAGGGAAAGAAATAATTATGACCATCTCAATTTTATAGATGTGGGGCTGGCTCAGACATTAAAGACTCCGCCTGCAATGTGGAAGACCTGGGTTCCATCCCTGGCTTGGGAAGATGCCCTGGAGGAAGCGTGGCAACCCTCTCCAGTATTCTTGCCTGGAGAATCCCCATGGGCAGAGGAGCCTGGAGGGCTTCAGCCCATGGGGTGGCAAAGAGTCAGACACAACCGAACGATTAAGCACAGAACACGGGGCTCAGTAAACTGGGAAAACCATTCATGGTTCTATAATTAGTAAGAGGCAGAATGCAGGCCTGAAGCCAGACCTATCTGTTCCCAAATTCCACACTCCCAACCATTTGGTGGGGTTGATTATAGGGCCACGATGCCAGCCCCTGAGAATACAGCAGCACCAAACTCACTGTACCTCAGCTACACTGCTGCATTCCAAATCTGGAATGCGCTCGAGGTCTCCTTATCAGTTCTTATCCAAAATTATTGTAAACAGTATTTGTTTAAATAATGATGAAAATTTCTTTGCTGTCAAGTTATATAGAAAATACATGACCTTCAAGGGAGACCAGTTCTCTAGAAGTTGTGAGATGTGAGCAGTGAGAAAAAGACAGCAAAGAAGAGAGGGGATGCCCCCAATATTTCACCTATAAAACAACAGGATTCCGGAGATTTTGTGAGGATAAAATTTGCTCATCCACACACAGTACTTGGCATAGAGACTGATTCCAAATAAACATCCAATAACTGTTTAAAAAATCTGCTTTAACAAATTATTTCAGATTCAAAAAAGGAAATAGGCAACCCAGTTTCCTATGAAAAGCCCTGGGTCTGGGTCCAGCTGGCCTTTGGCAACCCTTCCCCTCTCCGGGCCCCCGTTCTTTCATGTGTAAAATGAGGCAATTTTAACCAAGTGGTCAAGTTTTATCTAATGGACAATGTAAATTGAGCAACTGACCATTAAGTTTCTCTTTTCCTGCTAACTACAGGAATGTTTAACTACATGAGTCAAATCTGTAGCAAGCTCATTGCACATGGAGATATTTTTTTGTATTTATTCACATTTTTTTCTCCATCTCATATCCCTTTTGCTTTGTTAAAAACATTATTACTGATTTAGAAACATTTTAATACCATATGTCACTAAAACTTGTATTAAATGTTTTTTTAATAAGGTGACACAGTAATGACACAGAATACAAGGATTCTGTTTGGGAGGAGGGAAATAAGACTATACATAATTTGGTTAAAAGGTAAAAGCATGAGCTTTGGTCTCACTAGCTTGAGCAAGGTATCTAGCCTGCCTTAGTTACCTCAGTTATAATATGGGACTAATGGTTACAGTTTCCTCACAGGATAATTTTAAACATTTAATGAGATAATGCACTTGATAAATGACAGCCATTATTAACATTTATGTTTCCTCTCTCCAGAACCAATTCTTCTGTTGTTGTTGTTGCTGGAATGTGTCTTTTTTAACTTTTTATTTTATACTGGAGTATAACCAATCAGCAATGTTGTGATAATTTCAGGTGTACAAAAGAGCGACTCAGCCATGTGTATATGTGTATCCATTCTGTCCCAAACTCCCCTCCCACCCAGGCTGCCACATGACCTTGGGCACAGTTTCCTATGCTATACAGTAGGTTTATCCACTGTAAATATCACAGTGTGTACATGTCTATCCCAAACTCCCTAACTATCCTTTCCTGCCATTCTTTCCCCAGTGGTAACCACAAGTTCATTCTCTAGGTCTATGGGTCTGTCCTGTTTTCATAACTAATTCTTACGCCCACTCCAGATGCTCCACTATTGGTTTCCATGAAGCAAGGTCTGCCAATGGATTTTATATGGAGACCTAGGTGTCCTAATTGACTTAGGGCTTTTCTAAAAACAAGGCAACGTTGGCACACACAGAACCACAATATGTGGCCCACTACACAAGCAAGCAGCAAAGTAATTCTCACCTCATAACTGTGGTCCTCTCACTGCTGATGGTGCAGCCTGGGTTGAATGGGAAGGACATCTATCTGAAGGCAGTAGACAGAGAGCTACAAGTTTCAAGCAACATGTAAGCTAAGATTTCACTTTCAATTATTTATTTGATCCACTTTTACTATTATTTCTATTATTTTACATAATAGAACACCTGTTTTGTACTAGGCCCTGAGGATTCAATAGAGAGTAAGATACCATCTCTGCTCTCTTAGATTTTATGTTCAATTGGTGGTACATAGGCAAGTATATCAATAATTACAACACAGCATAATAAGTAGTAAGGTAGAGGAAGCCCAGGGAGTATGAACGCTGACCCTAACCCAATTCAAACAGGGAGGGGTCATGGAGGAAGTGACAGCTGAGCAGATATCAGAAGGATGACTGGAAGTTAGCCAGCATTATGGAGGAAAGTGTAGAAAGTGCAGGAAATAGAGAGATCGTGCCAAGCAAAAAAGTCCAGCCTGTGCAAAGCCTAAATGCAAGAGAGAATACAGCAAGTTTGGGAAATGTAAAAATTCCTCTTAGCTGAAGCACAGCGAGCTTTTTCACAGCAGAAGAGACAGGAGAGGTATGGAGACAGATCATGCAGACACTTGTGGGCCCTGGGAAGGAGTTCTGGCCCCATCCTGAGAGCAGTGAGAGCTACTATACTTTAAGCCTGGCCTGGGCATGTCCTTTGTTTTAACTCATGCAGTATCCCACATGCAGCCGGACCTTGGAGCACATCTAACCTACTTCATTATACAGATGAGGAAATAGGTGAAGTGACTTATCTCAGATAACTTAGTTGCAAAATCAGGACCAAAAGACAAGCCTCCGTATTTCCAAAGCAGTGGTTTCAATAAGACCATGTTGCAAAAAAAAAGAAACCATGTTGCTTCCCCTTATAAGCGAACAGAATTCAAGGGTCAGGGAATTATTTTTGCCCAAGATCTAACCAACTATAGACATAATCATCTTTTTTTGTTTGTTTTTAAGCAACATGTTCCTGCAAGGTGAAAAGACAGGGAAGGGACCACAGGGAGAAATATGTTTGCCAGAAATTTACAGCATCTAAAATAATATGCCATTTAGAATGAAAATCCAGTCTCTCACTGTTACATATTTGTAATCACTGACACCCAAAATCCCAAGGATCACAGTAGCAAATTAAAAATTTTAGAAAAAGAAGGAAACTTCACTTCTGGTTTTCAAAGCCATCCTCCACAAACACCCCCACAGCTTTCTCACATGGCACCAGAGATATATATATATATTAATATATATTACATACATATATATATATATATATGTATGTCATCCTTTCTGAAATAGCAACCTAAATTAGAATGAGTGATGTAACATCACACCACAAAGGATTATGAATGCTGTGTGCTCGGGAAATGATGTGAGATCAGTGAGGGCAAAGACTTTCACAAGTTCTTTGCTGAGTGTTGAGTAATGGGGCTCCTCTATAAATAGCTGATAGGAATAGCTGAGTGATTAACTAGAAATTTGTGAGCTCTTCAGAAATATTTCAGAAAGGTTCCCCTGTAGCAAAACTTTACCCCTTAACTTTAAAATGTCTCAAATATTTTCAAATTATTACCTTGTAAAGTAGGAAAAGCAATTCATCTCCCCACATTGTAGATAGGGTGGCATCTCAGGCACAGAGTGAAGAGACTTGTTCAGGGATCCCAAGGTTGGAATTCGGTGCTGCCTGACTTCCCCTGGCTTGAGGGCCCACCAGGCAGCTTAAAGAGACCCGTTCCTGTGGAGAGCGCTAAATGAGGTATGTCTTGAAGAGAAAGATGCCTGTCCTCTCAGTTCTTTCCCAGGTTTTGCCAGAAAATACTTCCTGTTACCATGTATTCGCCTTTCTGTCCATTAGGCAATTAATTCTTCTTGAATGAACTAAAGAGCCTCTTGATAAAAGTGAAAGAGGAGAGTGAAAAAGTTGGCTTAAAACTCAACATTCAGAAAACTAAGATCATGGCATCCGGTCCCACCACTTCATGGCAAATAGATGGGGAAACAATGGAAACAGTGACAGACTTTATTTTCTTGGGCTCCAAAATCACTGCAAATGGTGATTGCAGCCATGAAATTAAAGACGCTTGCTCCTCAGAAGAAAAGCTATGACCAATCTAGACAGCATATTAAAAAGCAGAGACATTACTTTGCCACCAAAGGTCTGTCTAGTCAAAGCTATGGTTTTTCCAGTAATCATGTATGGATGTGAGTTGGGCTATAAAGAAAGCTGAGTGCCAAAGAATTGATGCTTTTGAACTATGGTGTTGGAGAAGACTCTTGAGAGTCCCTTGGACTGCAAGGAGATCTAACCAGTCCATCTTAAAGGAGATCAGTCCTGAATATTCACTGGAACGATTGATGCTGAAGCTGAAACTCCAATACTTTGGCCACCTGATGCGAAGAACTGATTCATTGGAAGAGACCCTGATGCTCGGAAAGATTGAAGGCAGGAAGAAAAGGGGATGACAGAGGATGAGATGGTTGGATGGCATCACTGACTTGATGGACATGAGTTTGCATAAGCTCCAGGAGCCAATGATGGACAGGGAAACCTCACGTGCTGCAGTCCATGGGACCACAAAGAGTCGGTCACGACTGAACTGAACTGAATGAAGTTGAGGGAGGTCCCTGCTTAAGAGACGGCAGCTTCTGGGCTTTGCCCCCAAGGAAGTGAAAGGGAGGGTGAGAATGTATTTCTGAAAAGAGGAGCAGCATTTGGTATCAGATTCTGTTGGTGGAAGGAAGCCCCTTCTCCCCAACCCTCAGGTTTTTCTGTCCCTTCACCCTGTTCTTTTTCTTCACAGAATGTCTCCCAGTTGAAACTGGACATTTGCTAGGTAAATTTATCTAGTCTCTCCTAAATAGATGACAAGCTCCAAAAGGACAGGGAGCCTGTCTTTTGTACACCAGTGCCTACTCTGCTCCTGGCACGGTACTTGGAACAAAACAGGTGCTCGATAAATATTAGGGAGATAAATGAGCACTTAGAAATAATGCGAGGTCCATGAGATACCAAAGGAGCCCAAAGCTTCAGTCCTGCCACAGCTGCAGGTGTGGCTCCCAAGCCTGGGAGCTCCTGGGGAACAAGTCCACCCTAAGCGGCGCTGCTGGCTCTCCTTGCGGGGAGAAGTCCGAGGTGCAGGCCAGGATGCGCGGGCCGCCCTAAGGGGTGCACCGGGAGCCCCTGGCCGCAGCCATTTCCGGCTCTTTGTGTGACAGCCGCGGCGGCGAAGGGGCGGGATCTCAGGAACAGAGGCGGAGCCGCGGCGGGTGGAGGGGCGGGGCCGAGGGCGGGGCCCAGCGCGGCGGCCGCCAAGCGGAGCCGGGCAGAGCATCCTGCGCCCCGGCGCGGGGCCCCGCGGTAGCCTCCGACCGCTCGCTTAGACCTGCCGCAGACCCAGGTAAGACCCAGACTCGCAGGCCTCGGGGCCTGCGTGGGGACCGGGATGCTGCTGGGCATGGCTACGCGGCCGTAAGGATGCGCGAGGGGTCTGCACCCTTCTCCGAGCCCCGCGGGGGTGCTCGGCTCGGCGGCTGGGCTAGCGCGGCCTGGGAACCCCGAAACCCTCCGAAGGCTGGGCCTCAGGTCCGGAACAGCCCCCTACCCCCTCCGGCCCACCCTGGGCCCCGCGGTGCGTACCCCCTGCGGGGAGGCGCCGACGCACGGCGGAGCTGAGGCGCGGCGGCGGTGGCAGCAGCAGCAGGTGCGCGGCCTGGGCCGAAGCCACCGGCCCGGGAGAACGCGGCGCTCATCCCGAGCTCGGGAGACACCTGCAGCGGCCGCGAGCCCGGCGGCGGCGGCGGTGGTCTCCCCGCACCCAGGTACTGCAGAGCGCCGGCCGCCGCCTCTGCGGTCGCGGCAACCATCACCTCCTCCAGGGCCAGCGAGGGCCGCCTGGGCCCGCCTGGCAGCTTCCTTGGGCTCACAGCGCCCTGCAGTGAACGTGAGATGGGTGGGGCGACGGGCGAAGAGGCGATGTTTAGGGGTGCGGGCATTAGTGAGAGAGGAGACACGCCTGACCCGCTTTGAAGCCTTCCGGCCTAGCATCGCTCTCCCTCCCGGCTGTCTGGGGGCGGGAGAGGAGGTGGGGGAAGCGGGGGAGTGGGCTGTACTCCTGGGGTAAATGTTGGGTTTTCCTGAGCTCTGAAGACTCGGGAAGATGCCTACCTGTCTGTGGTGGCATCTGCTTTTCAGGACAGCCCTCCCCCTCCAAGGGTACACCATATGAAAAGGAAGAGAAGGGCGTGCTCTTCGTGTGCAGTGGGGGCGGGGGTGGGAAGCATGGTCCGACAAGAGTATGGTTCTCTGTATGGATAACCTGGCAGAGCAGGACCCTAGGACTGCCCAGGTGCCCTCTCCAGCCCAGGGAATTTGACTTTGACCTCTACTTGCCCGGTTTCCGCAGCACAGCAGAAAGGCTCGCCAAGGGTTGACAGGCCCTTACAGCCAGGCCAGAAAGAGGACAAGGATCTTTTCCTGCCCGCTCGCTGGTGCCTTCAAGGCTTGACCGGGAGCCTGGGGCAGTCCTGCTGGCTTGCGGAGAAAATCAGGAGAGTGCTGGTTCCCACACTCCCCCTTTCCACCTTCTGCCTGTGTCCCCAGCGCAGGGGGTGTCTTACCTTTCTCCTGGGCACAGGCCCTGTTTCAAGCCCTGCTCGCAGCGGTGGAGATCACAGATGCTGGAGAGCAATACATCTAGGTTTATTTTGCTGGCAGGATGGTGAAGGACTTAAAAGTTGTTTCCTCCACCATCAGACCCTCCCTAAGACCGCCCACCTCCAGTTCCAGATACTTCCCTGCCCGATCCACCATCCCCACTGGCTATTTGCCTGTGTCAAAAATTGTTTTCAAAAAAGGAGCCAGTAAACACATTAATCCTCAAGAGCTAAATACACAAGAATCTCCCATTAGACACAGAGCAGGTGCTTCAGAAGTCATTTGACCAGAAAGGAAACCGAGACTTGGAGGTATTTTAATGGAAAATAAAGCTTTAAGTAAATAATATTTGATATCTCTAGTGGTGGAATTTCAGGCAGTGGGCTGGAGGTGGGGGTGGGGATCTGGGTAGCAGTTTGGGGGAACAGCTTGCTGAAATGACAACAGCTAGCAGCTGTCAGCTCTGTTTGCTTGCCGCAAGGGCAACTTTGGCCCTGAGGACAAAAATACCGTAAGAGTTGTGTGTGTGTATACGTGTGTGTAACTGGTCAGGGTTACTGTCCCTCAAGGGTATTATTGAGCACCCAGTGACCACTTGGAGGAGGTGAGACTTTCCCATAGAGAGTTACTTGTTGGCACTGGCTGCCATCTGCCAGGGCAGCTCCGAGGCTACAAGGAGAGTGTGTTATTGCCCACAAAGCCAGTTCCTCTGGCTAGTCCTGCAGGCTGAGCTTCTGGCTGGGGGCATTAGAGCTCTGCTCACTAAGCTGCTTTATTATATTTTCTGGCCAGTTCTGACTGGTTCCGTCAGCACCCAAGCCTACTTTGTTCAGTCCCTGCTGGAAGTGGAAAGGGAAAAAGTCATTTTACACATTAGACCAGGAGGAAGGTGTAAAATCCACCAGGATCAGAGAGTTTTACTCCAATCAAATCAGAGGCTGGCCCACAGAAGACAGTAGACAAGAAAATTTAAAAAGTGGAAAAAGGTCTTGAGGGGATAGTGCTTGTCCCCTCTGATATATTATGCCCTCTTGAGCATTCAGTGGGCCTCGGCTGCTGTCATTGACCAGCAAGCTGAATTAGGTGATGAATAAGCAACAAGCTAATTAACATTGGGAACAGCATTCCTGGAAAACAGTGCTGAGCTCCTCCAGCCTCCACGTTTGAGGATCAGCCCACCCTCTCAAAGAGGTTTCTTTTGGCTGCTGTTGGCCCCAGGGTTCCACCAAGGGCTGCACAAAATGGCCTTTTATAGCCTCCATGTGGCTACCATAACAATGAGTCTATTTCTTTACTGGCAAGTATTAATTATTCACTTGTAGTTGACGAAACCAGACATCAGTCATCTCATTGGAGCTTTTGTAAAAGGCCTTTGGTCTTATTGTTCTGAGGAGCAAAGCTGAGTCTAGGGTCTAGAGGATGGACCCTGCAGTAGTGAAGGTGGGGCAAGAGGGTGGAGGATGCTGCCGCCCCTGGCAGTGACACAGTATGCCAGGTATGGTGGGCAAAGAGCTGGTACTTCATTGGATGCTCTTATTAAACAAGAGCTGCATGAAAATGCTATATAAACAGTCTAACACATAGTAAGTACTATTTTATATGTATGTTTATTGTTGTAATGTATTAATGACATCATCATTAAGAATGTGACTCATGCTACATTATATAATGTGTCAATTTAAGATGACAAATTTTTATTGTTGTCATAGTTGATTCTGCTAAAGAATTCCATGACTTTAGAGGGCCTCCCATCAGGAAGGTTCCACCCTGGTGACCCAGCAGACACTTCATTGCTGGTGACCATGTCCAAGAACAGCCTTTCTGTGAGTTGGCCAGTTAAGTCTTCACTGCAGGGGGATGAGGAGCGACAGGAGTTCCTTGACGTGCTAAGAGGAGTCCCAGTTTGGGAGGAGGAGGTGTCGTCCACACAGAGTTCTTATCAACCCTTGTACCTCCAGAACCTTCCTGGATTTTGCTTTTCCCAGGGGAGTTGGTCTCTGTGACCATGAAACCCAGTCCCAGGTTGAGCTGCAAAAGCTAGCCAAAGGAAAGCCTGATAAGCAGTGATGTCAGTAAGGGCTTCAGCTGGGACATGTCCCTGAGTAGAGGACTGAAGGTAGATGTAGCTGGAGTAGGCAGAGAGAAGGGGGAAGGAATTTACTGAGCAGACGCCCAGAGGTAGTTCTCACATTTCAACACATAGATCAGGAAGGACCTTTTCCTCTGTGGACATTCAGCATTTTGCAACCCCACCAAAAATGTTAAGGGCATGCAGGCAGAGAGAGAGAGAGCAGTATACCATGGTCTTCAGACACAGGGTTTATCCTTGCCTTGCTGTGTGCCTTTCAATTAGCCACTACCTCTCTGACTTTGAAAACTGGGGAACTGAAAGCAGCCTGCCCAGCCCGTTACTTACCTGTTGCCACAAGAGCCCACGGATGAGATCATGTCTGTAAACCCCAGTCTGAGAAGAAAAGGCCCTGGAAACAGAGGCAAGAAGGAGGTTCCTGAGTGTGTGGCCCCTTTAGACGGCTGCCCTCCATTCCTAAAGGGACAATTTATTAATTATACATTGTGTGTCAATTGAAGAAGACAAATCTGTGGTCTCTCTGTACCCCTGAGCCAATTGAAAGGGAAACTGAAAGGCACTTTGTGATTCACAGATTCTATCAAGGCCCCAGGAAGGCCTTGTCTGTACAAAGACACTTCAGAATGTGGTCAGTGGGTGTGGGACGCCTCCCAGGATGCAAAGAGGTTGGGTACCGGCTACCGCGCCCTGGCCCCTGTGCTGAGGACTGTGTGCGATGTGCCTCAGAGGACCACCAATCAGGTCATACCTCTTGCACCCTGGCAGCAGAGGTGAAAACAATGTGGGTGCCAATTCTTGAAAGAAAGTGTTTTGAAAAGCAGAGCTTGGGTTCAGGCAGAATTTCTTGCAGGGATCATTCTGGCTAAGTGACATTTTGATAGACTTGCGGCAACTCAGAAACAGTATAAGGAGAGGAGAAAGTAAACATGACCTGGAGAGCTGCCCAAGAAAGACTCAATGATGACTTCATCAATAGGTCTTTTGATTTCATGTTTGCATCATCCTTAGGCCATTGTAGAGCTGTGGTTATCGGGCATTTATCTTTTCATGGAATAGGGAGATATTTAGTGGGTCCATGGTGTGTGGTCTCTATCTTCTAAATAAGGCAGGAGATGAGGTCCTCTGCAGAAAGTAAAGGTGGTGGACTGGTAAGGAGAGTGCAGGAGGTGTCCGGAGGTTTGAACAGCTGCCTTTGTGGGCGGAATAAGAAATCAGATGGGAATGAATGAGAGCATTGTCTAACTTTACCAAAAGCCCAGTTGAGATCAAAGAGATTCTGCAGGGCTGACCCTCATAGAAGACACTCAGTAGCTCAGTGTTAAGTGAAGGGATACCTGAGAATGATATTCTCTTTGTGTTTTTCAGTTGTGATGCTTCAAGACAAATTCAGGCAAGATATGAATGATGAGATAAGAATCCAAAACTCAGAGTCAGCCATCAACCTCCAAGTATGCTATACGTTCATAGGGGAAAGAGAAATGAGTTTCTGCTTTTTCTTTTTTTGAGGTGGAAACAATGACAGAAGAAACTTCTAAATATATCCCCTTACATTCTTATTACAATAAGACTGACTTAGATATGGTGCCTTAGGGGACCATGATGTTTTAAATTTTGTGGTTTTTTTTTTTTTTTTAAAGAAGACTTGATTGTTGACCATTGGCTCTTGCATTCAGGAAATTGTTCATGAAGTGTTAATTAAGCAAGTAATGCCTAGGATGTGCCCAGCTCTGTGCTAGTTGCTATGGGTCAGCCCCCCCCCCCCAAAAGATGACAGTTAATCTTTGTCTTGTCATTTTTGGTGATCCAAAGAATCAGTAAAATATAAAGCAGTTTATAATGCAGTAGGAAATTATGGACTCCAGATTGTGAGTGCCATGGGAATCCAAGAAGTGAAGCTTGTGGTGGTTCAGTTGGTCAGATCTTCATGGAAGAGCCTGTCTTGAATTGGGTCTTGACACTGATCAAGGGTAGGATATGAGAAGGAGAGAAGACAGTTCATTAGGGAGTGGAGAGAGCTTGACAAAGGCATAAGGCAAGAATGTCCATGGGCCGGTTTATGGCGCCCTACATACTCAGGCCACAGAGGATAGGCCGTGTTGGGAAGCGTGGTGTTGAAGGAGTCCCTTTGGATAGTGTCCTGTTTATAGTCACAGTCATTTGCTTTTGAGTTGGAATGACCCTGAGAGAGGTTCAAGTTCAGTGATTCCTATCTAATTGTTTTGGGGTTTGCTTTCATTTTCTCCTAAGTGCATTCGATGAACAGTGTCAACATACAGTACGTCACACCCAGCAGCCAGTCCCCCTCCCAGCTCTAGCACTGTTTTCTTCCTCTTAAGAAAAAAGATGAAGATTTAAGCAATGATTCCATGGGAGGGCTTTGAGCCCTCCCTTACACATCATAAAAAGCACCTTGTTTGCCAACCTCATCTCTTAAACTGTTATTAGGACAAGTTGCCACAATAACCTTCACAACAGAGGTTTTGCCATCGTGGTTGAGAACCACTACAAGGCCAACCTCCATATTTTGCAGGCAGGGAAATTGCCCTTCTAGAGTGAGGCAAAGGGTCGGGGGCCGATGTCAGTCTTCAGGCTGAGCCACACGCAAGTTGCAACTTCACATCCATGAAACTGAGGTTTCCGTGCTCCAAGCCGGTGACCGAAGTCTCACTCTTTGTCTCCACAGCAGATGTGGTGGCTTCCCTTTCTGAGTTTTAGCAGGTGCCTCTGAGAGGCAACTCCCTTCTCCTCAGATACAAGTCACACTGGTACCCCCCTCCCACCCCCGCCATGGAGCAAATCAGCAAGCTGCCTTTGGTGGCATGACCGCCCCTCCCAAGAGGGTGAGATCTGCCTGGGTGGGTTGTCAACAGAAAGGCCTCCTCACCCCTGGCAACACAGGAAGAAGCTGAGTGAAACGGCGAATACAGCGCCAAGCCCTGTGGCCAGAGCAGCATGTTTTCCTTTGCTGTGAGCAGAGAAGGGGGTAGGCCTTCTCCAGAGACCCAAGTCAGGCTGACCTGACTTCTCTGCTCTGAGCTCAGGTGCCCTGTGTGACCGAAGCTGCAGGGCATGGGGCTTCTGAGCCCCGACGTCCACAGGGAGAGACTTGCTTAGCAGAGGCTGCCTGAGACAGCACTGTGGACTGGGCCAGCTGTCTGACTGCCAGCAAGGAAGCCTTGGGTTGTTGTCTTTTAAATAAATTTTTAAATTTTGATCAAAGCCATGCATAGACATGCTTGAAAGAATCAAATAGTATTGAAAGACTCACAGTGAAAAACAAGCATCCAGCGCCCACCTCCCCTGGAGGCTGCTGCCTTTAACTCACCGTTTCTTCCAGTACTTGCCTCCAGATCTCTAAACGATATGCTTCTGCTGCCGTTTCTTGATTTATCTGTGCTACGCACCGTCTCTTCACTTCCTGCTGTGATGGATGAAGAGTTCACTTTCTGACACCACCCTCCTCCCTCTCCTGCCCACATCTTACAATATAGCAAGAGCTCTGTTTTAACCTAAATTATGTTTAAAGCATCTGCATTATTAAGACTTGTCAATGATGACCCCTGGAGAGCCAAGGTATGTCCTTTGATTGCATTTCCTTTCTTCCACAGAGCTTTCTGTTATTGCAGAATTAGAATTCTTCCTCCCAGGTTCTCTCCCTCCCTCCCTTCCTTCTGTCTAATATCCCACTTTTTCACTTATAGCACTGTCACGTCAGGTTCCCCTCAGTCTCAGAAGTTGAAACGTTAGCCCAGCTCAACCCCTAACTACACCAGGGACCCTGCCCAAGTCCTCTCATCTCTTGACCTCGGTGTCCTCATAGTAGAAAGACTGGAGGTAGGAGACTGGAGACCCATTTTGTCCTCATTCTAAGTCTCAAAGCCTGTCACCCCGCCTAGAGAATTTTGTGTCTGAGGAGTCTCTCCTTCTGGGCAGGACAGTCCCAGGCCCCGGCAGAGGAGTGCCTGGTTTGGGCCCTGCCTCCTGGGAGTCCGCTCACCCTGCAGTCCAGGGGCTCCCTCTGGGTCGGTGTGGCTGTGACTCTTGCTGTCCTTTTCTCTCATGTTCATTTTCATTCATGCATGTAAGGTCAGCGTACTCCGCAGACTCCCCAGGCTCCTGCTCCAGCTCTCTTTGTCCCACTCCTGCTTATATTCTATATACGCTAAGGTCTCCAAAAGTCGTCATACAAATACTGACATTTTT
This sequence comes from Muntiacus reevesi, assembly GCF_963930625.1. NCBI lineage: Eukaryota > Metazoa > Chordata > Mammalia > Artiodactyla > Cervidae > Muntiacus > Muntiacus reevesi. The sequence continues at coordinate 246,261,290 of NC_089249.1, forward strand.
TGGTAACAGCTTTATTGAGTTATGGGTCACATACTGTTCAATTCACTTGTTTACAGCATACAGTTCAGTGGTTTTAGTTAATTCACGAAGTTGTGCAACCATCGTCAAGATGAATTTTTATAATATTTTCATCACCCCAGAAAGAAACATCATACCCTTTAGCAATGCCACCTATTTTCCCCAGTGTCTACCCCAAATCTAGGCAATTACTAATCTACCTTATTTCTCTGTAGATTAACCTATTCTGGATATTTCCTTTAAAAAGCATATTACGCTTCTTTCACTTACTATAATATTGTCAAAGTTCATCTATGATGTAGCATGTATCCATAATTCATTACTTTTTGTGGCTGAATAATATTCCATAATATGAATGCTCCATATTTTATTTATTCATTCATCATTTGATGGACATTTGAGTTGTTTCCACTTTTAGGCTATTATGAATAATGCTACTATGAACATTCATGTACAAGTTTTCTTGTGAATATATATTTCCATTTCTCTTAGGAATATACCTAAAAGTGCAATTGCTGAGTCTTATGGTAACTCTGCATTTTAAACTGTGAGGAACTGCCAAACTGTTTTCCAAAGGGGCTGCATTCTTTTATATTCCTATCAGCAATGATTAGGGGCTCCAATCTCACACCTTCACCAACACTTTTTTTACCAGTCTTTTTTATTATAGCTATTCTAATGGATATGAAGTGATATCTCATTCTGATTTTGATTTGCATATCCCTGATGACTAAGAATAATAATTTTCTTTTTATGTGATTATTGCCCATTTGTATATCTTCTTTGGAGAAAAGTCTGTTCAGATCTTTTGCCCATTTAAAAATTGGATTGTCTTTTTATTTATTGAATTTTAAGAGTTCTTTATATATTCTACATGCCTAGCAGATATATGATTTCCAAATATTTTCTCCCATTCTGTGGATTGTCTTTTCACTTTCTTGATAATGTGATAATGTCCTCTAAAGTACAGTTTTAAATTTAATTTTGATGATGCATAGTTTTGCCTATTTTCTATTTCATTGCTTATGCTTTTGGTGTCATTACATATTTCATGGTTCCAAAAGTTTACTTCTTTTTTCTGTAAGAGTTTTAGCTGTCACGTTCATGTCTTTGATCCATTTTGAGTTAATCTGTCATATGGTGTGAGAAAGAGGTTAAACTTCATTCTTTTGAATGTGGATGTCCAGCCATCCCAGAACCATTTGCTGAAAAGAGAACTTTTTCCCCATTGCATTGCTTTGGAACCCTTATCAAAGTTCAATTGAATATAAATGTGATACTTTATCTTTGGATAAAGTTCTTTCCATTGATCTATATGCCTGTCCTTATTCTACATTGTTTGATTACTGTAGCTTTGTAGTAAGTTTTTAAATCAAGAAGTGTGTATCCTCCAATTCTGTTTTCTTTTGAGATTGTTTTGGGTATTCTAAACAGTCCCTTGAATTTCCATGTGAATTTTAGGAACAACTTATCAATTTCTGCACAGCAGCCAGCTGGAATTGGGATATAGATCGTGTTAGATCTGTATCAGTTTGGGAAGTATTGCCATTTTAACAAGAAGTCTTCTAGTCTTTGAAAATGCACCTCATTTATGTATGCATGTGCTGTGTGCTCAGTCATGTCTGACTCTTCATGACCCCATGGCCTGTAGCCCACCAGGCTCCTCTGTCCATGGAATTCTCCAGGCAAGAATACTGGAGTGGGTTGCCATTTTCTTACTCCAGAGATCTTTCCAAACCGGGGATTGAACCCATGTCTCTTGCATCTTCTGCACTGGCAGGCAGATTCTTTACCACTGTGCCACCTGGGAAGCCCCTCATTTATGTGACTTTTCTTTAGTTTTTCCTACAGTGTTTTATAGTTTTCAGAGTATAGATTTTACAGTTCTTTTTACTAAATTTATTCCTAAATGTCTTATTGGTTTTGATACTATTGTAAATAGAGTTGTTTTCCTAATTTCATTTTTGCATTGAGCATTGCTAATGTATAGAGATACAATTGATTTCCATATGTTAATCTCATATCCTGCAATCTTGTTGGACATATTTATTCATTCTAATAATTTTCTAGTGGGCTTTTAAAGGATTTTCTGCATACACAGTCATGTCATAGAGATAATTTTATGTCTTCCTTTCTAATGTGGGTATCACTTTTTTCATTGTCTTTCTTAATGGTTCTAGTATCCAGGCTAGAACCTCCAGCACAATGTTGAATAGAAATGGAGAAAGCAAATCTCTTTGCCTTCTTCCTAATCCTAAAGAGAAAGCATTTAGTCTTTCATCATTAAGTCTGATGTTGGCTGTGGGTGTTTCTGTAGCTGCCCTTTATTAGGTTGAGAAAATTCTCTTCTGTTTGTAGTTGGTTGAGTGTTTTTATCATGAAGCAGTGTGAATTTTATGAAATGCTTTTTCTGCATGTGTTGAGATGATCCTGTGGGATTTATCCTTTATTCAATTGAGATGGCTTATCACATTCATTGATTTTTGAGTGTTAATGGCAAACCAATCTTAGATTCTGCAGTAAATTTCATTTGGTCTTGGTGTATAATCCTTTTTATATGTTGCTAGATTTGGTTTTGTTGGAGGACTAACTTTTATGGTACACTTCCTACCTACTGAGCTGTTCGCATAGATTAACTTATTTAGTTTTCAAAGTATATGAAATAGGAACTACTCATATTATTCCTCATATCAAAAATAAGGCAAGTGAGGCTCAGAAACCATTATGCTATTTTCCTAAGACCACACAGTCAGGGAGTGGTAGACTCAGGACTCTGGTTCACCACCACACTAAACCACCTCTAGTGATCATATCAATGGGGGGGTTCAGTTCAGTTCGTCACTCAGTCTTGTCTGACTCTTTGTGACCCCATGGACTGCAACACACCAGGCCTCCCTGTCCATCACCAACTCAAACTCAAACTCATGTCCATCGAGTCAGTGATGCCATCCAACCATCTCATCCTCTGTCATCCCCTTCTCCTCCCACCTTCAATCTTTCCAAGCATCCGGGTCTTTTCCAGTGAGTCAGTTCTTCGCATCAGGTGGCCAAAGTATTGGAGTTTCAGCTTCAGCATCAGTCCTTCCAATGAATATTCAGGACTGATTTCCTTGAGGATGGACTGGTTGGATTTTCTTGCAGTCCAAGGGACTCTCAAGAGTCTTCTCCAACACCACAGTTCAAAAGCACCAATTCTTTGGCACTCAGCTTTCTTTATAGTCCAGCGCTCACATCTGTACATAACCACTGGAAAAACCATAGCTTTGACTACATGGACATTTGTCGGCAATGTCTCTGCTTTTTAATATGCTGTCTAGGTTGGTCATAACTTTTCTTCCAAGAAGCAAGCATCTTTTAATTTCATGGCTGCAGTCACCATTTGCAGTGATTTTGTAGCCCAAGAAAGTAAAGTCTGTCACTGTTTCCATTGTTTCCCCATCTATTTGCCATGAAGTGATGGGACCAGATACCATGATCTTAGTTTTCTGAATGTTGACTTTTAAGCCAACTTTTTCCCTCTCCTCTTTCACTTTCATCAAGAGGCTCTTTAGTTCTTCACTTTCTGCCATAAGGGTGGTATTATCTGCATATCTGAGGTTATTGATATTTCTCCTGGCAATCTTGATTCCAGCTTGTGCTTCATCCAGTCCGGCATTTCACATGATGTACTCTGCATATAAGTTAAATAAGCAGGGTGACAATATATAGCCTTGACGTACTCCTTTCCCAATTTCGAACCAGTCTGTTGTTCCATGTCCAGTTCTAACTGTTGCTTCTTGACCTGCATACAGAGTTCTCAGGATGCAGGTCAGGTGGTCTGGTATTCCCATCTCATTAAGAATTTTCCTGAGTTTGTTGTGATCCACACAGTTGAAGGCTTTGGCGTAGTCAATAAAGCAGAAATAGATGTTTTTCTGGAACTCTCTTGCTTTTTCAATGATCCAGCGGATGTTGGCAATTTGATCTCTGGTTCCTCTGCCTTTCCTAAATCCAGCTTGAACATCTGGAAGTTCACAGTTCACATACTGTTGAAGCCTGGGTCGGAAAATTTTGAGCATTACTTTACTAGCGTGTGAGATGAGTGCAATTGTGTGGTAGTTTGAGCATTCTGTGGCATTGCCTTTCTTTGGGATTGGAATTAAAACTGATCTTTTCCAGTCCTGTGGCCACTGCTGAGTTTTCCAAATTTGCTGGCTTGTTGAGTGCAGCACTTTCACAGCATCATCTTTTAGGATTTGAAATAGCTCAACTGGAATTCCATCACCTCCACTAACTTTGTTCATAATGATACTTCCTAAGGCCCACTTGACTTCACATTCCAGGATGTCTGGCTCTAAGTGAGTGATCACACCATTATGATCATCTGGGTCATGAAGATCTTTTTTGTACAGTTCTTCTGTGTATTCTTGCCACCTCTTCTTAATATCTTCTGCTCTGTTAAGTTCATACCATTTCTGTCCTTTTTTGTACCCATCTTTGCATGAAATGTCCCCTTGGTAGCTCTGATTTTCTTAAAGAGATCTATAGTCTTTCCCATTGTGTTGTTTTCCTCTACTTCTTTGCAGTGATCACTGAGGAAGGCTTTCTTATCTCTCCTTGCTGTATTTTGGAACTCTGCATTCAAATGGGTATATCAATGATGGGTGTGAGATGATTTTCATGTGATACTCAGACCTGTGTTTGTTTTCAGTGTTCTTTATTTTCTACTTTATTTTTTGTTTGTTTTAAAATTTATTTATTTTTAATTGGAGGATAATTGCTTTACAATATTGTATTGTTTTCTGCAATACATCAACATGAATCAGCCATAGGTATACATATGTCCCCTCCCTCTGTTTATGGAAGGTAATACTAGTTTTCTATTAGTGATCATGATATAAAGTTTCCTTCTAAAATATATTTATAAAATGGAAACCAAAAGTCTATTTAGAAAAAAACTACTAAATAAATAGGATACGTTCCATGTTGATGTAAATTATGTTATTAATAGTGAAGGAGAAGGGATGGGAAAGTTAGAAATAAAGACAGGCTAAGTCATCACATTCCTCCTGTGTTGTTGGGGAATTCAAGCGTGTTCATGCCTTCTTTCATCCAGTATGTCCTCAGTGCCTCCTATTCCCTTGCCATCCTGCTCAGGTCTCTGAGATTTTCAGTAATATGTGAGAAGTGGTCTCTGGCCTCAGGGAGCTTGAACATGCAAGTGTCATTCTGCTCTGGGGTGGCGGGCACACATGTTTTATTTCACAGACAAACTCAGATTGAGTGCTAGCTGTCACTTGGAGGTTTGTCTTTCATGAGAAGTATATGGAGATTTCCTGTGAACTCATTGAGAAAGAGAGATGCAGTCAATGAGCAACATTTGCCCTGGCGTGGGAAGAGGAAGTACTGGTACTCAGAAACCTTCTGAGGCAGAAAGTGTGGGAAAAGAGATAGGTGCTACTAATATACCTAGGACTGGGTCATATGGTCAGTCTGTGTTTTAAAATTCCAGGAACTGCCAAACTGTATTCCAAGGTGGTTGCACTATTTTATACTCCTACTAGCTATGTATGAGGGTTCTTTCCGATTTCACATCCTCCCCAACTTTGTGCTGATAAGCTTTGGGAGTTCCAGGGAAAAAGCAATCACGTCATAGAGGCGAGAGATCTTGAAGGATAAGTAAAATCAGAACCTGCGGTAATAGAGGAAGGAGATTTCATTTCATAGATAACTGTTCACAGAATATTGCAAGTTATCACTTTACTTGCTCAGGTATTAAATATGTGAATAATTTCAATGAAGTTCTTTTTGTAATATAAAGGGCTTTCTTACTGCTTATATTCCTTGTCACCTGCCCCACTTTTAAAAACCTGGTATCTTGGACATCAAAATGCCTCTGTTGATATTTTGGGACACCCATTCATTGAAAAATTCTTGATTTCTAGCTGCTGTTGTGTGCATGGCACTGTGCTAGTTTGTGGGTGTGAGACACAGCTCCTGTCCTCAAGGAGTGTATCATTTAGGGCAGGAGAGAACACATGGTAAGTTGTGAAATAGAGCTTTAAAGAAGGAGCACATTGGGACTTCCCTGGTGGTCCAGTGGCTAAGACTGTGTGCTCCCAGTACAGGGTGCCCACGTTCGATCCCTGGTCAGGCAACTAGATCCCACATGCCACAACTAAAGAACCTGCATGCCGCAGCAAAGATTGAAGATCCCGCATGATGCAACTAAGACCCAGTGCAGGCAAATAAACAAATAGATTTTGAATAATGTCTTTTTTAATTTTAAAAAATATAGAAGGAACACACTGGGTTCTGTAAGGACCACGAGAGAAGGTAGATTCAGGTAGGGTGGTGGGGGAGTCAGAAATTCTTCTTCAGGAGGTAAGCATTTCCTTAGGTCTCTTCTAGCTGTAGGCTCATTCTGGCAGTGTGTAAGCTATTTGTTGAGTACCCTTGGGTACCATGATATTGGTGGTACTTTTGCAGGCTGCTGAAATGTGTGGAGTTTTCCCCCTTACGCTCCATGGCCCGGCCCCCTGTGCCTGTGTGGCTCCTCTGTCTTCCCTGTATAGCTCTGTCTCTCCTCTCTACCCTCCGCTGTGTGGCTGGCTCTTTACCTGTGGCTGCATATTGTGGATTGGTCCCAGCCATGCTCTAAAGGGAGCGCCGAGGCACATCTGTGGGGTTTGGAGCCACAAGATCTGACCAATAAGTGGAGTGTTCCTGTAAAACTCTTCATTTCTAGTCTGCTCAGAGTCAGCCACCTGGTCCATTTGGGCACACCCGATGGAAGTCCTGTAAGATGTGCCCAAGTTACATGTCCCTGTATGGCACCCACACCTGAAAAGAAGCTGCCTTTATTGTGTGAGAGGGTGTCAGCTGCTGGGAGAACCCTGTGACCTGTGGAGCCTGTCACGGCAAACGAGCATCCCTCACAATCTCCAAACTAGCACATAGACATGATGGAAAAGCAGGTCACCTTCTGAATTACTTCTTTTGATTGTTTTTCCTTGATCAATCAATTGCTACTCAGTCTCAGCCTGCCTTTTATTTATTTTTATATGTTTATTTATGTAGTTTTTGCATTGATTGCTGAGGAAGACTTTCTTATCTCTCCTTGCTAGTCTTTGGAACTCTGCATTCAAATGGGAATATCTTTCCTTTTCTCCTTTGCTTTTCGCTTCTCTTTTCACAGTTATTTGTAAGGCCTCTTCAGACAGCCATTTTGCTTTTTTGCATTTCTTTTCCATGGGGACGATCTTGATCCCTGTCTCCTGTACAATGTCACAAACCTCCATCCATAGTCCATAGAGTCCACAGGCACTCTGTCTATCAGATCTGGTTCCTTAAGTCTATTTCTCACTTCCACTGTATAGTCATAAGGGATTTGATTTAGGTCATATCTGAATAGTCTAGTGGTTTTCCCTACTTTCTTCAATTTAAGTCTGAATTTGGCAATAAGGAGTTCATGATCTGAGCCACAGTCAGCTCCCAGTCTTGTTCTTGCTGACTGTATAGAGCTTCTCCATCTTTGGCTGCAAAGAATATATTCAATCTGATTTCAGTGTTGACCATCTGGTGATGTCCTTGTGTAGAGTCTTCTCTTGTGTTGTTGAAAGAGAGTGTTTGCTATGATCAGTGTGTTCTCCTGGCAAAACTCTATTAGCCTTTGCCCTGCTTCATTCCGTACTCCAAGGCCAAATTTGCCTGTTACTCCAGGTGTTTCTTGACTTCCTACTTTTGCATTCCAGTCCCCTATAATGAAAAGGACATCTTTTTTGGATGTTAGTTCTAAAAGGTCTTGTAGGTCTTCATAGAACTGTTCAACTTCATGGGGTTGCAAAGAGTCGGACACGACTAAGTGACTGAACTGAACTGATGTATTTTTTATATGCAGAAAAAATAATACATATGGATTTATTTTTTATCTTTTTTTAAATTTATTTTAGTTGCTTTCTAGCTGGGGAGATTTACAGATAGAGAAAATATTTCTTGGCCTGTGATGAAACCCAAAAGTGACAGTTACCTAATCTTTTTAGTTTGGCAGAGTCTAGTTCTTCTTAAAGAAGGAAAAGGCAGTCAGATTAAAAAAATAATAATAAAGTGCTTAGTACATTTCAAAAAAAAAATGCAAAAGTAGGAGTGGTCTCGAAGAAAGGGCATAGAACTGGGAGTCAAGATATCCTGTTTCTGCCCTAACTAGGCCACTAGTGACCATGTGACCATGAATGAATGTTTTTACTTCTCAGCAACATTGTGTCCTCCCTAGAAAAACAGCAGAAATAACACCTGTCCCCTGGAACCTGCAGAGGAGTTGTGCCTGAGGAAGTCAATATAGAAGATCTAAAGAGCTGAGAATTAGTGATAATTATAATGCCTTCTTTTTTGGTAGGAGTGTTTTTGCAATGCTTAATTCATCCATTTGCTCTCTTAGAAAGAGGCCATTCAACTCACTAACATTTCTCCAGTGCTTGCTGTGTGCCTGCTGTTGGGCTGAGCTTTCCATGTGCTGTGATGTTATATAATGCTCACAATAAGTCACTGAGGACCAGGACTATTATTAACCATCACCTTTTTTTCAGATAAGGAAAGGGAGGTTCGGAGAAGTTATGTAACTTACTTAATGGTTATGTAGCTAGGAAATGACAGATGACAGATTTTGAATCCAGAGCTTGAGCTTACCCACCATACTTAGCCTAGTTTTCCAGGTCATTAAAAATTATGAATTTTTTCCTTTTCCTTCTAGAAAGTCAGACAGAAAATGACAATGCAGATCTTTTCTTTAGACTGTATCAACCTGCAGTCCCAAAGCTAGGCTTTCCTAGTGCCCATCCTGCATCTGTGGGGTGCGCCCCTTTTTGCTCAGAATCTATCAGTCGTCTTGGCAACATGGGGGTGGGGGGCTGTAAACCCTTCTCAGAACCAGATTGCCTGACAGTCCAATGTTATTACTTCTCGGTGAAACCAGGCCACTGAGTTTAAGTTTATTATGAAGACATTGAATTTTAATCTGCCATGAATTCCCCACATTGCAGGTTGCAGCTGTGTCTGTTAAATGTTGCTCCCAGAACAGTGTTAATTTTTCAATATTTTATTAATTTCTTTTCCGAAGTGACAAAGTGGCCACGTGGTCATAGACTGAATCTTAAGAATTCTTCTCCTTTGGAAGATTGCGTAAAAGTCAGGACACTTGGGCTGGAAAAGAAGTACTTATATGTATACCCCAGTTAAAATTTCCACAGTGTTTTTTCTTTCTGATTGATGTAGAGTTGGCAGTGACCTCCAGCACTTGGGTTAGAAATATCTGATTTCCTTCTCCCTTAGGTGGTGAATGATCTACAAACAGAGAAATCCATTAGAGAAGCTGAATTTATGACAGAAATAAAGATTTCTAATTTACTGGCTCTGTAGGACATTCACTTATTGATTCTCTTCAAGGGAAGGATGGGCGTTTTACTGTGTTTAAAGGGAAAATCTTAAGGGTTATTCTGGTAAATGAGTGTTCTGGAATCTCAAAGCCTAGAAGAAACCGTTTATAGGAGGAAGGATAAAGCAAAGATCATGGCAAGTAAGAGTCAGGGAAGATGCAGTAAGGGTATATCAGAACTGGGAGTTTATACACTGAGCTGGGAGTTTTTATGGAAATTTTCTAGTGTATTTAAAATTGAATAGAAAAATTATCATAAATCCCTTTATGTTAGCATCACACAGCATTGACAGTTAACTCATAGCTATGTTTGTTTTATCTATTTCACTCTTTCCCCATCTAGTATTATTTGGAAGCAAACCCCTGTATCCTTTTATCCATATTTTAGTAGGTATTTGTCAAAGACAAGGACTCTTTTAAAACATAACTTCAACATTACTGTCATAGCAAAAAATTAATAGCACTATTTCCATAATATTGTCAAATAATCAAGTCAGTGACTACCAGAGAAATTTTCCCATTTTTGAATTTATGTTACAGTTTCATCTTTATGAAGGTTTGTTTGAAATAAGAACAAAATAAAGTAAACACATGTGATAGTCTAAGTCTTTTATCATCTGTAACTTCCACTTCCATCTTTTTGTTCCCTTGCACTTTTATTTGTTAAAGGCACTGAGTTATTTGTCCAGCAGACTTTCTCATAGATTACATTTTACTAATTGCGTCACTGTGGTGTTTTAACGTGTTCTGTCCTCTGTATTTCCTGTCCAATGATATCCAAAGCTTGATTAGATTCAAGCGTTTTGGTTTCAGCACTCTTCATGAGATGATAGTGTGTTTCTCTGTCAAGTGGCACAGAACGCCTGGTTGTCCCTCATGTAGTGATGTTAGCAGTGGTTGATGATCAGAGCCTATGCCATTTGTTCATTAGGTGTTGAAAACTAGGGATATTTTAATTCTGTGAATCTTTCTGGGGAAGAAAGAAATACCTTTATAAAGAGAAGCAGCCATCTCTTCTACAATTTAGTGATTCAGTGATGCAGTTGGTACAGGAAAGAATGGTTCAGTGTTTGCAAACTCTTTCCTTTTATTTATTGATTTTTCAACATGAAAGTTGATTCACAGGCATCATCCAATAGTAACAGAGGCGCAAACCCAAGTTTTTATTAAGTGTCTTTACAATCTTATGGATTCACATTTATTTGTATTGTTTCAAGTCCATTGAATTGTGCAAATTGGTCCTCAGATTGCCCCCTCTTTCGCCAGTGGAAGCTGCCTCAAGTTGGTCCTTTGACACAGCCTTGGCAGTCATAGATAAATAGCTGCTTCTAGGCCTTTCTTTGGGGTCACAGAGAGTTGGACACAACTGAGCAACTGACCTGAACTGAACTGAGGCCTCTCTTTTTTTTTAAATTGAGATATGGTTGCTTTACAAATGCTGTGTTAGTTTCTGCTGTACAATGAAGCGGATCAGCCATATATTTACATATATCTTCTCCCTCTTCAACCTCCCTCTCACAACACCCCATCCCACCCGTCTAAGCTTTTCTTTTGTAGGACAAACCTAGGTTCCAAGCCCAGCTCCACCACTTGCCAGCACTTGACCTTTTAATATAATCTAAATTCTGAGCTTCTATTTGCTCATCTGTAAAATGGGAATAATCATAGTATTAATACTTACCTTTATAGGGTTGATGCAAGATTAAAATAGTCAAGTGCTTGGCAGAGTAAACAGAGTAAGGGCTTAAAATGTTAGCTTTATTATTATTTGAATTAATGAAGAGAATTATTGGGGTTTTGGAGTTTATAGATCATTGCATGCTAAGCTGCTTCAGTCATGTCCGACTCTTTTCGACCCTATGGACTGCAGCCTGCAAGGGATTCTCCAGGCAAGAACACTGGAGTGGGTTGCCATGCCCTCCTCCAGGGGATCTTTTCAACCCAGAGATCAAACCCGCATCTCTTAAATCTCCTGCATTGGGCAGGCAGGTTCTTTACCACTAGTGCCACCTGGGAAAATCATATAGATGAGAAGGCATACATACAGATCATTATGCCCTGAAAAGTCCTGCAAAATGAACCTCACGTTAATGTAAGAAAGAAGACAGTCTTTTCTGTGGACTGGCAGATGGATGGTTTGACTGTAGAGCTGAAGACCACACTTGGAATTCAGGGCAGAGAAGAGCGTGGAGGAAGAAGCATCGGTGTGGAGAAGGCCAGAGACCACCCACCCCCGTGAGGCCAGGCCCCTGCCGAGGGCAGAGGGGGAAGTCCCTTCTGAGCTCCCCGCGCCCTCCCTGGATGGGGCCTTCACTGTTGCCGGAGCACGTGACAGGGAGGGGAGTTGAGAGCTCAGAGAGGCGTGAAGCAGTCCTCAGCAGCTCAGCCCCACCTGCCCTCCCACCAGGCCTTAGGAGGACGCTGGGGCAGCCGTGTCAGCCGGTCACAGCCTGGCCCAGCTCTGCGGTCGCTGGTCCTTTTCTGCCCTGGTCTCTCCTTTCCTAGAGAGCAAGGCGGATCCTCTGACACTGAGACTCCAGCCCTGATGCGGGTCTCAGGCTTCCCTGGGCTTGGGGGTGGGCAGGGGAGGGGCACTCACAGGCGCACAGTCAGCCTTCCCCCAGTGTCCTTACTGGAAGTGATAACCCACTCCAGCACTCTTGCCTGGAGAATCCCATGGACAGAGGAGCCTGGTGGGCTACAGTCCATGGGGTCACAAAGAGTCAGACAGGACTGAAGTGACTTTGCACACAAAAGATTAGCAGCAGCGGCTTCTTCTTCATCATCTTTTTATAAAATTCAGTTTTTCAATTTTTGTTCACCTAGTCGACTGTTATTTTTGTTTTATTTGATTTTTGCTTCATATAGTTCTGCTTTTGTAGGCAGTTATCCCTGCACTCTCATTTCTTCAAGTTGATTTTTATCCATTTTTAGGTTTTTGAGCAGAAAATTCAGTTCATGTAATTCTGCTTTCTTAGTTTCTGTGAAATGCATCAAGACATTTATTCATGCTCTCTACCTTTCAGTTCTAAATATTTTATAATTTCTATTTGAATTCCTCTTTAGCTTTGAATAACCTGAGAGAAAAGTTTTTATAAATTTTCACAGGCTTGGGTTTTTTTCTTTGCTATAAGTTGTGTTATTGATTTCTAATTTTATGGCACGTAGTCAGTGAATATGACTTCTAGAAGGTCATATTTGGGGGAACTTGTGAGAACTTGTTGTATGCCCTAAATCATGATCATGTTTTATTAATGTTTTGCATAGGCTTTAAAAACTGAGTTTTCTGTTTGCTGAGTGCTGAGTTCTTAAAATAGCAGTTAGCTCCAGATAGGTAAGTGCTGTTTAGAACCTCTTCAACTTCTGTGTCTGGCAAAGTTCACATCAAAGCCTCTGTACTCTGCCAGGGTTTGAGACACAGAAATGTCCATCTCAGGCTTATTTGCTTGGTGTAGCTGACAAAGAAAACCATACTTCTAGGCCAAGGAGGACAATGGCTGTAATGTTTTTGCAAATCAGGTTAAATTCTCTGAAGTCTGAATTCTCTGACCCTCAGCTTAACTTCAAACGCTGGTTTCAAGTTGATAATCTTTGGCACTCTTGATAATGGATATTTGTGTTATGCAAGAATTGAAGAGTGGAACTGATAAATATCTCCTCAAATAGCAAAAACTGGAGGTTGATTTTGACCCATGTCTCAGGGTCAGGCATGTCTTGAGGTCCTTTGCTACTGTTCTCTGTGGTCACATGGGCATCACGTAACTTCCCTGAGCCTTGGTCTTCCATCGATTATGTGGATGTGATACTGCTAGCCATGAGAGGATTGTGGTGTGAGTTTCAGTCGAGGCAACAGACATGAAAAAGTACTTTGTAAATGTAAAGAGGGCTTCCCTGCTGGCTCAGACAGTAAAGAATCTACCTGCAATGTGGGAGACCTGGGTTTGGTCCCTGGATCGGGAAGATCCCCTGGAGAAGGGAAGGGCCACCCGTTCCAGTATTCTTGCCTGGAGAATTCCGTGTAGGTGGAGCTTGACAAGCCTCAGTCCATGGGGTCCCAAAGAGTCAGACATGACTGAGCAACTAACGCACACATGCAAACTGTAAGGACATCCTCAGATATCCCACACGGGTTGAGTGCATCTGTGAAAAAGTATCAAGGGGAAGTGGTCCCAGTGCATGTTACTTACCTCCCTGGATGCCCTGGAAGAAGCCTGGACGGGGGGCCTGGGAGAAATGTTTGGAGGCCCCTGAAACTCTCCGTTCCCTTCTCTTGCATCCCCTCAGCACGGGCAACGGAACCTGCAGCCATGACCACCCACGTCACCCTGGAAGATGCCCTGTCCAACGTGGACCTGCTGGAAGAGCTGCCCCTCCCTGACCAGCAGCCATGCATCGAGCCCCCACCTTCCTCCATCATGTACCAGGTAAGTCCTCCCAGAGCACCGGGACCAGGATGAGGGGCTCAGGAATTCTGGGAACCCCCTGAGAGGGTTTGCCCTGCAGGCAGAGGGAAGGGGGCTGCCTGAATCTAGAATGTGAAAGGTGTGAACTGATGGAGTCCCTGGTGGAGTGGTGGAGCTGAGTGTAAGAAATAGATTAGCTAGTAAACGTATACCAGTGCTATTTCTCTTCCCAGGGGAGGGCTTGTTGATCTGTTCTGACCCCAAATACCTTCCCGGCTGTTCTTGCTGTGGCACCAACCAAGGTCTTGGCAGCTCTGACTTCATGAATTAAATATCACCATTAAAAAACCCCTAGAGCCTGCCTGGGTAATTACTTTTTCTTCATGTATGTGAGAAGAGATCTTCAACTCCCCACAGCCAATAATGGCTTGGGGAAGCTAGTCACAGTTGTTTGCTTTTGCCCAAAAGAGGCAAGCTCGTGACAAACCGTGATCAGATTGCTCAAACTGTGATCCCACTGGGCATGGTGGGAAGGGTACTGGTGCAGCTGGAGTCAGCCTTGCAAATAGCATCTTGTCTGAGTGTGCTGGGCAAGTATACCATGTTAAGGAAGAGTAAGTTAATTGTAAATTTTTAGCTTTTTTGCTGTATTTGACCTTTTGAAAGTTCTGAAACTGCTAAATGAGACTAAGAATAAATGCATAGTATATTTTTAATTTCATTCAATGGCTTGATTTATTAAGCACATGCCTGAGGGTTCAACTCATCAAGTTGGTTATTCACATTGTCTAACCCACAGTAAGTTTTTAATTATGTAGATATCTTTTTATTATAAGCAATACAGCAAAGTATAACAAATAAAAATTTCCCTGAAACTATGTCTATATATACATGCGTATGTACACACACACATCTTTTTACCATGTAGATATATAACTTTTTTTTTTTTACCAAAAGGGGATGGCTCTATGATTTGACTTTTTTAACTTAAAATTTATTCTGGGTATTTTTCCTGACAATACTACAATGCTGCTATACTATTTTTAACCAGCATATAGTATCTATAAGCCCATTTTATGGATATGCTATTGTTTATTTAGCCTTTGACTGTTAATGGACATTTGGATGGTTTCCAGTTTCTTTATTACAAAAAATTAGTGCAGTTATTATTCTTGTACAGAGGTATCTGCACCCTCAGGCAAATATTTTTGCAACAACGAAATGAAAACCGTGTATACCTTTCCTTTTCTTTAGTATCTTCACCTTTAAAAAACATCTTTAAATTTTTAATGCAATTTTTAAAGGTTACTTTTCATTTACAGTTATTGCAAAATATTGGCTATATTCCCAGTGTTATACAATACAACTTTGAGGCTATCTTACATCCACTAGTGTGTACCTCCCACCCCACCATTTTGCTCTTCCCCTTCTAGAAAAAAACCACTAATTGTTCCTCTATATCTGTGAGTCTGCTTCTCTTAAAAAAAAAATCTCCACTTTTAACAAGCTATTTAGGCTTGTATAGTTTAAGTTTTTACTTGTGAGGCTCTCTGGGTGAACCTGATTACCCATGGGAAGCAGATGCAGCCCCTGTCTGTGGCCAGTTTCTGCCCAGGGGAATGCAGGGTGGGATTTCTCAATGGAAGATGAGTGGGCGGTATATAGATAGATTTCCCCAGAGAACTTGGGCATTTGTTGGCAGCAGTTTATTTCCTGGACACCCAGCCATCTTGAACCTGTTTTCCAACCACTAAGTGTTCCTGTCCTTTAATTCCTGCAGGCTAACTTTGACACAAACTTCGAGGACAGGAATGCATTTGTCACAGGCATTGCAAGGTACATTGAGCAGGCTACGGTGCACTCCAGCATGGTAAGTCTCCATGACCCTCAGGCGCAGACACAGCCCCTCCTGGTGGGGGCAGGGCTGTGGGCAGCTTCTCTTGCCAGGGGCAGGGGCTCAGCTATTCCAAGAACCCACTGCCTCAGAAGGATCCATCTCCTCAAGCCCTTTTTCAGGCCCCCAACCATCCCTTGTCCATGCCTGGGGTACACTGGTCTGTATCCTCCAGCCTTGCAAATCTTGCTCACCTTTGGGGCCCAACTCTATTCCCACTGTTTGCTTTCCTGAACTTCTCTCTAGCTTAGGGGTTAACAGTTGATTAGATCTTGCCTTGTTTTGTACTTTATAGATTACTGGCTGTGTGGAATTTTGGCTCTGGACCAAAGCACAAAGTTTCTCAAAGTTTTGGAGTAACACATTCTTGACTGGAGGAAGCTGGTGGCCTAAATCATTCACAGACAAGGGCCAATGGTTTGATGGGTCTTTGTCTGACCCACCTGTGTGGGTACCTTTCTCCCTTTGGCTTTCATGATTTCACCCTCATGCATCACTGACATTTAAAGAATTCAGGGACTTCCCTGGCGGTCCAGTGGTTAAGACTGCCCTCCCAGTGCAGGGGGCACAAGTTCAATTGCTGGTTAGGGAACTAAGATCTCACATGCTGCGCACATCCTGGCCTAAGACATAAAATAAAAAGTTTAAAGTTTCTTTAAAAAGAATAAAGAACAAAAGAATTCCACAATTTCTCATTCAAAGGCTCCGACTGCAGCTCAGAGGACCTTTCTCATTATAGCATCGATAGCCTAAACCCTTGTCTCACCACACCCTGCCCATTCATTCAATAAATATTGTGTCCCTGGTACTTGATCAGATTCTGCTAAATGCTGAAGGGCTGAGGGGCGGAGGTGGGGGAGCACGGCGTGTATGCAAGGACAGATGGGGTCTTAGTTCTCAATGAATCAAATGGGAAATAGACAAACTTAGCATTTATTGAACATTTTCTGTGCAGGTATTCCAAATGCATTGTCAATTAATTGTCACCTCAACCCTGGGAAGAATATTTTATTACAATACCCACTTTATGGATGGGGAAAACGAAAGTCCAGAAAAGAAAAGTAAAGTAACTTACTCAGGGTCCTGCCACTGACAAATGACAGAGCTAAACCCAAATCTGTTTGACTATAAAACATGCTCTAGACAAGTCTTTGCAGACAAAAATGTACAAAGTTGAAGATAAAAGACATAGTGAAAGTTCAGAATTTTTAAGTGGCCTTGAGAGGGTCAGAGAAAGCTTGTTGCAAGAAGTAGCTTTTGAGTATAGCTTTGTATACTTTGCACACATACACACATTATAACTATATATATATATACTTACATATATATATATATTGTACTTTAAACTCTGTAAAATTTTCTCATACATAATATCATTGGAACCTTATTACAGCCTGTGATTTGCAAAGAGATCATTATACACATTTTAGGGATGAGAAAACTGAGACCTAGAAAAGTTAATAAGCGGGTTGCTCACAATCACACAATTAGTAAATCACAGGGTTGAACCTAGAATCCTGGACTTATGATTCCCAGCTCTGACCTCTGGTGACCCACCCAACTAGAATTTTATGTCAGAGAGGAGATAGGGAGAGCAAACCAGCTGGTGGAAGCAGTGTAAGGAGAGGCTCAGAGGCAAAAGTCTTCAGAGTTTCCCTGGATTGGAGCTGTGAAGTCCATGTAGGGAAACTCTTGGTGATATTCATAACGAATTAGGTGCATAGAGGGTGTCTTAGTTTGCTAGAGCTGCCATAACAAAATGCCACTGACTGGGTGACCTAAATAACAAATTTATCTTCTCTTGTTTCTGGAGACAAGAAATCCAGTATCAAGGTGTCAGCAGGGTTGGTTTCTCCTGAGGCCTGTCTGTGCCTTCTGGCTGTGTCTTCACGTGGTCTTTTGTCTGTGTAGACACAGGTAAGGTGTCTCTCTGTGTCCAAATTCAGTCAGGTTGGATAATGGCCTCATGTTAACTTAATCATCTCTCTAAAGGCCCTGTCTCCAAATATAGTCACATTCTGAGGTCCCAGGGCTAGGACTTTAACATATGAATTTGGGGGTGGGGGATGACACAAGTCAGCCCATGACAGAGGGCTTTCATTCATTTAATAAAAAAAAAAAAAAGAAGAAAAGATCAGTAGCAATAGACAGTTTTCATTAATGAGGAAAATGTGAACAGAACTACACTTGAGGAATAAATTTCGCTTGTTAGTTTTGTGCAGAACGAATAGTAAGGAGGCATGAGAGAAGCAAATACATCAGTTGAGATAAGGTTATCTACCCTGGACGTGTCAAGGGCCGGATGAGGGCAGTGGCCTGAGGAGCGGCTAAGGGGTCAGGGATGTAAGAGGCACTGGAGGGCAACTCTGCCTGGCTTCATAGTCTGCTGGGCGCTGGGGCCGAGGGGGGCTGGAACAGTGCTGACTGAGGTTTCCTGGAAAAACCAGGTCAGGGGCACCAGTAGGGAGGTCAGAGGAGGGGCCAGTTTGGAGAGGGACTGTATTCCTTTTCTATTGCTGCTGTAACCAATTATCACAGATTTGGTGACCTAAAATAACACAGATTCCCTTGCTTACAGTTCTTTTGGTCGAAGTCTGACATGGGATCTTACAGGATTAAATCCAGGTGTTGGCAGGGCTGCATTTGCTTCTGAAGGCACTGGAGGAGAATCTGTGGCCTTGTTTTTCCAGGTTGTAGAGGCTGCCTGCATTCTTTGGCTCAGCCGCCTTCCAGCTAGCAGTCACACCACTTCAGTCTCCATCCTCATGTCTCCTGCTCTGACTCTCCCTTCTCCCTTAGGGCCCTTGCCATCACACTGGGTCCACCCAATAACCCAGGACAACCTCCCCATCTCAGTGTTGCTAGCTTCATTCCATCCTTTTGCCATGTAAGGAATTGTTTCCATAGGTCCTACGTTTTAGGTTGCAGACATCGTTCTGGGGGCCACTATTCTACTGACACAGGGATAGTGTTGATAAGGTTTTAGGCAAAGTCCAAAATAGGGTGCACTGCTGATGTTCATGGATAATACCCAAACCTCACTTCCTCAACAGTTTCATCCTTGTACCCTGCTCAGACTTTGTCTAGAGTAGCTTATCAGCAGCAAGAGGCTTCATGAGATGTTCATCTTCTTGTCCTACTCCTGCCCACACTGGGGCAAGGTGGATCTCTCAAAGGGCAGGATAGCCAGAGAAAAGGGGAAGAGGAGGAGACAGTGTGTAAACCATGTAACTGACCAGCTACAAGGAACAGTCAAGGGTTCTTTGCTGGGAGTGAGGTGGGGACCTAGTGTCCAAAGTTAAGTACTGAGGGGCACAGTCTGCCGGAATCTGAAACTTGAACCGAATTCACATTGGATTAAATTATGGACCTACAGGATCTTAAAAATGTAAAGAACCTGAGAGATCCTTAGTCCTGCAACTATAAACCTGGACTGCACATTGAAATCACCTAGAAAGCATTAAAAAAAAAAAAACACTCATGCCTGGACCCCTCCCCCAGAGATAAAGGTTTCATTCCTTTGGAGTCCAGCCTGGGCATCAGGAGTTTTCAGAGTTACCCATGTGACTCATGGGTAGCCAGGCTGTGAACTAGTGATTTAGGCCAGAGATCTCCACCTTTTGGGTTCTAATGCCTGGAGGTCTGAGGTGGAACTAACATAATAATAATAGAAAGAAAGAAAGAAATAATAGAAATAAAGTGTGCAATAAATGTAATGCCCTTGAATCATCCTGAAACCAGCTTCACCCCTCACCTTGGTCCGTGGAAAAATTGTCTTCCCTGAAACCAGTTTCTGGTGCCAAAAAGGTTGGGGACTGCTGATTTAGGCCAATTCTCTGCCTCCAAATGATGAAACCATGACCTTTTCCAGGTAAAAGGTGGGTCCAGGTAGAGCCAAGAGCAGAACTCAAATTCCCTGAGGCTCTATCCACCACACCATCTTGACCTCTATATTCCAGGCATGATTATACAACAAACCTAACTGATGGTCAGCTGAGCTGCCCACAGGGCGGAGTCCACAGCATTCTTGTGCCCTGGCCTGTTCCTAGCATGGGGCACTGAAGGCGGATTGCGTGAGTGCTCAGTGAAAGGTTCAGTGGGTGAGCGAGTGGGATACTAACACCTGCCAGTGAGCAGCAGCTTGATGCTCATAATTAGACACATGTTCCCTACATGTTACTGTCACTTCCCTTTTCTGACACATGTTCTCAAGCAAAGGCAGCAGAAGACCCACAGACTTGATCATGGTTCTTTCTGGTCTCAAGGACAACATGTTACTGATTTAAAGAGTTCTCTAAATTAAGAATTGAAAGTGTGACTCGTCAGTGACATTTGCTGTTGAAAATAAAACTATAAAAAGGAATAAGCTCCAAATTAAATCTGATCTTGTGCTAGGAAGGTATTATGAAATAGATATGATGTGTGGGATAAAAAATAAATGAATAAAGGCTCATTTTTGTATCAGTATGAACATTTACAAAAGAGATGGCCTAGTAATACTATTTTTTAGTTTATTTTTTGAGATATCCTTCATATAACATAATATTCACCATTTAAAGTGTACACTTCACTGCCTTTATGGTAGATTCACAGTGTTATCCAGTCATTGCTCCTGTCTAATTTCTATCACTGCAAAGAGAGACCCCAAACCCTTTAGCAGTCCTTCCCAATTCCACTGTCCCCCAACCACTAATCTGGTTTCTGTTTCTATGGATTTGATTATTCTGAACAGTTCGTCTAAATGGATCGCATAATAGTGGCCTTTTGTGTCTGCCTTCTTTCACTTAGCATAATGTTTTCAAAGTTCGCCCACGTTGTAGCATGGATCAGTACTTCATTCCTTTTTAAAGATGCATACTATTCCTCTGCGTGGCTACATCACATTTTATTTATCCATTCATCCATCGATGGACAGTTGGGTTGTTTCTGGTTTTTTGACTATTAGAATAATGTTGCTGTGAGCAAGTGTGGAGTTTCAGTGTGGACATATGCTTTCATTTCTCTTGAGTATATACCTCAGAGTGAAATTGCTGGATCATATGGTAACTCTGTGATTTAACTTTTTGAGGAACTGCCAGACTACCTTCTCCCTAGTAGTACTCCACGCTGTCTTTACAGATTGCCTAGTGTGTGTGTGTGCTTGCGGGCTTCCCTGGTGACTCAGTGGCAAAGAATCTGCCTGCAATGCAGGAGACGTGGGTTTGATCCCTGAGTCAGGAAGATCCCTTGGAGAAGGAAATGACAGCCCACTCCAGTGTTCTTGCCTAGGAAATCCCGTGGACGGAGAAGCCTGTTGGGCTGTAGTCCATGGGGTCACAAAGAGTTGGACACAACTAAACCACCACCATGTATGTTTGTATTCTGTTCAGTTCTCACAAAATTCTCTGAGGTCGTTACTGCCATCATCATTATACAGATGACTGGATGGAGAATTTTAGGTTAAGTGACTTCCTGAAGGCCAAAGGGCTAAGAAGAGATGAAGCTGGGACTTCAGCCCAGATATTTAGACCCTGAGTTTAGGGTTCTTTCCACTGAAGCAGTTACTAGGTGAGGTGAGTAATCAGATTCATTTTTCATGCTGTTGTTAATTCTACCATCTGCTCTGTATTATTTTTAAAAATCTTAATCTTGATCTTAACCATCTTCCTGAGTATGAAATAGCAGCATGGGCTCTTATTAAAATGCAAACATTATAGCACTATGTGATACGAAAAGTGAAAGCTCCCATTTATCCAGCCCCACAGAGAGCTTCCTCCTCATAGTCTTGGTATGTATTCCACCAAGATATTTTTCAATACACAATAATATTGTGGTTAATCTTGAAATCATGTCCAACTCTTTGCGACCTCATGGACTGTAGCCCAACAGGTTCCTCTGTCCATGGGATTTCCCAATCAAGAATACGGGAATGGGTTGCCATTTCTTTCTCCAGGGGCTCTTCCCAACCCAGGGATTGAACTCACATTGGCAGGCGTATTCTTTACCACTGGGCTACCAGGGAAGTCCACACAATAATATATTATACTTTCCCAATTTTTACTCTTTTTTTTTTTAACCTACCTGCTGTGCATACTGTTTGGCTGCTTGCTTATTTTCTTGCTATCTGGGACAACTTTTGCCGTTGGAACTAGTGGATCTGCTCCACCTTTCTGAGGTAGCTATCTGTCTTTGAAAAGTGTGTCTGGCTGATAGAGCCCTGGGGTGACTGATGAGGATAATTTAGGCCAGTGCTTCTCAAATTTATTTTGCTCCAGGGAATGTGAGTTACCTGGGGATTTTATTGAAATGCAGATTCAGATTCCAAAGGCCCAGGGAGGGGCCTGAGACTCTGCATTTCTAATAAGCAACCCCCGCCAGGCGATGCTGATACTGCTGGTCCAGAGACCGCACTGAGTCCAAGGATGTGGCAGCAAGGGGAGTTGTGGAGAAGCCTTCTGGCCCTGGAGTCGTTTCTCCCTGTTGAGCGCATTTTGCTTTTCAGAATGAAATGCTGGAGGAAGGGCACGAGTATGCGGTCATGCTATACACCTGGCGCAGCTGCTCCCGGGCCATCCCCCAGGTGAGCCGGTCCTGCCCCGCAGGGGGTATTTCCACCCTCCACCCACCCCGCCCAGGCTCCAGACCTTCTCCCAGGGAGTGAAGTGGAGTCTCCTTCCCCGGGGGGCTCACTGAACACGTGCAGAGAGCATCGGATAAAACTGACGCCAACGTCAAAAAATTCCTCATTATCCTTCTATTTTGAAAGCAGTATACGCTAACTGTACAATACCCAAATCACTGCAGAAAGATGTAAAGTAGAAAGCAAGACAGCCTCACCCCCTCCCTCTACCACCCAAATCCCTTCCTCCCACCGAAGCGTAATCACTATGGACCCTTTGCTGCATGTTCATTTGACTCTCTTTCCTCCAATAGCATGAATATTTCTGATTATTATTTTGTAAATTATTGTCATTTACAAAAGCGTGTTGTTTCTTATTTATATGGTTCAGCCACTTGCTTTTTTACACTTCGTTCTTTATAACTGACTTTTTTCATGTTGACACAGATAGTATTTTTATCATTATCGTATTATATTCATGGGTCCCAGCATCACCAAAGCAACAAACCCCAAGTGTGTAAACAGAAACCATTCCTCTCCCTTGCTCCCAGTCCTAATCCCCAGAGGGAACTGCTTGCTAGCAGCTTGGTTCACACCCTTTCAGAGTCTGTGTACCTGTATTATATATGGGCACACCAGCACATGCACTGTTTTGTGTTTTATTCAATAAAAACAGGATTAAATTACCTGTACTTTCCTGCAGCTATTTCCACCCAGATTTATGGTAGCAATCTTTCCATGTCAGGTCAGAGACCTGTCTCATCGCCCCTAACAGTTACATTAATGGTAGTGCATCATATGAATACTTTGCCCACTTAATCATTGACCGGTGGATGTTTAGCTTGTGCTACCATTTTGACAATTTCCAAACAATAGTGTGAAGAATGTCCTTGTGCTCATTACCCTTTGCCGACTCTTCAGTGTCGATGACCTGTTAGCAGCCTTGTATGCACATGCCGTGAACACACCTGCCGCATGATTCTGATGTGCCGAAAACCCCTGGGCAGAGAAAATGGGCTCCTCACTGGGCCCAGGTGCAGACAGGGGCTTTGCCCCAAGTGCACTCAGAGCCATGGACAGAGCATTCTTCTCTGCTTGGAATCTGGCAGAGGCCCTCCCGCCCCGGGGGTAGGACTGAGGGAAAGATGGAAGGAGGGAGACCTTGTAGATGAACATAGACATGCGTACAGCACATGGTGGGGGCCTAGAACAGACTGTGGGGGAGGAGGGCTCCGTTCCGGGGGCCAGCTGGTTTCCTTCCGGCAGCCGATGTCTGGGGAGCAGTCCTGCCTAGAAGCACTCACTCTTTATCAGGGCTGCCCCAGCCTCCTCTCACTGTGTAGCCACCATATCACTTCTCATCCTAAATGAAGTGCATTCGAGAGTGAAAACGGGCCCTATTAATAAGACAGCAGGTGTGAACCAGGACTGCCTGGGCAAACCAGGGTGTGCGAAACTCCCTGTCTCCCTGCAGGTGAAATGCAATGAGCAGCCCAACCGAGTGGAGATCTATGAGAAGACGGTAGAAGTGCTGGAGCCCGAGGTCACCAAGCTCATGAAGTTCATGTACTTTCAGGTGAGGGGTCCGGGCGGGTCTGGGCCAGGACAACTGAGAAGGCCCCCACCTTCTAGACACAAGGGTCTGGATTTCTGTGCCATGTTAGTCATTCATTCGGCAAAACACTGTCTAGTGCCCCTGACCCACCCCAGGGTGAGCAAGACAGACAAGCACCCTCCCTCCATACAATTCACATCCTAGTGGGCAAAGGAGAGTATTTTGGGGGGGAGGAGAGACGGACCATAAACAATACACAGCAGAACATATGCTGCGAATAAAGTGCAATTAGCAAACCTCTGGCCTGGAGAGTGTTTCCGACATGGATGAACTTTAGGGCCAGCCTCAAGGGAGGTGGCGTTTGAACTGAGATCTGTATGATGTGAAAGAGGTGGGCAGGTGATGATCCAGGGGCTGAGTGTTCCAGGCAGAAGAAACTGCAGAGGCAAAGGCCCTGCAACCTCAAGAAGCATGACGGGTTTAAGAAATGGAGCAAAGCCAGGGAGGCTGCATAATGAGCTGAGGGAGTGAGAAAAGGTGAGGTTGGGGAGGTGAGCAGGGACTCAATCATATAGGGCATCATAGCTGTGAAAAGAATGCGGATTTTCTTCAAGCATTACACGAAGCTGTTGGAGGTTTCTGGTGACATGATCTGATCAGAGTGTTGAAACAACGTTCTTGCTGCTGTGCGGCTAGTGGATGGGAGGTGAGGGGCAGGTGTCAAGGGCGAGGGAGTAGAGGTGAGGGGAGAAGAGTAACAGCAGATAGACCAGCTGGGAGGCCAAGAGGAGCGAGTGTTTAAAGGAGCGAAAGAGAAGAGATGGCCAAAGACTCCTGTGAGTGAGTGACAGGTAAGAGGGCAAGCTGGTTATCGTGGTTTTGTTGGAAGCCATTCAGGAATGCAGGCTGAGCAGTTTAAGTCCACCCCATGCCTGGGTGGTAGTCCTGCCATGTTCTCTCTGCCCTCCATGTGTTCTACATGTATTTATGAGCCTCTTAAGTAAACGTGCAAGCTCTGGCCCAGGCTCAGCCCTGTGCCCAGCTCTGTGCTGGCCTCCTGGAAGTGGTGGGGAAGATGCAGGTAGAGCCTTGAACGCAGAGCAAGCCAGGGTTCTGCCACCTTCCGGCTGTGACCTTTAAGTCATTTCAGACCTCTGACACCTTCAATATTCTCACCCTCTGGAAAGAATGCCCTTTTCACAGGTTTTCTCTAAGGATAAATAAGATCCATTAGTAAAGAGTCCTATTTGTAGAGCCCTCACTACAGAGCAGGTTTACTAACTCACAGATGCTATTATTAGCATCATGGACCTGCCTTCAAGGGGCCTAAAAGCTCTTTGGGAAGACAGGTCCAAGAGAGCAAAACTACTCCAAAATGAAGTAAGTACTAAACTTACTTACTTTAGTGAGGGCCTCCTGACAAGATGTATTTAGAGAAGGGAGGCCATGGAGTAATCGGAAACTCCTCTGTCCAGGACAGTCACCAGTAGCCATGTATGGCCGTCTACATGAATTCAAATTAAATAAAATGTAAAGTGCATATCCTCCTTGGCGCTTGCATTTCCAGTGCTCGGTACTCACATGTGGCGTTGTGTTGGACAGTGCAGATTCAGAACATTTCCATCATCCTAGAAAGTTTTGTTGGACTTACACTCTGGAAGGAGAAAGTGACTTGATCTGGTCTTTGAAGGTCTCCCTATCTCCTTGCCTTGCTTCATTTTTCTCCACAGCTCATACCACATTCTGATATAGAGAATTTATTTGATATTTTGTTTTCTGTCACCCATCACTAGAATATAAGTTCCTTTGGGTAGACTTTTGTTTTGTTCTGTTCCCCGCTTTACCCCAGGGCCAAGAATGATGCCTGGCACATAGGAGATCCTCAATAAACAGCATCTATTGGATGAGTGGAGCTCTTTCTCTGAGTGTCCCTCTCACTGTCCATTGCTACCCCCTAATTATCCGGTGCCTGCCCTGTCCTAGGTGCTAGGATACACTCATAAACAAGACAACATGCTTTGTCAGCAAGGACGGGGTGAATAAATTCATTGGTTTGGCTCACTTGGGGACAGGTTCTGGGCTTCCCTCTAGAAATCAGCTTAGGATTTCAGGACTCCTCCGAGGAAGAACTTTTGGCAGTTTTGCCTTTCTCTAAAAGTCCAGGCTCTGAGGAGAGCCCCAGGGAGCCTTGACCAGCTCTCCAGCAGGGAGCTCAGCGAGCCGCCCCACCAGGCTGCCCGGTCCTGACCCACTGCCCCTCTGCCCACAGCGCAAAGCCATCGAGCGGTTCTGCAGTGAGGTGAAGCGATTGTGTCATGCCGAGCGGCGGAAGGACTTTGTCTCCGAGGCCTACCTCCTGACCCTGGGCAAGTTCATCAACATGTTTGCAGTCTTGGACGAGCTGAAGAACATGAAGTGCAGTGTCAAGAACGACCACTCTGCCTACAAGAGGTCAGGGCTCCTCTCCCTCCCCTGCTCCGCCTTCCTGGGCATCCGGCCTGTGGGAGAGAGAGGACAGAGCCCTCCTAACAGGCTTGAGCTAGCCACCCCACAGACACAGCAGGGTTGGGTCTGCCTCTGTTTTTGCAGCTTAGGGAATAAGATACCGAGCTGAGCTTTGGAGAACTGGGTCTTGGCAGGGTTTTCTATCGAGGTGGAATCAAATCCTCATTTACCCCACCAGTGGAGCAGCATTTTCTGTGTCCCATGCAATCTGAGATTATATCATGATTAATATAATCCTAAAATGGTCACAGGAGTCATTCTCTTTAAGAATCAGAAAGCCAGTTCAAACTACTCATGTGAAAGACGAAACTGAGTTGGCTCTCAGAACAGAAAAGTCCTGGTCTACCTGATCCAGGTACTCAGGTGATGCTGTTGGTCTGGTTCCCTCTGCCTCTCAGCTCATCTTTCCGCAGCGTCGGCTTCATTCTAAGGCTCTTGCCCTGTGTGGCCTCCAGCAGCGTCCCTCCAGTCAGCGTAGCAACCCCAGTTCCTAAGGAAGGAAAGGATGCAGCTCCTTGCAAAAATTTTGCAAAAGCCCAAGAAGGATTCTCCTTCCTCCAGCTTGGGTCCTGTGCTGATCCCTCCATCAGACACTGTGTATGAGTGTGTTGGGGTGGTGCTGATGGGAGGGGTGCCTGCCCTTGGGGTCAGTTAAGGGTCAGTGTCAGCTCACAAGAAAGAAGGACTGAGAGTGGGGGAGGGGTCATTCCTCTCCAGAAATTTGTATACAGCCACCCCCAAAGTGGGGGAGGGCAGGTGAAAGTAGCAAATCCACCTGTGTTGCCTGAGGCTCAGATAAGCTCCAAGGTGTCCATACATATCTCTTGGGAAGAGTTTGCTGTATCATGATGAAGAAGGCCCCTGTCCTTGAACCACGTCGCTCTGGGGCTCCGAGGTAACTGGAGAAAGCAGACAGTAGACTGATCCTCGCTGATTTATCCTCTTGAGTGAACTGAAACCTGTCAGTACCCAGAAGACAGAGCCCCATTCAGAAATGGCAATTTCACAGAGATCCCATAGACAGCTCATGGTACAGTGGCTTCCCCCCAAACTCTCCCCAGATTTGGTCAACTCCTGCCATCACCGTCACAGCTGACGTGCTCTGGGCACCGACTGGGACCTTGCTGTGTCTTGTCCGTCTCTGGTGACACGGGCTAAACCAACTCCACCTCCAGGTCAGGCTGGAGAAGTCCCAGTGCTGTGGTTTCCTCCCTTCAAGGCCCACCGTGTTCCCCACACCCATCATCCCTTCTGTCCCATCAGGTTAAATGGACTTTCATTTTCCCCACAATGTTTAGAAACATTGAGATTTTCCTGTAAATAACGTAATACCCAACAAAAACAGAACATTCCGCTGCTTGTGATTTTTCCCCATGACTTACTGTGTAGTTTTGCTGGAGGTCGCTGAGAGGCTCAGGATGCCCGTTTCACTAGGTCCTACCCCCTTGGACTGGCTGATGGGATGCTAGCTACCCTTAAACTTGCCTAGTCTTTGAACTTCAGTGCATTCTTGCTTCTTAATTTCAGGCACCCTTATTACAGGGGTGCAAACAGCTCCAAGTGAAATGACTCCAGAACAGGCTCTCCTTCGATGTTAGAGTCACTTGTGCCGTTCAGAGCCCTGCAACTTCGGGGATAGTGTGTCTGGGTTAGGTGGGAGCTGAGGCCCGGCTTAGGCCAGCTATTCATGAGCATCCCTCTCTACACCACCCCGTCCAGGGCAGCACAGTTCCTGAGGAAGATGGCTGACCCCCAGTCCATCCAGGAGTCGCAGAACCTGTCCATGTTCCTGGCCAACCACAACAGGATCACCCAGGTGATGGCAAACCCATGTCAGTCCTGACCTGGTGTCCTGGGACTCAAGCTGGGGCCTGGAGGTTGGGGGACCCACGGGCAGAGGAGCTCCGCTTAGATAATTTGTCCCCTCTGCTCTACTCAGGCTTTAAGCTGTAGATTTAAGTGTCCCTTCCCAACCACAGACGGCCCCTTCACCCTCTGCAGTTTGGCCTTAGAAAACCTTCTAGCCAGTGTTCTGCCCCGGTATAGGTTGGTATAGGTTGAGAGCTTGGCTTCTGGAGTTAGACTGCCTTGTTTTCTCATCTTGAACCCTCCATTGCCCTACTGTGAGGCCTTGGGCAAGGTCTCAGCCTCAGTTTCCTCATCTGTAAAATGGGGCTGTTTAGGATTGCAGTGAGAAATAAATGAGATACTATAGCATGTAGAGCTTAACAGACAAAGACAGAAGAAGATGTGGTTATAGTTATCGCCATGGCTTTCCCAGGATATTCCCACTCAACGGTGAAGGGGCCTGGGGTGGAGACCTCAGGTCTTCTTATACAGGAAGTGTCTCTGTACTGCTGAGTCCTGTACTGGGAGACGCCTGCTGGCCCATTTCTCCTCCACTGAGCTGGGTCTTCCCACTATCATCCTTGGAGACATTTGGGGTCAGTCTGCACACACCCTCAGAACTAAGCCGAGATGACCACAGGCCAATTGCTATAAAGCTGAACTGCTTTCAGTTCAGCCAGAGAAAGCATTTCTAACCATGAGAACCGCCAGGAAATACAGTGGAGGCCCCCAAGGGGCAGGGGCCTGCCCCGGGTGATGTGCGGCAGTTCTGACCAACTGCTATAGACTCAGGAGAGGTTGCAGGCTCCGCTCCACCTGGTGTGGTCAGCAAGGCCGTGCCCTGCCCCGGGGCCCAACAGTGAGCCATCCTGGGTGCTCCAAGTGAGGGGGATGCAGGACAGGGGCTAACCAGAGGGGGGCGCTGCTGTTTAGTGTCTCCACCAGCAGCTGGAAGTGATCCCAGGCTACGAGGAGCTGCTGGCCGACATTGTCAACATCTGCGTGGATTACTACGAGAACAAGATGTATCTGACCCCCAGTGAGAAGCACATGCTCCTCAAGGTACAGCTCCCTCAGTCACACCCTCTCACCTCCTTCTTATTTAAAATCATTTTTAAAAGTTATTTCTTTCTTCTTGCTTCAGCATGAGTGCAGATCTTGCTATACACAAGGCTTTGTAACCAATTTTTTTCCCTTTGATATGTTGTGTACGCCTTTCTAGACAGCATTAAGGCTATGTCTACAATGTGACTTTTAATGGCTACCTAGTATTTCATTATGTGGGGACGTTGTCATTTAACAAATCCTCTATCATTTAGTATTTGTTTGCTAAAGTGCATTGAAACTGGGGCACTTTGTGTCCATACTCTTGTTAAGTCAGACATCCTAGAGGAAATTGCCAACCCGTGGGGAAGACAAAATCTTATAGCTTTTACTATATTTTGCCAAAACGGTCATGTTTGTTTCATCAGTTTACACGTTTCATTTTTAAATTATCAAGTGATGTTTATCATTGTAGAAATTCTGAACAGAAAAGCGTTAAAAAATAGAATCTCTTATAATCTTTCCACCCAGAGATAACCCTTTTAGCATTTTGATGTATATCTTTCTTTTTTTCTGTGCTGATGTATTTTCAACATATGCAGTTTACATAAATTATGTATGTGTATTATTTATCCTATTTCATTAAGTGCATTTGGAATAACATGCAGCCCTTAAATAATGTTGTATGGATGAGTTTTCATTTCTTTAGCCATTATTCTATCCTTAGCTTCTTAGGTTACTTCTAACTTCTCTCTGAAAGCAATAGCACTGAAATGAATAACATTCTCCATATTCTTTATACACACTGCATCACCTCTTTTGTTTTTTTCTTCCCTTTCAGAGTTCCCCTGGTGACTTGACTTTTACTTCCTCTCTCTGTCGCCTCTTATTTCAAGAATACCGACCCTGTTGGTGTTCCCTTCTTTGCATTTCCATAGCATCTCGCAGAAGGCTGCAGGAGAGTGTGGCTTTGTGACTCATTCACTCTGGCTTCCTCTGCACAGTCAGAAGTTCAGAGAAGTCACTCAGAGTTCAGCAGCTCTCTCACACCAGTGCTTTGTCCAGGCAGTTACCACAGCTCTGCCCAGAATTGTTGCTTTCGCAAATTAGGTTACTAAACCCCACTTCACCAAGCATCCTGACATGCTGCCATCAGATTCTCGGCTCTTCATTTCTCTTGCCTGCTTTTAATCCTCCCACATCTCGGCTTCCCAGCCTTCTCCCTCTCAATTCTCAACCTGGCCTCTTGGAGTTTTGCTCTTTCCAAGCTCTCTACGGTGTGTTAGTAAACTCAGATGCCAGCAGGGGGCGCCTTTCACCTTAAAAGGAAAAGTCTGGCACACCCCCCTGCAGAACCACAAGTACGCATCCCCTAGCCCAGTCCCTTAGGTGTCAGGCATGACTAGTCCCCCGTCACATAGCAACTGCGAGCCGAGGAAGCTGCTTTCAACCTAGTTGTTCAGGCTCCCTCGGGCTTGCTGTACATTTGACAAAAGGAGAGACGTAAGCCAGCATGCAGGAAACTATTGGGCTGGCCGAAACATTCGTGCTAGTTTTTCTGTTACACTGTATAGAAAAACCCAAATGAACTTTTTGGCCAACCCAATATTACATGGACTGGAATGTTTAGAATCAGCCTGTCAGCCTGCCTATAGGGCCCTGTCAGCCAGAATGTGTTCTTTTGGTTAATGAAGGCACCAATGAGATTCCCTGGGAATCTTTGTAGTAGTTTCCTTGGGGAAAGGGTGAATAGTTTCACATTCATTTGCCATCTAGTGAGTATGCATCAAGTGCCCGCAGTGTTTGCCAGGGCCTGGGGATGCAGCAGCAGCAGCATCACTCAGTCTTTCTTGAGAAGGAGCTAAGTGCATGTATGTTGTTGTCAGATCCTGGTTCAGATCCTATCTCTGCAGCTTACTATCTGTGTTATCTTGGCAAGCTGTCTAACCTCTCTGTGTCTCCAGCTCCTCATCTGTAGAATAAGGTTATCATATTAGAATTTGACTTATAAGATGGTGAGAATTAAGGATAAGGATAAAATCCCTAAGCATGGGCTCTGGCCCATGGGGAGGACTCAAGAAGTGGCCACCACAATAATAAATGAAAGAGTCCTCTGCTTGTCTTCACAGAAATCAAATTTCTGATTGAGATTAGTTCTACGTGTCCTTCTTTGTGACAACACATGGGTTTTTGTCATAGAATATGTCCCTACAGGGGGTGTGGATATGCACATGCCCACGTCTGCTTTTTTTTTGGTTTTTTGAAACATTTCCAATGGATGTGACTGTCTTCTGTCTCTGCCTTTTCTCATGCTAGGTAATGGGTTTCGGCCTGTACCTGATGGATGGGAATGTCAGTAACATTTACAAATTGGATGCCAAGAAGAGAATCAACCTCAGCAAAATTGATAAGTTCTTTAAGGTCAGCACCTGGGGCTGGGGCTGGGCAGTGGGCCAAGGGATGGTCTCTCCAGGGAAAGGAATGAAATTAGGCAGCAAAGAGTGGTGCTTATTGATTGAACTGTGGCTCTAAGGATCCCAAGAGGAGGAGGAGGAGGATAGAGACAGGGGCCCTAGCTGCCTTGGGTAGAGGAATCCATGCTATTGAAGGTGTGTGCCCCAGTCTCAGGACACAGCCAGAAGGCCTTGCAATGCTTTCCACACACTGCTCTTACCCTTTCCTGAAACCCCTTGCCATCTAAAGAAAGAGGTATGTCCCAGAAGACAGAGCCTGCTTTAATTTTCAGTATAAATCAGAGCTCACAATTGCAGGAGGATTAAAGAGTGGACGTTACATTGATTCACATTCACAAGCTCACAGGCTCTCCTGGTCCACCAGAGACCTACTCTGCGCCCTGCCTCTGAGTAGAATGCCTTATGGGGTCCAGCCTGCTCTCAGTCCAGTCCAGTGCCTCAGAGATTTCATCTTCTGGCCCCAAATCTTTAACAACAAACCTTGAGGTTTGCCTTTGAGGTTTTTGCAAAGGGATTTTCTACTTTGGAAGTCAGTTCCATGTCATCAGTGTATCCTAGCATCAGGCACTTCAGGTGGAATAGAGCCTCTGAGATCAGACATGGGAAAATCAGGCTTAAATTAAAAGTGGATCCCTTTGAAGATGTGGCTGGGCCTGGGTCTCACTGACTCTTGGAGGTTAGGGGGGAAGTAAGTCACCCAAGGGGCTTCCCAGATGGTGTTAGTGGTAAAGAACTCGCCTGCCAATGCAGGAGACATAAGAGGCGCTGGTTTGATCCCTGGACAGGGAAGATCCCCTGGAGGAGGTCATAGCAACCCACTCCAGTATTCCTGCCTGGAGAATCCCATGGACAGAGGATCCTGGTGAGCTACAGTCCACGGGGTCGCAAAGAGTCAGACACAACTGAGTGACTTAGCACAGAAGCACAGTCACCAAAAGCATCCTAGGGCTTGGCTTGGCTTCTTTTTGAAGCTAGAACTTTCACTTTTCTCTAGGACTGCCCAAAATGAAAACTGGGCTTATCTGGGGGGAACTGGCAAAGTCCACCCCTTGCTTAAATCCACATAAATGAGATGGGGGTGGAACTGAAGACCACAGGCTCACCTCACACAGACCTGGGTTTTAGTCTCTCTCTTCCACTACGTAACTGGGTGATGTTGGAAAAGTCACAGAACTTCCCTGAAGCTGAGTTCTCTAACCTGAAAAATAGGAATGTGAAGGGTGTCTACTTTATGGGGTTCCTTTGAGGATTCAATGAGCGACATAAGTGTCAGAACCTTGGGTTATAATCCTGGCCCCTTGGCTTCTAACCAGTCTGACTTTGTGAAAAAAAATCACTCTAGCTGAGTTGTCAAAGCTTCAATTTGTCCATCTTGTTAAATGGGAATAATAGTAGTACTGACCTCACTCCGCTATTCTATGGAGTGAGATAACTATTTTCTGTTTTGCCTAATAGACTATTTTTTAGAGCAGTTTTAGGCTCATAGCAAAATTGAGCAGAACAAAGAGACATTTCCCACATAACTCCTATCCCTACTCATACCCAACCTCCCCCATTATCACAACTCACCAGCAGAGAGGGACATCTGTTTAGTCCATAAATCTGCACTGTTGACACATCATTATCACCCAAATCCCATAGTGTGCAGTAGGGATAACTCATGGCATTGTGCATTCTGTAAGTTTTGACAAATATATAATGACTATATCTACCATTGTTGTTGTACTTTGTTGCTGTTGTGTCTGACTCTTTGTGACCCCATGGACTGTAGCCCACCCGGCTCCACTATCCCTGGGATTCTCCAGGCAAGAATACTGGAGTGGGTTGCCATGCCCTCCTCCAGGGTATCTTCCCGACCCGGGGATGGAACCCAGGTCTCCAGTGTCTCCTGAATTGGTAGGCGGTTTCTTTACTGCTGATCCACCAGGGAAGCCCCTATATCTACCACTGTAGTATCATACAGAATAGTTTCACTGCCCTAAAAGTCCTCTGCTTTTGAAGGATTTAGCACTGTAGTGCCTCATGAATCAAAAGCAGACAGTGAATACCAGCCTCCCCACCATTATTCCTCCTCTTCAGCTGGCAGTCATCTGCCCTCTGGTGTTAGGTGTTCAAGGTTTCAACTCACCTTGTGGAGTTTCTCAAGAAGGTCACTCACCCCCAGCCAGTGGAATCCAGGCACTCACATCTAGTCCAGAGTTTGGAATAGCGAGGAGCCTTTAATCCAAGGGAAATCAGAGCAGAGAAGACCCTGCCCTGGGAGGCAGGCCATCTGGTTCTCGTTCTTCATCTGTTCTGCCTGCTGGGTAACCTTGGACAAGTCTTTTTGCCTCTCTGAGCTCAGATGCTGGAACATAGAGATGGTTGGAGGCAGAGGAGGACCTGTAGGCTGCCTAAGGCTCTTTGTGGTTGCAGGGTCACGTGGTAGCATCATCGGAGGCAGAACTAGGGGTCAGCCCGGAGGCACACGTGGAGGCCTGGCTCTCCCAGTGGAAGGCGATGCCGGTCGCTCCCCCCGTGTCTCACAAGCTGTGTTTGCTTCCTTTGCAGCAGCTGCAGGTGGTGCCCCTTTTCGGCGACATGCAGATAGAGCTGGCCAGATACATTAAGACCAGTGCTCACTATGAAGAGAACAAGTCCAAGTGAGTGCCTGCCGTAATGTCTCTCGGCTCCCGCGAGGACGCCCAGCCCGGGCAGGGGGCCGAGGGGCCATTTCAGCCCCTCCCCTCTCCCCAGACCCTGGGCAGGTGGAGTCTGTCCATCACTGGCTCCTGACAGAGGGGAGCAGCGGATGGTGATCTGAGCCCTTTTGCACCCGCCCTTTGCTGCCAGGGTTCAAAAGCACTCAGAGCACAGCCTCGCCCCTTCTCTATCCCCGCGGTGGCCCATGCCACCTGCAGGGGGACAGCAGGAGTCCTCCTGCCCCCGAGCAGGGGGAGGAGTGCTGGCCCCCAGTGGTCAGATGGAGTGAGATGGCCTTGTTCTTCATCCCACTGGTTCTCTCCTCAGGCCTTGTGTCCATGCAGTAAGTATGCCATGCAGGGTATGATACCAACCGTTCCAGCTGTGAAGCATTGGGTCAATGGCCTCCTCCAAGGTTGTTTTATAAACCACCCTCTAGGTGGTCTGTGCTAAGATCCAGGGTGTCAGGACCTCATGGAAGTTTGGGGAACACTGGGCTACAGGCTTGGCTACTCCTTTGATCTCTGGCCTTGTTAAGGAGGCTTCTTCTGCCTACATTTCCAACAGAGGGGGACAAACCATGTTTTCATCAGGGATGAGGGTATTGCGGCCTCAAAAATACATAAATGCAGAGTCCTTGAACTCCACCAGCTTTGAGCCACTGCAGATAAGTCTCACCAGGGACAGCTTCGTAACCCAGTGGCTGCTGGTATGTGAGGAGGTCTTCCAGGAAAAGCATAGAGTCCTGAATCCTGGACTTATTTCCTGTGTGAATTCTTAGCCACCTGAAGTTGGTTGGAGGGGTGATGTGATCAGGGTGGGGGTCAGAGGCTTGAGTGATGTGTTCCCAATCCTGCACAGGGAACTCAGAATAAAGGTCATGTCGAAGTATAGGCATGAGGAAGTGTCAGCATTCTTAGTATTCTCTGGAGCGCCCTTTCAGAGGTCCTTCTGAAATATTAAATTCTCCTTAAATGTGCATCTGCCTTGCTTGGTGCCCATGCTTCTGTCCACTGGGTCACCCGGCACCCACCGGATGGCAGAGGACAGTGACCAGGGTTGTCTTCTGTTCTGTTGGCAAAGGAGAATAAAGACTCTCATTCGTTCATTTCTTCCCCAATTTAAGGAGTTTTCTCAAAGATCTCTTTTTTAAAATTGAGGGAAGTATTGAGGAGAAAGAGGAGAGAGAGAGGGAGAAGATGAGGGCAAGAAAGAGCAGTGCCTCTCGGGATGGCTGCGGCTTCCTCTCGGTGAAGAGCTCCTCTGTTCCCGGCTCGCTGTTGAAAAACAGACACAACCCCTTTAGATTTTTCCAGTCCCGCCCAAAGGCCTTTGTCAATGCCAGCTTCACCCACAGGACGTAGTGCTGCCAGGGTCAGTTGACAGATCCAGGAGGTCACCCACCTTGCTTTTTCTTAGCTTGGATTCCAGCCCTTTGTAGCCCTAGAGAGGCTGCAAGTCCCTCCCCGCTCGTGTGACTGGTAAGTACTGTGGACACCCGTTACCTGGGAAAGTGTGGGATTGGGCCTTAGAAGAGGCCAGCTCCAAGTAGGAGAAGCACAGTATTTTCCATGCAGCCTGCAGTCCCCACAGTGGAATTTGGCAGGCGCTGTTGCTGGTGGGCAGGACACCCCTTAGTTGTTCCCAGTGGAGCCAGTCACATTAGCTGAGCACCAAGACTAACTAGTGGATGGAAGGAGCCTGCCCCTCCCAGGGCCAGGACCCACTCTGACCCCCTGATTTTCTGTCCAGGTGGACGTGCACCCAGAGCAGCATCAGCCCCCAGTACAATATCTGCGAGCAGATGGTTCAGATCCGCGATGACCACATCCGCTTCATCTCGGAACTCGCTCGCTACAGCAACAGTGAGGTGAGCTTGCTCTGGCTGGTGGGATGGAGGCCCATGTGGGACTAGGGTGAGAAGGGGTGAGGACCTCCAGAAAAGAAATGATCCTAGGGATCCTGGGGAGTGGATGAGCGAGAGAATACATTTGGATGCAGGAGGGCAGAATGGCCAAGAGCCAGAGCTGGGATTGATTCTGGTTCTGCTTCTGACCTTCACAAGTTATTCAGCATCCTTGAGCCTCAGCTTCCTCATCTGCAAAGTGGAGCTAATAGTATCTGGAAAAGTTCGTTGAGAGGATTAAACAATATGATGTATGGAAAATGCATTGCACCTAGCAGGTAGTAACAGCCCAGTAATTGTTAGTCTGTACATGATCTAAACATCTCCACCGTGGGTGGCAAGAGAAACAAAGTTCTGGACAATCATGCTCATAACACCATCTAAATATTTTAAAACAATTATAAAAATCATTGTAATAAGCCAGAAAATACAATTAGAAACAGAAGAAGGTCATAAAAATCTCTTGTGATCTTTCTAATTACATTTTTACTGGCACTGGATTTTCCTGTTCTTTTTTAAATAGGGAAACACAATTAGTTCACAAGCCTCAGAAAAAATACAGATAGACAAAAGAAGGGAAAAGCAGTCATGTAAGTCATGAAGAACCCACTATTATTAACATTTGGAAGTATATATATATTATCCTTTGTGGCTTCCCTGATGGCTCAGTTGGTAAAGAATCCACCTGCAAGGCCGGAGACCCTGGTTGAATTCCTGGGTGGGGAAGATGCTCTGGAGAAGGGATAGGCTACCCACTCCAGTATTCTTGGGCTTCCCTTGTGGCTCAGCTGGTAAAGAATCCGCCTGCAATGTGGGAGACCTGGGTTCGATCCCTGGATTGGGAAGATCCCCTGGAGAAGGGAAAGGCTACCCACTCCAGTATTCTGGCCTGGAGAATTCCATGGACTATACAGTCCATGGGATCACAAAGAGTTGTACACAACTGAGAAACTTTCACTTTCATATATCCTTCTAGATCTCTTTCTATGAAGACCTTGTAATGAATATATATGTTGGTTTACTAAATACAGGTCTGATTTCAATCCCTGTTTTACCTTTTGAAGCTCCGGGATGACTTTGCACTACTCCATTTATGCTCACTGCCTCCACCATGTGGCTAGTAGCTGTAATTACTCTTTCCAAAACCCAAAGTAGAGAAATGTCTGATCAAAAGGGGGCAACACATCTGAAATGAGAGCAAATGCAAGCAGTATGGTCATTAGATGAGTGGCCCACATTCTTAGCAGGGCTCCTGGTGGACATGGACCAGGGTCAAGCTCAAACCTTTGGCTTTCTTAACAGTATATGCCAATGAATTGAACGTAAGCTAAGCTATGGGAATAATTTAAGTGCTAGGGACACTATTCAATTCTTGTCCAGTTTTGGTGTGATCTAATGGCAATCCACTCCAGTATTCTTGCCTGGAGAATCCCATGGATGGAGGAGCCTGGTAGGCTACCAGTCCACCTGTCGCAAAGAGTCGGACACAACTGAGCGACTTCACTTTCACCTTCTTTCTTTCAAGAATGAGTCTGGCTCAAAGGTATTTTTAAAATTATGCACATTATACGTGTATATATACAGATCATTCTCGGTATTCACAACAGTTATATTCTATAAAGTGGCCATCAAAACTGAATCAGCAAGTAATCGCTCCTCCAGAAAGTACAGGGTTAGGTTTCTTCGAGCCTCTGATCACGGTTTTTCTGTCAGCTGATTTTTAATATATAGCCTTGTTTTACGTGTGTTTCTGTTTAAAGTCACCTTATGTAATATATATTGTTGATTTGTTAACATTAAATCATACCCAACAGCACTATAATTCATGCCTGAACAAAGTTTATCTAGAACACCTATTTTCAGGACTCCCCTGGTGGTACAGTGGCTAAGACTCCACACTCTCAATGCAGGGGGCCTGAGTTCAGTCCCTGATCAAGGAACTAGATCCCACGTACCACAACTAAGACTTTGCATGCCACAACCAAGACCTGGTGAAGTCAAGCAAATAAATAAATATTTAAAAAATAAAATACATATTTTCTCCATAAAGTGCATCACAGCCTCCTTTTTTATAAAGGCATAGACAGAGAGTCAGCACTGTGTTTAGGGGCCATTTTAAATAGTGAAATCACCAGTAAAAAGTATAAGAAAGTGGAAAATGAGGCATTAAGTAGATCAGGAAAGAGACACTTGTTTACAGTAAGAGCTGAAACAAGGGGGCAGAGAATTGTGTTGTTCAGCCTCAGCTGGGAACATGATTCAGATGTTTTTGCCACTCTTCACACATCTGCAAATGACCATGAAAGCACTGCAAGGATTGATCTTGAGGTTGTAAATGAATTTTAGTAAGTAGGGAAATTCACAAATTCAGAACCCACAAATAATGAGGACTGGCTCAGTATGTATATGTATACACACACATATACACATGTCTGTGCATATGCACATGCATACATGCATATTATATTTTACTGTGGAACATATTACATGTTCAAGTTGTCTTCACCAAGGCTTTTCTGTCAATGAGTCATTTGTAATTGGTTGTGAAGTCAACTAAGTGAAAGAAAGTGAAGTCGCTCAGTCGTGTCCGACTCTTTGCGACCCCATGGACTGAGTATAGCCTACCAGGCTCCTCTGTCCATGGGATTTTCCAGGCAAGAATACTGGAGTGGGTTGCCATTGATCTCTAATTAGCATTTTGGTATGAGACAATGGGCAATCAGAGGAGGTCTCAAGTATTAAGCACACAGTTTCTTTGTGGAAAATGTTATTTCATGTCTGTATTGAATACCTCAGTCAGTATATAGTATACACTTCCTACTGTAAATCACAGACCCAAAAGTCTGAAAAGCCACTGCTCTGCAATTGACCGGAGTCATTGTGAGTGGGGCTCTGGCATCATAGCACCTGAGTTTGAACCCTTGATCATTTGCAAGCCATGTGACTAACAAGGGACTTGTCTGAGCTTCAGTTTGTTGGTCAAGAGGTATAATAATAGCACCTCCCTTGCAGTGTTCTTGGGGGTGGGGGGATCAGTGAAATACAATGGAAAAGTGCCAGGTTTGTTGGCAGTGAAGGTGATGGTCAATGTTCCTCAGGTGGTGACGGGCTCCGGGCTGGACAGCCAGAAGTCAGACGAGGAGTACCGTGAGCTCTTTGACCTGGCCTTGCGGGGCCTGCAGCTCTTGTCCAAGTGGAGCGCCCACGTCATGGAGGTGGTAGGTGTCCCAGGAAAGAGAGTCTGCCCCTCCCCAGCCCCCTCCATTCTGACCTCTGGTCTCTTGGAATTTGTCTGACCCTGCCTCTCTCCAACACTTTTAAACAGGTTTATTGAGAGAGAATTCACATACCACACCATTCACCAATTTAAAACATAAATCCATTCATTTTTAGTGTATTTCCAGTGCTATGAAGCTGCAGTCAAATTTAGAACAACCTAACCCTCACCTGGTACAATCATGCCCTGTTCCCTGTCTCTACAGCCTTAAGCCGTCTCCTTCTGTCTCTGTAGATTTCCCTATTTGGGGGGTGTTTCCTATGAATAGAATCGTATCATACATGGTTATTTGTGTCTGGCTTCAACTGCATGTTATCAAGGTCCATCCATTGTTGCACAGATGAATACTTCATTTCCTTTCTTGACTGAGTGCTGCTCCATTGTGTGGACTCTCCCGGTTTAGTTGATCCGTTCACCC
Organism: Muntiacus reevesi; assembly: GCF_963930625.1. Classification (NCBI taxonomy): domain Eukaryota; kingdom Metazoa; phylum Chordata; class Mammalia; order Artiodactyla; family Cervidae; genus Muntiacus; species Muntiacus reevesi. The sequence continues at coordinate 246,301,321 of NC_089249.1, forward strand.
ACTGATGGACACAGGGTCTCTGCTCTCTCCCCAGTACTCCTGGAAACTGGTTCACCCCACAGACAAGTTCTGCAACAAGGACTGCCCCGGCACGGCCGAGGAGTACGAGCGAGCCACGCGCTACAACTACACCAGTGAAGAGAAGTTCGCCTTCGTCGAGGTGGGTGCGGACTCCCTGGGTCTCCTTGTCCCCACCCGCGAGGTTGCTGCTGACTGTCGGCCGCAGGGCTTCCTGGAGGGGTGCTGGGCTGGCCAGCAGCCTTGGTCCTCGTGTGCATGCATCTGCTTGCCCCCTCCGCCCACCCGAATTCATTTCTGTCCCACGTTGTTATTCAGAAACGGTGAGAAAGTCATTCTGGTCTTAAAAAATCCCAAAGAAAGTGTCATTCTGTTGGAAACAACAGAAGAGACACATGGCCAAACAAGATACGAGAAATGCCCAGACTGATGAGAGGTCAAAGAACTACAGATTGAAACTAAGATACAGAGTGTTGATCAGTCAGGATGGTACAGATCTAGAAGACTGGCGATGTTCGTTGCTGGTTAAAATGGGATATAGATCTTCTCAGATACTTTGAGTGGCAAGTGTGCATTTTACAGGATTTCTCTGAGGGCAGTCTGATCATCTGTATTCAGATTTTTAACATGCATATCATTTGCCCAGAAGTTCTTCTGGGGAATATATCTCAGAAATAAGCCAACTGTGCCAATCAATACATATGTACACATTTATCACCATATTGTTTATAATGGCATAATATGTGAAACAACTGAAATGTCCTACAATATGGATCAGATAAAGTAAAATGAAGGTGCAGCTGTATCATTAAATATGATGCAGCCACTAAAATGAATGTACTGATATGAAAAGATATACACAGAATATTAAGTTTTTAAAAAAAAAGGTTGAAGAGCAGCAGGTAAAATGATGCCATTTCTGCTCAAATTAATATACCTTCCACATTTGCTCAAAGTGGAAGGACGTAAGTGTGTGTATTTATATATACCAAACCATTAACAGTCATTTCTGGAGACAGGATTCTGACTCCCTACCTTAGACTATATGATTTGGTTTTTTGTTTGATTACTGAAAGATATTCTATGGGAGTAAAAGGGCATGTTAATACTGGATTGTGAGTGACAGCTACTGTTTTCTTTGTTTCAACTTTTAGACTATTATGAATAACACTGATGCATACATTCATGTACAAGTACTTGTGTTGAAATATATTTCATTTTCTTGGCTCTATACCTAGAAGCAGAATTATTGGATCATGTGGTAACTCTTTGTTTAAAAATTTGAGAAAATGCCAAACTGTGTTCCAAAGCAGCTGGATCATTTTACATTTTCACCAGCAGTATATGGGAGTTGTAATTTATATTGGGTTTGATCCCTGGATATGTAAATCATATCCTTGTCATCACTTCCTGTCTTTTTTAAAAAATAAATTTGTACTTTGAACCAAAGAACCTGAACTTTTAAAGATTTTTTTATAATTTTATTCATATATTTATTTTTGACTGTGCTGAGTCTTCATCGGGGCTTCCCTGGTAGCTCAGCTGGTTAAGAATCGCCTGCAGTGCTGAAGACCCCAGTTTGATTCCTGGGTCAGGGAGATCCCCTGGAGAAGGGACAGGCTATCCACTCCAGTATTCTTGGGCTTCCCCACTGCAGGGGCTTTTCTCTAGTTGCAGCAAGTGAGGGCGATGCACTAGTTGTGGTGCACAGACTTCTCATTGCACTGGCTTCTCTTGCTGCGGAACACGGGCTCTAGGGCAGGAGGGCTTCAGTAGTTGTGGCTCATAGACACAGGCTCAATAGTTTGGGGGCACAGTCTTAGTTACTCCTCGGTATGTGGGATCTTCCCAGACCAGGGATCAAACCTGTGTCTCCTACACTGGCAGGCTGATTCTTTACAACTGAGTTACCAGGGAAGCCCCACTTATTGTCTTTTTTATTTTAGCTATCCTAATTGGTGTGAAGTCATGTCTCATTGTGGTTGTAATTTGCGTATCCCTAATAACTAATGATATTGAGCATCTTACCATGTGCTTATTGGCCATCTGTATAGCTTCTTTGGAGAACTATTTGTTCAGATTCTTTGCCCATTTTTGTTTGGGTTATTTGTCTTTTTATTTTTGAGACATAGGAGTTTTCATATATTCTGTATCAGAAAAGCCTATTAATCCACCATGATTTCCAGGAAAACAGGACCTGTTTTCCAAATTGAAACTGAATATCTGAGCCAAAATGAAAAAGAGGAAAAAAATTTATGTTGTATCTTGTTTTCCAGAAATGATATCTTGAAAATTATATCAATATTCAAGCATCAAAAAAAAATAATTTTTATATATTCTGGATACAAGCCCCTTATCAGACATATAATCTGAAAAAAAATTTTCCTCAATTCCATGGATTGTCTTTTTATTTTCTAGTTGGAATCCTTTGAAGTACAAAAGTTTTTTATTTTGATGAAGTTCAATTTATTTTTTCTTTTGTCACTTATGCTTTTGGTGTCAGATTTAAGAAACCATTGCCTAATCCAAGATCTCAAAGATTTACTCCTATTTTTCTTCTGAGATTTTTATAGGTTCAATTCTTACGTTTAGGTCTCTGATTCATTCTGAGTTAATTTCTGTATATTGTGTGAGTAGGGGTCCAAGTTCATTCTTTGCATGTGGATGTCCAGCTGTCCAAGCACCAGTTGCTGGAAAGAGTATTCTTTCTCCATTGGATTGTCTTGGTGCCCTTGTCAAAAGTCAATTGACTATAAATGTACGGGATTATTTCTGGGCTTTCAATTCTCTTCCATTTATATACATGCCAATTGCTCAGTCATGTGTGACTCTTTTGTGACCCCTGTGGACTGTAGCCGACCAGGCTCCTCTGTCCATGGGACTCTTTGGGCAAGAGTACTGGAGTGGGTTGCCATTCCTTCTCCCGGGAATCTTCCCGATCCAAGGATTGAACCCAGGTCTCCTTGCAGACAGATTCTTTACCATCTGAGTGATCAGAGAAACCCATATATGCCAATACCACACCATCTTGATTAGTATAGCTTTGTAATAAGTTTTGAAATCAAGAATTGTGAGTCAAACTTTATTCTTACTTTTCCTCTGTAGAACTTTGTGGTGTCATCTCTTTATCACTGTTTTTCTAAAGTTTCCCTGTGAGGCATCGTGATGAGGGCCTTTTGTGTTCATTGTTTGGGACAGTGGCCTGTTTAGAGCCATCGCTGTGTGGAAATACATGTTCTGTAGATCTCGGAAATTTTCTTGAATTTTAATTTTGGTAATTTCCTCCTCTGTTTTCTCTGTCCTGTCTTTCTGGGTTTTCTACCTGGCAGATGTTGGACACCCAGGATTTAGTGTCTAGTTTTCCTATCTTTTCTCTCTTACTGCACATCACTTATTTTTGTTCTGCTTTATGGGATATTTCCTTAAATTCAGTTTTCAACTCTGTTAGTACTTTTTATTTTGCCTATATTTTTAATGTTCAAAAGCTCCATCTTGATGTGTGAATGTTTCTTTTTTTTTATTGTATCCTGCTCTTGTGTCATGAATGTGCTATCACTATGAGGAGATCATTGTTTTTTAATCAGCTCTATTGAGATATAATTACATTCAATAAACTGCATCTATTTAAAGTGTATAATTCAAAAAGTTTTGACAGTTGTTCACACACCTGTGAAACCCCAAACACAAGATACAGACTATTTCAGTCTCACTTTGAGACTTCTTATGCCATTTGCAATCCATCCTTCTCTCTGTCCTTGGCCCTAGTCATATTTTTTGTCATCATAGATTTGTTTGCATTTTCTAGAATTTTATATAACTGGAATTATACAGAATGTATTTTGTGTGTGTGGCTTTTTTTTTTTACTCAGTGTAATAATTTTGAGATTCATTCACATTGTTTTGTGTATCAGTAGTTTGTGCCTTTTCATTGCTGAGTATTTTTCCATTGTGTGGCTATTCTATAATTTTTGTATCTATTCAACTATTGATAAACATTGGACCATTTTCAGCTTTGGGTCAATGTAACTAAAATTGCTTTAAATATTTGAGTGTAAGTCTTTGTGTGGACATAGGTTTTCATTTCTCCTGAAATGGTCATACTGGAGGTATATGTTTAACTTTTTAAGAAACTGCTGAACAGTTTCCTGAAGCAAGTATACCATTTTACATAAAATTTATATAAAATGCAAAAATTTTTTCTAATTGGTGACTTTGCATTTTCATTTTCTTAGGATTGCCTTTTAAAGAGCAACTGTCTTTAATTTTGACAAAACCCAACTTACCTATCATTCCATGGTTTGTAATTTTTTGTGTTCCAGCTAAGAAATCTCTGCCTAGCCCAGAGTTGCAAAGATTTTCCCTTGGGTCTAACAGATCTGCATACTCTTCTGTGTTTGAAATTATTCTGAAACACCTTCATTATCCTGTCTTTCCTTTTCCTCTATTCTCTAGTTTCATTGCCAGTCGGAAGCCGCGATTCTTTTATGACCTCACAGTCTTTTAGAGCTTCTCTCTCATTATTTCTGCACTATAAAGGTTCTCTTCAGCAAAACCACTGCTGTTGGTTCTAGTGTAACTCCTTCCCTTCTGAGCTGTGTTCTCACCATTTCTCCTGCCCCAAATATTCTGTTTCTTCCTTTACACTTTAAAAGAAGATAAAGTCTTAGCATCAAAGCACATTCATTCATGTATTCATTACGTTTTCAACAGAACTCTCTTAAGGGCCACTAGGGACCCAAGCCCTGGGATGGGGCTTACACAGCCTGCGGAGCCTCACCCCTGCAGCGCTTAGTCTGGCGCAGAGGGAGGAAATCAAATAGGTCAGGCTGGGTGTGGCGAGTGTGGCAGTTGTCAGGAGGCGCGTTTGGCAAGGCTTTCCCCTTCTGAATTCTGAGCCAATCTAGAAGTTAGCACTTGAGGCTGATGGGGGCCAAATGCTAAGGTTTGGTAAAGCTGGACTAGAGAACGTGGCTTTACTCAAGGCCACACCGAGCTTCCTGTTCCTCCCCCATCCTATGAAACTTCCCACTGAGAAACAGGCAGAGCAGCTGCATAAATAGCCACATCCCTTCCTTGGGCTGGGACGGGGATGATTATTGCAAGGACAGGACAGGCACCCAGAGGGGGGGACATGCCCCACAGGCAGACAGATCCCAAGCGAGTGGCAAGGTCACAGTGATGATGTACACATTACAGTCACCTGACTCTCCACCTCTGCAGACAGATCAGTGAGCTGGGGGCTAGTGAGGAGGCATCTGGAAGGGTAGAGTACTTTGCCTACAAGATTTCTACAGGAATCCTACTTTATGGATTCAAGCTGCAACTGGCCAAATTATTTCAAAAGCAAAGGTTGTGGAAATTCCGTAGAAAATTTTATGGTTAAAAAAAAAGGGGTTATATTTGCTACTGTCTGTGGATACGTGGTACATGGAGAGGCCTCTAAAAGTCAGAGTGCTGCTCAAAATATGGTCCATGGACTGGCTGCCGATTGTCACTAGTCAGCAGCGAGACCGGGAGCCGGTGCCAGGATAAAAATTTGCCGATGGTGGAGTACGCGCCGTGTGGCTGACATCTTCGCCTTGTAGCAGCACTTCCTTGAGAGGGGAGCAGAGTGCTGACTTCTTTTCTGGTACACATTTCCACCCAGCCGTGAGCTGGCACTCTCAGCATTGCTGGCTGGCCTCATGCTTCTGGAAGTCTCTGCCAGCACCCTCCCTGAGACATGCCAAGGGTACTGGGTGGACGGGTATCCTGAGGCCAGTGAGCTCACCTTGATCTGTGCCTGGCCAGGTGATCGCCATGATCAAAGGCCTGCAGGTGCTCATGGGCAGGATGGAGAGCGTCTTCAACCAGGCCATCAGGAACACCATCTACGCAGCCCTGCAGGACTTTGCCCAGGTGACCCTGCGCGAGCCCCTCAGGCAGGCAGTACGGAAGAAGAAGAACGTTCTCATCAGGTGGGTCTTCAGATGGCCTTTTAGGGCCATGTCCAAAATCAGGGGTGCTGGGTGCAGGCCATGGAGGATGTTCCTGGCTCAGTCAGCTTCCAGGGAAGTGTCTGAACACAGAGACACTTCCAATGAGTTCCAGCAAGTTCTAAGAGGCTCTTTTAGGAGATTGGACATTTGGGATAATTTATGTCCCCATCTCTAAGTTTGAAGCCCATATCCACACTGTATAGCTGTGTGAACTTAGTTACTTACCTTCTCTGAACCTCTGTTTCTTTCATTTGGAAAACATGGGTAAGAATGATACCTACTCGATAGGCTTTTGGGATAATGCAGTGAGAGAATTCACGTATAAACCTAAGCACTCCACAGCATGGAGCGAGTATGCAACACATATAAGCTGTTATTAAAGTTTTAAATATGCAGAGATTGAAATGGGACTAATGAAACTGTTCTATAAGCAAAAAGAATAGCCATCCTGCTTCACTCAGCTTCTCTCCCACTGTATGGGCTCTGAGTCGAGTTCTCAGACAGCTGGTGGGCATCAGGATCGCTGGGATGCTTGTGAAATATAGACTTCCGGACTGCACCTCGGATCTGTGAAGCCAGCATCCCTGGGGGAGGGGCCCTGGGATGAGCATGGTTCACAGGCATGTCAGGAGCTCTAAGGCGCGTGATCCTGGACACTGTGGACTGTAGATTCAAGCTTGCAGCACATCCTTCTGATGGTCTGAATCCTGGTTCTTCCTTCCCCAGTGTTCTACAGGCGATTCGGAAAACCATCTGTGACTGGGAGGGAGGCCGTGAGCCCCCCAATGACCCATGCTTGAAAGGGGAGAAGGACCCCAAGGGTGGATTTGACATCAAGGTGCCGCGGCGAGCCGTGGGTCCCTCCAGCACACAGGTAAGCGGCTCCAGGCACGGGCCAGTCTGCTGACTCAAAGGCCAGCCAGGCTACGGTAGGTCATCCTGGCTGGACCGTGGGGGCAGTGGGGTCGGGAGTCCTCAGGCAGGAGGGGCAGGGCCAAGCAGCTGTTCTCGTCTTTTTCTGTGTTGTTTTGATGTAAGAGGGAGGACCACTAGCATAAGATTCAGGAGACCTGGGTTCTAGTCCTACGTACCTGTGTGACCTCGGGCACGTTATACTATCTCTTTGTGCCTCAGTTGTCTAATCTGGCAAAAGGGGGTAATACCAAAACTGGCTCTCCTAGCCCAGTGAAATACAGGTTCCAAAGTATAGAGGTGTTTAACATGGAACCTGTGTGCATCTCTCTTGTCCCTTTTTAACGAGCCCTGACTTCCCCTCTTCCTTCCCTTATAGTGATATCCTAGCTTAGAAATTCCCAAGTTTCTGCCTCTGACTTGCTGTGTGTTCTTGGGCAAGTGCCTTAACCTCTCTGAGCTCTGATTATCTTCTCTGTTAAATGAAAACTTTGGATAAGGTCATGTTACTGACTAAACATCCCTTTTGTTATTCTCTGAACACACCCCAAATTACAAATTGAAAGTCTTTGACCCCTTAGAGAAAGTCTAATGATCAGAGATACTCAGAGTTGCTAACCAGAGCTTTTTGAACAAGAGGTTGTCTGTGGCTTATCTAAAGTAGTTGTAATATTATAGGGGAGAAAAAAAGTAAAGAACCTAGGTACCTTAGTTAAATCCTTGCCACCTACTTAAGGATAAATAATTTCTGATAGACTTTTTGAGGTACTGAAAAAAGGCTAATGGACCCATTCCAGGTTTTAAAAGTCTTACAGGGCCCACAAGCCCCAGGCTGGGAGCTCTGGCTTCACACAACCCTTATGTCTTATCCCTGAAGTCCTGAGTCCTTGAATCACCTGAGATGAGCCACCCAAGTCCCACCCCGACCCTTCTCACTGTGTGTGTCTGTGTCTGGGTACGGGGACGGGGCAGGGAGGTGGGACCAGGGTGAGCTGGGATCACAGCGCTGTCATTGCGGCTTCCCTCAGCCAGCAGGCCCCTTGCACTTATCTTGCCTGCTTGAGAGAGGTGAAACTTCTCAAGGAAGCTTCTGCAAACAGTTCTGTGTAAATGTCAGGGGCCAGAGACCTTTCCAGTCCAGAATGGCCTGGAGGGGCTGAGCAGGGCTTCTGGGTGCTTCTTCTGGGCAAGGCAAAAGAGAGAATGGAAAACTAGCAGAGAGGGGGCCAAGAGGCAGAGAATGAGAGGGCAGTGGGGGCCAGGGAGGGAGAGAGGAGTGCTTGTGTAATGTGAGACGCAGTGTCACCAATAGGCCCCTACCAATGCTTCCAGATTCTGGTAGGGTGGCGAGGACACACTTGATGGACTCCTGGATGCTCACCTTGGAATAGCCTTTAGAAACACACTAGTCCCAAACTAGTTGCTCCCCCCATTTTGCAGATGGGGAAACTGAGGTCCAGAGGGGGAACGTGACTTGTCCAAGTCACAAGGTGAGTCTAGGTGGAGGTGGGACGAGAACCAGGTCTCCTGACTCCCACCCCGGGGCTCTGTCAGGGCCCTGGGAGCACAGTAGATGTGGCATCTAGCAGAGCTGGGAGGTGACTGTTCCGGTGAACTAAATGCTCTGCTTAATAAAAGTAGGCGGGGAAAGTGTTTCCCCCTCTTGGATTTCAGATAGTTAGAATCCGATACAAATCGGTCAGCATCTGCACAGACCGGATGAAGGACTCTTTTCTTGGAGGACTCCAAAGGCCATCGTGAGAACAGGGCCTCTCGAGTCTTAGGGACGGTCAGCCGTGCCCACCGACAGGGTTGCAGAGGCTGGACTCTCTGATGACCCGCAGCTCCGTAGTTCCTTTACCACAAAGGCGGGTGCTGTGCCCGGGGTGGCGTGCCGCTCCTCTCTGTGGCCACGCTGCCCAGCCCAGCCCAGGCCAGGCGCTCGGTGGGTGAGGTGCTAGAGAAGACCAGAGGATGGACGCGGTGGCAGAGGGAGGTTGGAGTGTCTCAGAGGTGGTCGGCAGGTGGCCTCTAGCAGTCGTGGCGGCTTTCCCACCGTATACAATACCTCTTGCTTTTCTCTCTCTCTCTCTCTCTCTTCTCTCTCCCTCCTCCCTGTCTCTCCTGCCCTCCCATTCCCTCCTCCTCTCTCCCATCTGTGTCTTAGGCCTGCCAGTGGTCCCCGCGGGCTTTGTTTCACCCCACTGGTGGCACACAGGGCCGAAGAGGCTGCCGATCCTTGGTATAACACCGCCTGGCTGGGTTGGTTGGGTACACTTCTCCAGGAGGCAGCAGGAATGGACTAGCCTGGCTCCTCACGGCCCCTTCCAGCCCTAAGATTCAAAGACACATGGTGTGGAAAGATCTAGATTAGCCCTTGCGCCCTTTGCACTTAAGGCCCTCTGTAAGCAGGAGTTAATTGTCTAGTAGGCCTCCTGTAAGTACTGACCTTCGCCTGCTTCCCACCCAGCACTTCGGCCGTGCCATGCGGCTGGTGGCCCTGGAGGGCGCGGCGCCGCGGCCCCTCGGTAATCAGGATTGGAAACGTGAGGTGGTGGGGGGCTCGCTCTGATCCTACCGCGTTTCACAGTTCCTCCGAATGTTAGAACTGAAAGGGACTGGTTGGAGAAAGCATCTGGTACAACCTCCTCATGTTGGCAGATAAGAAAACTGAGGCCCAGAGTGGGACTTTGTGTCCAAGGTCACACAGCAAGCCAGTGGCCCTGCGAAGCCCTGAAGCTCCGGCTTTGGACCGTGAGTCCAGTGCTCCAACCCTGGGGCCACACGGCTGTCCAGAAGAGCAGGGAGTGACTCCAGGGTGACGTGGAATGAGGTTCTCCTCTGATGCCCACGCCCTGGTCAAGCAGAGCAGGCAAGAACCTGGGCCTTGAAAGACCTAGTAACCACGGGAGGCCCCCAGCCCCAGGCAGGGCATCCTTCAGGACTGGCCCGTCTCCTTCTTGAAGGCTATACATGCTAAGTTTACTTCTCCAACCCTAAACTGGTGCTTCCTTAAGACAGTGCTTATTAAGGGCAGATATCTGCAGAAAAAAAAAAAAAAGACTAGAAATACAACACAAAGCAACCTTTTCCCCTGGATGGAGGGCCAGCCCCTGACCTTCCCATCTTCCTTTCTTTTTCAAGCTGTACATGGTGCGGACCATGCTTGAATCGCTCATCGCGGACAAAAGCGGTTCCAAGAAGACCCTGCGGAGCAGCCTGGATGGACCCATCGTCCTGGCCATCGAAGACTTCCACAAGCAGTCCTTCTTCTTCACGCACCTGCTCAACATCAGCGGTGAGCATCCTGTTGGGGTGGGGAGGGAAAGGGCTCCCAGGAACCAGAGCAGCTCAGGCTGTTGGGCCAGAAGTTGCAGACATGGGATCATCGACCCAAAGGGGCAGGTTTTGCCACCAAAGATAAAAGGCACACTTTCCAGCGGATTCTGAGAAAGGCCAGGCTCAGTCCAGCTCTTGTGAGTCAGTTGAATTTAGGAGATATTTGTGGCCAATTTTTTGTGAAGTCTTCAGTAAAGGGGGATCACAAACAGGTAACACACACAGATGCACGTAGGGGCCAGGTCAGCTTTTTGCTTTTAAACAGCATCTCTGAACTGATTTAGTGCCCGTTGCTCCTAGCAAAGGGGGCTCCCAGGCTGCACCCCATCCCGTGTTCCCCCCTCCACCTCTCCAGTGGATGGAATGCATGTGCAGATGGGATGAGGGGAAGGGAGAGTAGCATCCAAGGGTCCTGAGAGGGTGATGTGTCTGTTGGTATCGAAAAGGGTGCTCTTCTAGGTAGAGAGCAGTCTTTGCTGTTGTTCACTCAGTCATGTCCAACTCATGACAACCCCATGAACTGCAGCATGCCAGGCTTCCCTGTCCTTCACTATCTCCTGCAATTTGTTCAGATCATGTCCACTGAGTCGGTGATGCCATCCAATCATTTCATCCTCTGTCACCCGCTTCTCCTCCTGCCTTCAATCTTTTCCTGCATCAGTATCTTTTCCAATGAGTCCTCTCTTCGCATCAAGTGAACAAAGTATTGGAGCTTCAGCTTCGGCATCAGTCGTTCCAGTGCATATTCAGGGTTGATTTCCTTTCAGACTGACTGGTTAGATCTCCTTGCTGTCCAAGGGACTCTCAAGAGAGTAGTCTAGAAAGGGACTTTGAGGCCTCTGAGCAGTAAGGAATCCAGAATCATCACTAACAAGGATCATGGGCCTGCAGTCCAGTCAGAAGCAGACACCTGTAGATCTACCTCGACACTTACAACAAAGACACTCTGACACTTAGATGTCAGGTTTTCAGGATGGCTTTGTACAGACATGATGGAAACTGTAGGGGCATCTAAATCTCTCAACCATCACTGCTCCCCCAGCCTCCACACTGGTGGGTAAACAAACACTGTCTTCTTTTTTTTTTTTTTTTGGCCACACCTCACAGCTTACGGGATTCTAGTTCTCCAGTCAGGGACTAAACCCATGCCTTTGGCAGTGAAAGTGCAAAATCCTAACCAGTGGACCACCAAGGAATTCCCCAAACACTGTCTTCTCAATAGATGTTAGGCTGCCCTTCAGGTCCAGGAGAGCAGGGTCTACTAATGGAGTTGTATTCTTGAGTACCTAGTACCTAGTACCTAGTACAATGAAAGAAGAATAAAAGGTAAAAAAATCAGAACTAAGATCTTCCGGTGCTTCCGATGTGTAACCCGGGCTCTTTCCCTCATGCTTCCAGAAGCCCTGCAGCAGTGCTGTGACCTCTCCCAGCTCTGGTTCAGAGAATTCTTCCTGGAGTTGACCATGGGCCGGCGAATCCAGTTCCCCATTGAGATGTCCATGCCCTGGATTCTAACGGACCATATCTTGGAAACCAAAGAACCTTCCATGATGGAGTAAGAGGCAGGGTTGGGCCAGCAAGGAGGTTCCCAGGGTACTGGTGGAGGGCAGTTTGCTAGCCAGAGAGCCCTGTTCTTTCCAGAACTTTCCAGATGATGCAGTGTGTCCCACCCAGTGTCAGGTCACCTCTACATGTGACTCAGTCTTGCAGAAATGCTCAGACGTCTGCCAGCCTGACTGCCCTTTCTGGCTTTGTCAGCCTCATCCCAACCGCGTTGGTAAAATGACCGTCTCTAAAAATTGGGACGCTGATGTCCTTAATGGATGCCCCACTGCTTTTAGTCCCAGACTGATTTTTTCAGGCCTCGCATCAAGGGCTTTGATCTCTGTGGGCAGACTGTAAAATAAGTCATTTCCTAAGTAGAGCCTGGAAACATCATAGCATGCTGAAAGTGCCTCTTTTTCCCGACGCTGAATCTGTTCACCCAACTGTGCATGTTTCCTGAGCACGTTAAAGTCTACCTGCCTTAAGAGAGACCGTTAGTAAGCTACTGGCCGTTGTTTTTCCTTCCTCAGATATGTCCTCTATCCCTTGGATCTGTACAACGACAGCGCCTACTATGCTCTGACCAAGTTTAAAAAGCAGTTCCTGTATGATGAGATCGAAGCCGAGGCAAGTGACTGCTTTTCCTTTTGTCCCCACAATCATGCTCTGAGAGTCTGGACTTTTCAGATCTCTAACCACGGGCCCAGAGTGGAGTGTCTGTCTGTTTGAGCTGTGATAACGAAATACCACAGACTGTGGGGCTTAAAAATTACAGAAACGTATTTCTCGAAGTTCAAGAGGCTAGAAGTCTTAGGTCAGGGTGGCAGCAGAGTCAGGGAGGGCCCTCTTCTGGGTCCCAGACTTCTCACTGTCTCCTCACGGGGTGGCCAGGGCCAGGGGGCTCTCTGGGATCTCTTTCGTAACAGCACTGACGCCATTCACGAAGGTTCCATCCTGATGACCTCACCACTCCTAATTCCATCACATTTGGGGGTTAAGATTTCAGCACATGAATTTAGGGGGACACAAACATTCAGACCATAGTATGGGATATCAGTGACTTGCTTTGGAGACTGATCTTTATACATGGTGATAATCAAAAGGGACCTAGTAGAAGGGGGGGATGGTCTTTCTTTTTCAGATGTTTAATAATGGCAAATAATAGAACTACATGGGTAAAATTAATTCTCTAATAGGTCTTTTACAGTTGGATTAATTGGTGATAACAACAACAGGAATACTACCAAGAATTCCCTGGTGGTCTAGTGGTTAAGACTATGTTCTTTCACTGCAGGGGGCGTGGGTTTGATTCCTGGTCACAAAACTAAGATCCTACATGCCATGCAGCACAGTCCAAAAAAAAAAAGAAAGAAAGAAAAACAGTAATATTACCTATCGATTATTACATTTATACCATTTGCCAGGTACAAAGCACTTTATGGACATTTTAGATAATCTTTACAATGATTTAAAGAAATATATACTACTATCTAGTTTAGAGTATTCAAGTATCATTGCTGCATTATCACACAGTTTACAGAGTTTCATTCTAGTACTGCTGGGACTGAAATAGCCATCTTCTCTCGTGTGAAACTGTTGAATTGCCGTTTAATGACTTTATTTTTGTAATGGTCAGCAAAGGCTAGGATACACTGCAGTAACAAACAAGCACAAATTCTTAGTAGTTTGAGACCGAAGTTTCATTTCTTTTTTATGGGTTGACTAGTAGCTCTGTTCCATGTAGTCTTTAATCTGGAACCCATCTGGGATATTCAGTAGTTGCCATAGCAGGGAGACATGTCAGGGTGAATTTATACTCTGATACTTAAAGCTTCCAGCTGGAAGTGACACATGTCATTGGTCAAAGCAAGTCACTTGGTTATGCTTGCTTTCAAAGAGGAGTGAAAAAGTGCAGTCCTACCACAGGCCAGCAAGGAGCAGAAGCTGGAGATCAACAGCACTAAGGGCTACAAAATATCTCAGTTTTGTCATCTGGAAATTGGAATGAGAGTCTCCACTCCACTTAAGTATGTGGAGTTATCTAAACATAGAACTAGACCAATTGTCATGATAAGATTTTCAAATATAAGGTACAAATATAAGATATTCTTATTTATAAAGGACAGATGTGAATATTTTAGGATAAGCATTACTACCAAATTAGTTTGAAAGTTTATATATTTCAAAGGAAAGCTAGTCGAGATGCTGCTTTCTTTCTAAATCTTTCAATTGCTGTGGGAGTTGAGAACCTTGGGGGAGCCCAGTGCAAATCTGTCCTCTTCTGAGCAGTATGCAAACTTGGGAAGAAAGGTTCCAGTAGACAAGTTAGTTGGTTGCCTTTCAGCTTTGACAAGTCCATTTTCTGATAAGATTTTAGTTAATCATGTTCTTTAACAGGTTGAAAACAAAAAATCTAGGAGTATCCTATAGACAAGTGACGTTTAAAAAATAAATGGAAAGAAAGCATACAGACCAGCCCTGAATAACATAGGTGGCCATGAAGCAGAAGTGTAAATTGTCCCCCTGTCTTTTCCCATCCTCAGACTCTGTTTTGAACCTGGAAAGGCCTATGCCTGGTTACCCAAGCTCTGTCTCCCACCCCTGCCCTCAAACAATGGCCATTTGCTCAACCCTGGGCCCTAGGGGTATATACATCTGCAGTGCAGTCCACCCCCAGGGGTCAACCCAGGGCAAAGAGCACACAGGCCCTAGCAGGGGCTTGGGCTATTTGGGCAAGAATATTCAAAGCTGGTTCTAGAAGGGGAGCAGGAGTTGGGCACCCCCACCTGGACCCTATGGATTCTTTGCCTGTAGGAGGCCCCCCTGGGCACCCTTGCAGCTCAAAGTCCAGGGCAGAGGGCTTGGTTACTCACATACATTGTTTTTATGTTCAAAATAGTATTTATGTTATAAAATAAAAGGTATGAAAGCTCTTTGGATAAAGAACCTCATGGAGCTGGGAGTTTGGTGCTAAAAGGATGGAAGATTAATGACCTAAATACAGTCTGTTGTTACAAAGTTATCCCATTATTACCCTGCAACTACCACAGCCCATCTCTTTAACATCCCACCTTTCGTCATTCCCTGCTCTTGCCATCATTGGAGAATTTGGTTTCAATCCTCTGTGTCTAGGTTGAACTTTCTTCTCACCTAAGCTTCACATTCTGGCACCGACACGATAAAACATTGAAAAGGCAAGATGGTCTCTTGCTCACCAAAGATTTTTAAGCAAACTTTTTAAAAAGGAGGTTTTTATATTTTTAACGACCATCAACTTCTTTCTTTGCAAAGCAAGGTAAAATTAGAATGAAAGGAAAAGAAAAGAAAGTCTATTAGGAGATGGGGAGACTGATATGTGTAATTACAGGATGTGGGCAGGTACCTTGTAACAGCCACGAGGTGGCCAGTGGGGAGGGCAATTCAACAGCTTTTTGAATCTTGCCTTCTCTGTCCCTGGTTGAGGACCTTGAGAGCAAGGGACCACACTTCCCAAATGTACTCGGCCACAGAATCTTTTTTTTTTCCTTTCCTTCAAAGCATCGTGTTCCTTCTCACACTTTCAGGCAGTCCTACCCCACTGCCCTCTTCAGTTGCTGCAGTTTCTCTAATAAAGTGGGACAGACACCAGTGACATTTTCTGCTTCCTCTTCACCAGGTGAACCTGTGTTTTGATCAGTTTGTCTACAAGCTGGCGGACCAGATCTTTGCCTACTACAAAGCCATGGCCGGCAGGTATGAGAGCTCAGCACTGTGGCATAAGCCTTCCTAAGATTGTCACCTGGAAGGCAAGATCCTGTGTTACAAAACCTCCCTTCTGCTTTAGCACCTAAGGAAATCTGAATGATTCCATTAGCCTGGATTGGGTGCTAGCAAGTAGAAGAAAGAGAAATAGGCAGATATGGGGCTAGACCTCACAGAGCTTACAGCATAGTGAGAAAAATAGACAATAATGAAAACTACTGAATGTACAGTAACAAGGGAGACTCCTGTGAAAGAAAATTTATTGGGAATTTATAACAGTTAAACCTGAACCAGTCTTTAGGGTGGGTAACTGGAAGGGCTATCCTGAGGTAACATTTGAGTTCACATCTGAAGTGAACAGGTGTTGATTGAGTTAATCTAGGTAAAGAGTAGAATGGAAAACTGCAGGTAAAACAAACCACTGTGCAAAGTGCCTTTAGCAAAAGCATCATATTAATAGCATGCATACCTCATAGGGTTGTTGAAAGGTTTAATTAAAATTAGTGCATGTAAATATCTCATTCACAGACCACAGAGGGGTGTGCTGTGTGGTAAAGCTGGGCAGGTAGGCAGGGCCCAGGCCCTGTGGTCTTATAGGCATTTATCCTAGGAGAAGTGGAACACCATGGGATGATTTCCAAAGTATGACAGTGACCTGGTTTAATTTTTATTTTTAGAAGTTTGCTGTTTTAAAACATTAAAATGTAGGGAATGGATTGGAGGTGAGCAAATATGGGGAGTGTGAAGGTCAAACAGGAGACCAGGGAAGAAGTCTAGGTGTGTCAGTTCTCACAGGCTCATTGGTATTGTCAGTATGGACTGGTTTAGACTCCTGAGATTTCCTGTGTTCAAGGAACCCACAATAGTACTGGTCAGCAAAAACCTCTCTCTCTTTTTCTCTCTCTCTATTTATAGATACATATATGTATCTATATATATATACATATGTATGTATATATATAGAAAGAGAGATACATAGATACAGAGAGATACATAGATCCATATACATATATGTATCTATATATATAGGGTAATTCTCTTTTTTATTGGAAATCCATGTACAAACCAGAAATTTGAAGGATTGTTACATTTTTCAACAGTTAAAGACTTGCTTTCTATTGCTTTCAACAACTGGAGTTTCCCTGATGTATTTCAGTCAAGAGTTGGTCTGGTGGTGGTTTAGTCGCTAAGTCGAGCCTGACTCTTGCGACCCCATCGACTATAGCCCGTCAGACTCCTCAGTCCATGGGATTTCCCAGGCAAGAATACTGGAGTGGGTTGCCATTTCCTTCTCCAGGGGATCTTCCCAACCCAGGAATTGAACCCACGTTTCCTGCATTGGCAGGCGGACTCTTTACTACTGAACCACCAGGGCTTCCCAAGAGTTGGAGTACGGGTACACAAGTGTCTGTTAACACAGAGTGTGCATTAAATGAAATGAATGACTCTTAATGATGGAAACTATAGAAAGCATATACTTAGGGTTTCAGGGAAGCATAGAGAATGCAGCCTTTCACAAAGGAATGACTTCACAAGGATCTGGATTAGATTGAATTGTATGTGGTCCTACCAGAGAGCTGGGCTTCCAGTTTCTCCAAGATAATTCCAGTTATCTTCAAAATATGCCGGTCCATTGTCTGCGTAAACAAACTCAGACTTGTCAAACCCTGAGTCCTCTATATATTTAGTTTACAAAATATTGTTATCTAAAAGAGGAATCTTGGTCTATATCCCTTCTTATAAGACCTGTGGTTTGTCAAAAATACAGGAAGTTGGGGGAGATTGTGAGAAGTTGGAAGAGTCAGAAAATGCCAGAGGGACAGAATGATCTAGATCACTGCTGTCCATCAGAAATATAATGCAGGCACAAGTGTAATTTTAGTAGTCATATTTTTAAAATTAACAATAATACATTATATAATCTGTGATATCTAAAATATTACAATTTCAACATGTAATCAGTGAAAATTACTAAAGAGATACTTTTTGTTGTTTTTTCTTAAGTCTTCAACACCTCGTGTGTATTTTATACTAATAGCGCATCTCAGCTTGGACCCACCATGTTTCAGATTCTTGGGGGCTCAGCTGGTGGGTGGCTGCTGTGTTGGACAGTGTAGATTCAGATGATGTCACTTTCCTGCTCAAAACCTTTCAGTGGCTTCAATTATGCTGAGAAAACATTTAACCTCTTTACTGTGGCTTGTGTCATCCCACAAGGATCTGGCCCCTACACTAACATTGTAAATTCATTTTTGTCCTATGTTCTCCAACACACCCCACCCTTTATCTACATCTTTCCTTTTTCTCAATGTACCAAGCTGATCATGCCTGAAAGATTCTTCCCCCAAATCTTTCCATTTTTAGCATTTAGGTCTCTGTCCAACAGGACCTCTTTAGAGAGACTTTCCATGACCTCCTAACACCAAATGATCCTGTTTTGTTATTTTCAGAGCACTTATTGCTCTGCAATCCATGAGTCAGTGTGAAAGATCATAATAGAACATCTAATTCATAGGGTTGTCATGAGATTAAAAATGACTGTGCGCATGTCTATATGCATGCCTGGTGAACAGTACAGAGAAGGCAATGACACCCCACTCCAGTACTCTTGCCTGGAAAATCCCATGGACGGAGGAGCCTGGTAGGCTGCAGTCCATGGGGTTGCAAAGAGTCAGACATGGCTGAGCGACTTCACTTTCACTTTTCACTTTTATGCATTGAAGAAGGAAATGGCAACCCACTCCAGTGTCCTTGCCTGGAGAATCCCAGGGATGGGGTCGCACTGAGTCAGACACAAGTGAAGTGACTTAGCAGTAGTAGCAGTAATGCAGGTAATTACTATTGTCTACTGAAGCGACTTAGCAGCAGCAGCAGCAACATTATTTTATTCCTCTGCTTATTTATTTATTATCAGTTTCTTTTCACTAGAACCCAAGCTCCACAAGGATGGGAACTTTGAATCCTTGATACCTAGACTGTTTCCTGGGCTAAACTAAGCATGCACTCAATTGCTTTTATGGTAAAAAAAAATAATTAAAGGAAAAAAGCAGCTCAACTTCTGTGTTGCCTGTCTTTAATGTAGAAATTTCATTTCACCTGTTGAGCTTTTCTGGGTGAAAAAAATTTAAAGAACTTTGCTCTACAGCAGAAAAAATAATAATATTTAAAATATATAACATAGTGCTCTATGAGTCGAACCTATGGTTTGATATACATATGGCTGAGTGATTGAACTCCATTCACTGTCATGTTTACTGGTTTACTAGCCTTATTTCACTTTTATCCTTTCCAGCGTCCTGTTGGATAAACGTTTTAGGGCCGAATGTAAGAATTATGGAGTCATCATTCCATACCCACCATCCAACCGCTATGAAACTCTGTTGAAACAGAGACACGTCCAGGTATGGAGACAGAGGGAATGGTGGGAGAGAGGGGCTGTGATGTTAGCCTAGAGATCAGAAATCAGGACCCCGTATCATCTGCCCTGGGTATTGCCCTGTGTGGGCTGCTGAGCATAAGGATAATCCAGCCTCAGAATCTTACCAAGAGGCACTGGGCTTCCTTCAGTTCAAGTTCTAGGCTTCTCAGCCCATCTGTTGCTCACTTCAGTTGGAGCAGGCCACCAGAGCTTTTGAATACCCATCGTGAGCTGCATATCAACTCTGAATATTCCCTGGAAGGATAGATGCTGAAGCTGAAACTCCAGTACTTCGGCCACCTGATGTGAAGAGCTGACTTATTGGAAAAGTCCCTGATGCTGGGAAAGATTGAAGGCAGAAGGAGAAGGGGTTGGCAGAGAAGGAGATAGTTAGATGGCATCACCAGCTCAATGGACATGAATTTGAGCAAACCCCAGGAGATTCTGGAGGACAGAGAAGCCTGAAGTGCTATAGTCCATGGGGGTCATGAAGAATTGAACATGACTTAGCGACTGAACAACAACGTGAACTTCAGCCCACCTCCTCCAGTCGGGACTGATGTTCAGAAATGGGAAAGTCTATCCCTGACTTTCCCATTATGGTATAGAGTTAGTCTCTGTTAACATTTGACGCATGATACAGAGGAAATGCTGCCAGAAGCTCAGAAACATATCCCTGCTTAACAATGTTCATGGGAGCCAGGCAGACAAAATAAGAGATGTTTTCAGTCCAGTTCAGTTCAGTTCAGTTGCTCAGTCGTGTCCGACTTTTTGCGACCCCATGAATTGCAGCACACCAGGCTTCACTGTCCATCATCAACTCCCGGAGTTTACTCAAACTCATGCCCATCGAGTCAGTGATGCCATCCAGTCATCTCATCTTCTGTCATCCCCTTCTCCTCCTGCCCCCAATCCCTCCCAGCATCAGGGTCTTTTCCAATGAGTCAGCTCTTTGCATGAGGTGGCCAGAGTATTGGAGTTTCAGCTTCAGCATCAGTCCTTCCAATGAACATCCAGGACTGATCTCCTCTAGGATGGACTGGTTGGATCTCCCTGCAGTCCAAGGGACTCTCTGACCAACCTAGATAGCATATTAAAAAGCAGAGACATTACTTTGCCAACAAAGAGATGTTTTAGCAGATCTTAAATCCTACTCCTAAGCCCTGTCAGTCACAGGCAGTGAAATGACCTTCACGCTGTGATTTCCGTGTGCTTATCCTGTGGTTCACATGTTCCTGGAGAAGACTTGGGCAAAGGGGAGCAGGGCTGAGGCTGAGAAAATGCCCTGGATAGAGAGGAGAGGAATTACCCTGAAAAACCGGGGAAGTCCCACTGCTCTGAGAAATCCACACTGGAAGAATTGTAAGAGGAAAAAGCATTTGCCCATCTGTCAACATCAAAGGCTCCATGAGAGCTTCTCCTTCAGGCTCTCAGAAGTTTCCATTACCAGTGCAGCTAGAATTAGCCACAGGATGTTAATCCTGAGGGCTTTGTGTGTGTAGAAGATGGCTATAAGGAGTCTTAGTCAATTAGTAGAAAACCTCTCCCAAAAGGGAAGCAGAAAAAAATAAAATAGTTGAGAATAATCCTTAGGCACATAGCAAAGTGCAGTGCACGCAGCAGGTACTCAGTAAATGTTTATTGTTATCTACATAGCATCTGTAGTCATGCCCACATGAACCCCAGTGGAAATTAGCCTGAGCTATATTTTCCATCCTGTAATCAGCTCTTCTCCTCGTGCTTTTAAATTTATCCTCATAAAGGTACACAGTAGGCCCTTGCTGGGGTCAGGGGGACGGGGCCTCCCTGGTGACTGAACTACACAATAGGATGGATGCAAAAAGAACCTCAGGGTGAGATTCAGGATATCAGCATTGCATGGGCTGCTAGAGCTTATAGCAGCCTCTTCCTATAATCTGAATGCACCATATTTTTCCTCAACTTTTTATATTTTAAACCTACAGGATAGTTGAAACAATAAGACCGTGAACACACGTATATACTTTATAGCCAGATTCATGATTATTCATGCTTAATCATGTTCGGTTCACTTTATTTTTCTCATGTATATATTATTTCTCATAAATACAGTAAATGTACTTTATGTATTTATAGAACATATAATTTATAAAAATATTTTTATGTAAGTAATATATTAAAATATATATTTTAAGATACATACTTTTTTCTTAGCCATTTGAGAGTCAGTTGCAGACATCATAACACTTTACCCCTGATACCTCAGCTCATATCTCCTAAGAACAAGGATATCCTCTTATCATCCAAATAATACTATCATATTCAGGAAATTTAACAATACTGTTTTCTGCATAGAGTCCCTATGTGTCCTGGTCATGTTCTTTATATTTTTAGGACAATTTACTAAATCAGTGCATTGCATTTAGTTGTCATGTGCCTGTGTAAAATTTAAGTAACTTTTTCTCTCTTCCATGCAGCTGTTGGGTAGATCCATTGACTTGAACAGACTCATTACCCAGCGCATCTCTGCTGCCATGTATAAATCCTTGGACCAGGCCATCAGCCGCTTTGAGAGTGAGGACCTGACCTCAATCGTGGTAAGAAACGGGGGCCCTTGGGAGTTCTGTTGTGGGACTCCTCAGACTAGAAGCCTTGTTGGGGAGTTGTTGGTAGCCTGGTACTGAGCCTGTTAAAGGGAAGCGATGAGTCTCTTTCTCATCTGAATGTGCAAAGGGAAAAAAAAAAAAAAAAAACTTAAAAGGAATGAGAGAAATTTTACCTTCCCGATTGCCTGGAGAGAGGGAGGGAGGTCTTGACATCTCTAGAGATGGCCTATCCCGGGACACAGCTTCTTGTCCTTTAGGATTCTACAAAAACAGCAAGCAGCTGGATGGTCCTGAGAAAGGAGGGAAAATTTCTCAGTGGGGTCGGCTTCATTGGTGTGCAGTAGGTTAGAGCCCAGAGAGGCTGTTGACTAGTTTAATGCTGCATTGTCACCATCTTGGAATTTATAATCGTTTTCTAATGAAAGCCCCCACCTTTTCATTTTGTGCTGGGACTTGGAAATTGTACAGTTGTTCCTGATGCACAAGTATGGAACAGGCATGCCCTCTTCTTTTATTAATCAGCTATTTGAACTACTCTCTGCTAATTATCTTCCAGAATTAGAATAAACTTGATTGGTCAATCTTTAGGTGAATGAAAGGAAGATTTTAAAGCTTCAAGAGCAGATACATAGAAGGAATGAGAGAAATAGAAAATCATCATTAGAACACCAGAGTAATAATGGTCACAGGCAAGATCCAGTAATAGACACTGAAATTCGTGGGCAGAGCTTTGAGAAGAGTATTTTATGATTCCCTTTATTCAGAAGTGTCCAGAGTAGTCAAATATATAGAGACAGAAAATGGGGTGGTAGTTGCCAGGAAGTAGGGAGTTAGTATTTAATGGGTACGGAGGTTCAGTTGAGGAAGATTAAAAAGCTCTGAAAGTGGACGGTGGTGATGGTTTCAAAACTACCTGAATGTACTTAACGCCACAGAACTGTACATTTAAAAATGGTTAAAATGGTAAATTTTATGTATATTTTACCAGAATTTTTTAATTAGTCACAAACAAAATTTAAAAAAAAAAAACTTTGAGAAGAAACAGGATAGTTGTCTAGTCTCAAACTATCTCCTTCAAGATACTTACTAATTGCAAAGGGAAGAATAATAACTTTACAGTAAGGAAACCTGGGAGGCATCCTCTTAACTAAACCTGAAGGTCAGTATCACCAGTAAGAAAATATATTCATGTATCCCCTGAATTGGCTCAGACAGTAAAGAATCTGCCTGTAATGCAGGAGACCTGGGTTCGATCCCTGGGTTGGGAACATCCCCTGGAGGAGGGCATGGCAACCCACTCCACTATTCTTGCCTGGAGAATCCCCATGGGCAGAAGGGCCTGGCGGGCTACAGTCCACGGGGTCATAAAGAGTGGGACATGACTGAGTGACTAGGCACATCACGGCGCACATCCCCTGAATATGTATGCTTAATGAAAAATGCATAATCTCAATCTAATTGTGGTTATGTATCTAAATCAAATGTCATTCAAAAATGAACAATGCTTTTCAAAAGCACCCAGAACATAAAACACAAAGAGAAAACTGAAAACTATTAGAGATTTGAAAAGACAAGGAGACATGACCACTCAGAGAAATGTGGGATAAGACCTTCCTGGAAAAACTGGTGAAATTTGAATAAGGTCTGTCATTCAGTTCATAGAATTCTATCAATGATAGTTTCCAACTTTAGGCAATTATACTATGATTATGTAAGAGGTTAACATAGGAGAAACTAGGTCAGGAATGTGCAGGAGGTCTGCAGTTAACAGCTTTTCTCTAAGTCTAAAGTTATTTCAAAATAAAAGGTTTTTTATAAATGGACAAAGTAGTTTTTTAAAAAGGATTAAGAACTAGGATTCTAGCATCAGAAAGACCGTGGGGTCCCAGTTCTGGCCTCACCACTTACTAGCTGGGTGATCTTGGGTGAGTCACTTATCTTGTATAGAAACCTGCAGTACGTGGAGGAAATATTAGCATCCACCTCATAGACATGTTCAAGGATGAAATGAGATACTGCCTGGAAAGAGCTTTGCATAGTCCCTTCCACTTGATGAAAATATCTTATGAAGAAAGAGAGGAATGTAGAAATTTTGAGCTGCCACAACCAGGACCCGTGCAGCCAAATAAATAAAATGAATATTTAAAAAAAAAGAAAAGAAATTTTGAGCAGCAAATGAGGCACTCTCATGGTAGATTCTCAGCAGCATTTCCTAAGAGGACTTGACCTAGCTGCCCCAGCTCTGTCCTGGGTCACGGACTTTCAGAGACTGTGATACAGCACAAGTTCTTCTGGGAGACCTACTTTGAAGACATGCTTTTCTTTGCCAAATGTTTGCAGTGATTATGTCCAAGAGGTGGGATTTTTGCTTTTCTCTTCATTGTTTATCTCTATCTTGTAGTTTTCCAGTAATGAATGAGCATACCCTATGAAAAAACTGGTTTTAGTGTGTGGTCGGTGTCCATGGCCTCTTCCCAGTCCTTGAAAGGCACTGAATGTTCTTTTAGCTGGGAACAAAATCAAAACAAGCAGTGAAAGCCTGAGTTTATCAGGTGAGGGCTGCAGCCGCCAAGAGAGTAGCCACATTCCCTGAAGCCCATGAAGAGGGGAGCCCGGGATGCTGTCTCCTGGGGGCTCAGGAGGCCCCCACTGCCTTGGCTGAGAAGCTTCTGCCTCTTCTGAGAAACAAAGAAAGGAATGTGCTCCCCTCAGCCCGTCCCTCCACCTTACCAGTCCGTCCTAAGATGGGGAGGGGGTGGCTTGATGCCCAGCTGCGAGGATTGTAGCGATTTCATCAGTTAGTCTCCCTCCTCCTATGCAGCTGAGCAAATAGATTCTCAAAGGGATCTGATGCCAGAGCTGAGAGCTGGCAGCCTGAAGTCTGTGTTTTGCTTAGGCTGCAGAGCATATTTGAAAATTTGAGGCAACATTTAACATTTGGGAGAATTCGAATAAAACTGCAGAAACCCCGACAACGTCAGACCCGCCTTCACATATGGCAACAATTGCCTAGAAATGACTAGACGCCCCCATCAGCTGGGCTGTGCTCTCTGGGGCTTGCCACAGGCCTGGTGCACTTCGTTCATGGGATGGCCTAGTGCCTGAGTTTGAGATCCCTTTTCTCTGGGCCCAGGCCACAGAGAAGGTTAAAGGTCAAGTGCGCTGCCACCCGGGATTTCTGGTTCCCACGGAAACGCTCTGCCCTCTTCCTCACATAAGTAGCCCCTCGGGTGTTTTGTTTCCCGTGCTGCTTCTGTGTTGCCCCCCAGTAAGCCGGCTTTACTCTGTAGAACTGACCTCCTCTCTGAAGGCACATCAACCACCCTTGAGGCCTTCTAAACCTCTGTGCCTTGAGGCGCTGTGCCCTGCACCCCCCATAGGCAAGTGCCCTCTTCAGACTGAAAGGCTGGAAGAAACGGCTGATGCAAAACACCATTTGTATTTCATCCCGTGGCATGGCGGAGGAAGTGGACCTGCATTTCGAGCATCCCCACGTCAACAGTTGAGCGCTCTCTTCTCCAGGCTCAGATGTGCATTTGTGAGGCCATTGAAATCACAGAATGGAAATTGTTTCCCAGTTTCTCATCTGCAGCTGTCTTCATGGTAACAGGGCACCGCCATGTGCTACGGGTACTTAGTGATCTTAGAAATAAACTCATCCACATTCATCGCATTTATTTATTTACTTACTTACTTACCCATCCTAAGTGACTGGAAACAAAGATGCCATCTGGCTAGCCAGGCCCCAAAAGATGGAAGCAGACAGCTGATTCTGTATTTCTGCCCTTCATATATTTCACAGTGCACAATCACTGGAAACTTATTCTTCCAGCTACCATTCCAAAACTGAAATCCAGACTTTGGCCTTTTCCAAGAGATCAGAGGCTCTGCCATCACTTACCCCTTTCCGATGCAGTAACAAACAATTGGATACCATGATATAGCCGCTCCACCTTTATCCGGCAATGGCCCTCCAATTTGCCATGGACAGCCCAGCCCAGGCTCCCTCCTGCCCCAGCTTGTCTCACTCCAGCCAGTTAAGTCTGCAAACTTTGATCTGGTATTTTGCCCCCAATTTAGAGCCACCGAATCTGAATTTCAGAGAGATGAAGCTTCAAGATTAGAAGTGTGGTCTGGTTCCACCACACTCTGGACCCCAAACAGAGTCAGAGGGGTCCTGTGGCTGATAAGAATAAAACTGAATCCCTAATGCAAGGCTTCCTTCTGTGACTGTAAACAGTTGGGCTCCATGTCCCAGGTCTTATAGCTGGCCCTCTGACCGCCCCACCTCCTGGCCACACTCTGGGGAACAGTCATTGCCTATGTCCTTTTAGCTTTTATGTTGTAAAGCCTGTTCAAAGGACTTTCTCAGTAATTGCTTATTGATTCTAGACAGCTGCATCCAAGGACCGAATACACATGATTTTCTTAGAAGACCTGGGAGCACATCCTAAACCCTGTTCTATATTCCTTCTATGACCTTTATTGGGCAAGTTATTTCTCCCTCTGAGCCTCAGTCTACCCCTCCTTGAAACGGACAATCATACCCATCACAAAAAAATGGCTTAACCACTGCAGTATAAGAGTGTCCTAGAGCATTACAGAGGGGGTACTTTCTTTCTCTGCACAAGTTTGTGCTTTGATTTTGATAGCAATGCAGCGAAGAACTAAACCCAGCCCCAAAGATTTTACCTTCTTTTTACTTCCAAGCAAATGCAGTGACTTGCTATATCTGGATATTATCCACTCTGGTCCCATTCTCTGCCTGAAGGTGGCATTCCAGATGACCAGGGCCTATAGCTCATGCAAGTCCTTGTTCCATGGCTTGCAGCCAAACTTTTGCCAACATGTTTAACCAACCCCTGTGTGACTGGGGGACATAAGAGGAGTCCAGAGGAGGAAACATTGTGCCCCCAGCTGTTTTTTAAATTCTATAGTATATAACAGTTAAGAATGTGAGTGTCAGAGCCCAACTTCCTGGATTTGAAGCCAAGTTACTGCACTTCTTAAAGCCTAGTTTCTATATTTGTATAAAATAAGAACAGCCATCATGCTGACCTTATAAGGGGGTTTTGAGCATTAAGTGAGTTGACACATATTAAGTGCTTGGAATACTCCTTGGCATGTATTAGGTTGAACCATAAGAAATTACTAACATTGGATGGTGTTTGACATAAGAAACTAGTAGTCTCACATGGACCAACCTGGTTTTAAGTACTTACCAGGAGTTAGCTCTTTTGCTTGCTTTCTGCAGGGAAGAGATAGAACCTCAGTCATAGATGGACAGTCGCAATTTTCTTTTACTTTACTTGCGTCTCTCAGGGACAGGCTTTTTCCTTACCAGCATAGAAACTGGAAAGCAAATAGCTGTGCTTTTCTCTCCAGGGGAGTGCAGACAAGGGATTTGCACATGATCTGTGGACCCCTTCTGGGTACAGGCATGCATTCTCCCTTGGCATGGTCTGGCACTTCCTTCGCTCAAAAGAAGGGAATGTTGCCACATACTACTGCAGGAGTCCTCGTCCCCATACCAGCAGTTACGAGGCTGTCTGAGGGGCTCTTGCCTGCATGAAAGGCATCTGTCAGGTAGCAATACTGGTGTGCAAGGCGCATATGCAAGGTGCATATGCAATACTGGTGTGCAAGGCGCATATGCAAGCCCTCAGCAGCCTCGGGCTCTCTCTCCGGGCAGGAGCTGGAGTGGTTGCTGGAGATCAACCGGCTCACGCACCGGCTGCTGTGTAAACACATGACCCTGGACAGCTTCGACGCCATGTTTCGGGAAGCCAACCACAACGTGTCCGCCCCCTACGGCCGAATCACCCTGCATGTCTTCTGGGAGCTCAACTTCGACTTCCTCCCCAACTACTGCTATAATGGTTCCACCAACCGGTAAGGGAGTCTCCGTGCAAAGTGGCCTGGGGTGGGGGTGTGCGTGCCTGCTAAGTCACTTCAGTCTTTGAGACCCTATGGACCGTAGCCCTCCGGGCTCCTCTGTCCATGGGTTTCTCCAGGCAAGGATACTGGAGTGGGTTGCCATGCCCTCCTCCAGGGGATCTTCCCGACCCAGGGATCGTACCCTCATCTCTTACATCTCCTTAATTGGTAGGTGGCTTCTTTACCACTAGCGCCACCTGGGGGCAGGGGCAGAAGCAGCCAACTCTCTCCTTCAGAGGAGGCTCTCTCAGTATCATCAGGGCCTGGCTCATGGCTAGCTGTGAATAAGTATGTGCCAGATGCAGGAAAGGGCCTGGGAAGAGTCCACACACTTAGCAAGATGGACTTCCGGCCCTCTAAAGATTTGGGAATTTCAATCCTCTTGAGCAGAGATCTGCCAACTCCAGCCCACAAGCCACCTCTAGTTATCAACTGTTTTTGTTCAACCCATGAGCTAAAAGTGGTATTGATATTTTTAAATGGCTGGGGGAAAAAAATCCAAAGAAGAATTATAATTTGGTGACAGGTAGAAATTATTTGACATTCAGAAAGTTTATTGGAATTCTGCCATCCGTGCTCATTCATTTACAGTTGTTTATGGCCGCTCTCATGCTACAGCAGAGCTGAGTAGTTGCAACAGAGACCATCTGGCTTGCAAAGCTGAACATATTTGCTATCTGGGGCTTTATAGAAAGAGTTTGCAGCACCCTACTCTTGAGGAAACCAAGCTGGGTGAAGGGTCCTGGAAAAGGCTGTGCTCAGGCTCAATTCATTCTCAGCTTTCTTGGCCACTGTTCTCAGCAGCCGTAAGCCCAGAGTTGAGCTTGTGAACCTGGACTGCTGGTTCCCGTTTGTTCTTTGCAACCCCATGGACTGTAGCCCACCAGGCTCCTCTGCCCTTGGGGATGCTCTAGACATGAATACTGGAGTGGGTAGCCATACCCTCCTCCAGGGGTGTTCCCAACCCAGGGGTTGAACCCAGGTCTGCCGCATTGCAGGCAGATTCTTTACCATCTGAGTCACCTTATGAAAAGGAGACAGGGGTTAAACGGGAGTTTGTCATAAGAACTGTATAGGCAACCGCCTAAGAAACAGTGTGGTTGCCCCTGGTCAGGAAGGGCTCCCGCTCTGTAACCTGTGAAGAATGTTAGGACCCAGTTAACTCCTGCCCCACCTCTTTTCTCCTACTAGTTTTGTCCGGACTGCCATTCCTTTCACCCAAGAACCGCAGAGGGATAAACCCGCCAACGTCCAGCCTTATTACCTCTATGGGTCCAAGGTGAGTGGTCTTGCCTGTGTCCTACCTCTGAGAGGAAACAGTGAGCAAAAGAAAATAGAAAAGTGTTCCCCGAATCAGAAAGGCAAGAAGCATGGAGATAAAGAGGCAGCAGTGAGGTCCAGGCAGAAACAACTGCAAATGTATTCATCTTTATTTGTTCACAACTAGCAAGACTGGGGTGAGCGCAGACCAGGCGGGGCTGGGTTCTGGGTGGGAATGGGGAAACAGGTGAGAGGGTCTCCTTGTCTTGGCATCCCATCTCCTCCTGTTTTCGGTTGATTCATTGTTGTATCATCCTGTGATTCTGGGATTTTGTGCTCCGTAACTATGAGGGATTTGCAGCCAGGAAGCAGTTGGGAAGGTGGAACTTTGAAGGAAGTCCCAGATGGCCAGAACTACCTCTGCGAGGCCTCATCCTGTCTCTTTGCTGCTTGGTTCACAATGCCGATCCCGACACTAATGAAGCCTCCCAGGCGGTGTCTGTTCTGAACCTTCAGTCCTTTGCCAATCGTCAAACAGACATTCCTTAAGCCCTAGAACACGCTGGGCAGGGTCTCCATGCTGGAGATTTAGCAGAGATCGAAGTAGACGCATCTCCACCCTCCTCCACTTCCGTTTCCTCCCTGGGGGGTGGGCACAGGGGATCACCCTGCACAGATTCACCAACACCTTGATGTGTGTAGGAGATTGTCTCTTACCCTGCGGGTTTGTGTGCGAGAATGCCATGGAAGGAGTGCAGAAACAGCTAAAAAGCCTAGGTTCTTTTTTGTGATGGATGAAAAATGGCCACCTCTGACCCCATTTTTCACAACATAAGCACAGATGGACTTAGCAGTGACCGGATAAGTGTAACATGGTTAGACAAGGCGCTCCTCTAGGTATGGGAGCCCTAGTTTGGGAAGTGTAAGGAACCAAGATGAGTGCCCATCACTCGGGCCTGAAGGTGGGAAGGTGGGGCTTAGAAAGTCTCAGGCTGATGCTGAGAGAGAGCAGGTGTCTCCTCCAGAGCAGCCAGTCTGGTCAAGACTGTTCTCTCAGGGCACCCTTCCAGACAGCTTTGTGGACAGTTCACAGGCACGGCATGAATTAACAGTGTCTCACAAAGGGACTTCCTTTTCTATTCTCTTTTAAACCTTGCTGATGATATCAAGGAACAAGTCTTGAGTTGGTGTCAAAATGTCTTTAATAGCTCTCCAGCAATTGCTAATCTCCCTTTTTATCAAAGAGAGCATGCCCTAAACTCAGAGTCCTTAGACGGTAATAGTATCCAAGTCAAATTTTTAATATGATTTTGTTTTCATTCCCCTTATTGTGTCTCTTTCCTTCTATTTATTATAGCAGAAGGGGGCTGGCTTTTCATTTGGGGAGTAACATGGGCTTTCTTTTAAAAGAAGCTTTTTAAATGACTCAATATAAAGAAAATGCATTGTTAATAATAGTACTGATAGTCTGTGGTTAAAAAAAAAGTGAAGATGGGGTACAAGTGGTGTGCAGTTGGCTGAAAGTAGCAAAATACTCTAGAGCAAAGTTTATCACATCTTTCCAAAATAATCCCTCCACCCCTGTAACAGCAAAGGAGCCTGGACATTTGCCTCAGCTGACTGAAAGTGTAACTAAAGAGCCTATCTTCAATTAACTCAACAATGTCCTTGAAGTGTGTTTTATTTCAGTCATGTCAGTTTTGATTTCTAACCTATAATATACTAATGGTTGTTTTAATTTTAAAATAGTGCTTTTATTTTCTAACTGAGCCCTGCTGCTCTAGATGGACCCTCCTAAGAGATGCCATCTTCCTCCCCTTGCCCACCGGGGGGTATGTGTTTTCCAGCTTGAAAGGCTTTGTCAAAGGGCACTCATCCAACCAAGGAGCTCACAAGACCTCAGTCATTTGAGGGAAGATGAGTGGGTAGTCTACAGATGCATTTTTACAGGAGACCTATTGCATGGAGGCCTTTAAGCTACATGATGTGGGGTGCCTCCTCCCCACCTCTCACTACCCAAAACGAGGCAATGCAGCCTGACCACCTTCCTCCCTCTGCAAGGCACCCACATCGGGGGCATGCCTGCCGGCTTCCACTGCTGCCGCTTCAGCGTCTGGTCCCGCATCTTCTCCAGAGTTTTTGCGTGGCAGCTCCACCAGGGGGAGCCCCTGCAGCCCTTCTTCCCCCTGACCTAGCCCCGGGGCCTCCTCTGGCCATCTCACCAGCCCATTGGCTTCCTCCATGTGTCCGGCTCTGTAAGACCATCGAGGTTCGTGGCACCGGATGCACCAGAACTGGAGGCAGATGAAAGCTAAGACCGCCGTGAAGCAGGCCAGCAGAATGGCCATCAGCACCCAGAGGGAGATCTGGGGGTCCACCAGGGAGCTTCCAGCGGCCAGAGGAGTCTTATCCAGGGTGTGGAACATGGTGCAGTAGTGCCTATAGGGGAAGAGAATCTTCTTGCAGCTGATGCACAGGAAGTAGAGGGTGGAAGGGGTGAGGTGTTCTAGCACCACGGAGCTGATTGTTCGAGGCACCTTCTCCTCGTGGTGGAAGCTGTAGCGAAGATAGCCAGAGAAGATGCTGTTCCAATTGGGCCTATACATAATATGGTAATAGTCCTCCAGGCAGGGCTCCGAGGACGACCAGGAAATGATGGCTCCTGTATAAGAAACGTTCCCAACCTCGATGTTCATCTCGATTCTGAAACCAGAATCAAAGTGAAGAGTGATATGTCCTCATTTAAGTGTTGATTTATGGTCATCACAGCCACCGTGCATTGAGTATTCAACATGGAGACTAATATTGCCCCCATTTTACAGACTGAGAGATGGAGGCCAAGAGGTGACAATACTCAGCTGGGCATAGCCGAGGAATGGCAGAACCACAGCTCAGATCAGGGCCATCTCATGCCAAAGCCAGGGCCATCTCATGCCAAAGCCACCCAGCCCTAGGAAAGATGCACCCAGATTGCCTCAGCCCCATGCTGCCCTGTCTCAGAATCCTTAAATACAACATGGTTCCCAAACCTTTAAAAAAAAAAAAAAAGGAAGAGAGAGAAGATAAAGGAATGAAGGAGAAGCCAGCACAGCCTCAGGGTCCCCATGTTAGTACCCATGGGCCTGTGACCTCCAAACCAGATGATTGTTGCACCTAAAATTTCCCTCTGGACCTCCTGTTTCTGCCTCAAGTGCTGTGAGTTCATTCATCTAGAACATTCTGGCCACTGTGTTTTTAGCCTCGCAGTTCTGTTGCCCATGGCGAGAGGCGCTTGTCAGTCACTCAGGGGCAGCTCATTTCTCCCCAAAGCCTCTGATCATGTTTTGTCCATTTGTTTGCTTTTTTCAAAGCTGAATTACCCAGGAAACTAGTTTCCCAGGTCAAGATAATCAGCTGCAAATACCAGCAGAGCTGCTCCTGTTTGATACTGCTGGTTCTGTGACTGTTAATGGTGGTAATCACCAGTCACAGTTACCTAGCAGTTGCTATGTCACAGGTCATGCTAGAAGCTCAACATACCGTAACGAATATGCTTTATTCATCACAACCTCTGATCTAGATTCCCATTTTACAGATGAGCAATCTAAGAGAAGCCATCAGCTAACAAGACCCAAAGCCACATAACCTCTGGATTTCCAGGTTTAGTAGTAGAATGTTATCACAAAATGAGGTGCAGGTACTAAGACTGGGTTGCTGCTTTTTCCGACACATCAAATGATCCCTCTTCTGGCTGCCACCCTCTCACTTTGGTTAAGAGTGCGCCATCTTCAAGCTTTTTAGTTTCTTTTTAATTCTGTGTATTTGAGAGAATTCAGTTCTTCTCTGCTGAATTGCCCTTGAGCTAAAATTCTAGAGACAGCCATAGTCAACCTGTGTATGTTCACAGATAGGTTTCACCCAGCCCAGTCCTCTGCTCCCACTCTCTCATATGAAAGACAGAGGTTTCATTTCTGACTGCAGCAGCGTAATAAAAAAACAGTTGATCAGATTTTAACCTGAATTGGATGCTAAGCCAGACTGGTTCCTCAGAGCTTATTTCTCTCCTCCCTGCCTCCCTCCGACCTCCTACTCTCATGCCCTTGCTTCTAGAGAATGTGAGCTGCAGAAAGGTGCCCAGCAGTGAGTGATCCTCAGTGCTTGATTTTCTTATCTAAAGATGACAGTAAACCACAATGCTCAGGAAGAGGAATGAGTTCCTTGCCATTTGGCTGGAAATGTTTTCCCAGAAAAATGGGGAATGAAAGGGACGAGGCAGGGGTGCCCATATCCCTCCAGGAAGAGAGTCTTCTGCCGAGGAGCCTGAGAACCTACGCTCCCTCCGTGGGTCTCCTCCTCATACACACCCATCCCAGTACCTGCCACAACTCCACAAATATACTTCCGACCACAATGAAAAGAGCTTAATTCATTACTTGTGATATAGAGGCAATAGCCCTCGTAAACCCTTCCATCCAAAGTGACTGGGAATCCTGTTTCCTGTCGTGAATCTCTCACATCTGCGCTGGCTATCTTTGCAGACTGAGTTTTCTACAGCAGACATTTCAAAAAGCTTTCTGTCGAGATGTGGCATTCACAGTTTTTAGGATTAGATGTCTCCCTGTATTTGTTTTCCTTCTTCTGTCTCTCAATACCCCCTATTCTTAGCTACTCATATTACCATTGCCTGGCTCTCCTCCAAGCGGAGTGTGGAAGGAAAAGCCATTTCCATTCCCAAGAAGAGCCGTGTATGTCCCTTACCTGATGCTCGCAGTGATCCGGTTATTAGGCACCCCTCAGAGGCAGAGTGGATCAGAGCCCAAGGATGCTGCCTTCTCCCCTCCTCTGCTTTGGGCTCTCTGGGCTCTCCTTGATGTCTCTCTCACCACTGTCTGAGTAATTGCACTGTCGCCCCCAACACTCACATTATTCATTTCTTCAGATCAGCATCATTCACCATGGCAACCAGCAGGCATCTGTACGCACGATGTTTCAGTCTGGAAAGGCTTTTGCTCATTGAGAGGAGCTCTGATTTCTTTAGCCCCAAAAAAGGCAAACATTCCTGTCCATGTTGATCCTCAGAATTAAACTAATACCTCAAAGGCCCCTAAATTGTCTCTCTAATAAGCTAGTTATCATTTGTATCCCTCATCCAGACCTTCTTTGGACAGTGGTTTCAAAGGTGAAGATGCCATTCTCTGTTTTCCCACAAGTAAAGATATAATTACCTCCCCGTCCCCTCCCAACCCAGCCCACTGCCACTCCACCTCTGTGTCCTCTTACTTCTTTATTCTTGTCTCCTGGGGCATTACCTAGTTGTATGACATTGGTCAAGATGTGTTTATTCTCTGGGCCTTAGTTCCATCATCTGTAAGGCTAATGGCTTGGGCTGGATCCAGATGTCAGATAGAAAACATGAGTACCTCCCCGCCCCAGTCCTGAGCCCACATGAGGCATGCTTGCTAAACCATCAGGACACTTGTCCTGAATTGGTTTGAGTGTTCCCCACCCCCACCCTACCAAATTCAGGTCCACCCAGAACCTCAGAATGTGACCTTTGTTGGAAGTTGAGACTTTGTGGATTTAATTAGTTAAGGACCTAGAAATGTTATCATCCTGGATTTAGGGTGATTCCAGTGATTGGTGTCTTTATAAGAGAAAGGAAAGGGGGAGTTATAAACAGATGCAGAGGGTAGAAGCCCATTGAAGTGATGCTGCCATAAGCCAAGGACTGCCAGAAGCCAGGAGGAACTGGAAGATGCAAGGAAGGGCTCTCCTCTGGAGCTTTCAGAGGGAGCACAGCCCTGTCGGCACCTTGATTTCTGGCCTCTGGAACTGTGAGAGATTAAATTCCTAATGTTTGAAGCCATCATGTTTCTGGTAATTTGCTATAGCAGTCCTTGCTCAGACGGATCTAGGCCTGAGTCATATAACACAATAATAAAACACAAGCTAGGTGTTTTTTAAAAGTCATCTTTTTTCTTCTTGGTTTTTGGCCAAAGTATCCAAGTGAACCCACGAAAGTCTCCCTTTGATTCACATCAGTGATAATTAAAAAGTTATAAAAGCTGCCCAGTGAGTCACAGACCCTGCCCAGGCCAAGGGTCTCTGTGAGATGTGGGGTGTCGGGATACCGGGTATCCATCAGTTAGACACTTGCTCTGTGCTTCCTGTGACATTCGGTGTTCCCAGGGGTCTGGCTGGAATCTGCTGTGATGCGTGCTAATGGTGAGTCCCTGCAGAGCCTCACAGCGTCCTTCTCAGAAAGGCCAGTGCAGTAATGTGCAGATGCCTTTTGAAAAGGTTATTTTGAGAAGAATAAAAATACCAAAGTTAGGGAACCTGTGGAGCAACAAGTTGAAGCTCAAGCCTTTGCCACCAAAAACGAGAATTGATTTTTAATGCTCCTGGATGGCATTTTTCACACTGAGCTTTTTATTTGAGAAGCTGAGACACTGGGAGAATGTGAGGTCTAGATGTCCTCTTGGTTCACAGATCCCGAGAGAAGGAAAGGTTTCCCCAGGCTGGAGGACTGATGAGTGGCAGAGCCAAGAGGGGAATCTGGGTCCAAGGAACCCTGACTCCAAGGCCAGGGCTCATCCTGCTGCCTTGGGTCATCACCATTCACCAGCAGCACCCAGAGCACCCAGTGGGCCCTTGTGGGTGAGACGTATCACATGGGCACACTTGATTCAGGAGACCGCAGCCAGCCTAGCTCCTCACTGTCTCCACCTTCAGGGTGCAGTCACCCTTCTGCAGTCACCCGAATGGTGGCCTCTTCAGCTGTCAGGCCTGGGGGCCTCTGGTTGGTTTACACCAGCAGTAAGTCACTGCAGAGGAAACCAGCCAAAAGCGGGGTCCCTGCTCCCTCCCTGAAGGTGGCAGTGAACGAACAGTTGCGAGGGCATGCCCTGGCCCCAAAACTGATTGCCACCCAGCAGCTGAAGACCCCAGGCTGGGTTCAAATCCTGCCTCTATGACCTTGGACAAATTTTTTGACTGTCCCAGGCCTTGGTTAACTCTTCTGTAAAAGACAAATATTAATAGAACCCGCTTGACGATGCTGGAGCAGTGAGGTGAACCCATCTCTGTAGTGCTGGGCTTAGGAATAGTAGCTCTTATTATTTAGTAGACAAGGTCCATGGACACAATCCATTGCCTGAGTTGGCTGTAGCTTCATCCAGAGGCTGTGATGGACAAAGTGTGCCATCTGCATGATGCTTCCTTCTCTCTTTCTCTCCTTAAAAACAGGTATATTTTTTAAATGTGTGTCCTCATTGTACATAAAAAGTATCAAATAGTTCAAAGGCAGTAGTCAAACACAAACTACTCAGAAATAACCACTGAGAACATTTTGGTGTGTTTTATATGTTTTTTCTCATCTTACCCACGGGGAGCTCTTTCCATCATTGTATAAAAGAAGAAACTGAGGCTCAGAGGGATTAACTAACTTGACAAGTATCACAAGGCCAGGCAGTGGCAGCATCGGTCCCTGCACCGAGGCCTGTTGGTCCAGACCCCAAGCTCCCAGCCAGCCTCTCTGATTCCAGCCTTCAGTCAGTACTGGTCAACAGTAGCTCTTTGCCTTGTGGTTGACTTCTCCAAGAGCTGGAGACAGGACTTTGCAATTTGGTGGATTCCAAGGTTATGGGAACAGGCAAGAAACTAAAAGATCACAGAGGGAATATCCAGTCCCCTAAAAGTAGCAGGTAGAAGCAAGGAGAAAATCAGCTCCATTTGAGAAATACAGTCCACAAGTGTTTCCTCTTCTGGAGTCTGGAGTCCAGGTTCCCCTGCCTAAGAACTGCGTCACTTAGGGTTAGGGGTAATACTAAATGTAAAAATCCTTTAGCAACTGGTCACCAAAATTAGTATATGAGTCAAAACTTTAAAAAATGTTGTTCTCTAAGTGAATTGTAGAGTTCTATCATAATACAGCCTCCCAAGTGATATAGATGGTGGCACAAATCATTTCTTAAATTATACCAATAACTTCTCAATTGTGTTTTGGTCTTTGGAGATTGGTGGTGTGATCTTTTGCTTGATTTGGCTGTTGGTATCTAAACAGTGCCCCAGTGCGAGCCTTGATTTGACCTCAGGGAAATTCATTCTACACTTGCAGTGCCTCTCCATGAAGCCGTAGTCCTTGGGGTCTAGAAACCAGGGCTTGGCTGCAGCAAGCTGGGTGCATCTCAGCCTGCTCCATACCTGGGCGCCAGCACTTCACGTGGGGCCCGAGCAGGGGAGTCTCCCTTGGCCCCACGACACCATCAGCAGCGCCACCCGATGTCCTGCCCCTACTCTGCTATCTTATCTGTGTGGCACCTCTCCCAGGCTATACAATATTATTTATCCCCCAGTCCAGAGGAATTTTGTTATTTTGGCAGTTAGTAGATATGGCAGAATATCATCTTGTATTTCACTGCAGGACAGTCACTTCACTTCACTTGGGCTTTCTGACTTTCCAAGTTTTTTTTGGTTGCACTGAGTCTTCATTGCTTGCATGGGCTTTCTCTAGTTGCAGCGAGTGGGGACTACTCTTCATTGCAACGCATGGGCTTCTCATTGCAGTGGCTTCTCTTGTTGCAGAGCATGGGCCCTAGGGCATGCA
Organism: Muntiacus reevesi; assembly: GCF_963930625.1. Taxonomy (NCBI): domain Eukaryota; kingdom Metazoa; phylum Chordata; class Mammalia; order Artiodactyla; family Cervidae; genus Muntiacus; species Muntiacus reevesi. Next base: position 246,338,641 of record NC_089249.1, read on the forward strand.
GGCTTCAGTAGTTGTGGCACATGAGCTTAGTTGACCTGAGGCCTGAGGAATCTTCCCAGACCAGGAATTGAACTCATGTCCCCTGCACTGGCAGGTGGATTTTTTTTTTCTTTTTTTTAAATGACACACACATATTATTTATTGCAACATTATGGGACAGTATTTCTCAGGGAAAATCGAGTGATGATAACATAGATAATCAAGATAAAGATCATTTGATAGATAATAAGTAAACACAGGTGATCATGTATATATACTCTAGGGAAAGGAAATGCTCTTAAAAGTGAATATGGAGTGTAAGATTTTATATATTTTAATATTTATTAAGTATAGGAAGAAGATGAAGTCTCTTTTTCCTATTGTCTACTTTTTAATTTATATTTATTTTTAATTGATTGCTGATTGCTTTGCAATATTGCTTTGATTTCTGCCACATATCAACATGAATTAGCCATAGGTGTACGTATGTCTCCTCCCTTTTGAACCACCCTCACACCTCCCACCCATTCCCACCCCTTTAGGTTGTTACCGAGCCCCGGTTTGAGTTCCCTGAGTCATACGTCAAATTTCCATTGGCTATCTATTTACACATGTTAGTGTATATGCTTCCATGCTACTCTCTCCATTCATCCCACCCTCTCCTTCCTCTCCCCGGCCCTTGTCCATAGGTCTGTTCTCTATGTCTGCATCTCCACTGCTGCCCTGCAAATAGGTTGGTCAGAAGCATCTTTCTAGATTCCATAGATATGCATTAATATACAATATTTGTTTTTCTCTTTCTGACTTACTTCACTCTGTATAATAGGCTCTAGGTTCATCTACCTCATTAGAACTGACTCAAATGTGTTCCTTTCATGACTAATATTCCATTGTGTATATGTACCACAACTTCTTTATCCATTCATCTGTTGATAGACATCTAGGTTGCTTCCATGTCCTAGCTATTGTAAATAGTGCTGGCAAGCAGATTCTTAACCACTGGACCACCAGCAAAGTCCTTCACTTGGGGTTTAAATTCATCCTCTGCTAAATGGGGATGATTGTACCTGCATTACCTGGTCTCAAAGGCTGCTTATGGCCCCCAGAGATACCAGATCCTAATCCTAGACCTGGAAATGTTGCTTTATTTGGAAAAATGGCTTTGCAGATATGATCAAGTAAAGGATCTTGAGGTGGGAGTATTATCCTGGTTTATCAGGACGAGTCCTAAAGGCCATCACTAGTGGTAGAGAGGCAGAGGAAGGCTGCACATACAGAAGAGAAGGCCAGATCTCAGTAGAAGGATTTGAAGATTGCCATTAGTGATGCAGCCACCACCCAGGGAATGCTAGCACCCACCAGAGCTAGAAGAGGCAAGCAAAGGATTCTTGCCTCAAGCATCTAAAGGGAGTGTGGCTGTGCTGGCCTTGACGTTGGCCCAGTGATACTGATTTGGGGTTATGACTTCCAGATCTATAAGAATCAACTTCTGTTGTTTTAAGTCATAAGATTTATGGTAATTTGTTACAGCAGCCATGGAGAAACAAATACAACTGGACAATTACAAAGGAATTATGTAAAAACATTCATAAACAGGGAACTGTGATAAACTTGTGTATCATCATACGAGTACAGATTTTTTTAAAAAGCAGCATCATTGGTTTCCTCCAAAAAACTTTTGGCAACTCTAGATATTGTAGTGTTGGTAGGGTATCTCAGAACAGGAGGGTTTGGTTCCTATTCTCCCTCTTGCCTTCTCCAAAATACTTTATTCATGGGACAGAAAACAGGAGAAGAGTTATTTCTTAAGGTCTTCACTTGGATCTTTCAACCTCTGAGCCGAGAAGACAAAAAAGACACCCCGATGTTGGAGAACCAGCCCTATGGCTCGCCAGACGTCAAAAAGGGACAGACAGAACATCAGCACTTTTACCCGCTCCCTCGCAATGGATTTGCACCTGTAACTTAGGATTTATCAGTTCTTTCAATCATCTCATTCTGTGGTCTTCCCAACAAGGATGATATTACTGTTTTATTCATTTACCTGCATCCTCATTTACCTGCAGGTTTTAGAGTGAAGCTCCAGGTCTCTCCCTCTCTGAATTAGAGAGCTATGTTTGTGTTGGTGGGCTGATGGCATTCAAATTGCTCAAGGGACATTAGAGAAATTGTAAGTAAAACAGGAAATTAGAAACAGTTTTAATTCCTCTTGGGATCTCTGAAAACAGCAATTGTGATTCCAGAAAGCAGAGATGCAAATTGCTTGCAAATTTGACTTGCCAAATAAACAGGCTTCCCTGTTTGCAGTGGATGGTCTTGTTTATCATCTGGTGAAAGATAGACACTTGATGACTAAAAGTCCATCTACTATACTTCCGGATGGTTAAAACAGTAGCTTTTATGTTTTGAATATTTTATCACATTTTTTTTAAAAAGTCTACTTATAGAGAATATTACAGTGCCCAGAATCTGCCAGATCAATTCAGCTTTTTTTTCTCTCCTTAAAATGCTATTTCACTTTTAAACAAATATGCATCTATGTCACACATTGATATTATGGCTCCAATTCCTGAATCAGGGTTATTTCTTGAGATCTCATAAAGGTATCTATTCTGAGCAAGATGGTTTTAACCAAGCTTAATTTTAAGCAAGATGTCCTAAACAAGGTACATAATTAGGTTCTAAATGCAGGCATTGACTGTAGCCCAAGTCAGTTAGCAGGATTGGTTCTATATAAGAGATCTGTAGCAAGTTTCCAATGTCTCAAGTCACGTTGCATTCCTGTTTTTCCTTGCCAAACCTCAGAAAATGCCCCGGCTCCCATATTCCCACATTTTCTCAATAGGGCCCAGCCTCCTCCTGAACCAGCAGGTCAGATGGGTGCCCTGTGGGGGTGTGTGTGCATGTACTTTCCAGCATGCGTGTGAGTTTCCTCCTGCATGGGTGTGGTGTGTTGGGGGTGGGGGGCGGCAGTTGGGGAATGAGGGGAGCTTGTTCACTTAGAAGGAGGATTTGAATTCTGCTCATTTCATGCTGGTCCTTCCTGAGCTTGGGCCATCAACTGAGGCCTGAATGGTCCAGACCAGAATCCAAGAGTAATAGAGGAATGTCAGCAAGAGGCCTCCTGTGTGTGGGTTTGTAAGGGGGATTTTTTTTTTTTTTTTTTAGTCCTGTGTGTGATTAAACAATTCTAAAATTCTTCTTCTCTGCTTAGAACTCTGGCAAGAGCTGCTAAAGAGTTTCCATCTACCCAACTACATTTTTATTTGTGCTTGCCAGGAAGTGCCAAGGGAAACTTGTATTAGAAGCTCCTTGGGTGGGAGTGGCGGCTAAGGAGTCTGCTAAGAAGGATGAGCGCAGGGAAGACCACAGTGGAGCTTGCTGTGGAGGGGAGTTAATAGCACATCTGCTCCCACCCTCTGTCCCCAGCAGAGCGACCTTCCAACATCCCTGTGTCACATGACTCAGTCTCCACTCAGTGCAGTCTGTTGTTGGACAGCTCCTATTTTTATAATGTTCCAAATATTGAGCAAAATCTCCATTTCTTTTGGTATCTTCCATCAGCTGGTATCGACTCTGCCCCCTGTCACATCTGTCCCCGTGTAGGATATACACTGTGTTGTTCAAAATTTTACCCCATAGATATACTCTCCAGATTCAGAGAATCGTGACTATAGCCAAAGCCTCTGGGAGAAATTTGATCAGGAAGCTGTATTTTCTTAGTTTTTACTTCCCAGTTACCAAAGGGAAGGAATATGAAGGGCTGTTATTTCAGCCAGTGCTTCCAGCGTGCCTGGTACCATGCTAAGAGCCGTGTGTATGTCACCTCATTTAAATCTTGCACAATCCTCCCAGAGTTGGTATTATTATCTTTAGTTAGACAGTGAAAAAACAGTGAGCATGTTAGTTGCTCAGTCATGTCTGACTCTTTGCGACCCCATGGACTGTAGCCCACCAGGCTCCTCTATTCATGGGATTCTCCAGGCAAGAATACTGGAGTGGGTTGCCACATCCTCCTCCAGTGGATCTTCCTGACCCTGGGATCGAACCCGGGTCTTCTGCATTGCAGGCAGATTCTATACCATCTGTGCTACCAAGGCTGAGAGAGTTTAAATAATTTGCTCAGGATCATCTGGCTAATAAATTTATGGAACTGGAATTTGAATTCAGGTGTGCTCACCCCAGTAAATAACTCTGGACTCAGACAAAGCAAGAAAAGAAGTCAGAGAATCATACAGGGGAAGAAAGTAGCTGATTGCTTTCTGTCCCCTCTAGGAATATCCATTTGAAAGTTCCATGCTGTTCAAAAATTCCCTTCACAGGATGTTTGAAAAAGACACTGAATATGCTCAGAGCTTCACTGGGTTCAGAGGAGAGTCCCAGCTCCAGGTGGGGAGGGTGAGGAGGAAGCTCCCCTGGGGATGGGTCCATGCAGTACCCCTCAGACTGTGAGCACAGCCCAGCCATCCCTCTCCCGAGCCCATGCAGGCTCAAGCTGCAGCCTCTTTGGGAGGAAACTAAAATTCGGTTTTTATTTTTTAATCTGTGAAAGCAAATGTTGGGAAGTGAATTAGACTATGATGTACCCCAGTGGGCTTTTTAATTTACTTTTGTTATTGAGATATAATCATAAGCAATAAAATGCACTGTCTTTGTTTAGGCTGCTGTAACAAGAATACAGTAACTGGGTGGCTTAGACAGCAAAGATTTCTCACAGTTTTAGAGGCTGGGGAGTCCAGGATCAAGGTGCTGGCAGATTCCGTGTCTGATGAGAGCCCACTTGCTGGTTTGCAGATAGCCTTCTTCTCCTAGTACATGTGAAGAAGAGAGGGGAGGTGCAGGTGGGGAGGGAAAAAGAGAGAGAGGAAGGGGAGGTGGAGAGGGAGAGGGAGAGAGCATTTTCACATGTCTTCCTTCCAGGGCGCTAACCTCATTGATGAGGACACCACCCTCATGACTTAATTACCTCCCCAAAGTCCCACCTCCTGATACCATCGCAATAGGGATTAAGATTTCAACAAAACAATTGAGGGGTGAGGGCACAACCATTTAGTCAGTAACATGCACAAATCATGTGTACATATAGTTTCATGAGTTTTGACAAGCATATACATGTGTGTAGTCAAGAATCCAGTCAACATGTGGGACATTTCCATCATCTAGAAAGTTCTGTCCTCCCACCACCAGAGGGAGGCCATGGTGTGTCTGCTGTTTGTTTTTTTCCCCCTCGCATCCCTGGAGAGGGAGCAGGAGACTGTGGAGTGGGCTCTGATTACAGAGCCAGAGCTGGGATGCGCTCACTTGGGAGGGGGAGTACCTTCTGCCACGTGTGCCCTGGTGCCTCACTCCCCTCTCTGGTCCCTGCCTGTTTGGCAGGGTGGCCAATTACAGAGACGCTAAAATGGTTTGCTCCACACACAGAAAGTTAGATGGCCTGGCTCCATGGTTGACTATACCAAACTCAGCAATTCATATACTCCAGGATTTGCTGATCATCAGCCTCTGTGAACATCATGCTTCTAATCAGTTATATTTTCCCTCCCCACAGAAACTACTCCTGCCCTACCCCATTTAGAAATCTTTGTTAACTACCTACAAGGTGCCCCTCCTCCAGGCTCAGGCAGAGTTTTACTGTGACAACACACCAGTGTTGCATGCAGAGAGCTGTTTTCTCACACTCTGCGTGTGCGTGCTCAGTCACTAAGTCATGTCTGACTCCACCAGACTCCTCTGTCCATGGAGTTTTCCAGGCAAGAATACCGGAGTGGGTTGCCGTTTCCTTCTCCACTCAAACTCCAAGCCTCTCCATATATAGGCATTAACTTAGCAAGAGAGCTGTTATTCAGCCTGCTGGATGAGTGGGCTTGTGATTCCTCACGAATTCCTGTTATTAGTGGACACTCTAATTGTGTTCCTCATGTATCCTTCTTTTTAGAGGGTACCATGATTGTGATGCTTGTTTGTGAAGTTTACAATATAGTAAAACATACTTGATGCAAAACCTAGGCTGAACATAATCGAATCTTCCCTGATGGCTCCAGATGGAGCTTAGAATCTTGTAGAACTCCAGAAGCACCATCACAGTTCCTTTTTAATTCATGTAGGATTTCTAATTAGCCAGCTAATAGATTATCAGATGTGATCTTTACATATTTGCATGCTCTGTATACAAGAGTTTTACAATTCCAGATAGGAGAACTGTACTCAAAACTAAGATTAGAAGTGAAGTTTTTTTCTTAAAAAAAAAAGTTTAGGGTTTATGTAATAATTCTGCTTCCAAAGTTCACCTTTGTAGGCAGAGGTTAAAAACACGGACTTTGGGATCGTAACTACCTGGGTTTAGACAGGGCTCAGTTACCTGTGAACTGTGTGACCTTGAGCAAGCTACTTGCCACCCTGAGCCTCAGCTCCCTCATCTGTGAAATGGGGCCTAGAATTGTACAGATCACAGATCACATACATGGGTTGTGTGAATTAATTGAAAATGCAGCTGGAGGGCTTCATGAAGCCTGTCATGAGGTGCTCCATAAGTGGCAGCATTTCAAAACAGAGTCAATGATAACTTCAGTATCTCACCTAGCTAAGTGAGACCAACTCAGAGCCCTTTATTTTGGTCCTGTGTTCTCAGACAGAAAGACCTTAAAGAGATTCCACTAATTCAGCAACAGCATCTCATGAGGTCCAGAGGACAGTGGAGATGGCCCTTCAGTGGTCAGGGCTCTGGGCCCTCAACCAACACCCAATCAGAATGTCTCAGCTTTTGTCTGTTTCCTGTACTTATTTCTGTGACAACCTTTTTTTTTAATTGTTACACGAAAAGCTTCAAAACCGATGTTCTAGTCCAACCCACTCATTTCATAGATGAAGAAACTGAGGCTCAAAATTCCTGTATGGTTTTCCCACGTGGTCAGCAGAGGTCTCCTGCCCCCCAGACCTCTTGGTTCTCAAGACCCCACTCTGTTATAGATGAGGACACGTCGAAGTAGAAAGAAGGCAATGATGAATCAGCTATTGAGGTTTCACCAAGGTTCTTCCAGCCAATTCCTAGCACTGAAAATGCCCCTAGAGAAAGAAAAGCATTTGTTTTACCCTTGCCCCATGGCTCAAGAGTGAAAGTCCTGGTTTGTGTGTGGACAGTCAAGTGTAGCATGAGTCCTGTTTTATAAAAAGATATTTGCCTGGAGGCCCTTTCTCCTGTCTTGTTAGGGAACTGCTGCCCCATGAGATGCTCCATCATGTGGTCACTGACCACCACTCTCTATTAGCATCTTGCAAAATGTATTCATAGGGGTTCCCCAGTGAGAGAATAAGGACATCAAGCTTCTATCCTTCTATGATTGAAACCCCTCCTGCCAGGACTCACATATGTGCATTCAGTTCTCTGCCTCTGACTTGGCCACATCCTCTGTTTTCCAGCCTCTCAACATCGCTTACAGCCACATCTACAGCTCCTACAGGAACTTTGTGGGGCCCCCGCATTTCAAGACCATCTGCAGACTCCTCGGTTACCAGGGCATTGCTGTGGTCATGGAGGAACTGCTGAAGATCGTCAAAAGCTTGGTGAGGAAGGGACCCTGGGAGGGGCCCAGTGGGGAGCAGTGAGGCCTGCTTTTACTTTTTACCTGGCCTGAAAAATCCAGCAACAGGCTCTTCAGCTGTGTCTGTAGGAATCACCCAGGGAATGCTTTGCCCTTGTCCCCTGATTCCTCTCACCTATCCCCCTGTAACATTTCATGCATTTTCTGACCTGTGGTTTTTTTGCCTCTCCTTTTCTGATGCTGAGCTCACTTCTAGAACTTGCTAACTGAATTCAGCAATCTGGACTTTGACTTTAAGGCCTACTGGTGCTAGTGGTAAAGAATCCTCCTGCCAATGCAGGAGACATAAGAGGTGCAGGTTCGATCCCTGGGTGGGGAAGATCCCTTGGAGGAGGGCATGACAACCCACTCCAGTATTCTTGCATAGAGAATTCCAAGGACAGAGGAGCCTGATGGGCAACAGTCCATGGGGTCACAAAGAGTTGGGCAGGACTGAAGTGACTTAGCATGCATCATGCACGCAATGACTGCTCATACCCACCTCCTGTGCTGCATTATCTTATTGGAGCATGACAAATCCATGACACATGTGCTGCCGTTTTTTCCACCCACACCCTTGGCAGATAGCACTAATCAGTTACCATGCTTCTTCCCCTTGGGATTTCTTGCTGAACACTGATACTGGCCTGGAATTGTGTAGCCCTTTGCCATCATTCTGTATCCACGCCAAGTATGGTCATATGAGCGTTCATTTAACAGGACACTGCTGCAGCAAGGCTTAAACATTTAAATAAGATTTTCTTGAAAGTTTGAGATGATGAAAGAGAAATAAGGTAAAGCATATCTATGTCAGGAATAGCAAGCAGAATTCGTCTGCTAACTTTAGTCCTCTGGTAGCAACTGTATATAATGAGGGGTTGTTCTAGGTTGTGAAGCTAAATTTAAAGAAGAAAATATGGTAATTGATTAAAGGTGTCTATGACAGACATGGGAGGGATGAATGAACCATGAGTTTTCTATGCATAAATTAGATGATATGTCAATCTTCATAGCTCCCTGGTCCCATTTCATCTTAGATCTTAGTTTAGCTCTCATGTAAGTGCCCCAACCCCAGAAAGGACCCCATGCCTAGAAATTGCACCCCCCCTGAAGTCTGTGAGCCCAAGGGAATAATGAGAGCATCCCCTTTTCTGTCTTATAAAGGCCCACGTTCCCTTACAAAGGGCGATGGGGCTGGCCCACTCCCTTAGGAGAGATCCTGCCGGTCCTCTTAGGGAGCAGTGCCCCACTGTCTTAGGCAGCTTGGGATGCTATGACACATACACCAAAGACTGGGTGGCTTCAGTGACAGATGTTTATTGCTCATGGTCCTGGAGATTGGCAGTCCCAGAGCACAGAGCCAGCATGTGAGGACTGTTCTCCTCCTTCACAGACAGCTGCCTTCTCACTGTGTCCTCACATGGCAGAGAGTGTCTTTCTCTTGCTCCCCCTCCTCTCTTCTTTTAAGGCATTAATCCCTTCGTGAGGGCTCCTCCCTCATGACCTAATTCCTTCCCAAGGCCTCATCTCCAAATACAACCATACTGGGGATCAGGGTTTCAACATATGTATTCGAGGGAGAACAGATATTCAATCCATAGAACTTATCCACAGGTCTCAGCTGAACCCCTGTACACCCACACTGGCCCACCATTCAGCCCTGAGACACTCATATGCCGCAGCCGTGGATTACTCACTCATCTTGTACTCTTCCTTTGTCAGCTCCAAGGGACCATCCTCCAGTACGTGAAAACACTGATCGAGGTCATGCCCAAGATATGCCGCCTGCCCCGGCATGAGTATGGCTCCCCAGGTGGGTGATGGAGAACCAGGAGCGGGGTGTGGTGATAGGAAAATAATCCAGACCCATCACACGGTGGAAAGGGGTGCCGGCAATCTACCTTGAAGTATTTGCTTCTCTGACATAGCAGCAGGCTGTCACAACACTGGGTTTGCACCCTCTCTCTGCCACTAAATTGCCCTGGACCATTTTTAATCCCCCTGAGCAACAGTATCGTCTTCCATCAGTGAACAGAAGTGGTGCCCACTGGGCCTGCTTCACAGCACTGCCCGGAGGCTGGAAGAGGTCCACAAATGTGAGACCCGTTAGGTTGTAAGCAGCGAGGTTTAGTCGTAAAGATCTTCCTTAGGTCAGCACATACACATTCCTTCCTCCATGTGCCTGTTTAGAGGAGACTGATGCCCCAGGCGTGGCGTAACGTGGCATTTCTAAGGTAAGTCAGGAAATAGGAGTTTTCACCACTCAATCTCTGGGCAGAGAAGTCAGTCAGCCTTCCCTTCCCTGATAGTGACGGCACCTGGAATGAATTTGGAGCCTGGGGGATGGGGAAGGGTGGAGACTATGAGTTTGGTACCAGGTGTTTTTCCTAAATACCAAGATGTCGGGTGCTGGGTCAGCGTGAGTCAGAGCAGGAAAGGGCTGGGGCCGATGGTTCTAGTTTTCATTCCCGGCTGCCCCGCTTACTGGCTGTGTGACTGTGGAGATGCCACTTACCCTCTCTGAGCCTCGTCTGAAAAGAGGGTCACAGTGCCTGGTCCAGGGTGTTTTTATGAGTGTTCCATGAGCTATTGCAGATACAGAGCTTAGCATGACCCTCCCACTCACCCTCCCCCCTACACCTCCCAGGGATCCTGGAGTTCTTTCACCACCAGTTGAAGGACATCATCGAATATGCAGAGCTCAAGACCGACGTGTTCCAGAGCCTGAGGGAGGTGGGCAATGCCATCCTGTTCTGCTTGCTTATCGAGCAAGCTCTGGTGAGTCCTGAACCCCAAGGAATTGGCGTGTCTCCAGGCTGGAAGGGTTCCCCCGCCCCAACAGATGCCCGAGGCCCCTCCAGCGCATCCCACCTGGGAGCCCTGCCGCTCAGCTGTGTGCTCTTCCAGGGCGGGCACGCGCTCCTCTCCACTCCATTCAGACCTCTCTGACACCCAGATCCTGGGAGAAGCCGGTCCTGGAGTCGGTGGGGCCTGGCCTTCCCCCTCCCGCCCCCGCCCCCCTTCCTCTTGCAGCAGGGCCTCGAAGTCTGTCAGAGCCTGGGTTTCCATTCGCTCGTCAGACATAAGATAACTCCTGACCATCACAGGCCAGGCCCCGCGCTGGGGGATGCAGCGCAGTGTCCTGGGTGGCGGAGAGGAGACCTGCCCTGAAGAGTGTCTACACGGAAACGATGTGTTTACTGTCAGAACAAGTGCTGTGGGGGCGATTGCCAGGTCTGGAGGGTACACAAAACCTGGTGTGGTCTTGAGGGCGGGGGAGGACCTCCCTGAGGAAGGGACCTGAAAACTGATCAGGAATTGGCCTCGTGGAGAATCAGGGACCGCTGTTCCAAGCTGAGGGGAGAGCACAGAGTGCTTACTTCATTTGTTGTCATGGAAGACAGGGATTCTAACCCTGCAAGGCAGTTTAGTGGCTGAAAGGAGGTAAGACATGAAAGTGAAAGTTGCTCAGTCGTGTCCAACTCTTTGCAACTTATAGTCCATGGAACTCTCCAGGCCAGAATACTGGAGTGGGTAGCCTTTCCCTTCTCCAGGGGATCTTCCCAATGCAGGGATCAAACCCAGGTCTCCTGCATTGCAGGCGGATTCTTTACCAACTGAGCCACAAGGGAAGCCCCAAGACATGTAAAGTAAGAGCTAAATAATTGGTTTGAATTATGCTAATGGGCAAAAACATGAGTCCCTGTGCTTCTGCATCTTGGGGCCATATAGAATTTGTTCACAGCTTACTCATGGAGGCTGTGTTCTCCACACCCTCCCAGCGCTTTCCACTCGGCTCTGGTCCTGTAAGGCGTCCACAGGTGGGCCTGGCCCTCTAGGCACAGGGTAAAGGGCAGAGCCAGCGCTGTGGAAGGAAAGGCATGGTCCTCAGGACGCAGCAGGAACACCTTTCAGCATCCATTCCTGCCGTCCTCTGTCCACACACACATTCAGCAGAAAGGTATTGAGAACCTGCTCATTGCTGGGTGCATCCCTAAGTGGCAGGTCAGTGGCCGTGAATAAGACGGACAAATAATTACCATTTTTATTCCAGAGAGGGTGACGATGGAATCAGTAAACAACCAGAGACATGAGTGCAGATGGTAGGTGCTGTGAAAAAATAAACTTGGAAACAGAATAGCTCGAGAGTCGCAGGTGCTGGGAAGCACGTGCTGTTTTTGGACAGGATGAGGTCTCTGAGAAATGCTGAGAACCCCGGAGTGAGCTGGTGTGAAGAAGCAAAGTGGATCAAGTTGAGGCTGAGGTGGGAGAGGCCGGGGCCTCAGTCCTGGGCCGGGGGGGGGGGCGCCTCGGGAAGCCTTGGGATGCGGTGAGTAATTGGTGGGGGGTGGATTCTGATTTATTATTTTAAAGGCCCTTTCACTGTTTGGAGAAGAAGCAGCCAGAAGGTGAGCGAGGGGCTAGGCTATTTGCAGTTGTCCAGTTTGGCAGGGTCGTCTTGGAGGCACAGAAAGAGGGGCAGAAGGAGAAGGAATTTGGAAGGAGGTGAAGTGAAGGTAGAGGCGGCAAGGAAACAGTGAGAGCACGAACTCAGAACGAGAGCCCGAGAGGGTTCCTCCTCTGGACGTGTGAGCTGCGGCGAGCCGGCCCTGTCCATATCTTGGTGCCTCATCTCTGCAGCTAGGGATCTGGATCAGCTCTTCTCTCAGACCCTTCCCTCCTGACAGTCTCTGAAACACAGTCTATTTCGTGGGGAGTAATAGCCTGTCTGTTCCCCTCGAAATGGACTAAGTGTTCCTCTTCATGGTAACAGGTTTTTAAACATGGCTCAGCGGGCCTGGTTGCTATGGCAACATAGCCGTCAGGAGTCACAAGGATAAGACACACAGGAGAACCCACTCAAGGCCTCGGGAAGATGAGGAGACGTGCAGGTGGGGGAGCGCAGGTCCCTGAGGCCCCAGTTCCCGGTGTCTCTCGTGAGCACTGTTCTGCATGAGGAGCATCAGTTAACGTCCCCCTTACAGACCCCCAAGAGGCAGACTGTGGACCGGGCCATGAGGACAGGAAATCCTGTCTCAGGCATCCCTGCCTGCATGGTCAGTTGCAGATACCGCTGCGGCCAACAGAAACTCACATCAAAGGCCTTCAGAGCTGAGAGAGACCCCAGCAGTTTATATGGCCCAAGCTCTTCTATGCATAATTAGGAAAGGAGAATCAGAGAGGGTGCAACTCACCTGAAGTCACACAGCACATCAGTAGCAGAGGTGAAAGAACAGAAGCGTGGGTTTCCAGTACTGATGGTCGTCCTTAGGGGAATGTGAGTGGGGAGGAGACATAGCAACAATCAGGGCTTGGGGCTTCCCTGGTGGTCCAGTGGTTAGGACCCTTCGCGCTTCCCCTTTGAGGACACAGACTCAACCCCTAGTGGGAACTAAGATCCCATGAGCTGCATGGGAAGCTGTGAGCTCTGCTTTCTACTTAGACAGCTGGAGAAATCCCCAAGATAAGACAGTGCTTTCTGAGATTAGAATGAGACAGGAGCTTTTGGGAACTTTTTAATTTATGAAGCCAGAATAAATATTTAAATGACATATTGATTATTCTTATTAAATAGGAGGACTAACAGGAAAAAAAGAAAGGAGGAGAAAGGGAGGAAGGAGATTATATATGTCTGTAGAGGAAAAGCATTTAAACTGGAATGTCCGTCCAGTGGAGAACTGTGTAACAGTCAAAAAGGATAAAGCATGAAGGTGTCTTTGCGCACACAATATAGAAAATAGTGAAAGACATAATAATGAGTAGAAAGAAAGTGAGTTCCATGATAAGACATACATTGTGCCGTACAAGCAAAATAAACAAACAAAGCCCACAAAATAACCCTGCCTTGGGGGGAAAAATCTGGGAAAACCATCCTAAATAGTTCAGTCATTTTTCTCAAGGTATTAGGGAGCTAGGATTAGAGGTCAACAGAGACATTTGCTGTATCCGGAATGCTAAATTTTTTATAAGAAATATACATTCCTGTATTATCATTGACTAAAAGTTAATTTAAAAGATACAAGTAGTATATCATAGTTTCAGGAAAACTGGAAGTATACAGAGAAGTATAAGATGAGAAGCCTTTTGCCCACTGGTCTCTTGTATTCTTCTAATAGCTTTACAGAGTTTTGTCCTGTTGTGGGGTCTATATCTGTATATATGTATAAATACCTCCTCTTGCTCTGTGACTTGCCTTTTTAAAACAGATTATTAATATATCATTGATTTGTAGATGGATGGAATATAAATTGAAAAGATTGATCTCCTGGACAAAGATATGTATTCTGTAAGTTCGGTGCTTATAAAATATTAAGGATGCAGTAGCAGAAGAGAAATGCATACACCCGTGGGGTGGGTTCTTGTTTGGTCAGTTGGTGTTTTTAATGAAGGTCTAATAAGCATGCTGGCTCAAACGGTAAATAATCTGCCTGCAATGCAGGAGACCTGAGTTCGATCCCCGGGTTATGAAGATCCCTTGGAAGAGGGAATGGCACCCCACTCCAGTATTCTTGCCTGGAGAATTCCATGGACAGGAGAGCCTGGCAGGCTACAGTCCATGGGATCGCAAAGAGTCAGATACGACTGAGCGATCTTCACAAGGCACAACAAGCATAGAGTAATTCAGTTGACCCTAGAACAGCACTGGGGCTAGAGGTGCCTACCCTCTCTGCAGCCGAAAAGTCATGTGTAGCTTTGCAGTCAGCCCTTTGTATCTGCTGTTCCATATCCACGGTTCCAATCTGTAGATTCAACCAACCATGGGTTATAGTACTGTGGTATTTACAATTGAAAAGTATCTGTGAATAAGTGGGCCCATGCTCTTCAAACCCATGTGTTCAAAGGTCATTTGTGTATAGAGTATGCAATATTCTCACTGCATAAACTAGTTGGATCATCCATTTTACTGTGGATGGATGTTTTGATTGCTTACTGTTTGATATCACTATTAATAAAGATACCATGAATGTTATTATATATTTCTTTTGGCAGATGTATGCTCTCATTTTTAATTATTAATTCTAAATGAATAATTATTAGTTTTATTAAATTGTTACTCTAGCATATACCTCTTTTTTCTTTTTATAAGACCATTTTTTATTTTATTTAGTTATCTACTTTTTTTGGCCATGCAGCACAGTATGCCGGAACTCAGTTACCCAACCAGGGATCAAACCTGTGCCCCCTGAATTGAAAGTGCAGAGTCTTAACCACTGGACTGCCAGGGAAGTCCCCTGTGGTCTCATTTTTATTGGGTAAATACCTAGCACCACGTGGAATAGCTGGATCGATGTGGAGACATTATGTTTAGCTTCAGTGGATACTGCCAAAAAGCTATACAAGGTAGTTGTACCATTTTACTCTGTTCAGCAATGTGTGAGAGTTTTAATTTCTTCACATCCTCATGAACAGTTGGATCGTCTGTCTTTTCAGTTACAGGCATTGGTGGATGTGTTGTGATATCTCACTATGGTTTTGATTTCCCTGATGACTAAGGATGCTGAACTCTCTCCATATGGTATTCCCATTTGGACAGTCTCTCATGAAATGTTGTTGAGTATTTTTGCCTATTTTATTACTGAGTTATCTTTTCCTGTTGATTTGTAGCCGTGATTTATATACTGTCTGCGAGTGTGTTAGTCACTCAACCATGTCCAACTCTTTGCAACCCCATGGACTATAGCCTGCCAGGCTTCTCTGTCCATGGGATTCTCCAAGCAAGAATACTGGAGTGGGTTGCCATTTCCCTCTCCAATATACTGTAGATACATGTATTACAAATATATTTCTGGGGCATGCCTTTCGATGAACAAAAGTTCTTAAGCTTTATTGTATTTCGTGTCTACATTTTCCTCTGTGGTTGATGCTCTTGTGACTTGTTTAAAGAGATCTCCCCTATTCTTAAATCATGAAGATAAGTTCTCTTCTGAGAGTTTTAGAGTTTAGCCTCTCCAGGCTCAATAGACCTTTATGTCTATTATTCACCTGGAATGGATGTTCGTGTTAAGTGGGAGGTAGAAAGCCAACTTCATTTCTTTCCCAGTTGCCTCAGCACCACTGATTGAAAAGCCCTCTTTCTCCCTGGTCTGCAGAGGTACTTCTGTGTCTGTCATTTATCAAGTGTCCACACAGGGCTGGTCATGGGAGGCTTTTAATGAATACTCGAATCAAATCTGAAATGAACCATATTTGTTAGGTATCTATTTATAAACCTATTGTGTTTTTAAAGGAAATTCTATCACTAGTGACTAGTATCGCCTCTACTATCTTTTACTCTGAGAAATCACAAGGGAAATATTCCACAAAGCGAACTTTTGGTACAAATTTTGTGATGTTTTCAAGCCATCAGCCCATTGCTTGCTATGCCCGTGCACACCAGGAGAGGGCCCTGTTCGTTCACGGGAGCGAGGGAGGCCTGCATCCCTGCAGAGGAGGCAGCCCTTCTGTTTGCCTTTTGCTGCCGGACCTCCCGTCCAGGACTTGAGAGTGTTCCCTGCCTTAGGCCCTGTTGTTTATTTATTTTCTCATCCTAATAACTAAGTGAGCCATAGTCATACTGGTCAGTCATGAGAGCGTTACTTATCTTTACAGGAATTGAGGACTGTTAAGCCCCAAACTCATAGATCTGAAGACGGGTCAGAGGTGCTGGTCAGAGGTGCGAGAGTCGTCAGGGGCCATCAGGGCAGGTGTCTTGACCTCAGCTGACCTCTGACCTTGACCACTGACATCGAGGGCCAGATAGTCCATAGTTGGGGCTACCTCCTGTGTGTGGCAAGTTTCTGGGCCACATCCCTGGGCTGTGCCTGCTACATGCCAGGAGCACTTCCCCAGTTGTGACAACCGAAAATGTCTTCATCTACTGCCTAATATTCCTTTGGAGGACAAACCCTCCCCCTTGTTGAGAACCGTTGATCTGATGCAATCCTAGTTCCACAGTTTGCAGATAGGACACCAAGGCCCTAAGAAGGAGATAACCTTCTCAGAGCTACAGCTACTCAGCTAGTGCAGGAGTTAAG
This sequence comes from Muntiacus reevesi, assembly GCF_963930625.1. Taxonomy (NCBI): domain Eukaryota; kingdom Metazoa; phylum Chordata; class Mammalia; order Artiodactyla; family Cervidae; genus Muntiacus; species Muntiacus reevesi. The sequence goes on from NC_089249.1 coordinate 246,355,211, forward strand.
ACAAGAACCCAAGACCCTCATAGGTCAAGTACTCAAGGCCAGAGAGCTGCTCTGCTGAGCTTTGCAAATTGCTGTGTTGGCTTTTGCTTTTATTTTTGTTTTAGTTCCAGCTCCATGTCTAACCCCTCTATTTCCTGCTTCCACTGTGTAGTCCATTTTCTTTAATTTTGCTTTTCTCACTGCATAACTGAAATCAGTTCATTGCTAGAAAACAGAGAGGTTCAGAAAGAAGAAAACAAAAATCATAGTGCCACACCAAGATAACTGTTGTTCACATTTCAGTGTGTTCACATTCCAGCATGTTAATTTTCCATATATATATATATATATATATATATATTTTTTTTTTTTTTACTTTGTTTAGTTATAAAAATAATAGTCACCAAGCTGAAAAGAGAGGTTACCTCTTTGGGGTGTGATGCAGGCAGGAACAGGAGATAGGAGTTCTCTATACTGTACATTTATTGTTTGAATTCAGTGTAATAAGATTTATTGTTTTTCTTCCTTAAAAGGAAATACACCCATGCTTAAAAAATATACATGGTCCTGATGCATGGGAAATCAGAAGCAACCCCCCACCACCACCACCCGACTCAGACTCTTACTCCATATTCCCACCTCTACTTGATCCACTTATTTTGCCCCTCATCCTGAAAAAAGACACCCCCAGCTACACAGGACATGGATTGTGTCCCTACATCCAGGCACCATCAAGTGGCTCCCCTCCGCCTGAGTGTGTGAGAGTTTCTTCCAGCCCAGACCCTGAACCCAGTGGCTTTCTTGATGTGCCAGGATTTGTGGGAAGAAAAGCAGAATCTTTGCAGGTAGGCCCCCGGCTGAAAGCTCCACATGTGACTGTAATGTGCAGCCAGGGAGGAGAGCCCCTGTTCTAGAGGTTGTCTTCTCAACTAGCATTGCCAGACAGTAGTCATTGACATGTTATCATGATTCTTGCCATATGTGCGGACCCCTGCTCCTGTTATTTATGTAATAATTGTATCTGAAATAACTTTTTACCTTGAACTTCTTTTAAAAGGAAACTTCATATCATTTCCATTTAAAAAAAACCATTCTCTCTCGCTGTCATTAGAAAGCAACCAAAATACTAAATCCAATCAAAACAAAAGATGGTGACATAATTCCAGTTGCTGCCTGCCTGGGCCCTGAGTGAGGCCTGAACATTTTCTCTGTTAAAAACAGACATTAGCAAACGTTACAGAAGTGGGAAGACCTACTGCTTCCAGATGGAGACCTCGTCATTGAAGTTGTCAGAAAGATTAACAGGAAACTGAAAAGGAAAAAGACATTCTCACTGTGACTCCCTGTTATGAAATTCCACTGCCCTGGACCCCCTCCTTTCCTACCCTTTAGAAAATGCCAACCTTGGGAGATGTTGACATGCATTTGTGAGAAAGGAAAAGCTGCTTTCTGGGTCAGTTTCTTGGTCATAGATCTTTCCTAGTTGACCAGACATGATTCTAATCTAGAATAATAATAATTCATTTTCCCCTTGATGATTCAGGGACTGGGGAAAGGGGTGGAGGGTGAGACATAGTAATACAGAGTATTTTCATTATTCAAGTAAGGCATAGCCTAGTAGGGAAAGACCACCCCCGCACACACGCATAATCAGATAAAGCTAAGTTACTGATTTATTCAGCCAGGGCTACAGAGAGCTCCTGGAAGTGATGGAGCGGGAGCAGATGGAACAAACCTCAAGTGAGCTCTCCACTGCACCTGGAGTCCCCAGTGAGGAGCTGGAAGCTGCAGCTCATACTTTGCATATAAAGGAGGGCCATGGTGGATGTGGGAAGCCTCATTTCATGACTGTTCCACAGGCCCTGTATCCTTGGGGCTTAACATCAGTTCGCAGGAAGTACTGACACTGACATCTATATGCATCCTTATAAGGGAATGTTTAGACGGCTGGGCCCTCCGGTCAGGCCCTGTCCTGCCACCCACAGCCCGCGGGAAAGCCAGAGCCGGGATTCCTGTGGGGTGCTCCACCTCAAGTTTTCCACACCCACTTGACAAAGACAAAACAAAAATGTATTCGTGTTATTGTCTTTGTTGTCTCAAGACTCAGAATGTTATTTAAGAAAATACTGTTTTGAGAATAGTTTGATGCTTCCCCTTAGGAAATCAACTAAAACGGGTACATAGTTTTTCACCCAGAAGCAGAGCCTAAAGGTAGAATCTAATGCTGTTCTACATGAATCTGACACATGTAGGATCACACGTTTTTTAAAAATACGTGTCCTGAATCTTTATGATATCTGTTAACCAAGAGATATCAAGTTCCCAGTTAGCCTCCTAGAGTGAGTGAGTTGGGAACATGAAGCTTTGTTGTATTTCATGGAAGCCTCTCGTAGTTCATCAATTTTAAATTAAGTAAATAGAAAAGGAAAATACTAAGACTGAAAGCAAAATAAAATACTTATCCCTTGAATTTTTATGTGGGTTTCTTTCAGTAAAGTATTTTTGCATGCTGACTCCAGAAACCTCTTAATTTTTACTTGCTCTATTAACAGAGAGCACTTTTACAGTAGCTCTTGATTCTTACTAATCATCTAACGACTGCTTCTCTTAGAAGTGTAATACATTAGTGGCTGTCTTAAGCAATAGGAATAATAAGCATTGGTGTGGCACTTGGCAAGTGTAACCCCTCCCAGGGAGGACCCTATGCAGAAGCAGGAGCGCGGAGCAGTTCCCAAACAAGAGAATCATTAGGGTACTTTTTGATAGAGCAAGGCTTTCCCTGGTGGCTCAGATGGTAAGAATCTGCCTGCAATGCAGGAGACTTGAGTTCAATCCCTGGGTTGGGAAGATCCCCTGGAAAAGGGAATACCCACTCCAGTATTCTTGCCTGGAGAATTCCATGGACGGAGGAGCTAACAGGCTACATACAGTTCATGAGGTCGGAAAGAGACAGACACAACTGAGCAACTTTCATTTTTCACTTGGTAGAGCAAGTGCTTCATCTTTACACTTTAGAAAACTCATCATGATTAGATCCTGGACCCCCCAAAAAATGCTGTAAAAAGACTCCTTAAGAACAGTCAGGAAATGTTAGTATGTTATATGATATCAAGAATTTTTGATGGTGGTGATCACATTACTGAGGTTACATGGGAGGATGTCCTTTTTAGGAATTGTGTGCTAAAGTATTTAAGAATGATTGGTGCAGTGGCTTCAGCTCGCTTTCAGATGATTCAGTAAATCAGAGAGTCAAAGCAGATATGGTAAAATGTTCACTAGGACTCTACATCAAGAGTATAGGGATGTTCATAGTTCTTTGAGATGTTTTGTATTTAATATATCTGACATTTTTCATAGCCCAAACTTGAGGGCTGTGTGAAGGAAACTGTATCATAGAATCTGGAAAGTTAAGAAAAAGGATCATTGAGCAGACAAGGTCATGAGGATAAGAAGGAAGAAAAGTTATAAGGGGTTTTTTGTTGTTGTTGGTTTTTAGCTACTTCTGCTAATTGGTGAGATTTATTCTTGGTAACATAAGCCCCAGAGCTATTTCTGACCTCATTTTTTAAATTTATTGAGGCATCAGCTAGTGCCAAACTCGGCCACGACTCTCACGCTGCACATCTGTTTGATTTGTGAGCAGGAAAGGGCAGTTCACTACCATAGAAAGCCGAAGCTGGCCCATGTGAATTAGGAGGAGGCCACTCAGGCTTGTGAGCGCCGCTGGGAGCACACCCAGAACACCACTGGCGGCTGCCCTGCCCCCAGGGTCCATGACGGCGAGACCCTCCCTCTGCTTCTGGGTCTTGGAGAGAAAAGAAAACAGTAGCACCTTTTCCCTATGCTCAACTTAGGAGACGTGTTTCTGTGCAGCTTCTTTGATGGTTTCTCTGCCTTTCCGTTCTTGCTCTGTGGGCAGTTTGCTAGTAGCTAAAGCATCAGGGAGATAAAAAGACAGAGCGGATCTGCCCATGTAGCAGCGCAAAGATTTCCATACCATTGTTAACCAGATCATGCTACTCTCCAGCTTCAAACTGACAGGTAGCTTCTCGTTACTGAAGTCTCTATTTTTAATTTATCAAATATAGTTGACTTATAATGTTTTGTTGATCTCTGCTGTCATTGGTACTAAAAATTCGAAGTCCCGACTTTGGCCTTCAAAGTCCCGATAATGGCCCAGATTATTCAGCCGTACCTTTTCCTTCAACCCCATCTTTCATTGCCACTCTCTCCCTGGCTACCAACCTGACCCTTGAAGGTCAGGCTAGAGATGAGAAGTCTGAAGTTCCCCAAAGACCTGCATCAGGACCAAGACTGACTCTTACTGTCCTTGGCTTCTACTCTAATGCTTGGTGACATTTACCCCTTGGCATTTATAATTCAGGGACAACCAGTGCACCCCCAAAACAAAGCATCTCTTCTACTTTCTGTCACAGTGTCTGAAATTCTCCTATTAGGGGCCTACTTTGTTGATTTGAAGTGTTCTTTGATCTTTAGAAGCCAGCTAAAATACGAAGTCCACTGAGACTGTTTGGGAGATAGATAGTGCTGTGAAAGTCAGTTCTTCGATGGGTGTTCACTTGCCAGGTAATTCTGAGGAGTAGGAAGATCACTCAGGAAAGGGAACAAAAGTGGAACAAAAAGACCTCCTCCAGGCAGAAACAAAAGCAAACCAAAGAGAAAGATTGAAGCAGAAACTCACAGAAACTCTGTACTGTGCTTGGTGAGATGTTGAGAGTATACACTAAGTGATGAAAAGAGTTTACAGAAGACTGCTATTTTATATTCCATTCTTATTTTAAGATATATGCTTAAATCAGAGAAGGCAATGGCACCCCACTCCAGTACTCTTGCCTGGAAACTCCCATGGACGGAGGAGCCTGGTGGGCTGCAGTCCATGGAGTCGCTAAGAGTCGGACGTGACTGAGTGACTTCACTTTCACTTTTCACTTTCATGCATTGGAGAAGGAAATGGCAATCCACTCCAGTGTTCTTGCTTGGAGAATCCCAGGGACGGGGGAGTCTGGTGGGCTGCCGTCTATGGGGTCGCGCAGAGTCGGACACGACTGAAGCGACTTAACAGCAGCATACGCTTGAATGTTTTATGCATGGTAAACCCTGGCTGGACAGACCCTAGCAGGTTATTAATGATGACCCCCTACATGATGAGGTTATAAATTTTCTTTTTATAAAAAAAGTGTATCTGCAATTTCTATTTTTTCAAAAATAACCAAAAAGAAAGGGGTAGAGTGACAATTTTAGAAACATATCTAATGTTCTACACAGCGACTGTATCTAACAGTAGTGTATTGTATACTTGAAAGCTGCTGAGAGAGTACATCTTAAGTATTCACAACAATAAGAACCAAAATGGAAATTGTGTGAGGTGAAGAAAGCGTCAACTAACCTTATTGTGGCAATCATTTTGCAATATATATGTGTATCAATTATTGTGTCATACACCTTAAACTTACACAATGTAGTATGTCAATTATATCTCAGTGTATCTGGGGAAAAAAACTCTGTACGCTAAATTAATAGTTTTTCAAAGGATAACCTTTTCCTAGAGGCTGAATTAAATATTGGGTGCATTTCCAGAAGAAAATGACAAATGTCCAATCAAATAGCACATGGAAAGTGATTAAAATGTCATTGTTGCTGATGGCTCTTGGAAATCAAGGTTGACAAGTCTGTAACCTGAGTGCCAGTGGCCCTGTTCTAACCTAAGGCAGATATTCGTAGACCCTCCTGCTAAGTCTGATGTCAGAATCCTCTCCAGGAGCACCCACTGCCTCTGTCATGGTTGCTACTTGAGATGACCCTGGGACCATCACTAGCACATATGTTGCCTTCAGGCAAATCATGAAAAGGTATCTTTTCTCGAGATCTTATGCTTTCTTCTTTTGTAATATTAACTTAATATATTGATTTTTTTTGGAAACCAAAATACATCTGTTGGAAAATCGTTATAAACAGCCCATATCTGATGTCTACCATATGTTTGACACCCGCTAGGATGGGATATCCTTGGGTAGTATACTATCTTCATAAACCATTCACAGCAATCCTGGGTGATACCTTTTTTGGTCATCTCTACTGGAGATCTACCCCCTGCCCTAAAATAAATCCCTATCACTCTCCCCCAGAAAGAGTGGTCTGAGACTGCTGGAAATGGCCCAGTTGTCCTGACGTGCTAGCACTGGAGGTTGTCCTACTTTGGTATGTAGGAGGCAACTGAACTGCCCCCTTCTCTTGGTCAGTTGTACAGTCAATAGAAGAAGATGATATGGCAAGACATAAGATGCTAACTAGATGTTATTAGCCAGTCAGCTGTTTCCATTTCTAGGCAACGTGATGGAAGGAAACTAAGGGTCTTTGTTCCAATTAAAATTCAGACTTCATTCCATTTTTTCCCAGTCCCTGAATTTGCTAATTTCACACTTCAGTGATTTGCAATGAACGCAGTTCCCTGGGGCTTTGCTGGTGCATTGCAGACTGTATTGCAGCCCAAGCCTCTCCCTCCCAACACCTAGCAGTTTGGGTGTGCAATCTGAAGATGTGTCCTAGGTGGCAGAGTCCACTGGACTTCATGATGAGTTCGGGAAACTCAGAAGGTGAGGGCATTTTCCGCCCAGCAGATTCTAACTGGTCACTTAGAGTTTTGAAATCAGTGTTTCCTATTTCAGACGTGCTACAGTCACATGGGAATCCTCATGCCTTGATGCCTCTCAGGAAAGACTTTTCTCCACTTTTTCCATCCAAGGCTGTAAAACTAATCTAGTAGAGTGCAATGAAAGAGCAGAGTGAGGTTGGTTTCAGAGAAAATGATTGTCCTATAGGCCCAGTGACCATATTAAATAAGAAGTATTACCATATTTATTTATACTCTGCCTATATCCAAAAGAATATGCAATACGTTATAATTAAGAAGTTGTTTCACTGAGTCTAGAGACCATTATACAGTATAAGACCAAAAAGCATTAAGAGGCAGAGGAGATGACTGGTTTGATCTCCTTGCAAGTCTCTCTCCCTCTCAAAGAGTGTTCTCCATCACCACGATTTGAAAGCATCGATTCTTTAGTACTCAGCCTTCTTTTGGTCCAACTCTTGCATCCATACCTGACTCCTGGAAAAACTGTAGCTTTGACTGTACAGACAAAAGTGATATCTCTGTTTGTTTGTCATAGCTTTCCTTCCAAGGAGCAAACGTCTTTTAGTGTCATGGCTCCAGTCACCATCTGCAGTGATCTGGAGCACAAGAAAATAGTCTGTCACTGTTTCCAGTTTTTCTCCTTCTATTTGCCTTGAAGTGATGAAACTGGGTGCCATGATCTTAGTTCTTTGAATGCCAAGTTTTAAGCCAGCTTTGTCTATCTTGGGTGGCCATGCATAGCATGGCTCATAGCTTCATTGAGTTACACAAGCCCCTTCGCCATGACAAGGCTATAATCCATGAAGGGGATGAGCCACTGGGGAAATGATTAAATCTCCCAAGATACTGGGGCTAGGTCCATATTTCTCCAGAGGCTTTGTATGAAATGAGGTTACTAGAGCCCCTTCCCTCCTCTTCCCACAGCCCAGCAAGGAGCTTTGACTTGCCTTCCCTGGAAGTCCCCTAATACAGAGGGGTCTGACTGCCTGCAGCTCACCAACCCACCCCTCTCTCACTCACCCACCAAGCGAATGATCTCCTGCTCTGTATACACCAGTCATCTCATCTCTGATCTCATCTTCCCTGTCTGTGATTGCGTCTTTCCCCACCCATCCTCCCAGGCCCATCATTACCTGATTCCTGCCAGGTCTCATGTTCAGCACACACTTTATCAAACACCTATTCTCTGCAAGACACTTGGTGTTATTTCTCCCTCCTTTGAGTCTCCAGAACCCTTGGTTGCCAATTTCTTTTATACCTAGTGATTCTGTTTATTTCCCAGTCACAAGTGTCCTTAACCCTCTTCCTCCATTAAATTACAAATTTTATTAAAATCTAGTTTTTCCAGTCTTAGCTGTCATCATGTTTCCTGCAGCATCCAGGCCCCCATCTGGTCAGAAAACAGTAAGCACTCCTTGATGAACTGAAGGGAGGAAGGAAAGAGGTAACACTCAGTGCCTTCTGCCCCACACCTGGCTGGAAAGGTGGCCTGCTGTCCCTATTCAGGTTGTGTGCTGGTAGATGTGGACGTCCCCAAAATTTATCAGTCTCCCCTTCATCACAAGTGCCACTGTGCACTTTCTCTTTCTCTGGTCTCATAGAGTCAGAGAAATTGAAATATCTGGAAAGACCCGGTCCCCTGGAGAAATGCCCACTCAGACCTTGCATTTGTGTATTCCTATCCCTTGGAGTCCATTCCATCCTCATGTTGATGATTCCCAAGTTTAGGTCCACTTTGTGGACTGCGCGGGGCCCTAGGCCTTATGTCTGCTTGCCTTTTAGACATCTTCTCTTGGATGTCCACAGAAAATCACCTTGCCCGAATCTGTTCTCAGCTTCCTCCTGCCTGCAGTCTTGCTGTGTCTTCTGACCCTGTGAGTGGTCCGGCACACATGTCCTTTCTCTCTCTCTGCTGACGCATCCAGTCTGCATTTGGGTCTCTGGTATCTGCTTCCCACTCTGTCTCCTTGGCCACTACTCCAGGCCTTGCTATCTCTTGCTTGACCTATTCCAGCACCCCTTTTGCTCCCCCACCCCACAACCTCCCACCATGCTGTCTTTCTCTCTTGCAGCCAAAAGGTGTAACTACACATGAGATCATGCCACTTCCCTGATTAAAACCATCAGGATAGCGTCCAAACATCTAAGCAAAGCTTACAAGATTCTGTTCAGCCCTCTTTCCTTATCTCATGCAGCCTTCCCCCACCACTGAAAGCTTCTCATTCAGCTGTCAGGCCCTGTCCCACTGCAGGCCCTCTCACTTTGGGGCCTTTGGCAGGTGCTGTTCCCTCTTACCTGTCCGACACTTCGCCTTGGTTCACATCTCAGCATTTCCTTCTCCAGAAAGTCTTCCCCATCTTCCTCCCCAGAAGTCTGGATCGGTCGCCCCTATTACATATTCCCACAGCTCCCACATACCCCAATACGGCACTTACTAGAAATGCCCCTGTGACTCGCCTCCCTCCTCTTCTTGGTAAGGACCATGCATTAGGTCTGCCTCACTTCCTATCGCAGCTTCACCTCACAGAGCGACGTAGTATAGCAGATGCCTACTATTTGCTGAATGATTGACTTAATTTCTGCTCAGGCTGCATCCTAGTCAGAATGAAAGTGTTGAGAGTTTGGCAGCTCCTTATTTGGTCTCTAGATATTATACCCATCTTCTCTGTAGTCCCCTGATGGCCTTTCAGAGCAGGTGAAGTGCAGTTCCTGCGTGTGGTTGGGCCATCTAAGAAGACTCTTGATAGCTGTTTGCATGGGATATGAGATGCTGCTCGGATTCTCCCTCAGAAGTACCCTGGGCTGGGGCTGGATTAGAGAGCCCAGCCTACAAACAGCTTGGTGGGGACCTGGCTGAATAAGCGTGCTGATCAGTTTTTAAAGAGAAAACTACTGGAGACTGAAGGGGCTTGGAAGACTCCTAGACACTGAATCTTTGAATGGAACTTTGCAGGGTGGACAAGAATAAGTAGAGTGTGGTTTGGGAGGGGGTCAGGCAGAAGGAATTTACAGGAATAGGCTGAGCACATGAGCAGTCCAGTTATTCACCTTGGAATCATACCAGCAGAACTTCAAAAATTAGTTGGCTGCAAAGAAATCATTTACAAAAATTCAGTATAGAAGTAATCTCTGGATTTTAGGAAAGAACTGTCAGTTATCACCTATTTTTTCAGCTAAAGGATGACATGAGACTCTACATTCTTCTTCAAACTGCATATATATGTCAAAGCTTTGTTTGTTTGTTTAGTTGAAAGAATGTTAGTTGGTAGTACCAAAATCCCAGTAAATAAAACAAAGAATGACGTGATCTTATCAGATATGAATGTGTTAGTCGCTCAGTTGTGTCCAACTCTGCCACCCCATGGTCTGTAGTTCACCAGGCTCCTCTGTCCATGGGATTCTCCAGGTAAGAATACTGGAGTGGGTTGCCATTCCCTTCTCCAGGGGATCTTCCCATCTTCCCAACCCAGGGATCGAACCTGGGTCTCTTGCACTGTAGGTGGATTCTTTACCATCAGATATGAGTGAGGCTAAAAAGCTTCTCAAGAGTGAGATTTTACAGTCATTTCCTTCTGTCTCTATTTTTAATAATTAAATGTGTTTTTCATAAAGTGTATGTATAATGCAGGGGGCAGTATTTCAAGCTTCCCAAGGCTTTGGCTGCATGGGTGGCTATGGAAAAACAATGGGTGTGGAAGTGAGGTAGCCCTGGGTCCCAGCATCAGCCCTGCTGCTTCCTTATCACTGTGTGGACCTGGTTGGACACTCCATCTCCCAAAAGTCTCAGCATCCTTGCACGTAGGGTAGGGGTTATCAGATCTGCATCACAGGATGTTTGGAGGGGTAAAGCAGAAAATGGGTACAAAGCACCTGGTGCTGAGCCTAGGGAAGGACCCTTACAGACCATTTAATCCAACCTCTCCATTTTGTTTTCTTTAAACTGTTCTTAATTGCACATGATAAATAGTATAAATGAGCTTATGATGAAAAGATTTATTGGCTCCACTGCACCTCCCCTCACCTGCATCTCCATCCCCAAGGCAACCTGCTTTAGTTATTTCTGTTTCTAGTTCTAGTTGTTATCTCCATAATGCGTGGTGATACGAGGTTAACCTCTATTTCTTCATGAGCAACTTTAAACAGTGCCTATTGACTCCCTAACTGTAAAGATGAAATTTTAGGTCATTTATATCTGTTCCCTCTCTTCCTCTCAATATTTTGTTATGTCACATTTTTTAAAATTTATATTGTCCTATCTCATAGTCAGAAATAGTATACTTACACTTCTTTCAGTAACATTATTTAGTATCTTGACTCTTTCCATGAAAGATGAGGAAATCAACAGACCTCGCTTCCTTCTAGACTTCTATCCCCTACTTCCTGTCGGCTGCCCTTTTACTTTTATATTGTCACAGCTGCATTTTCTGTAACATTTGTATTTTGCTCTTTATCTGTGATTTTCCCCTTAACTTTAGCCTAGCAAAAGGAGAAAAAAACCAAAAGCAAACACTTTTTACATTATTAATCCGATGCAAGTATTGTTCTGTGCTGGACCAAGTGCCATGCTAAGATTTTATTTCCTTCCCTCTGATTCTAGGATCAAGACCCCCAAAACTCCTTATTTTAAAATTCAAAAGTACTTTCAGAGTTTCTTCCAGTTTAATTTTTTGAAATAATAGATGCATAGTAATAATTTAGTAAATACATACAAGTAGGAAAAAACTGGGAGGAAGAGAAAGAGGAATAGAAAATAAACACCTGAAAATCCTGCCCTGTGGAGCATTTCTTAGAAGTGTTCACACAGAGTAATCAGTAACATTGAAGAAAAAATTCTTCCCATAGTGATAAGGGAAAACATCTAGACCTGTTAAGAAAACCCAGGATAGGAGAGATTCTGTCCTAAGTCTAAATTCCCTTATGTGCCGCAGACTTTCAACTTTCATTCCACATACTTATTAAGCGTTTGCTATCTGCTAGTCACTGTGCTTATTCCTGGTAATAAAATATAGTCAAAAATAATCATTGTCCCTACCTTCATGAATGTTACATTCCAGTAGAGGGAGGTAGATATTAATCAAATAGTTACATATAGACATGTACAATACAGACTGAGTTCAAACGCTAGAAGGGAAAAGAGCTTGGTTCTTTGAGGACATATAACAAAGGAACCCCGTGGGCAGAGAGGTTTTGGAGGGATCCAAGAAGTCTCCCTGGAAGGAATGATGCTTAAATTGAGATCTGAAAGAAGAGTGGGGATTTACTAAGCAAAGGGCAGGGAGATAGGTTAATGAGCATTCCAGAGAGAAGGTAGAAATTCAGTGATGAGTATGCAAATGGTGGATTCAAATTACAGAAAACTGCTGTCACTGGTGCAGAAAGAGCTGGTGGGGAGAGGAGTTGGGAAGAAACCCACTCTGGGTGGCCTTCCTAGGCCAGGGGCCAGATGGTTTCCTAGGAGAGTGGAAAGTCAAGTGTGATCCTTTGGAATAGAGATTGGACGGGAGTTGGTCAGTGTTAGCATCGGTGCCAACTGTGAAGCCTGTTCGGATCCCCAACACAGGCCTCGTGTGCTCTGAACTGGACATTTTTATCAGCTGTGATGGCCTCAGCTCTTGAATGCCAAACAAATACCTTCCACCTTGCAGAGTATCTAGCCACCTCATCATGCAAATAACCACATAGTTCATCCTTGGGAACCTTCCAGACAATGCCTTCCCACCTCTGTGAGGAAATCACACCCTTCTTTCCTCACCTTCATTAACAAATGGCATTACAAGGTAGAGAACACACAAGAAGCATGCTAACAGGAAGCACCCCCAGACAACCTCTGGTCCTGCATGTTGCAAACCTGAGGGAGAGGCAGGGTGCAGAGAAGGGTAACTGGAACACTCCTGTCTCCCCTAAGGAAACTGAAATGGAAGCTCATCATGTAAAATTAAAGCAGCAGCATTTGTCTTGTTTTGAGGTCCCAGAGCCTTCTTCCCCTTTCTCTATCTCCTAACATGGCTGCTAAGGTCAATTTTATTGACATTAACAAAACAGAAAATTGATAGTTCATGCAAGGGGTAACTTTTCTAGTAAGAAAGCATTTCAAGGAGCAAAGCCATTTTTAGGAAGAAAATAAAGCAAGAAAGATAAAGCTTAGCAGAGAAAAAGAGGGAAAAAAAAACTTAGCAGGAGGGGTATGTATACCAACCCTCTGCTTGAAATACTTGAGTAATCTCTCATTGCACCTGAAATAAAATCCAGGCTTCATCCCATGCTATGAGACTTCACATGATCTGATCCTTCCCTACCATTAGGAACTCAGACTGTACTATGATTACTTGCATCTCTATGCTCTAGTTTACTTTCTGCCCCGGGGCCTTTGCACCTCTTATCTACATGACTGGCTCCCTCTTTTTTCATTCCTTACTTAGATAACTCCCCCCTCAAAAAGCTTCTCCTTAGCCTCCTCTCTGAAGTAGTCCCTTCCCCACATCCAGTCACTCTAGCCTATTACCCTACTGTGTCTTACCACTATCTGAAACTTTTTGGTGTTCACTTGTTTTTATCTCTCTCAATTACAGTGGAATTTACATGAGTGCAGAGATCTACTCTAACTTGTTTAGCATCATATCTGCAAAGCCTAGAACAATGCCTGGTACTCAATAAATATTTGTTGGATAAATGTATGTAATAGTATTCTCATATTTGGAAGATAGTCATGTGGATAAATAAATTCATTTATTCATCTAAGAAACATACTATAACAAATATGCACTCATTTAATAATTATTGCGAGACTGTTATGTCCTGGGCACTGGAGATAAAAAGTAGAACTAGAGGCAGACAACATTCCTCCCTTTAATGAGCTCATAGTATTGTGGTCAGTGTGGAGAAATGTGGAGAGAATTCAAGACAGAAGGACTTACTGGTCATGGGAGGTGAGGAAGAGCGAGAAAATGAGCCCCAGATCTTAGACTTGGGCAGATGAGGTTATTGTGCCATTCTAGGAGCAAAGGAACCTCAGATAAGAAAGGGAGGGGGCCAGCTTTAGAAATGTGATGCTCTGGAAATATCTAGCAAGGAGGTAGATATCCAAATCTGGAGCTTGAAAGAGACATCTGGCTAGAAATAGAGTTGACAAATCAAAGGCAGCGCTTATAGACTTGGGAATAGGTGAGACAAGCCGGGTAGAATAAAGTGAGGAGAAGAAAAGAGGGACCTTGGAGAAAACCAACATTTAAAGAATGGTTAGAAGTCAAACCTGCAAGAGAATCTAAAAAAGAGAAATTGAAATAATGGACACCGGCAGAACTCATTGTCATAGTGCCTAACGCATCAGGAGGACTAAAAGTTGTCCACTGCACTTGGTGACAGAGCAGTAATCTCTGCCTGAGCCATGGCATGGTACAGCAGGCCGTGATATTTTTGTTTGCTGTGAACGGAAGTGAAGACTAGGAAATGGAGAGAGAGGTAAAAGGCTCCTATAAGCTGCTTGGCCCTGAAAGGAAGAAAAAAACGAAAGGGGGCTGAAGATATAGGCTAGAAAAACACATTCAATAATACTCTAAAGAGCAGAACAAGCATATTGAATGGAAACTACTGGGAAGTTGCTTTGGTTTAAAACTCTAGCCATTAGAGTTTGAAAATGGATTGGGGTACCTCCAGAAGCACTGAGATCTTGATTATCAGAGGTATCAAAGAAGACCCTGAATGTTATGTTAAGATAGAGTAAGGTGTTCAATCAGTAATGTAGGCTTCCACTGTAAGAAACTGGAGAAAGAAAAACAAATCCAAAATAAGCAGAAGGATGGGCATAATAAAGATATGAACAGAAATCAGTAACATTGAATGCAGAAAAGCTATAGGGAAATATACATGAAACTAAAAGCTGTCCCTGTTTCATTTCTTATACTGGTAATTTGTGTCCTCTCTCTCTCTCTCTCTCTTTTTTTTTTTTTTTTTCTGATCTGGCCTGGACAGAGGTTTAGCAATTTTATTGTTTTCTTCCCCCAGTGAATCAGCCTGAATAATCAATAGCCAGATTTTCAGATTATATAATGAATCAAAGGATCTAAGCTTAGACATAGCAAGGAAAACCAAGTTGCTTAATTTTCTGGTTTGGGTTTTAATTAAGAAGGGAAGGAAACTTCCCCCTCTGGCTAAGAAACTGAGAATTACACCCAAATCAGGCAGATCCCTCTGAGAGTTCAATTGTCCTCCATCTGTTATCCTCACTTCAAAAACTGAAGGGAGTTTAGGAGTTTCTTTCTTGAGCAGCTAGCTGGCCTGCTAGATTTCCAGGATGGCCATGTTCCACCCGTGCCTGGTAAAGAAAGCCAAAGGTACTCATGATTCTGATTTTCTCAGGTGCTTAGAATCCAAGAATATCAGAGTTCAATGAAGGCTGGATTTTACCTCATTCGAATCCCCACAGTTTAAAGAAGAGAAACCAAGGCCCATGGAGGGTGGCTTGTCTAGGTGGCCTCCATACCCTCTGATCTGAAATCCAGTGATCATGAACTGGCCCTGGGACAGACAGTAAGCCCATTAGACCATATCTTCCAGGCCCTCAGAGAAGGAAATGGCAACCCACTCCTGTATCCTTGCCTGGAAAAATCCCACGGACAGAGGAGCCTGGCAGGCTTACACTCCATGGGGTTGCAAAGAGTCAGACACAACTGAGCAACTTCATTTCACTTTCCAGGCCTGCCTGCCCCTAATCGTCATAGTATATGTTTGCTTTTAAGCTTACTTTTATGCATAAAGAGTCCCCATGAGAACCTGTCTGTCTGGGCCCTAGTCCCTCTCCTCTCACCCACTGGAGTCAAGATGGAGAAAACCCACCAGACCCAGGCCTTCGCACTGAGGCATCCTGCCCATTAGGATTGGCTACCTGCCTTGAGCCCATGCGCCTGAGCTCACCACCAACCAGTTGAACATAATCTGGGTCCATCATTCCTATCTGATCCCACTGCAACTTTGAATTCTTCACCAAATTTCTTGTAAGACTGTAATGAAAATGTACTGCACTCTCAGTATGTCCAGGTCTGTGCTAGGAGGCTATACATTCTCTCAGTCCTACTCATTAAAATAGATATTGTTCTCATCCTCATTTTTCAGGTAAATAAATAGGCTCAGAGAGGTTAAGCGATGTGCTTAAAAATTAAGATCCCACAACTAGTTAAGTGGAGGAGTCAGGGTTTGAACTCAGGTCTAACTGACTCCAGTGTTCAAACCTTTAGTGAGAAAATTCTTCCTGATTTAAAATGAAAGTTCTCTCTCTGTTTGCAGTCTCAGGAGGAAGTCTGTGATTTGCTGCATGCTGCACCCTTCCAAAACATCTTGCCTAGAGTCTACATCAAAGGTAAGAAACCTCTGAAAGCAGCTAAATACTCGCATTACCACATGTAAAATAGATCTCCAGTGGGAATTTTCTGTGTGACTCAGGAAACTCAAACAGGGGCTCTGTAACAATCTAGAAGGGTCGGGTGGGGAGCAAGAGGGAGAGAGTTTCAAGAGGGAGAGGACATATGTATATCTGTGGCTGATCCATGGTGATATTTGGCAGAAAACAAAATTCTCTAAAGCAATTATCCTTCAATTAAAAAATAAATTTAAAAAAATAGCCATTTGAATTTGAACCTTATGCTCACTTAATCTCAGTAAACTCAAATCTGCAGTCAGAAAAGAATAAGGTTAAAGCCTTGGGCAGCTGTTAATGCTGGAATTGGAAATGATGCTCCAGGCCTGTTCCTTGGGTCTTCTAGAACATCCCTAGTGTGTTGCTGTCTAGGTTAGTCTACATCCTTCAAGTGATGAGTAACTCACCACCCCATGAGGTAGATGATTCCACTGGACAAAGATAAAACAACATGTTTCCTTATAGTGAGTCCTAAACACACTTGTCAGAACCAAGGAAAACATCTCTACATGTTCCTTCCAAGTGCTGGAGTTGCAAGTATATCACCAAGTCCTCTGAGAGCTCTTTCTTCCCCATTTCCCCTGGTGTGCCCTGAATCTCGTTCTCTGCCTACCATTCCTTTTGCAGAGGGTGAGCGTCTGGAGGTCCGGATGAAACGCCTGGAAGCCAAGTATGCCCCACTTCACCTGGTCCCTCTGATAGAGCGGCTGGGGACCCCTCAGGTACGATCCTCCTATCATGGACTCATAGAACCTAAAGGAACTTTTAGAGGGAGAGAGAGAGCATTTGGTCCAACCTTCTCCTTACAGATGGGGAAACTGAGGCCCAGAGAGAGAGAAACAGAAAGTCTAACAGCACACAGCCTGGCAGTGGCGGGGGCAGGTCTGGAATGAGATTCGTTGACTCTCAGGCCTACCCCCTCTATCATCTGTCCTGCCAAGAAAGAAGGAAGTCAGACAAGTATCTGTTACTCCCCGTTAAGTATGAAGAATTCCGCTGTTACCTCTCAGAATTAAAACCACCCACCCTGCAGGTCGGCAGCTCACCTTTGGGTGCTGTGCTGTGGTCATGTCTGAGTCTGCAACCCCACGGACTGTAGCCCACCCCCGTCCATGGGGATTCTCCAGGCAAGAATACTGGAATGGGTTGCCATGCCCTCCTCCAGGGATCTTCCCAACCCAGAGATCGAACCCAGGTCTCCCACACTGCAGGTGGACTCTTTACCACCTGATTCACCAGGGAAGCCCTATCTTTGCTAAAAAAGAAAAAGAAGAATTACAGGAACACAAGATGTTTACCACAGCATTGTTTGTTAAAGCAAAAACTGGAAGCAACCTAAATATCAATCAGTAGCATGTTGACTAAATAAAATGGGGTAAAATCATTTAAGCGATGAATACCTACCAAATCATAATGAAAAGGGAAAGTCAGATCTAGATACATCAGTGTGGACAGATCATAAACCCACGGTTAGGTGAATAAAGGAAGTTGCACAACAGGTCATGGAGTTTGATGCTATGTGGATTTTTTTAAACACATACCAAAAGCCACATAAAGTGAAACTTTTCCTAGGACATGAAAGGGCCCAGTTCATAACGGTGGCCACTTGTGAAGAGAGATGAAAGAGACAGAGATGGATAAGGAGATCAAACACAGCTTTATCTGTAATGTTCTCACATTTTCAAAGGTGAATGAGCTCAGGTGTTAATTCTGTAGTTAAAACTCATTTTTATAAGCCTGTATCTATATATGGAGATGAGTGAAAGAGGAGGACCCCTGCCTTCAGAGAACTCACAGACCATGCAGGTAGTTGGGAAAAAGACACCGGGAGAAAGGGAGGTAGCAGGAAGCATATATTGTCTCTTTTCAAGTTGATTCAAGCTGAATCAGGCTTTTAAGGGCAGGGGGCAGGGGGCAGGGGTATTCAGGAAGAAGAGAAAACAGGGCGCTGTAGTGAGACACACCATGATGGCTTGTTTTGTTGAACAAAACCGACTATTTCCAAGGTTTAGGATTCAGATCCACTCTTGGACTTAACATCCCTAAGGTCCTCTGTCCTGTCACAAAAGCTCATGAGTCAGAAAGCTTCATCCTCCTCAGCAAAAGGCAGTCTCTTCTCTCAAAAACCATGGCAAGTGTTAGAACCCAGGGCGGAGCCCCATCTGCCCAGGTGTCAAGCTCATGAGCTAGACAGAGCCAGACCCCCTGTGGGCCACCCACCTCCTACAAAAACAGTGACTAAACATTTAGTGGCATTTGGGTTCTTTAGTCACTACCGAGAGAATTTAGATACCGTGAAATATGAACATTTTCTTTTTTGGCTTTCTGGAGCTGAACACAGAAGATCCTCTAAAGATTGCCTTTTAGGGAGAAATCCCCCAAGCCAGCGACATATAAATGTGTCTGCTCCAGGGTTGGTGTCATCCTACAAGAATCTGGCCTCTCGCACCCAGGCTTTGGCATGTGTTTCCACTTAGAAGTATGTGAATTCCTTCCCTGTTCTGGTGAACACTATTTCCCTGGGACTGGTGGAAATCTCAATTTGTCAAATGCTGATATTTAGCAAACAAAAGCCTAGACATTCTGCCGGAGAGGAAATGCCAGTTGTATAAGTCTCCCAGCCCTTAAGGAATAGTCCAAAACTTAGTCCTCCTGTAGAAAAAAGAAAAAAATGTTAAATATTAACTTCCAAGCTTGCTAGGGTTCAGGGAACTCACAAAACTTCTAGGTCAGTGATAGGGAAATTCTGCTACATATTTAATGTCGGAAGGGTTCAACTGTGCTACATTGCTTGTATTTGTTTCTAGGAAAAACTGAGGTGACCTGGTTTTTTACCCAGTGCTATCATGAAAAGAATGTTCTGTCAGGGAGTTGAAGGACTATTCTTCCCAGCTTTATCCCTGAACTGTTGTATAATCTAGTGCTAGAATTTAATATCTTTGATCTTTGTTTTCCCATCTGTAAAATGGGCAAATAGCTGAGCTGCCTTTCACAATCATTATGACAAACAGATAAGTAAAAACTTACAAAAAACAGAAAGGAAAGAGTGGGCATGGGATATTAATCTTCTCCAAAGTATCCTAAATGTAATCAAAGTACTCCATACAGAAATCTATTTCCACATGATTTCACAGATGCTTTTGCTATACCCTTAATTAACAGAAAAGAATGGCAGAGAAAGAGAGTTCCACTGAGTGGAACTGAAAAGAAACGGCTGAAGTTTATGTTAAACACACACATACACACATAGTATATATTAAAAACACAGTCACACATTGGTGGTATATGTGATAATAATCTATAATGCACTTTTTCAGAGCAGAAAGAAAAATCATATCAAAAGAAACAAGGGCAAGAAAGAAAACTCAAAACATAAAAAATACAAAAGAAGCAACAAATACAAGAAACAAGCGTAAGAAAAAGCATTCTGCCTTATAGTAATCAATGAAATGTGAAAGAGTGGGGTACAGCTATTCATCTCCCAAGTTTGTTAAGAACTTTTCATGATAATGAAGTATCAGATTTGGCACAGATAGACGCACAGCGGTTCAGCTTTTCTTGGGACCAGTTTGTTACTAGGTAGCAAAAACCTTTTAAAACTACTTGTATTCTTTGAATAGTTGTAGGATTTTAGCCTAAGAAAATAACCAGAGATAAGCTCAAAAAGTGTATCTAAGTGTGTATATATATATGTGTGTGTGTGTGTGTATAAGTGTGTATATATATGTACATATATGGAAAACAGGGCTTCCCAGGTGGCACAGTGGTAAAGAATCCCCCCGCCTTTGCAGGAGACACAAAAGACACAAGTTTGATCCCTGGGTCAGGAAGATCCCCTGGGGAAGGAAAATAGCAACCCCTCCAATATTCTTGCCTGGAGAATTCCATGGACAGAGGAGCTTGGCGAGCTACAGTTCATGGGGTCTCAAAGAGTTGGACACAACTGAGCAACTGAGCATGCATGCACATAAGAATATTTACTTATGATCTGTCTATAATGTTGAAAACTTGTGAACAATTTAAAATAACCAACAAGAGTAGGACTAGAAGGAAGCTCAAGAGGGAGGGGACATATGTATACCTATGGCTGATTCATGTTGATATATGGCACAAACCAACACAATACTGCAAAGCGATTATCCTCCAATTAAAAATAAATAAATTTAAATTAAAAAAATTTTAAGAGTAGGACTAAATAAATGAAGTATATCAATGGCTATTTTATTTAGCCATTAAAAAACCATGTTACTGAAGATATTGAAGGAAATGGTGTTTTATAGTACTAATATCTTGAGAAAAAGACAATGTAGATAGTATGATGCAAATTTTGTTAAAATAGATACCTATATATAATCATATGTATACACACAAATCATACATAAGTTATCTTAAGAAAGTTTGTCTCTTGGTGATGGGATTCATGGGAGGTTTTTTTTTTTTGTAATTTTTTAATAACATTTTTACAGTTTTTTTCACTTTCTTTTTCTTCACTTTCACTTTTTTTCCCACTTTTTTACTTTTATAGATCATAGGAGGACCCGTAAAGGTAAACTTTTTTACAGGAAAGGGACAAAGCCCCTGACCATCTCAGTCAAGGCCCTTTGATTGGCTGTAGTTCGGGGTCACCAGAGTTCAAAGCCTGTCTGCAGATTTATTGGGTTGGCCAAAAACATCATTCGGTTTTAAGTAAAAATGAAACACATTTTTCATTTTCACCAAGAACTGTTTTGAACGACATAGTCATTAACCAAAAGAACTTTTTGGCCAACCCAATATAAGCCCTGTTGCTGATTCTTTAGATCCTCCCTCAATTGTCAGGCCCTGAGGACTGATTCAGATTAACTAAATTAACAGGAGATTATCTGGTAAACCAGAGCTCTCTATGTTGGCTTCTGAAGGAGAATATCCATGACTCAAGAACAAGTGTGGGTTCTTTCCTTACAGAGCATCTTTGCTGTACCAGGAGCTCTCTTTCTAAAGCAGGAGCCCTGCCAGGGTCTAGGCTCTACCACAGAGCATTGCCTGGTGAGGGCAGAGTCAAGCATGGGGCTCAGGGTTTTTTAGAAGAGTTATTTCTGGAGACCTGTGGCAGCTCTGTGCTCTGGAGTATTCTTTCTCTGTCCCTGGAACCAAGATGAATCACCGTGAATCAGGGTTCCCTCTCCCTCCTGTTTGAAACACAGATTGTCAAATTCTTCTTCCCCAATTCACAGTTTTGTCTGAGACTTTTCGGTTTGTAGTTGTCATGACAGCTACACTCCTGACCCACATTCCTAACAGGCTCCAGCATTGGTGTTTCCTGACTGATTTCCCTTCATGGATTAGTTTAATTGAGGCTGCCCTCTTTCTCTGGGCTAGAGGGTGGGAGCTGTACTGGGAGTAATCAGGCTGGCTCCCCCCATCCACCCTGAACTCTCTGGAGAGCTGATCCCAGGAGTGCCCTGGGGACCTCTCAGTCTCAGAAACCAGTGCTTTTTAGCTTTGTTCCTAGATCTGGAGATCTTATTTTGACCTTAGATGTTAATATCTATCATCTTTGCTTTTGGTTTTGGGATCTCTACTCCTAGGTATTTTTTCCTCCTACAGATGGTAATGTGTTTTGATGTCTAGCCTGCTGATGATTAGAGATGCAATAACTAGAAACCAAATGATCAGTTTAAATTCTTAATAGAGATTGTTGACAGTGGTGAGAGGACTTATAACTGGAGGAAATAATTCTGTAAAATCAGTGGTAAATTTTTAAGAGTAGCATATGCTCATTGTAGCACATTCAACTGTACAGAGTATTTGTGGTAAAAAGTGAATACCCCACCTACTTCTCCAAGCCCATCTGTTCTCACAACTGATGGTAATCCTTCTAGAATGTTTCACACTTTCACACAACCCCCACACACAGAGTTCTGTGTGTCTGTCTGTGGGATTGTGTTATTGGTGTCTTTTAATAGGATTCTAGTGTATGCACTTTTCTGCAACTTGCTCTGTTCACTTAACCATTTAATCTGCATATCTAGACTGCTGCTGCTGCTAAGTCACTTCAGTCGTGTCCGACTCTGTGCAACCCCATAGGCGGCAGCCCACCAGGCTCCCCCGTCCCTGGGATTCTCCAGGCAAGAATACTGGAGTGGGTTGCCATTTCCTTCTCCAATGCGTGAAAGTGAAGTCGCTCAGTTGAGTCCGACTCATAGCGACCACATGGACTGCAGCCCACCAGCCTCCTCCATCCAGGGGATTCTCCAGGCAAGAGTACTGGAGTTAGGGTGCCATTGCCTTCTCCGAGACTACTGGGATTCAAATCCCAGCTTTTCCACTCACTGACTGCCTCTCTGAACCTCAGATTCTTCTTCAATAAAATGGGGATAATAATGACATCCACTGCATGGGGTTTATGTGAAAAGTAAACAAAGTCAGTACTTAGCAAATGCATAGAACAGGGCCTGGTGTATTACACACACAGTGAGTGTTCACTAGTGGTAGCAATAGTTCAGTAGTAACAATAATACTAGCAGTTGTATCATCTAAGTCTTTTCAGAGGCTCCCTAGCATTCAGGTAGGTTGCTGTCGTTCAGTCACTCAGTCATGTCTGACTCTTTGTTCAGTTCAGTCGCTCAGTAGTGTCTGACTCTTTGTGACCCCATGGACTGCAGCACGCCAGGCTTCCCTGACCATCACCAACTCCGAGCTTGTTCAAACTCCTGTCCATCAAGTTGGTGATGCCTTCCAACCATCTCATCCTCTGCTGTCCCCTTCTCCTGCCTTCAATCTTTCCCAGCATCAGGGTCTCTCCCAAGGAGTCAATTTTTATCATCAGGTGGCCAAAGTATTGGAGCTCAGCTTCAGCATCAGTCCTTCCAATGAATATTCAGAATTGATTTCCTTTAAGATTGACGTTTGATCTCCTTGCAGTCCAAGAGACTCGCAAGAGTCTTCTCCAACACCACAGACCACCTTACCTGACTCTTTGTAGATCTACTTGTATCACATAGGTAAATTTAAACATTTTTAAACTATTCCTCTATCGATGGCTCCTAGATTTTACTTACCCAAAGACTTCCCTGCAGTTGAACTAAGGTTTATAAACTACCTTGCCTGCTTTGGGCAAGACATCAGTTCTGGTGAAGAAATTACAGATGCTGCCAGCTTCAGAGCTTGGGAATCTTGGGTGAGAGGTGGAAAATGGGGTCTGAGAGGTGACGGGAAGGTCCGTGTGCTCTCCTGTTCCCAGCAAATCGCCATCGCTCGGGAGGGCGACCTGCTGACCAAGGAGCGACTATGCTGCGGGCTGTCCATGTTCGAGGTCATCCTGACCCGCATCCGGAGCTACCTGCAGGACCCTGTCTGGCGGGGCCCACCGCCCACCAACGGCGTCATGCATGTGGACGAGTGCGTGGAATTCCACCGGCTCTGGAGTGCCATGCAGTTCGTCTACTGCATCCCCGTGGGAACCAACGAGTTCACAGCTGAGTGAGTAGCCCCAGGAAGATGAGGTCACCCCCCAACCTGTTCATCCTCCTAAGAGCCATCGTACAGCCAGAGCTCAGTCAGAAAGGGGTGGGATGGTCCAACAGCAGTTTACTGAGCACATGCTTTATGTTGGTCAGAGTGCTAGGTGGTGAACGTAATCCAGTGCCAAGCAAAAGTAGAGATAGTTCCTGGTGTGGGGGATTCACAGAGCCTAGAGGAGATGAAAGTATAGACATAAGGTGGATTGAATGAGGCCACTTGGCAGCAAGGACAGGAAGGACAACAGATTCCCAAGAGGAGAAACAAGAAGATTCAGTTAAGTCTGACTTTGTGACCTCACGGACTGCAGCACGCCAGGCTTCCCTCTCCTTCACCAACTCCCGGAGGCTGCTCAAACTCATGTCCATCGAGTCGGTGATACCATCCAACCATCTCATTCTCTGTCATCCCCTGCTCCTCCTGCCTTCAATCTTTCCCAGCATCAGAGTCTTTTCCAATGAGTCAGTTCTTTGCATCAGGTGGGCAAAGTATTGGACAAGAGGATTATTGGAATTTAATTCACAGACTACAACTGAGCTGGAACATTGCTTAGGATGCAGCTCTTAGAGGGGAAAAGGAGACCTCCCAGGAAAAGCTCCAGGTGGTTGGAGGCAGAGATGGGGTGTGTGCACATCAAGGCCTCAGGACCTCTAAGGTTCTGTCTTCCCGAGACTGGAAGGTGGGCTGATGGAAGGGGCAGGAGGGAGCCCAGGTGAGGGCTTGGCATCAAGACCTCACTGCACACTGCCATCTCCCCCACAGAACCCCAGGGCTCATAGAACAGAGAAAGGCTCCACCAGCAGCAGCTGGGCCTCACCTTGATCATGAGGCCTCTGCTCCTGAAAAACAGGGAGAGGGGGGCCTTGAGAGGGACCCAGTCCTGTCCTCAGAAAAGACAGAAGCAGAGCCCCATTCTCCCGTCACTTGCCCAGCTACAGAGCAAGAGCAGAGTGTGAAGAGAGTGGACCAGGCCTGTCCCCTGGAGCCAGGAGCTCGGGAGGAAAGACGCATGGGGCCACAGAGGTCCCCCTGGGGGAGTGGGATGGGAAGGCTGTTTTTCAGAGAGGCTGCACTTTCAGCGACAGCAGTGGGGAAGCTCAGAACCTTTGCAGTGAGATTCGGCTGCTGATGACAGATGAGAGATTCAGCTGAGAGATGCCCCACGGCCTCCCAAATCACCTATTGAGAGTTGTGGGTGTGAAGGCTTAGCTTTACCAGAAATGAGAGGACTGGTAACCCCCCACATCAGCAGCATCTGCTCATGGCCCACTATGCCCCCCGCCCATCCCTGCCTTCGCAGCCTACACTGGCCAGTTGGTCTGGTTCAAAATGGCCCTTCACCTCACAGGTTTCCTCTGATTCTTGTCCAGAGCCAAGACAGAATCTCTTCAGAATTCTGATTGGTTGAATAAATCTCAAAGGCTGGTTGGATTTTTTTTTTTCTTGCAAATTTGTGTTCTTCAAAGCTGATTTTTCCTATGTCAGTGGGGTGACAGACTGACACCTCTTTGTGGTTAGAAGGGCTTATATTATAACCTCAGTCCTGGGAACAAGTGAATCCATACTCGCAACTTCCCTTGTACCCATTTTACAGATTAAGAGAATTGGCCCAGAGATGGTCCAAGATGAGGGGTCCTCCCCCCACCCTCCCCACCTCTCACTTCAGCTGCTTCCTCTCCCACTCCCAGGCAGTGTTTTGGAGACGGCTTGAATTGGGCTGGCTGCTCCATCATCGTCCTGCTGGGCCAGCAGCGTCGCTTCGACCTGTTTGACTTCTGTTACCACCTGCTCAAAGTACAGAGGCAGGACGGGAAAGATGAAATCATTAAGAATGTGGTAAGCAGCTCGTGGCTGGGGCCTGGGAGAGGGGGCCAGGCCAGACAAGCAGGCTTTCATCTGCCAAGGAGGGTGAGCTCCTTGTGGAGGCCAACTCCCCACACCGCAGGTAGGTGCGGAGACACTCAGCAGCTGGCAACCTTCTCGTTGGAAGCCATGAGTCACTCGCTTGTAAGCCGCCAGGATGAATCAGGTCACCCCGCAGGGCAGGGCCAGCCTCCAGAGCTGAAACACACCTTCCCTGTGCCAGTCAGAGTCTGCTCGTGTGCTTCATCATCTGCACAGACACTGTTGTGCAGGCATGGGGATGGGATGAGCGCTGTGGTGGGGTAAGCAGGGCTGCTTGGGAGCATGAGGAAAGGCCAGCTAAACCAGGCTGAGGGGCTGGGGAGGGGCCTCAGAAGGCTCCCCATAGAGGCGATGCTTGGGCAAAGTCTGAATGACCAGCGGCAAAGAGACAGGCAGAAAACAGGGTGCAGACTGGGGGAGATGTTCTAGACAAAGGGGCTGGCTAGAGTAAAGGCACAGAGGTGTGAAGATGGATGGCTGGAACAAAGGGTGGGTCTTCAGGACCAGCCAAGAGAGAAAAAAGGCAGGCACCACTTCATAAAGGTGGCAGTTTTCATTGAAGTAGAATATATGTAACCTAAAACTTTTCTATTTTAACTGTTTTTAAGTGTTCAGTTCAGTAGAGTTTAATCATTTTGAACTGTTTACTGCATTAAATGCACTCACTTTGTGCAACCATCCCCCTATTTTCTTTTTCTTGCTGTTATTTAATTGCAAGAGTTCTTTCTGGATATTAATCCCTGATCACATACATGATTTGAAAAGTGTTTTCTGTCATTCTTTGAGTCGCCTCTTCACTATGTTGATAGTGTCCTTTGATGCATTTTTAATTTTGATGGATTCCAATTTATTATTTATTACACTCCATCTCCAGAACTTTTTGTCTTCCCCAACTGAAACTCTATGCTTGGTTAACACTAATTGGTCATTCTCCCTCCCTCCAACCTCTGGTAACCCTTCACTTTCTCTCTCTATGAATTTGACTGCTCTAGGTACTTCATATAAGTGGAATTCTTGAACTCAGCATAATGTGTTCAAGGTGTACCGTGTTGTATTAATAGCATGTGTCACAATCATCTTCCTTTAAATTGTATTCCATTGTATGTGTACATGGCATTTTGTTTATCCATTGATCAGTTGATGGACACTTGAGTTGCTCTCCTGGTTTGGCTGTTGTGAATATTGCTGCTGTGTCATGAGTGTCCAGATAACTGTTCCAGACCCTGCTTTCATTGCTTTGTGGTATATACCTTACATTGGAATTGATGGATCATGTGGTAATTCTGTCGTTAATTTTTGAGGACCACCATACTGTTTTCCACAGGGACAGCACCATTTTACTTTCCCACCAGCAATGCATAAGAGTCCTAGTTTCTTAATATCCTCTCAGCACTTGTTATTTTCTGTATATTTTTGGAACTAGCCACCTCAATGTGTATGAAGTGGTATCTCACTGTGGTTTTGATTCATGTTTCCTTAACGATTAGTGATATTAGCATCTCTCTGTGTGCTTATTGGCTCTTTGTTTATCCTTCTTTGGAGAAATGTCTGCTCAAATATTTTGCTCACTTTTTAATTGGGCTGGTTGGTTTTTTGTTTGTTTGTTTGTTTGCTGTTATTTAATTGCACAAGTCCTTTCCTATTCTGGATATTAATCTCTAATCATATACAAGATTTGAAAATGTTCTCTTTCATTCTTTGAGCCACCTTTTCACTCTGTTAATAGTATCCTTTGATACAAATGCTTTTTTAATTTTGATGAATTCCTATTTATTATTTATTACCTGTGCTTTGGTGCCATATTCCAATAAGTCGTTGCCAGACTCGGTGTTATAAAGCTTTTCATCTATGTTTTCTTCTAAAGGTTTTATAGTTTTTGCTCTTATGTTTAGGTCTTTAATCTATTTTGAGCTTATGTTTTGTGTATGGTGTAAATTAAGAATCCAACTTCTTTATTCTGTGTGCCAGTCTTCCAACACCATTTGTTGAAAAGACCATTCTTTCTCCATTGAATGTTGCGGGCACCCTTGTCAGGAATCATTTGACCATATGTGAAAGGCTTTATTTCTGGGTTGTCTAATCCATTGGCGCATATGTCTGTCTTCATGTTAGCACCACACTGTTTTAATTACTGCAGCTTTGTAGTAAGTGTTGAAACTCATGTAAAGGGTTTTATGATCAAGTTCACATTTCATTGTCAAGCTCTGGGCTCCCATAGGAGGCCTTTAAGCAAGAGAGTGGCATTACCATTGAAGCATCAGGACGCTGGAACCCACCCTCAACTATATTCTTCCCTTGCTCTCGATCTCTCTACCCCACTCCTCCCACTTCTAACCTACATTCCCCTGTCCTTCTCCAGCCCCTGAAGAAGATGGCAGACAGGATCAGGAAATACCAGATCTTGAACAATGAGGTTTTTGCCATCCTGAACAAGTACATGAAGTCTGTGGAGACAGACAGTTCCACCGTGGAGCATGTGCGCTGCTTCCAGCCGCCCATCCACCAGTCTCTGGCTACCACCTGCTAGGCGGAAGGTCCTGCAAACCTCTAACTGGAGGAGAAGAAGCAGGAGAGAGAAAGCCACGGCCAGCCTGCAACAGGGTCCGACTGGACAATGTGTGAGATGGACCTGGAAGCACACAAGAACCTCCCCAAACACATCTGCACCTCCCGAGGGCTGGGCCTCTGCATGCTCTCCCATGACATCTCCATGGTGGTTTTTCCATAGTGTAAATGAAAAAAAAAAGAAGAAAAGAAACAGGGCAGTACTTGCTTTTTTCTCTTTTTCCCCTCAGCTGTATTAAGAGCCCTAGTTTCACCCTTTCGCCATCTCATGGTCCCCACATCCGTGGTTGGTACCCAACACCTCCTCCCCTGATTGTGACCTCCTGTGCAGTGCCCACACGCAACCCCAGGACTGAAGTCTTAGAGATGGAGAAAAGAGTGTGGCCATTCCCTAAGATGTCAGCCTGGCTTGATGGGCATGCTTCCACTTCCAAGCATCTTCACCTCCTCTGGCTCCCTTCCCCCACTTCTCACGGTGTTGTCTTGTCCTGCTCCAGATGCCAGGGATTCAACAACCAAGTGTACTCCTGGACCAGGCACTGAGAGCCGTGGTGAGTGGGAGACGAGGTTCCTGGTATCAGTACCATGGCAGATGGTGTTGAGATGTTGCCTTTGGCCTTCCATGGACTCTTAAAACCACATCCTGACTCCCCTCTCAGGGCACTCCTAGGGAGAACTCAGAAATGCGTTCACAGCTGGAATGAGTGGATGGACTTGAGGTAGGAAGATGGTCAGGCCTGCTGTGTAGAAGCAGTATTTATGAACACAGCCAGGAATTCCATAGTCCAAAACAGAAAGCTGTTATAACACCTCATCAGGCTGATGGTGAGAGACTCCTTTATTCATTGAACAAATACTTAGCACCAAGTCACAGAGTGAACACTGGACTACTGGCCAGACTTGCACTGCCCACAGCATTAGCCAGCAACCAAATTAGGGGCCACTTCTTGGCACAGAATCTCTCATCAAGGAAAACCCTCACAAGAAAGAAAATATTCAAGGGTTATTTTAACAGAATCCAGAAACACGTTGGGGTCAAGGAGGTAAGGAGTGTAAATAATACTTATCAATGAGCTTTTAATACCAACCGACCCAGGGATCAAACCACGTCTCTTGCATCTCCTGCAATGGCAGGCAGATTCTTTACCACTGGCACCACCTGGGAAGCCCCTTTAATACTAAAATACACCCAAAGAAGAACCCTGTTCTAATGAATCGGGACTTTTATTGTCCATGAAGCTGAAAGATTCTGGAGACATTTGACCTTTGGCTTCTATTCTTTGATGTTCCTTAACTTAGATTCTGAGATATGGGTCATATCTCACAGGGACATTGTTGTTATTCAGTTGCTCAGTCGTGTCTGAGTATTTGTGACCCCATGGACTGCAGCACACTGGGCTTCCCTGTTCTTCATCATCTCCCAGAGTTTGCTCAAACTCATGTCCATTGAGTCAGCAATGCCATCCAACCATGCCTACTTCCATTTCCCAGAATGAAACAAAATTCCTTGCAGAATCTCTTACTGAGCATGGGGAAGCTGTTTAGAAGGACAGAAGCCTTTGGGAAATGAATATCTCCTTACAGAGCACGTTATCATCAAAGGGAATATATGAGTCTGAGCTTGTAAGAACATATAAAATGAGACAATTTGGTATTTCTTCCCTTGCCCAGGAAGGCAAAGAGAGAAAACAAACCGATAATGATCACCTCACTCAGGGCAGATGAATGGAAATTGTTCCCATTAACCAGATGGCCCATTTCATCCCCAGGCAAGAGCAAAGAAGTGTCCATAGAAACAGGTTTGTGTCACCCACTCATGCTTACCAGGGAGGACAGAGGTGGGGCTTTCCAAGTGTGGTCCAAAGGCCACCTCCATCAGGACTTCTGAGATTAGCACATTTGATGCAGATTCCTGGGCCTACCTCAAACCCACCAATCCTGCATCTCTGGGAGCAGAATTGAGAAATCTGCACTTGCCACAAGTTGGATTGTTCTGTTACACATCAGAGTCTGAGGACCACTGCTGTAGAGGCCCCCTTCACTGCTAACCTTGGGCTTTGAGCTCCCTCTGAGCCATGAAAGAAAATAATTGTAGGGAAGGAAAGTGAGTCAGGGTACAAGTTGTCAGATCCTCCTGTTTGGAGCTACCACTTCCCATTCTCATAGGAATAGTATTTCTCTCTCTCTCTCTCTCTTTTTTTTTTTTCCTTCTTGAAGATTATACATGTGTCCCAAAGGCAAAAGTGAGGGGTTACACCACATGGGAGAACTACATGGTAAAACTCACCTTCAAAACCCGCATAAAATTTCTAAGCTCCAGAGTCTTCTGAGTCTTCAGTCCTGTCTGGGTACAGTAGCTGGCTTGCTTTCTCAGCTACTTGACTGTCTATTAAGTCCTGGAGATCATTCTAAATCCTTGACTATTGCCTTGTGGAGATTTGGATCACCCTTTTGATGAGATTGCTATTTCAACAGCCTGCCCCTCCCATCCTATCGTAGCCCTGACTTTGACCCTTTGGGTAGAATCCCATTGTCCTCAAGAGATTTTATCTCAGTAAATTGAGGTCTTCACCTTTAGGAGAGATGTTTCATTTCCCTGGCTCACCAGCAGCATTGATTTACAAATACAGAACGGGTTTAATATTCTTTCCTTCCTGGTGTTACTGCCCCTCTTTTGATTTTTTGTGTATCTAAGAACCAAGAAAAATAAAATCTTAGGTTTTAAAAGGTTTAAAAAAATTCTGTTTCAGAAACTGTCAAATGTACCATATTTGTATTAAGAGTTGTCGGGGATTTTTGTACAATGAATTTACATTTATTTATGGTGACTTATATTTACGCTTGTGATCAAATAATGATGTTAAATTCTTAAATCATATTTGCTATGCAGCTGAAGATGATATTTTGCTTTGTATTTTGGGGTACCTGTGTTGAGTTGATAAACATTTCCATCTCCATTAAAACTGCTTCCAAACTCGTGAAATGAGTGTCTTGTCTTGATTCTGGTTCATATTCTAGTCCTAGTTAATCTGTGGAAGACCATGGGAAAACTGGTAACTAAGGAGACAACCTGAAAGAGAATGGAGGAACATAAAGAATATAAAGATGCTGCACCCTGAACTAATGGCTTGTTTTACTTTCTTATTGGGGGAATTATATCTTTGTAAACACTCTGGGCTTGATATTGGAGATAGTTCCTGAGCCTCGGGCTTTCTTCATCTGACAGTATAATTCTACAGCCTAGATTCCTAGTGCTGTTTTTTATTTGTTTGTTGTTTCTGTTTGTTTGGGGTTTGGGGTAGGTTTTATTTTCTTAATTGGAGTGTGGTTGATTTACAATGTTGTGTTAGTTTCAGGTAAAGTGATTCAGTTATATATATAGCTACTCTTATTCAGGATCTTTTCCATTATAGATTATTTTAAGATATTGAATATAATTCCCTGTGCTATACACCTAGGCCTTTGTTATTTTTAAGTTTTATATATATATTAGTAGTAGTGTGTATCTGTTAATCCCAAACTCCTAATTTATCCCTCCCTACCTTTCCTCTTTGATAACCATAAGTTTGCTTTCTGTGTCTGTAAGTCTATTTCTGTTTTGTAAATAAGTTCATTTGTATCATTTTTTAGATTTCACTTATAAGTGATTATCATATGATAGTTTGTCTGACTTCACTTAGTATGAAAATAACTTGGTCCATCCTTGTTGCTGCATATTGCATTATTTTGTTCTTTTAATGGTTGAGTAATATTCCATTGTGGAATATTATGTATATATACATACACACACACACACACCCCTTTCATGTTAATGGACATTTACATTGCTTTCATGTCTTGCTATTATAAGTAGTGCTGTTATGAACCTTGGGGTGCCTCTATCTTTTTGAATTAGAATTTTTGTCTTTTCTGGATATGTGCCCAGGAGTGGATTGGTGGATCATATGGTAAGCATATTTTTAGTTTAAGTAAGCCGCATATTGTTTTTCATAGTGGCTGCAACAGTTTATGTTCCTACCAAAAGTGTAAGAGGGTTTCTTTCTTTTCACATTCTTGCTGACATGTTGTTTGTGTTCTTTCTGTTGACAACCATCCTGGCAAGTGTGAGGTGATATCCCATTGTAGGTTTGATTTTCATTTCCCTGACTCTTGTCAATAGTGAGCATCTTTTCATGTGCCCATTGGCCATCTGCGTGTCCTCTCTGAGAAAATGTCTGTATAGTTCTTCTGCCCATTTTTTCAGTCAGGTAATTTATTTTGTTGATGTAGAATCATAAGAACTGTTTATATACATTGAATGTTAACCCCTTGTTAGTTATATGATTTGCAAATATCTTCTTCCATGCAGTAGGTTGTCTTTTCATTTTGTCAATAGTTTTCTTTGCTTTGCAAAAGCTTTTAAATTTAAGTAGGTCTCATTTTTTTACTTTTGCTTTAGGAAAGGAATCCAAAAAAAATACTGCTCTGATTTATGTCAGAGTGTTTTGCATGTGTTTTCCTCTAGCAGTTTTATCAATCTTACATTTAGGTCTTTAGTCCATTTTGAGTTTGTTTGTATAAGTTGTTAGAGACTGTTCTAAGTTTACTGTTTTACCTGTGGCTGTCCAGTTTTTCCAGCACTACTTATTGAAGAGATTGTCTTTTCCTCCATTATGTATTCTTGCCTCCTTTATTATAAAAGAATTTACCATGAGTAAATGGGTTTATGTCTGGGCTTTCTATCCTATCTCATATATATCATTTATCAATACATCCCTAGTTCTAAGAGGAAACATGAAACTAATATGTAATAAGGTCTGATGTGTGTGGGCATTATGCTAAATTCCATTCATCCATTCTTTTGAATCAACCACAGTCACTGTGCTAAATTCCACTTTTGACAGAGAGACTATGCAGTGTGTTTATTTTCACGTGGTTACTCAGTGACAGCTAGAATTTGAACCCTGTTCTAAAGGCTCGGCTTTTGCTGTTACACTATACTAAATCAATCATTCAGGCTGGACCTCAAAATTGGACTTAGTTTGACTACTGGACTTCAGGGGGGCTTTGGAAAAGTAAGATAGAGTAAAACCAGCTATAAGGAGGGGCCCAGCATAGTGGCAGGGAAGTTCTCAGGCTGAAGGCACCTGGGGACTTCTAGCACTCATCAGAAAGGCTGGCACTAGAAGATCACTAGAAGGATGTGTTTAAGACTAACACTGATACTGGGAGCATCACAACTCCCAGATTTACACAGTGTTACACAGCACCAGATTTCCTAAAGACCAACCACTGAGGTGAGTCCTAGGAAATTCATTAGTGACCCCCTTCATTGCTGCAGTCTGGGCTACCCTTGAGTTTCTCGGGGCCTCAGGTTGCTTATCTTCAAGGTTGATAAAATAACCCGAGGTTCCTTCCAGCTCTGCTATCCCCATACTAGCTCATTTCCTACTGGTGTACCTTGAGGGATCTGACTACTTCACAAACTCAAAATCTTTCTCACCCATATGATATCACCTCCAATTCTCATCATTAGGGCTGGTGTATTTGATCTAGTGTCATTGGAGCACTATTAGTCTGGAGAGATGTGCAGTGAAAAGAAGATTCCATGGTCAAATAAATTTGGGGAATGTGTCATGCTCTCTCCCCTCTTGAAGATGGGCAGTGATTGGAGGAGTCTGATAGAACATAATTAGCCTGGATTAACACCATGTCTCCCAGATGGCTGTTACTTTCGACACTCCTTTCTCTGCAACACTAATGATTCTCTCATGGAACATTCTTTTAAAACCATTGGGCTCAGGATGTGGAAATCCATGTTAAGATAGTTTTCTAAATTCCCACTAGAGAAGGACCACTTACACATCGGCAATCATGACACTTGGGCATGGGATCCAAGTGGGAAGGAAAGCAGGAACTTAACAAAGTATTGAAGGAATTCAGGTGGAAAAGGGAAACATTTTCATGATGGAAGAACATAGGGTTGTTGTTCAGTCGCTCAACCGTGTTCAATTCTGTGACCCCATGGACTGCAGCACGCCAGGCTTCCCTGTCCTGCACTGTTTCCTGGAACTTGCTCAAACTCATGTCCATTGAGCCAGTGATGCCATCCAACTATCTCATCCTCTGTCATCCCCTTCGCCTCCTGCCTTCAATCTTTCCCAGCATCAGGGTCTTTTCTAACAAGTCAGCTCTTTGTGTTGGGTGACCAAAGTGCTGGAGCTTCAGCTTCAGCATCAGTCCTTTCAATGAATATTCAGGGACGATTTCCTTTAGGGTTGACTGGTTGGATCTCCTTACAGTCCAAGGGACTCTCAAGAGTCTTCTCCAACACCACAGTTCAAAAGCATCAATTCTTCAGTGCTCAGCCTTCTTCCAAAAGGCAAGGGAGAAAAGGAAAGATATACCCATCTGAATGCAGAGTACCAAAGAATAGCAAGGAATGATAAGAAAGCCTTCCTAAGTGAACAATGCAAAGAAATAGAGGAAAACAATAGAATGGACGAGACTAGAGACCTCTTCAAGAAAATTAGAGATACCAAGGGAACATTTTGTGCAAAGATAGGCACAATAAAGGACAGAATGTAGCATAGCTGAGTATATTCACATAGCAAGTGAATACAGATTTATGCAGGATTGCCATGACAAAATACCATACCCCAGGTGGCTGAAACAACAGAAAAATGTATTTTCTTACAATTCTGAAGGCTAGAAGTCCAAGATCACGGTGTCAGCAGGGTTGGTTTCTTCTAACGTCTCTCTCCTTGATTCACAGATGCCTGTCTTCTCCCTGTGCCTTCACATGGTCTTTCCTCTGGGTCTCTGTCATAGTCTCCTAAGGACACCAGTCACTTTGGATTAGGGCCAATGGTTATGACCTCATTTTACCTTAATTACCTCAATAGAAGCTCTGTTTCCGCTAGAATCCCATTCTGAAGTACTGGGGGCTAGGGCTTCAACACAGGAATCGAGTGAAATTCCTATCAGTTGAGGAACTCAGCCCATAACACTGAAGAAGAGAAGAATAAATCTGGGAAAGGTGCGGATTCTGGGGCCCTGGACTGTTTGAGGCTGGCATGCACTGCTTTGAGAAATACTGCTTAAACACTCACTATTTTCAAGCCTTCAAACAGAGGTATGTGTATCAGAGAAAAGAGGGCTAGCCTATGATAATGACATTTTTAGCTGAAAACCCCTGAGTAATTTTTGTGCCATGGACAGCACATAGTTTGAATTTATTACTAGGAAACATGGCTATAAGTGTACCTTAAATGTATAAAGATTATGTACAATATTTTATGGAGCTGTTCAAAAATAAAACATTTGGTGAAACATACCAGATTTCTTATTAAAACCTATTTCACACACTCAATGGAATTGGTGACAAAATTCTGTTAAAGTAGTTAGACTTAATTTAGATAAGGTAAAAGAAACACTTGAAGAGTTTCATCAAATCACAGAAGATCCTAATAGAATGAGCTGTCTTGGGGGGAAGTAAAATTAACTTTGAATTTGTAGTCACTTACACTCACTATGAACTATTGCTTGCTATTATTATCACAAAAAGTCAAAGGTATCTAAAGTTGTCTAAGAGACTCAAAGTATATCTTTATAAATTTTAGAGAAATGGCCTTCCAATTAAAAATAAAGACATGCAAACAATGAACTAAGTATTTTGCATGAATGAGAAGACTCACGTGTGAATAATCCCAGACTGACTTGTTTACAAACTATTTTTCGGCCATTGTAGGTCAAAGTATAGTCTCTTTCTTTAGCTTTTAAAAAAAAAATTATGAAGTGTTTATATTTATTTTTATGAGTTAGAATCGCAAAAAAACAAACGATGTGAAACATATCTTCATTATTTTCTGTACCTATTGTCTCTTTCAGTATCATTTACTATTTTAAAACAGTCTTCCAATTTTATTGAGATATAGTTGACATACAGCACTGTATAAGTTAAGCTAAACAGCATAATGATTTGATTTACATAAATCATGAAATGTTAACATCATTTGTGAAATGTTAACATCATGAGATACTCACAAATTTAGTGAACATCAATCACTATATATATACATAAAATAAGATGAATAGAAAAAATTTTCTTGGTGGTGAGCTTCTTAGGATTTACTCCCAGTAACTTTTGTATGTAACTTAACAGTTTTAGTTAAACTTCATGTTGTACATTTCATGCCTAATACTTACTTATCTTGTAACAAAGTTATACCTTTTGACCTGCTTCATGCTGCTCCCTTTCACTGCAAATGTTTTCCATGAATGTGTTTGTTTTTGAAGTATAGTTGAACTGCAACATTATGTTTGTTCCTGGTATACAACATGTCCTTTTTGCTGTTATTTAGTTGCTAAATTATGTCTGATTCTTTTGCAACCTCATGGACTGTAGCCTACCAGGCTCCTCTGTCTGTGAGATTTCCCAGGCAAGAAAACTGGAGTGGATTGCCATTTCCTCCTCTACAAAGTATAGCCTTAATTGAGGGAAGTCAGAACAGATTGAGCCACATATTGTGTTTAGGGAGGTTTCCTCATAATATTCCAGGGTTGAAAGATTTAAAAGAACAATTCAAAAAATACTGTAGGCTCTAGATACTGCTTTATAAGACAATGAGAACTGTAATGTAAGGGATATTTGTGTAATAAATGTATATAATAAAATGTGAATGTATGATATTTTCTGTAATGACAATATTTATATGTGACCCCAAGAATAGTTGAATATCGTATATAAAATGCATGATTCTTTTCTGAATCTAAGTATTGCTTTAAAAATCTTATTGATAACTTCATGTATTATCCCTTATCAGAACAGTATTTCTTAATATTGAAATTAATTTTAAAGCTCTCCGATTTACAGTGACTCAAGAAAAGTCTCATTTGACCTTATTGACAAGAGAATACAAATTAGATAAAAATCTTGATTATAAAGAGTAGGTTTTGTATTCTCATCATACCAAAATAATTAAAAAGGTAACTGTGTGAGGTGATGGATGTTTAAATAACTTGATTGTGATGGTCATTTCACAATGTATTTGTATATCAAAGCATCATTTTGTACACCTTGAATATGTAACATTTTTATTTTCAGTTGTATCTTGATAAAGGTAGGGGCAGGGGGAGTCTTGTTTTGTTTTGTTTTGTTTTTTTCTACCCGTGCAAATCCTTTATTAAAGCAACATCCAAAGTACAGGATGGCTCACATGTTTTGTTTTGTTTTTGCTGCTATATCAACTTAAATACCACCTGTTTATGCATTTATATTATTTTTAGAAGGTAAACATTTATAACTCACAGATCAACAGAGTGACATTTCCACCCAGATGCATTTTTTCATCTTATTTCCCAGTTTTAACAACAGACATTCAGAGCAAGAGGGACGGCATATCAAATATAAGTGCCAGCACCTTCTGTGAGCAGTGCTAGGGTGTCTGAGAGATACACTGAAGGTTTACAATGCACATTAAAGAAAAATAATTTATGCGGGTATCTTCTTAGACCTGTTTGCTTTCGTTTTACATTCTCTATGAGCTTCAGGTTCGATGGTGGCATTCTAAACATTAGACCCCTTACAAATGACATCTCTGGAAAAGTCTTAATTAAAAGTCATTATCACTGTCATATGATATTTTCATATATAACAGACACCCAGTCCTTCAGAAAGCAAAATAAGTAATTCTGTTTTATTCGATTGTTCCCCACACCACTGATTTGTTTAATCCAAATCTTGTTAATCCCTGTAGAAACCCTATAAGTCATTAGGAAGATGAACTTTGTTGTCTACTAGAGAATTCTAAAATGAACAGGTGAATGTAAAAATGACTAATACCTTGAAGATGGTGGTGGTTTAGTTGCTAAGCTGTGTCCAACTCTTCCCCATCCCATGGACGTAGCCTGCCAGACTCCTCTGTCCATGGGATTCTCTAGGTGGGAATACTGGAGTGGGTTGCCATTTCCTTCTCCAGGGGGATTCTTTTTAATTGAATATAGTTGATTTGGGGGCTTCCCTGGTGGCTCAGTAGTAAAGAATCTACTTGCAGTGCAGGAGACAGGGGGACATGGGTTTGATCCCTGGGTTGGGAAGATCCCCTGGAGAAGGAAATGGCAACTCACTCCAGTATTCTTGCCTGGAAAATCACACGGACAGAGGAGCCTGGTAGTCTGTAGTCTATGAGGTTGCAAGAAGAGTTGGACAGAACTCAGTGACTAAACAACAACAAACATAGTTGATTTATAGTATTATATTAGTTTCAAGTGAATAGCATAATGATGCAGTATATTTACATTATATTCCATTGAAACTTTTTGCAGGTTAATAACTATAATTCACTGTGCTATATATACCATATATCCTTATTACATACATATTTTATACCTAGTAGTTTATCTCTCAATTCTATATCCTATTTTGCCCTTCTTTGCTTCCCTCTTCCCACTGGGAACTACCAGTTTTTTTTTTTTTTTTCTTTTCTTTTTCTGTACCTGTGAGTCTGTTTTTGTTTGGCTATATACAGTTATTTGGACTTCCCAGGTGGCTCAAGTAGTAAAGAATCCACCTGCCAATGGAGGAGATGAAGAATGGGTTCAGTCCCTGGGTGGGGAAGATTCTGTGGAGGAGGAAATGGCAACCCACTCCAGTATTCTTGCCTGGAGAAGCCCATAGACAGAGAAGCCTGGTGGGCTACAGTCCATGGGGTCACAAAGAGTCAGTCACGACTGAACACATACAGTTCTTTGTTTTTAGTTTTAAATTCTACATATAAGTGATATCATACGGTATTTGTCTTTTTCTGTCTGACTTACTTCACTAAGCATAATGTTCTTTAGGTACATCCATGTTGCTGCAAATGGCAGGGTTTTGTTCTTTTTATGGCTGAGTAATATTCCATTGTGTGTGGGTGTGTGTGGGGATGTGTGCGTGTGTGTACACCTTGTCTGTTTGATCCATCTGTTAATGGACACTTGGGTTGCTTGCATATCTTGGCTATTTTAAATAGTGCTGCTATGAATATTGGGGTGCACGTATCTTTTAAAATTAGTGTTTTCATTTTCTTCTGGATATATCCTCAGAAGTGGAACTGCTAATAGTTCTATTTTCAGGTTTTTTTTGAGGAACCTGCATGCTGTTTTCTGTGGTGGCTGCATCAATGTACATTTCCACCTACAGTGTATAGGGTTCTCTTTTCTCCACATTGCCACCAATGTTTGTTATTTGTAGACTTTTTAATGATAGCCATTCTGACAGGTGTAAGGTGATATCTCTGTGGTTTTGGTTTTCATTTCTTTAATAATTATTGACATTGAACATCTTTTCATGTACCTGTTAAGCATCTGTATGTCTTCTTTAGAGAAATGTCTATTCAAGTCTTCTGTTCATTTTTTGATTGAGTTGTTTATATTGAGTAGTTTGAGCTATTTATGTATTTTGGATATTAACCCCTACTGGTCATACTGTTTGCAAATATTTTCTTCCATTCCATAGGTTGTCTTTTCGTTATGTCAGTGGTTTCCTTTGCTGTACAAAAGCATTTAAGTTCAACTAGGCCCCATTTGTTTATTTTGCCTTTATTTACTTTGCTTTTGGAGATGGATTTTTAAAAATATATTGCTTCAATTTATGTCAGAGTGTTCTGCCTATGTTCTCTTCTAGGAGTTTTAAGGTTTCAGGTCTTATATTTAGCTCTTTGACCCATTTTGAGTTTATCTTTGTATGTGGTGTGAGGAAATGTTCTAATCTCATGTCCACTTTTTCCAGCACCACTTATTGAAGTGGTGACATTGTGTATTCTTACCTCCTTCATTTAGATTAATTTATTATAGGTGCATGAGTGTGGGAATCTTGACTATAAAAGCGTAACAATGTTAAAATGAAGGCAAGAAAAATAAATTTTATAGAATAAATACATATTAATTTAAGAACTTCATGTCTTTATTTCGCCAAGCAAATATCACTGTCCAACAACAAAATGCCCAGAAATATGCAGTGATAATTAAATTCAGTCATCTTTGGTATTTTTACCAACTTGCAGTCATAGAAAACACATGACTTTATATATACCTTATTTTGTGTTATAAAAGTTTGTTTTACCTTCAGGATGACAGAGCATATTTTATAACAGTTTAAGAATTCTTACTTATTTAAAGACATCTGGTATGTGGTATTTTTGCCCCTGACCCTCCAGGTCAGATTCTGCCTTCAGTTCCCCTACAACAAATGAGGCAGAGGTGGGAAAGAGACAAAACCACACTCCCCTCTGGTTGAGGAGAGCCAGTCTCCACCTCCCCGTCTGGTTTGATTTACTCTGATTTTCTCAGTCTGCACTCCCCTCTCAGCCTTTTCTCCATATTCCCAGATGTGCTGTCTGGCTCACCCAGAGCTTCCGGCAGAATGGGGAAAGCAGAGGGTTTCCCTGGGAAAGTATGTTGTGAGATGCTATCAGAGCTAAAAATATACGGCCCCTAAGCTCCACCCTCATTAGTTAGAATAAAGCCCAGGGATTTCTGCCTTCTGGAGTTTCAGACCGACATGAAAGGGGGATATGAAAGAGCCCCTGGTTGGGACATTTCTGAAACTCTTCTGGCAAGGAGCCCAGCCCTGAGCTGGAGGAAGATTGCAGGACTCACTGCAGTGGGGCAGGGGCTGATCGCCTGGATCCAGCCCATCCACAGCTGCTATGTATTCTTTCATTTCCTCCCCCTGTCATCAACATCCCCATCCAATACGCAAAGATCCAGGCTCAGAAAGCAGTACAAATTAAACAACCAACCACACCAAGGGCTCTTTTCAGCTCATCCTGGAGTCCCAGGCTCCCCCTTGTCCCTTTTGAGATGCTTACACCTGCCTTTGTCTGTCAAGAATGCACCCCTACCTCACTCCCACCTCCCCCTCTTCACAGTCTCAGAGCTTCAAGCCTCACTTAAAATACCCTTCCTCTTGGAAACTTAGGTCCCATGTGCTCTGTTAAATACTCTCTGAGCATTCTGTGCTTGACCTGGTTATTTATCAAAATTATATTTCTGTGTTGTGTGACCATCTCATGAATACAATTCATGAGTATAGAGATTTTATCTGTCTTGCTCAGCACCACAGAACCTGTGCCTTAAACAGCAGGTAATACATTTAAAGTGTTTCACCTGTCTGCTGATTGTGTCAATCGCCCATCCCCTCAAAAATGTTTGCCATGTAATTGGTGTCAACAAGCTGGTTAGTTGGTTTAGCCAGTAAGTTGTGTCCCACTCTTGCGACCCCATGAACTGCAGCCTGCCAGGCTCCTCTACCCATGGGATTCTCCAGGCAGGAATATTGCAGTGGGTTGCCATTTCCTTTTCCAGTCAACAAGTTCAGTTCAGTTCAGTTCAGTCACTCAGTTGTGTCCGACTCTTTGCGACCCCATGAATTGCAACACGCCAGGCCTCCCTGTCCATCACCAACTCCCGGAGTTTACTCAAACTCATGCCCTTCGAGTCAGTGATGCCATCCAGCCATCTCATCCTCTGTCATCCCCTCCTCCTCCTGCCCCCAA
The DNA here is from genome assembly GCF_963930625.1 of Muntiacus reevesi. Lineage (NCBI taxonomy): Eukaryota > Metazoa > Chordata > Mammalia > Artiodactyla > Cervidae > Muntiacus > Muntiacus reevesi. Next base: position 246,396,738 of record NC_089249.1, read on the forward strand.
TCCCTCCCAGCATCAGGGTCTTTTCCAATGAGTCAACTCTTCGCATGGGGTGGCCAAAGTACTGGAGTTTCAGCTTCAGCATCAGTCTGTCCAATGAACACCCAGGACTGATCTCCTTTAGGATGGACTGGCTGGATCTCCTTGCAGTCCAAGGGACTTTCAAGAGTCTTCTCCAACATCATAGTTCAAAAGCATCAATTTTTCAGCACTCAGCTTTTTTCACAGTCCAACTCTCATATCCATACCTGACCACTGGAAAAACCATAGCCTTGACCAGATGGACCTTTGTTGGCAAAGTAATGTCTCTGCGTTTTAATATGCTATCTAGGTTGGTCATAACTTTCCTTCCAAGGAGTAAGCATCTTTTGATTTCATGGCTGCAATCACCATCCACAGTGATTTTGGAGCCCCCAAAAATAAAGTCTGACACTGTTTCCACTGTCTCCCCATCTATTTCCTATGAGGTGATGGGACCAGATGCCCTGCCTTAAAACAGCAGCTGTCGTAAATGAGAATAAAGGACTAATTATCTGGAATTGACCATGGGCCTGATGTTTATACTATGGGCATGATGGCTGTACTGTATAGGGCGATAGGGAGGACTAGAGTTAGGATAGGGGCAGGGGGCAGACTCTAGAAAGGAACAGAGCAAGGGATGGGCATGGAGTCTGGGGTCAGGCATGGGAACAGGGTCTGCTGAGAGCAGTTCATGGTGGTGGTAATTTTCTCTTTCTTAGGATCCTCCTTAGTCAACAAAGCAGGCAAAAAGAAGTAAGTAGTTCAAAAGCTGGGTTCTAGAAAACCCAGCTTGCTAAGAACTAGAGAATTCTTTTTTTTTAATTAATTTTTATTGGTGTATAGTTGCTTTACAATGTGTTCGTTTCTACTGTACAGTAAAATGAATCAGCCCTACTTACATATATATGCTCTCCCTTTTGGATTTCCTTCCCTTTCAGGTCTCCACAGTGCATTAGAGTTCCCTGCACTATACAGTATGTTCTCATTAGTTATCTATTGTATACATAGCATCAGTAGTGGATATGTGTCTCCCAATTCCTTCCACATACCCCCTTTCACCCTTGGTATCCATATAATTGTTCTCTGTGTCTCTTTTTCTGCTTTGCAGATAAAATCATCTATACCATTTTTCTAGATTCCACTAGATGGGTTAATATACAGTATTTGTTTATCTCTTTCTGACTTACTCTCTGAACGTCAAGTTCCTTATGGATGAGAATAGTAAGTTACAATACCTATTTCTGCTGTTACTGCAGTAACCAAATGGCAGTATGCATGCTTTATCTTATCACGGTGTTTGGAAAGATTTGGGGAATTAAACACCTACCTACTCTCTGGTGTAAACGACAGAGGCTGTAGCTCTGTGTAATTGCTGCTTTTAAAACTTATTACGAATTTAGTGGTTTACAGTAACACAAACTTACTATCTTACCATCATGGACATCAGAAGGTCAAAGTCTTCCAACTTAATCACTAGGCTAAAATCAAGGTGTCAGTATTTCCTTGGGGCTTTGCAAGGGCTGGAGATGTTCTTCATTCTTATGAGGATGGCAGTTACAAGGGTATGTTCATATGTAAAAATACATTGATCTTCACACATTACTTTAATATTTGTGCACTATTTATGCAGTGTCAGGGTTTCCCTGATAGCTCAGCTGGTAAAGAATCCGCCTGCAGTGGAGGAGACCCCAGTTCAATTCCTGGGTCAGAAAGGTCTGCTGAAGAAGGGATAGGCTACCCATTCCAGTATTCTTGGGCTTCCCTGGTGATTCAGATGATAAAGAATCTGCCTGCAATGCAGGGAAACCCGGTTCGCTTCTTAGATTGGGAAGATCCCCTGGAGAAGGGATAGGATACCCACTCCAGTATTCTGGCCTGGAGAATTCCATGGATTGTATAGTTCATGGAGTCGCAAAGAGTCGAACATGACTGAGCAACTTTCACTTATGAGGTGTTGCTGCAATAAAAATGTACATTCAAAAAACAGGATTTTTTTCCTATGGCCAAAAGCCAAGAGTTATTAACCTGATTGCCCCTGAAATTCAGTGCAAAGTGATGTGTGTAGGTTGGTGTGTGCGTCTTTTGGGGCCAAAATGTTCACAGTTTTTTTGTTAGATTCCTAAAGGGATGTGGGGCCTTAAAAGGTGAAAAATTACCAGTGAGGCCCTTCTCTAAATGAGGATCACTTGCTCCTGTTTCTGCTGGGGTTTACTCAAGATCAGACCAGTCTGTGCCGACCAGGCATTCTGGAAATGCAGGATGGAGTTGAAGAGGCATAAATATTATTATCGAACCTGTCACAAAACAAACACTGACATTTTTCTTTGGGCACCAAAATGTAGATAATTAACTCTAGTCAATTTTTAGTTCAGTTTTTAAAAGGCATGGCTTTCCATTAGCCCAGTGACTTGGCCTGCAGGCAGTCCAGAGTCAGGCAGCTCTGTCCCCCACCCCACCCAAGCCCTCCATCCCCATCAGGGCGGAGGTCCTCCAAGGTAGACGGGTGACTTAAGCCCTGCCCCATCTGACAAACCATAAGGAAACCTTAACCCACGCTCTGGATTCTTTAGGAAACTCTCATCTAGGCCCAACTTGCAAACTAGAATTTCCAGTGTGACTGTGTTGGCAGTAAGTTAATTAGCAGTCTCTGAGGACTGAGTGCTCTCGCCACAGTGGCTCTGTCCAAGGGCGTAGGGCAAGGCATCCGGTCCTCTTTCTCTCTCCTGGGTGAGAAGCAAATGGGAGAAATGCAGCTCAGAGACTGGAGGCCAGTATGGGAGGAAGAGCGCTTTGGGGTGGGAATCCAGAATCTGAAACTCCAACCCCAAAATACATTCGTCACTTGCATATATTGAGTGCTTAGTGGGTGAATGCCAGCTCTGTGCTATATAAAAGCTTTACATGACAGAATGGACTCAATCCAGACAGCCTTGGTGTGAATCCCAGCTCTGTGGCTTTGAGGCTGTGTGGCCCCAGGGCCAGTTGCTTGCTCTCATTGGGTGCTTGGACCCTCCTCTGTAATATGGGTCTAGCAGGAGTATCTGCCCTAAATTCTTCAGCGTAGCTTTGAAGCAGGCTCCTACCTAGTCCTCTGATTTCTTTCTTTTTTTTTTTTAATTAGATACAATCCATTTACCAAGGTTTATTCTTTCCAGTGTACAATTCAGTGATTTTCCATATATTCAAAAAGTTGTGCAACAATCACCTCTAATTTCAAAGCATTTACATCATCCCAAAAATATACCTAAACTGTACCCATTAGCAGTCACGCCCTCTTCCCTGTCCCCGTTCCTGCAGCCCTGGAAGCCATTCATGTTTTGATCTCTATTTCAGTACCTCATTCTGAACCTTTCATAGAAATGGAATCATATAATATCTGGTCTTTAATATGTGACCTCTTTCACTTAGCGTAATGTTCTCAAGATTCTTGCATATTGCACCAGGAGGCATCAGGCCCTCATTCCTCTTTATGGCCAAATAATATTCCATTGAGTGGATGTACCATGTTTTGTTTACCCATTTATCAGTTGATGAACATTTAGTCTTTCTACTTTGGGGCTATTGTGAATAATGCTGATTTTTAATGCTGTGAATGTTTATATACAAGTTTTTATGTGCACAATTGTTTTCACTCCTCTTGGTTATGTACTAGAAGTGGATAATATTATCTTGTACCATTCTCCCACCCCTTGGCAAAAGGGCCTTCCTTCTGTCACTGTAAAAAAAACCAAGCTTGCTTATACCTCAGGGCCTTTGCACTAGACATTCCTGTGTCTGGAAGGCTCTTTCCCCAGATATTCCCATGATTCACTCCTTGTCAGTCATAAGAGATACTTTCTTATAAGAAAAAGGTAATTTTTCTTAGATCAGACAGAATTCTCTTTCCTTCTTTTCACTTTCTGCAAAGAGAGGGACTTATAGACATGCATGGACCCTTTCAGGTCTGTAGGAGACCTTTGAGGGATTTAGTGTGGAAACAGGAAAGGGAACCCATTTACTGTGCTGGGTCTGTGCTTATGACCTAGGTTGTCTTTCATGATTTTCAACACACCCTGTTGAGGCAGGTTAAATTTTAAAAGGTAGTATATTGTAGGTGAAAATACTAGCTTTGGAGTCAGACAAAAACGAGTTTGGTTTGCCTCTTAATTCGCTTTGCCATTTAATAGCTGGAGCTTTGTGGACTTGTGTAAGCTACCTCGCTTCTCTGTATCTCAGTTTCCATGTCTGCAAAATGGACAATATGACACCTACTTCAGTTCAGTTCGGTTGCTCAGTTGTATCTGACTCTTTGCAACCCCATGAATCGCAGCACGCCAGGCCTCCCTGTCCATCACCAACTCCCAGAGTTTACCCAAACTCACGCCCATTGAGTCAGTGATGCCATCCAGCCATCTCATCCTCTGTCGCCCCCTTCTCCTCCTGCCTCCAATCCCTCCCAGCATCAGGGTCTTTTCCAATGAGTCAACTCTTCGCATGAGGTGGCCAAAGTATTGGAGTTTCAGCTTCAGCATCAGTCCTTCCAATGAACACCCAGGACTGATCTCCTTTAGGATGGACTGGTTGGATCTCCTTGCAGTCCAAGGGACTCTCAAGAGTCTTCTCCAACACCACAGTTCAAAAGCATCAATTCTTTGGCATTCAGCTTTCTTCACAGTCCAATTCTCACATCCATACCTGACCACTGGAAAAACCATAGCCTTGACCAGATGGACATTTGTTGGCAAAGTAATGTCTCTGCTTTTTAACATGCTGTCTAGGTTGGTCATAACTTTTCTTCAAAGGAGTAAGCGTCTTTTAATTTCATGGCTGCAATCACCATCTGCAGTGATTTTGAAGCCCAAAAAAATAGTCTGACACTGTTTCCATTGTCTCCCCATCTATTTCCCATGAAGTGATGGGACCAGATGCCATGATCTTAGTTTTCTGAATGTTAAGCTTTAAGCCAACTTTTTCACTCTCCTCTTTCACTTTCATCAAGAGGCTTTTCAGTTCCTCTTCACTTTCTGCCATAAGGTGGTGTCATCTCCATATCTGAGGTTAGTGATATTTCTCCTGGCAATGTTGGTTCCAGCTTGTGCTTCATCTAACCCAGCGTTTCTCATGATGTACTCTGCATATAAGTTAAATAAGCAGGGTGACAATATACAGCCTTGACGTACTCCTTTTCCTATTTGGAACCAGTCTGTTGTTCCATGTCCAGTTCTAACTGTTGCTTCCTGACCTGCATACAGGTTTCTCAAGAGGCAGGTCAGGTGGTCTGGTATTCCCATCTCTTTCAGAATTTTCCACAGTTTATTGTGATCCACACAGTCAAAGGCTATGGCATAGTCAATAAAGCAGAAATAGATGTTTTTCTGGAACTCTCTTGCTTTTTTGATGATCCAGCAGATATTGGCAGTTTGATCTCTGGTTCCTCTGCCTTTTCTAAAACCAGCTTGAACATCTGGAAGTTCATGGTTCATGTATTGCTGAAGCCTGGCTTGGAGAATTTTGAGCATTACTTTACAAGTGTGTGAGATGAGTGCAATTGTGCAATAGTTTGAGCATTCTTTGGCATTGCCTTTCTTTGGGATTGGCATGAAAACTGACATTTTCCAGTCCTGTGGCCACTGCTGAGTTTTCCAAATTTGCTGGCATATTGAGTGCAGCACTTTCACAGCATCATCTTTCAGGATTTGTAATAGCTCAACTGGAATTCCATCACCTCCACTAGCTTTGTTCATAGTGATGCTTTCTAAGGCCCACTTGACTTCACATTCCAGGATGTCTGGCTTTAGGTGAGTGATCACACCATCGTGATTATCAGGGTCATGATCATTTTTTTGTACAGTTCTTCCATGTATTCTTGCCACCTCTTCTTAATATCTTCTGCTTGTGTTAGGTCCATACCATTTCTGTCATTTATCGAGCCCATCTTTGCATGAAATGTTCCCTTGGTATCTCTAATTTTCTTGAAGAGATCTCTAGTCTTTCCCATTCTGTTGTTTTCCTCTATTTCTTTGCATTGATTGCTGAGGAAGGCTTTCTTATCTCTCCTTGTTATTCTTTGGAACTCTGCATTCAAATGGGAATATTTTTCCTTTTCTCCTTTGCTTTTCACTTCTCTTGTTTTCACAGCTATTTGTACGGCCTCCTCAGACAGCTGTTTTGCTTTTTTGCATTTCTTTTCCATGGGGATGGGTTTGATCCCTGTCTCCTGTACAATGTCACGAACCTCCGTCGATAGTTCATCAGGCACTCTGTCTATCAGATCTAGTCCCTTAAATCTATTTCTCACTTCCACTGTATAATCATAAGGGATTTGATTTAGGTCATACCTGAATGGTCTTGTGGTTTTCCCTACTTTCTTCAATTTAAGTCTGAATTTGGCAATAAAGAGTTCATGATCTGAGCCACAGTCAGCTCCTGGTCTTTTTCTTGCGGACTGTATAGAGCTTCTCCATCTTTGGCTGCAAAGAACATAATCAGTCTGATTTCGGTGTTGACCATTTGGTGATGTCCATGTATAGAGTCTTCTCTTGTGATGTTGGAAAAGGGTGTTTGCTATAACTGGTGCATTCTCTTGGCAAAACTCTATTAGCCTTTGCCCTGCTTCCTTCCGTACTCCAAGGTCAAATTTGCCTGTTACTTCAGGTGTTTCTTGACTTCCTACTTTTGCATTCGAGTCCCCTATAATGAAAAGGACATCTTTTTGGGGTGTTAGTTCTAAAAGGTCTTGTAGGTCTTCATAGAACTGTTCAACTTCAGCTTCTTCAGCATTACTGGTTGGGGCATAGGCTTGGATTACATGATATTGAATGGTTTGCCTTGGAAACAAACAGAGATGATTCTGTCATTTTTGAGATTGCCTCCAAGTACTGCATTTGGACTCTTTTGTTGACCATGATGGCTACTCCATTTCTTCTAAGGGATTCCTGCCCACAGTAGTAGATATAATGGTCATCTGAGCTAAATTCACCCATTCCAGTCCATTTTAGTTCGCTGATTCCTAAAAATGTCGATATTCACTCTTGCCATCTCCTGTTTGACCACTTCCAATTTGCCTTGATTCATGGACCTAACATTCCAGGATCCTATGCAATATTGCTCTTTACAACATTGGACCTTGCTTCTATTACCAGTCACATCCACAACTGGGTATTGTTTTTGCTTTGGCTCCATCCCTTCATTCTTTCTGGAGTTATTTCTCCACTGATCTCCAGTCGCTTATTGGGCACCTACCAACCTGGGGAGTTCCTCTTTCAGTATCCTATCATTTTGCCTTTTCATACTGTTCATGGGGTTCTCAAGGCAATAATACTGAAGTGGTTTGCCATTCCCTTCTCCAGTGGACCACATTCTGTCGGACCTCTCCGCTATGACCCGTCTGTCTTGGGTGGCCCCACACGGCATGGCTTAGTTTCATTGAGTTAGACTGTGTGGTCTGTGTGATCAGATTGGCTGGTTTCCTGTGATTATGGCTTCAGTGTGTCTGCCCTCTGATGCCTTCTCGCAACACCTACCGTCTTAGTATTATAAGGGTTTGCTGATATAATACCTAAGAAGCCCTTGGATACAGCAAGTGTTCAATAAGGGGTAACTTTATTATTATCATTACCATTGTCTCTGTTTTACAGAGAAGACAACTGAGGCCTCGGAAAGGTAGTAACTTGCTTAAGGCCACACAGCTCTCCTGTGTGGCCAGGTTGTTGCAGGGGCAGGGGGGCTCCTTCCAGGGCCTGGGGGTGGGCTCTTGTCTCACATTCAGAAATGAATTGTCCAAGGAGACACAGGTGCTGACCGAGCAAGAGGCCTTGTTGGGTAGGGGCACCCAGGTGGAGAGCAGTAGGGTTAGAGAACCCAGGAGGACTGCTCTGCCATCTGGCTTGCAGTCTTGGGTGATGGGGTTAGTTTCTGGGTTGTCTCTGTCCAATCACTCTGACTCAGGGTCCTTCCTGGTGGTGTGAGCATCACCAAGCTAAGATGGATTTCATAGAGGAGGATTCTAAAGGGAGGTTGGTAGGACACATGGACTGGCGTCTCCTCTCTCCTTCTGACCTTTCTTGAATTCCTCCAGTTGGTGGTAGCTTGTTAGTTCTGCATTCCTTATCAGAACTTCCTGTTGTAAGATAAGTCATGAAAGTGGTTAATATCTTGCCTGGCCAGGGTGGATGGTTTTGGCCAGGGTGGATGGTTTTGGCCAGTGGCTCCCTTAATAAGGCCAGATGCTTAATACCACCCCTAACCTGCTCTTCCCCCCAGGATCCTTGAAGGAGGCTGTGCTAGTCCCCAGCTTGAAACCCCTCCCCCACCTCACACCTCCCATTCCTCACCACTTGGGAGTTCGTAGGAATTTCCCCTGAAACTCAGATGGTACTACCCACCTGCAGCATTGTGCCTGTGTCCCCAGCCTCTGACCAGTGTCCCTGGGGACCTGAGATGACCCATGGGCATCCCTTCAAGAGTCTCCCCAGCAGGGAGACAGCATGGAGGCCAAGGAACAAGTTTCCAAGCTCTTGCCCTGAATCAATAAGAAAAGCTCCTTTTTAAAGAGGTTTATTTGTTGTCCTTTCATGCAACTTTGGAAAAAAGGTTTTGATGCCTCCACACCCGCCCCCCCCCCCACCAAAAAAAAAAATTACTAAAGATCTTTTATTTTCACGGCACATAATGAGGAACCTGAGACCTGCATGGCAAAGACCAGCCTTAGGTCCCAGCATGTTAGGTATAGAATGGGGACCAGGACTCATATGGCCTGACTCTTTAATACCAGCCTCTCAGGCATCAGAGTCCAAGATGGGTGTATTTTTTTAAATCCAAAAGGGGAAAACAGCTTAAATGTGTCCTTAATTTTCTAGTTGACTGTTCCACTTTAGGATCTGTCTTCCCTTTGGCCACAAAGCTCACTGCTCCCCTACCATCCTTGTTCCCATGCGCCAGGTGCTACAGACCCCAACAGGCAAGGGGACCGGTGTCACCACAGTCCCCCAGATCCCTCACCCTGAGGCTGCTGACCTGAGCAGTGACTCAGATCAGCAAGAGGCAGGAATGAGGATGAGACCACAACCAGTGCTCTGAGGACGCACTTGAATCCCAGCATGGCCACTTATCTGTGTGACCTTGAGAGACCAGACCTCTCAGAGTCTCACTGTCATCAGGCGTAAACCTAGAAGAACTCCGTGTACCTCGTGAGATTGCTGTAAGGATTACAGGTTAACGCATGCAAAGAACCTGCAGCACCAAAGCCATGCAGCAAATAAGAGTTTATATCAGTATTATTTAACTCCAGTTTGCTAAACTTCGATAAGATCTGAAGTTCATTTCCATACACGAAGTGCATTAGGCTCTCTGCACACCCATACCTAGGCCAAGCAATGCTGCCCTTCCACATAGCATTCCTTGGAGTGAACTCTGCCCTCTGTTGTAATGTGGAACTCCTTCCACCTGTAGGCAGATACTCTGATGGAGGACCCCATAACTGGTGTGATCAGCTTGAGAAGAGCGGTTGAGAAATAGCTCTAGGTTCAGGCTTCTGGGTTTCATCCTAGTCCCACTATTTAACTGCAGACTAGTTATTTAACCTTTCTGAGCCTTATTTTTCTCATCTCTAGAATGAGAATCATAGCACTACCTAACTCAGGTTTACTGTGAGGACTAAATGGGATAATGTGTATGAAAGTCTCAGTGCACTGGCTCAGCCTTAAAAAGTGGCCAGGAAGTAATACCTCTTATTATTTGCCCTCAGGTCAGCCCTTTCGGCCCAGAAAGAAAGCTCAGTAGGAGATAAAAGTCACTGGATTAGGATTCCAGTGACTGTAGGTGAAGCATTGATTCTGCCACTAATTAACAGAGTGATACTGGGCCTCACCTCTCTCTGTGCCTCAGTTTCCCCACCTGCCAACTCAGAAGGTGGGATTCATTGAGCCCTTCCATCTCTAACTCTGAAGGATGGTTGATGAGAAGGTTGTGTGGCTGCTCCATATAGTTCCTGGATGGTGCCAATCTTCCCCGCTGTCCCACACAGAGCAGGACCAGGAAGAGGTCTGGGAAGAAGTCTCTGGGCTCCTTAAACCAGTGCCTGGGTTAAGAGCACTACTCTGGGGATGCCCAAGCCCAGCTTGAAATTTGGTCCCTGCCTCTGTGTGTGACCTTGGCAAAGTCCTCCCACCACTTCTCTGGACTGCAGTTCCTTCATCTATAAAATGGGACTTAAAATGGTACCCAGTACCCAGAGTCAGGAATTACAATGCCCAGTGCCTGCACAGAGCTTACCATAGAGAGGAAGGATTTGATGTGCTGTTTTAATAATCATGATTGATGCCAGTTGCCTGTGGACCCCATCTCTGGGCACAGTGCTCATTCTTAGGGCCAATCTGAGTGCACTTGTGTCCATTCTAAGCATTATTTCTTAGGCATCTTATGAGTGTAAGACAGTAAAGCTCTCTTTGAGGCCAGCAACCATCCCGGGGAACCACCTAGAGAAGGAGAGTGGGCTGGCCTCTGCATACCAACCATCGAGATTCCTATGATTCCAGGTCAGCCTGGAGGAGGTGATAGCACTCTGTCCATCCCCTCCGTGCCCTGAAGACCAGCTCTCCAGGACTGGAAAGGACCATAAGCTGCATCTTTTCCAGCCCCTTTACCTGGTTTAGGTTGCCAGGAGGAAAAGTGGCCTACCCAAGTCTCATGGGATGTTACTAGACTTGGGACTGTAAGTAGTGTGTGTGGTATTGAAGAGAGTGTCTGCCTTTAATTCTTGGCTTCTCACATTTCAGGCTGTGTCCTCACTGGACTGGAAAATGGGGAAAATAATAAACCTTTGCTTCCCACGGTTGCTGCAAGAATTAAATGAGCATACATAAAATATATAGCAAGCCCTCTACAAATAACATTTCTATTACTCATGTCTTTACTCTGTGTTCTTCCTCCAGTGCTTTGCAGCCACACCACACTTGAAACACCCCGTATATCGATTTTGGAATATCCTCTCTGCTGTGAAACTATGTGGGAATAGGAGCATTGGCCTGGGATGCCAGTCTGGAAACCTGATTGGAACTCTGCCTCTGGGGCTCTGCGTTGCTCTGTAACCTGCCACAGGTCATCTTTCCTCTCTGGCCCTCAGTCTCTTCCTCTGTAAGAGCACTGTCCAATAAGAAAAAGAATGTGAGTCACATTCTATATATATTGGGTTGGCCAAAAAGTTTGTTTGGATTTTTCTGTAAGATCATATGGCAAAACTCAAATGAACTTTTTGGCAAACCCAATAATTGTAAATTGTTCAGTAGCCACTTTATAAAAAGTAAAAAGAAGTAGAAAAAAAGTAGTTTTAATAATTGATTGTTGTTCATTCGCTAAGTTATGTCCTACTCTTTGCAACTCCATGGACTGCAGCACACCAGGCTTCCTTGTCCTTCACTATCTTCTGCAGTTTGTTCAAACTCATGTCCATCGAGTTGGTGATACTATCTCACCATCGCATCCTCTGTCACCCCCTCCTCCTTCTGCCTTCAATCTTTCCCAGCATTAGGATCTTTGCCAGTGAGTCCATTCTTCACATCAGGTAGCCAAAGTATTTGGAGTTTCAACTTCAGCATCAGTCCTTCCAATGAATATTCAGGGTTGATTTCCTTTACGGCTGACTGGTTTGATCTCCTTGCAGTCCAAAGGACTCTCAAGAGTCTTCTCCAGCACCCTAGTTCTGTGTTGTACCTAATGTCGTATATCCAAGAAATAATCATGTCAACATGTAATCAATACTAGGAAATTATTGAATGAGATATTGTATACCTTTTTTTCTTATTAAGTTTCTGAAATCTGGATGATTCTCGATCTGGGGCAATTTTGACAATTGTCTGGAATGTTTTTGGTTATCAGAACCAAGAGGGGTAAAGGATGGCAGGCAGAGGTATGTGTGTGCGACTGGCATCCAAAGGGCAGAGACCAGGGATGCTGATAAACTCCCTACAGTGCATAGGACAGCCCCCCACAACAGAGGTTATCTGGCCCCAAATGGTAACAGTTCCTGTTTTACACATAAAGCACAGTTCAGGTTAGCCACTTTCCAAGTTCTAAATAGCCACATGGAGCTGGTGGCTACCATACTGGACAGTGCAGCTCTATAACATAAAATATTTGGACATGCACTTAAAAATTTTAGCCAAATTCTTAGGAATTTGGGTTTTAGTAAATTTGTTTTCCTGATCATCCCTGAATAAGTGGCCAAATGAGATGTAGCTGGTTCGCCCATCCCTGGCTGGCTAAGGACAGAGCCCATCTGTCTCTGACTGGTTAGACTCTTCCAAAGCTACCCGCCCTGCCCTGGGAGACTGAGCCTGGGCCGGACAGTGGACCCTGTTGTTCTTTTCTGGGGAGACAATGCTGCAGGCCCTGCTACCTGCCTGACAAGGCTATTGTGGCTCAGGGAGAAAAGGGCTTTGTCAGGACAGCAGCCGAGCAGCCTGCAGTTCAATGGGGCCCTTTATGTCTGCGCTCCGGGATGTTCGACGCCGGCCCTGTGGAGGCTCCACCCCCTCCTAGGACAAACAGGGACCCGGAGGCCCAGAGAGGGTGTGGAAGGCCCTCCAATAGATCCCGGTTCCCTCCACCTCAGCCCTTTGCCCTAAAACTTGAAATCCATCTAACTCTGAGAGGCCCTGCTTCAAAGCACAGAGCGAACTCAGTATTGCCCTTAAACTGGGCAAGGGGGCCCCGACCCATACTCTGAAATTTAGCAGCTCCACAAATCACAAGCATGTATACAATTAATGTATTAAAGAACACACATGTATTTGTCTCCCACGATCTAGGTTCAGCTCTGGCACAAGGCAGTGATAACCCAAGATCTTCTCTTGTGACTTAAAAAGCCCAGGCCAAAGCGAAGCACTCCATCTCTCTTGTCCTGTGTCCTTGGAGCAATGCAGTGAAAGTTTGAGGGTTGTACCTTGGCCAGCCTCAGAGATGGCTCTGTTTTATAGCACAGGTGGGATCTGAGTGGCAGAAAGGCTTGGCTAAGAGTGTGCGCATGCTCAGTCGTGTCTAACTCTTTGCGACCCCGTGGACTGTGGCCCGCTAGTCTCCTCTATTTTCCAGGATTTTCCATGCAAGAATACTGGAGTGGGTTGCCATTTCCTTTTTCCAGGGGATCTTCCCAGCCTAGGAATCGAACCTGTGTCTCCTGCATCTCCTACGTTGGCAGGCGGATCCTTTACCACTGCACCATCTGGGAAGCCCAGGTAACAGAAAAGACAGACTAAATTCTCTTATCATGTCCTCCCTCATTCATTTTTCCTGTAATGAAGTATCGTTTCCCAGGAGGGCCAATCTATGTCTTGCTGCTGTGCTTTCCAATTCACGCTGGTCTTGAGAAGTACTCACCTGCATTTGAACTCCGGCACCACATCCCTCCAAGGTTAGGGACAGGCTTGGATGTTAGGAATAAAGACACATGAACTTGGATCTGTTGCTTCCCTTTCCTTTGTAATCTCTGGACCTCTGCCCTACCTACCCTACGCTAGACCCCATGGTAAAGTTTACAGATAATGGATACACACAGACACACACACAGACAGAAAGGAGCAGAAAGGGCTGTCTTATTTGACAGGTAAGGAAACTGCTCCTTCTGGAGACAAAGTAACTTTTTAAAGTCATTCAGTAAGTTAAGGGAAGCCACATGCTGGAAGAACCCATCCTCTAGGCCCAGCTAGAAGGCCACCAGTAAAGGGGGGAGGGTGGTGGTTGGGGAGACAGCTGGGGGCATAGCAGCTCTTTTACTCCTGACACCCTCACTTACTGGCTATGGGACCTTGTGGTGTTGGGAGGGGTGTGTTTCTCAGTATTTAAAATACGACTTTTTCTATTCCTATATAAGATGTTATTATGGGAAACTGGTGACAGGTATATGGGAACTCTCGGTAATATTTTTTTAACTCTTCTATAAATTCAAGATTATTTCATAATCAAAAAATTATACAATTTTCCCTTATCTATACCATGGAGAGTAGCATCCACAGAAGGCTTCAATAAAATATGCCTGTAAGGCTTTAGTACCTGTTTGGGAGTGAGGACTCAGTAAATAACTACTTTAAGAAGCTATTTCCTCCAGGAGGCCAGTGACCTAGCAGAACTGACCACAACATGGCACTCCCATGTCCTCACTACTCAGGAGCACAAGATTATTTTGGCCTAAAATGCCAGGCTTGGTGTGGCTGCTAGGAGCATGCATTTCACTGGGCTCTTCCACTTCCCAGCTGGGACCCTGGGGCAAGTTGCAAGATCTTTCTGTGCCTCAGTATCCTTTCTTTAAATCATAAAGCTGCAAGTAAGATTGTCCTGAGGATTAAATGAACTGGAGACTTTCCAGCACTAAGGCTGTGACTGGCCCATAAGCAAGGAGTGCCCAAGTGTTTTTATGGTCTGGCTCAGTGTTTCTTGAACTTTTTACTAGCCCCCACAGTAACAAATGTATTTCCCCTCAGCTCCATTTTTCTTTTTAATGGTGATTTGGAGAGCCCCAGTCTCTGGGGAGTTGATCCCATTTTGTTTCCCCTATTAATGATACATAAGGGTCTTAGGGGACAGGAAATATTTCTGATTCATTTTGATCTCTAAGCACTTCATTCCCTTCTCTCATTCAGTTTACCAAGTTTCCGCCCCTCATTCATTCCACATATATGTATGGACCATTTGTTGAGTACCTACTTTGTTTGCCTGTTACCTATTAGTGTCCCCGTGCCGATCAGACGTAGGTTGAATGAATGAATAAGGCAGGGAGGCGGGAAGGCAGGCAGAAAGGGGGGGAAAAAAACCAAAAAACCAGGATCCCAGACACCCCTGGCCCGAGAGGGCTCAAGCTGGCAGCAGAGCCCCCTTTGCCACCCCCACATTCCCACTTCCACCTCGGCCAGAAAATTGCTCCCTCTGCAGCCAAGCTGCAGCCCATCCACTGTGTCATCGGGGACGGAACTGGGTGTCGTCTGGCATCGCGCGGCGGGGCGGCGCCCGGGGGCCCGCCCTCTCGCACCCTGTGGTGTGCGGTGGTGATCCTTCGCAGTGCGCCAGGCAGCCTTCACACCCCAGGAGGGCATGCACCCCTCCACGCGCAGCTGGAGCACAGAGCCCCCGGACTGCGGAGTTGCCCAAGAGGCCGGGTGGCTCCTCCCCGGGGACCCTCCCACTCTGGGGCGCGTCATTCTCCCCACCCCCGGGTCCCGACCCCAGCGGTTCCTCGCACCCTGGCCACGCTGGGACAGTTCTCAGCCACCTGCCCCGGAGCCGGGAAGCCGGGGCGCCGGCAGCCCGTGAGTCGGTGCGCGTGCCCAGAGCCCCATGGAGCTGCCGGCGGGCAACAGCAGCTGCGAGAACGGTGCGTGGGGCCGGGGGCGGGACCGGCGGGGACCCGGTGCACCCTGCACTTTGCCTTCCCGTCGCGCTGCTCCTTTCTTCCTCGTCCTCTCCTGCCAGGGGACCCCAAACGGGGCAGGGGGTCCTGACTTGTCCCCCCACCTAGTTCTCAGGCCCGTCTTGGGAAGGAGCAGGATTCTGGCTGACTTTCCCCCTCTTTGGACCTGGGGGGGCGGGGAGGGGGTGAAGAGGGGGGAGTGGGAGAAGGAGGCGTGGCTTGATTGTTTGGAGCTGGTCCATCTAAAGGATTGAGGGGAGGGTGTCGGGGTTTCTTTTATGTGTAGTTGCTTTGGATATTAGTTCCTGCCAAGGCCTGTCTCCCTGGGACTCACCAGAGATAGGGGAGTGGGCACAGAGCCCCACCACCCCCAAACCCATATCCACCTTTTAGGAAAAAGAGGGAAGGAACAACCCGGGAAAGGAAAAGGAAAGATGCTGAGCCTCATGCTCGAGTTATGAACCTGGGGATTGGACTAAGCTCTTCACTTGTATTATCCCAACTAATCCTTAACACACCTCTAGAAGGCAGGTAGATATTACCACCTTTGTCATCGTTCCAGAGACAGGCAGAAGTTGAGGCTCTGAAAAGTCCGATGAACTTGCTCAAAGTAATACAGTGGGGATATGGAATATAAAACCAGGGCTCTTGGATTCTAAAACCTGTGCTTACACCACTGTGCTCACCCCATTTTCTGGCATATCTCCATTTTTCTACCTGTCTTGGTTTTGCAGCCTGTGGAATATCCCTGTTTTTCTAACTTCTCTTCTCCAGTGAAGCTTTCAAATCAGGCCTGTTGGGTGTTAGCTGTCTTTGGTTTTCTGAACAACAACATTTTCAGCCTCACCTTCCCCTGGGGATACTTTCCGGTCCTAGCATATTCTAGGGGAGAAGTAGGGATCATCTGACCCGGCATCCATTTGTCAGCGGCGCATCCTCCTCAGGATTGAGTTCCCTTTGGCCCTCAGCCTTCCCCCCCCCCCTTTTTTTTCACCCCTATGGGAAGACTTGACTTGATGGTGGGCGCTAAGCTCCTTGGCTCCTCTGACCTCCCCCAAACTGCCAAGTCCACCCTTTGGCTCCACCTGCTGGAAATGTACCTTCAGGAGGGCAGGGGAAGGGCGTGGGGATGGGCTTGGACTTCCTCTGGGGAGTTGCCTTCCTTGGCTGGCATCCTCCGAGCTCTGGCTCTTTTCCTGAGCTCAGGGAACTCCCAGGACTTGACTCCTGTCCAAGTTGAGGAACAGGAGTGAGCAGTCAGGACAAGTCTGATTAAGGACTCAGATGGTTTCTCGTCTCCTCTTCTCTGGATTGTGACACAGGTGTGGGGAAGAGAGGTCTCCCACTGCAGAAGATGCCTGGGTGTCTCCTGCTGGGTTCCAGACTCAGTTCTGCCTCCAGGCTTTTGTGAGACTCAAGCAATTCCTTCCCCATCTCAGAGCCTCCGTTTTCCCAGCTGAGAAGAAAGAAGGTTAGATGGTCTGCTGCTATTCCATACTTTCTATGCTGTGGAAGAGAGGTCAACATTGCCCTTACTTTGTTCCACTAAAATGCCACTCTGTGCTCCAGATGTGCCAGAGCTAAAGCTGCCTTACCTTTTGGGCATTGAGGCTCTTCCAGTGCAGGCCCAGAGGTCTGGCTTGGCCCAAGGAGAAGTGCCAGGCCCAGCCTTATATCCTTGGCATGGGAGCTTGGGTCTTTGTAACACACAGTTTGTAAAAGACCTTCTACCACCGAAAGTCACAAATTCAGATGTTTCAAGGGGCCAAGAACATAACAACAATGACTGAAGAGAGCTGGGTCTGGACTCTGGGGAATCGGAAAGATCGTGTCCTATCTAGGGGCAAAAACCCTTGCTGAGCTGCGGCCAGCGGTCACCTGTGTGAGAGTGTACCCAACAAGGTAAGCAAAGGCAGCCCTGAAGTGGAGTTTTTGTGGGGAACCTCCTGATTTTTAAATGTTAGCAGTGAGTTCATATTTTAAGATAACCTTCAAGAGGCTAAGTGGAACCCAGCCCCCTTGCCACCTGCTTTGTGGAGGGTATGTAGTGACCAAGAGCATGGACTTTGGCATTCTATTCACTTGAGAAATAATCCTGGTTTAACTGCTTATCACCAATGTAACCCCAGGTTACTGAACTTATCAGGGCCCCAGTTTCTTCAGGTAAAACCCTGGGCATCATCACTGTACCATTTCTATGACAAGGATGCTCCTAGAAAGTCCTGGAGTAGTGGGCCCTGTGAGTCCCAGCCTATATTTTGTACTGATTCCTTGAACCTGAGCAGCTTCATTCTACTGACTAAGGGTCTGCCCCTCATGCCCAGGTTTGTCCTCTTGTCCTTGCTGTTTGGGCCAGAAGAACCAGCAAGAGTGTGCTGGCTGAAGGGCATGAGAACTGATGACTCTTGCAGACTTGGGGACTTGGAAAGAGAGCCTAGACAAAGCCTGTGTGGGATGGCAGGGACCCTGGTTCCTCTGAGGCCTGAAGGAGGCCCCAGCCACTGACCATGCACATCAGAAGTCTTCGAAGTAAGACCTGGGATGGTTTGTTCTCCTAGATAAAGGTGCTGGTATTTCATCACCTTCAGGCCTCAGAGGGGCTGTGCACTCCAGCCTCACTCCCTCCTGTTACTTGTAGGGACTCCCTGCTGTGGCTGGAGTTAAGTATATGTAAGTGAAGAAGCCTCTGGAAGGGGAGAATATGTGTGCTCCTGAACTGTTGGAGGTCTCTGTGC